>NC_055704.1:12911000-13528833 GCF_017639745.1 Melanotaenia boesemani | reverse complement strand
ATACATTCATTGAATTTGATTGTGCTTTACTGTGGATTTTATGAGTCAGAATACCAATAATAAAGTTATGTGTTTTAATACTGAAATTCATAGAAAAAAATAACTTGTTTGTTTTGTTGTTGTTTTGTTTTTTGTTTTGTTTTTGTTTTTTTGCATGCAGTGGATTAAATGTTTAACATTTAGTTATCAGGATTAGAAGTGGACTGATTTACGATTGTCAAGGCTACTGCTACAACTTCAGAGTAGAAACATCCACCTGAAGTTAGAATTCAGCCTCAGAGGCAACAGTATAACATGGCCTCTAAGCAAATAAATGCATGACGTCCATTCCACATCCTCTATAAATAGTAAGTTTCTACTGAGATTTAAACAAAAGAGTAATGTTAAAATAAACTGATGCCTTGTGGGACTTTCAAACATCACACTTACATCGTGAAGAGGAAAAGCTGCGTCATACGCGCCTTTAGCTATCAGTGTGCTGATGCCTGGAAAGACAAGAAAATGAGAAGAGACATAAGTTAACCCCGAGAGACCAGTTGGCCTTTATTTATGAATACTTTTGTATACTTGAGCATAATTAACTAACAAGTGAATGTTAAACCCAAAATTCAAACAGCTAGCAAGGTAAGGGCTCATTGGGTACTTAGATGGGTCAGTTATATTTTGTCAAATGTCTCTTTTGTTTGGCTAACTTTATTGTATATTAACTATTGTAAACAGAACAAATGAATGTAAGGGGCATATAAGAAACACAAATATAAAAAAAATAAATTTAAAAAAACATGGGGAAGCAAAGCTTTTAATAAGTAAGATCTGAAAAGTGAGAGAAATAATAATAATAAGAAGAAGAAGAAGAAGAAAAAGGAGAAGAGGAAGAAGAAGAAGCATGACGACAATGGAGGAGATCATGAAAATGCACTCTCAGAGAGAGAGACATAAAAATAAGAAGCACAGCTGATGGTCCATTCGGCCTTTAAATTCTTCTTCTTCTTTGTTTCTTTCACTGGTCGCACATGAACTATAATACGTAACACTGCTCCACAGTTTCTGGTGGTACTGCTCCGTTTCAAAACATCTATGTATTTACAAGTTCTCTGAAGATGCAATGAAATAACGTAATGCAATGTAATACAGCTAATGCAGAGGATGGAAAGCAGTCTGTCTGTATGGGTAAGAATATTTAGCTCTAAGCATATATGAGCCCTTACTTGAATGTAAGAAGAACCACTTTTTTTTTTTTTTTTATGAACTGGTAAAAGAAAACTTTACTGTCCCAATTTTTTGGGGAATGTGTTGCAAACTTTTTTTTTCCCCACTACCAGAATCTGCACAGTTGACTGTGCATTTTGATATTTTGCATCCTGCACCTTTTTTTTTTTTTTTTTTTTTCTGTGTCAGATACAGATGTGGTTAGGGGCTGTCTCTCTTTGAAAATTTAAAGTGATGGCCTGCCCAGTGAATGTCAAGATGGACAGTGACACATCAGATAACCTGGCATACAAAACTTCATCTATTAATTATCACTGCCTCAAAAGGGGTGTGGAACTAAGCAGTGATTAGCTGTGCTATTAATGAATGTCACGACCAACATGCGCACACACGCACACACACACATACAAAAACATGAATGCTCATTCATCTTGCCAGAAACAACTATGACTCCCAAAGGCTCCTGCTTCAATCTCAGTCTGACCCAGGAAGTATGACCCACTTGTAGAAAAGAAGCAGAGAAACAGTGTGTGTGTGTGTATCGTAGTGTTTCTGCTTTGAAAATGAAGGGGAAAGAGAAAGGAGAGGTCGGAAAGATAAAACTCTATTTTTTCTTCCCTTTTTCCCTGCAGTTCCATCAGTACCCGCTGGCTAAGATCATCTGCTGCGATGGGCCAGCCAACCAGACATATGGTGGCCACTGGAAATCAACTGGGAGTAGGCTTACTTCTACATGGTTCTGATAGGTCTCACAAATCTAAACAGTAAAGGGCATCCCAAATTCCTTGAAATTAATTCATAAAATCCCAGAGGAGGAATATTTTGTTGCATACAGTCAAACAGAAGCAGACCTAATTTTCAAGCACGAAGTTAAAATATCCTAATTATTTTAAGATATTTGCTCACAACAGTCATACACAGTTGACACTGATTCTAAAGTAATCCTGCACTTTGAATCTAAAAGGAACAGGTAATGAGCATAATCCATCTTTCTGGGAACAATCAGTGTACAGAAAGACACTTTTAATAAATCACAAGGCGGAAAAAAACTAAAGGTGCTGCAGGGCAGGAACTTCAAGTGAAATAAATCAGGGAAAAAGACACGGAAACAGCTAAAGACAGATGGAATAAGGTGACACGATAATTCAGCAAGGAAGAAAGATTCAGAGAGGAAATGTTGCTACAATTTCTGCTGGCTGCCAGCACAAGAGAACAGGGTCATCATTGAGAGCCTCCATGAAGCACATTGGATCAAAATGGGTCCTTCCGATGGTATTAAATCAGATCCTGAAGTAGCACACCTTTTGGTTTCTCTCACCTATAGTTTGACATGTTCGTACGCACACCGTCCGTCTCAGGATCTCATACACCTGTGGAAGATTTAAGATCATCAGTCTAGAAATAAAAAGAATTTTACACGGGACAACCACGTTTATATGTCAACAAATACTTACTATTCTGCCCCTTGTCGCGTTGTCAAAGAAAGTGTCTTTAGATGTGATGTTGTACCTGAAAGAAACACACCTAGTGAATAAAGCTAATGTGGGGGGTGTGGATTGATGACACAAAATAATGAAAGATTTTTATCTTACGTAGAAAACAGTATGATTGAATTTTCTCCTTCTGTGGATTTTCATGTGTTCTCAAAGCAGCTAAATGTAACAAGGTAAATTCTGGTGTATACAAGCAATAAAGCGCTGACATTGTTTAATTTGTATCTACTTTTCACTGTGTTAAACTATTAGTTAATTTGTTTTTCCAGTGTCCTACTATACAGTGCTGTATCTCAAAAGTCCCTAACAACAATTAACATTTTCCACCATATTTAGGGCAAATTCTGACTGGCAAACATAAGAAACTTTTCTTTTCATTGGTTATAAAGCAACACCACAGTTGTTTCCAACCTTAAAAGTCTGTGGTTCTCACTCGTTTTGATGGGACACAGATACTCATTAAGCTTATTCCTCAGGACCATCCTTGTCCTGCATCATCATAGGCCTGAGAAACAGCATTTCATCAGTTTGTTAAGAACTGACCGCAGTTCACTGGCAATCAGCTGCGGCTTGTCAACGGTCAGTTGCCACTGCACCACTCACCATCCCACAGCCAAAAAACCCTGAGATATTTACATATATATTTACAGTATGCCTTAAAAATGCCGGTGCATAAAGGGTTAACCAGTCTGTCTGAACTAAGTTTGCACTCTAAGACACCCCTGTCTTAGACTTTGAAGAATAAAATATATTAGTTTAAAATTTTTGTTCATTACATAGTGGAATGTGTTAAGAACATAAGAATGATCAATAGAAATCAAAATCGTTAACCCGTGGAGGTCTGGATTCAGAATCATACTCAAAATAAAAGTGGAAACATCAGATCACAGGCTGACCCAACTTCTGTGGAAATTTCATTCAAAATGGAGGTTCAGTAGTGTGTTTGGACTCCACATGCTTGTATGTCTCATTCCATTCCCTGCATGGAATGAGATCTGGATGTCCCAGTGGTGCTGGACTGGATTCGGGTCCGGTGAATGGGCAGTCCTGGTACCTAATGGCAGTCAGGGTACCTCTGGCTAGCAGATGGAAGTCTGTGTGTCCCTCCAAGGATATGCCTCCCCAGACCACCACTCACCCACAGCCAAACCGGTCATGCAGGAGGATGTTGCAGGCAGCAGAACGTTCTCCATGCAGTCTCCACACTCTCTCATATGTCACATGTGCTCAGTGTAAACCTGCTTTCATCTGTGAAGAGCACAGGGCACCAATGGAGAATCTACCAATCCTGATATCCTCTGGCTAATGCCAATCAGGCTGCACAGTGTTGGGCTGTGAGCACAGGACCCACTTGTGGACATCAGGCCCTCACATCACCCTCATGGATTCTGTTTCTGATGGTTGAGCAGAAATATGCACATTAGTAGCCTGCTGGAAGTCATTTTGTAGGGTTTTGGCAGTCCACCTGTTCCCCCTTGCACAAACTGGCAGATAATGGTACTGCTGCTAGGTTGTCGTCCTCCTATGGCCTCCTCCATGCCACATGGTATATAGCCCTGTCTGGTATCTCCTCCATGCTTTCGACACTGTGCTGGGAGACAAATCAAACCCTGCCACAGCATACATTGATGTACCATCCTGGATAAGCTGCACTACCTGAGCAACTTTTGTGGGTCACAGACAGCGCCTCAAGTTACTTTTAGTGGTAAAGGCATTGAAAAAATGCAACCGTGACCAAAAATCAGCCAGAAAGAGTGAAGACAGGAAAATGGTATGTGGCCACCACCTGCAGGACCAGGATAGGGTTGTTTTGCTAACTGCCTCACATTTCCACCTGTTGTCTTCTCCATTTGTACAACAGCAGGTGAAACTGATTCAGTCAGTGTTACTTCCTAACTGAACAGATTGATATCCCAGAAGTGTGATTGGCTTTGCGTTACATGCTAATGATTATGTGTTCCCTTTATTTATTTGAGTTGTGTATATTGTTACATTTAATATTTAATATAATACAGTAAATGTGCAAAAATAGAAGAGAAAAGGTCTCATGATTTGCAGACTTCAGTCAGTTATTTAGGACAAAAAAAAGGGCTGCGACTAAATGTTGAAATAACATCTGGCGCTCAGGGGGACACTCTTCCCTAAACTCTTCCTGATTTTCAAACATGACACCTGGAAAGTACAGGTCATAAAAATTGGGACATAACTGGCCTCAACAGCTACAAAACACTAAGCTTGACAGATACTGTGAAGAGCATGAAGTATGTACAGGGGATGTATGGACTGAATGTGTATGGAACAAGTGAGTAAGTAGTAAACTGACAGAAAGGAAGTGTATTTGTACATGTGTGCGCCTTACAGGTGAAGCTTGTCCCTGGAGAAGCAGTGTGACAGGAATTTGGTGCTTCCATGGTCCTGATGGAGTACTTTGGGCTGGAAGGGCTGGTTCAGTTTTCTCCACACTGTACTCATGCTGGACCCGAAACCGCTTTCTTCTTTGAGTTCATAACTCTGAAACAACCGAAAACATTAACAGGGATCTAACTGCACTTGTCAAACAGCAAAAGTAACTTATAGCTTTGAAGTTTCCAAAGACTCAGTGGATGATGTGTAATAAAATAGTACTTTATAAACATCAGTATAATACAGACTGAGTGGGCATACCCATCAGAACTCTGGTCTGTATCTACCTTGCTGAATTTGTCTTGTATAAGAACTAATTGCTCTAAACTTACACTTAACCTTGTCTTTACAGACCCAGAAACACTGATTATCAGGTGAAGTACTGAGATCATACCTTCTTGGTGGGGACTTTAATCTTGAGAAACTCAGCCTCTCTGCACAGTACAGGCCAAGGTGCATGGATCCGAGTGAAGCTGGGACCGTGGGTCTTTAACTGCAAAAGAAACATGAAGTAGGACTGACATTATATAATTCACATAACTAAATACAGAATAAAATGTTTAGGGAAAACGCTGATGAAAACTGCAAATACAGGTTTGATTCCTCTTAAATAACTGCACACATGCAATTTTTGGTTTCATGAAATAAATAACCAGATTGCTTGGCTGAAACTACCTGCTGCTAAAAAATGGCTTATCAGACCATCTGTCGGTACTGCTTTGCAATCCAAAGCAGCAGACTTTGTTTTAGTAGTAGGGACCTAAATACAGCTTGCATTTCACTTTAAACAATTGCTTTTCATCTGCTTTTTGGTCACATTAGACCTCCTGAGGGTCAACGCAGCTCTTGAGAATGCAACGGACTCTACTTTTTGTACTGTACAGTCATTTATGCTTCAAACTTGAGCCAGATACAACCAATCCTTATTGTCTTTCTGACCCACTCAGAGACTTTGGCGAAACAGTTTGGGCAGCAACATTCCTCTGGTATTTATGAAAGATAGATGCAGCCTCTGTCCCTAAAGCAAAGCCTGGAGCTTTTTCTGTCACAGCTATGTTGGTGCAGCCTGTTCCTGACACATTTTTATTTTGTTGTTGATAGAAATGATGCATCACAAAGAAGATTAAATCATTGTGTAGTTTGTGTTCTTTAATGAATAACATTCTAGTGGCCAGACAGTAATCATTATATTAATGTCAAGAAGTGGCAAAAGTTTGATAATTACTAATTTGAGATGAAGAGATATGTGATTGAATTTTCAGTGTTTAATAGAGATTTATTTAAAATAGAAACCACGGAGCATTTGTTGCATGCAGCAGTGAAAGTTTTTCCAAAATCTACGCAGCAGTTCTAATGGAACCGGTTTGCGGTGTGACTGAGCGTATAACCAGAAATGAAAGACAGCAGAGCCAGCAGGGGACAGCAGCCAGGTAACCTTAGCCTCCTCAGACCCCCACCAGCTTCTGTAAGAGCGGGGGAATGAAAAGAGAAAGAAGGCATGGCCAATGATGGAAACCTGAAACGATTCTCTTTCTCCTCTCTCGACTCCTACTCTCCTGAGATCTTTCACTCCTCCTCACCACCCTCCCCCTCCTCACGTACAGAACTGTACCTTCTGCTGTCGCTAGACACTGCTTCACTGACTGATTGACTGTCTGACTCAACAAACTGTCACTCTTGCTGCTCTTATATTTCATCACAGCCTCTCTTGCCCATATCCCCACAGTCCTTTGTCCCACCTGGGGATCTGGTGAACTTTATTCCTCTTTTAATAAATCGCATACGTTATAAATCGGCCACACAAATATATACAGTGCAGACTTCATTTCCAGAAAAGTTGGGAAATTTTTTGAGAAAACCACAACTTTGACACAAGACACAAATCTACCATTGTGTTATATTACACTTCTTTTTAAAGACACTTTTTAATCATTTGAGGACTGAGGATACTAATTGTTTAGCAAGAGGGATTTGGGTGTTTTCTTGATGAGTGCTGCTCAACAATCCATAGTTGTATGATTCTCCTCATAATCACAATGCATTTTCAAAAGGAAACAGATAGGGCCAATCAAATACATGCAATCTCTCTGTCAAGCCATAATGTCGGAAGTTCTTGCTGCTAAAGTAACTTTTCTCCTCAGAAAACATTTCTTCTTGATGGTAACATCTCATCCCAAAATTTCAATATACACCTCTGCATCCATGGAACTTTATGAATATTAAAAAGAGAATCCACAGAACACGCATAAGTGATAATAGTTTCTTTTTTTTTTATATATATCTCTGGCATTAACACCAGAGGAATTATAAGGGAGTGGTAGCCTAGTGGTTACAGAGGTGGGCTTGGGTCTGGAGAACCTGGGTCCCCAAGCTGGCAGCTAAGGTAAATCACTGTGGCTCCCTGAGCAAGGCCCTCAACCCCCAACTGCTCCCTGGGTGCTGGCATCTGGCAGCCCATTGCTCCTTAAATGAAGAGAAAGAATTTCCCAGCGTGGGATTAACACCTCATGAGTATTTTTTACACAGCTAATTATTCATTGTTGAATATGGCACAACAATTTATGTAGCACATGGCACATTTCACATTCACATTTTTTTTTATCTTTTCTTTATCTTTATCTTCTGTCTAGATTTTTTTTGTTTTGGTTTTTTTTTTTTTTTTTTTGTTTTTGTTTTTTTTCTTTATTTTATAATCTTTTATGACATTTAATGTGGACGGCAATATAAGAATTTCATTGTTCAGGGACACTTGTTTCCTTACTGTGCAAATGCCAATAAACACTTTTAATGTTAATAATTTTTCCCACAAAACCAGCTGAAACATGAATTTATATGACCACAAAACACCTGTCCACTGTCTTTCTATCCATCTGAGTTGAGCTGGTGTCCATAGACCTTTCTTGTTGTACAATTCAGGTTACACTTCTGAATGCAGCCTTGAGCTATGTTAAGTGCAAATGCCTTTTCAAGGTATTCCTGTGGCCATATTCAGCATGGTGACATGACAGTTTATCATGCAGTGGTGTCTGAGGACTCAAAGGTTAGACATCTTTAAACAGAGGTTTCTGGCCTTAGCTTGCATCTTTTTACAACATTCTACTCTGTAGATGTTTAAAAAAACAAAGGTTTTTGCAATCTTACATTCAGAAATATTTATTTTTTGGAAATTAATTCTTTTCTGGCAGACCTTGGCAAAAGGTAGTAAGCCTTGATCCATCTTTGCTTTTGAAGTCAAGGCCTTTGTCAAATGCTCCTTTTATACCCAATCCTGGTACCCTCACCCGTCACCAGTTGAAAGATTGAAATTTTCAGAAATGCTGATACTTACAAATTCAATAAATGTTGCTGACATTAAATGTGAGATTTGTTCATTTTTCTAAATACAATAAAGTTTTTGTGAAGCATTTTGGAATCAAACTAAGTTTTAAACTAATGAATAGTCACAGATTTAAGTTTTAATAGCATTTTATGCAATTTCCTAACTTTTCTGGAAAAAATGTACAAGGGCAGTTATATAAATGTAACTGAAACTAGTTGCAAACTAGTGTTTTAAACAATCAGTACCCAACAGCAACCAATTTTCTGTGCAAAGGTGAGAAGTGAGACAGGAGTTTGTTTTTAGTGGATACTGTTTGTCTGCCTCTGGCAGTAGGATTATGCAAAGATTACCAAGCCAATTTTCAAAAAGCTAGTTGCATAATATCTTTGATGACAAGTTACAGCTGACAAAATAAGATTTCAGCTTTTTTACCAGCAGAGCAAGGGGTGGCCCACCACCCATTTATCTCTGGCCACCCTACACAACCAACAGGGATGTCCATAGGCTACTCGTAGGCTAATAAAACTAAACTAAAACGTTGCACCTAGAAATATTTTTCGTACCCACTGAATAAAGCACAAATTGCTATACTGAATATTTAAGCAAAAAACAGCAGAAACAATAAAATGATTCATTAAAAGCAGTACTTTCCCAACATCCACCCTATCTGCTCCAACTTCCCTCCAAGCCCAAAGAACTGAAGGTTTGTGCTCTTAATTTAACAAACAGACAATAAGTAAGTAAATAAAGAACTTAGGGAAAGAGGACACATTAGTAGGAGGAAACAAAGTAGCCCAATTTCCACTGGCACCCTTTAGATTACCAGCACTGATGGCAGTCATTGTTAACCTGGGGCTTGACCAATGTAGCATGGAAGACACTGAAGTCCATCCATCCATTTTCTACTGTTTATCTGGGGTTGGGTCTCCAGGCAGCTGCCTAAGCAGGAAAGCCCAGGCTTCCCTCTCCCTGGCCACATTCGCCAGCATGTCCTGGGTCTTCCCCAGGGTCTCATCCCAGTGGTACGTGCCAAGAACACCTCACCAGGAAGGCGTCCAGGAGGCATCCTGAGCCAGAGCCACCTCATCTGGCTCCTCTCGAAGCAGAGCAGCAACGACTCTACTCTAAGCCCCTCCAAGATCACCACGCTTCTTACCCTATATCTAAAGCCGAGCTCGTTGACCCTGCAGAGAAAACTCATTTCTGCCACTTGTATCTGCAGTCTCGTTCTTTCAGTCACTACCAACAGCACGTGACCACAAGTGAGGGTAGGAATGTCGACCGACCGGTAAATCAAGAGCTTTTTGGCTCAGCTCCTGCTTCACCATGACAGGCCGATGCAGAGACAGCATCACTGCACGGCTGTACCAAGAAATTCTGTCCATAAAAGTTATAAACAGAATCTGAGACACAGGGCAGCCTTGGAGGAGTCCAGCCGTCACTGAATATGAATTTGATTTACTGTTGACAATGTGGACCAAGCCCTGGCACTGGTCGTACAGGGACCGGACAGCTCGTAAAGGGGGTCCGGCACTCCATACTCCTGGAGCAACCCCCACAGAAGTCCCCAGCGGACACAGTCGAACGCCTTCTCCAAGTCCACAAAGCACGTGTAGACTGGTTGAGCAAACTCCCATGCCGCCTCCAAGACCCTGAAGAGGGTGTAGAGGGTGTAGAGCTGGTTCACTGTTCTACGACCAGGACGAAAACCACACTGCTCCTACTCAATCCGAGGTTCGACTACCCAACAGACCCTCTTCTTCAGGATTCCTGAATAGACCTTACCAGGGATGGAGGGGAGTGTGATCCCCCTGTAGTTGGAGCACATACTCCAGTCCCCCTTTTTGAAGAGGGGGACCTCCACCCCAGTCTGCCACTCCAGGGGAACTGTCCCCGATGTCCACGTGATACTACTAGGCATGTCAACAAAGACAGCCCTGCAGCATCCAGAGCCTTAAGGAACTCCGGGTGGACCTCATCCACCCTGGGGCCCTGCCACCGAGAAGCTTTTTAAACACCTCAGCGACCTCAGCCCCAAAGATAGGAGAACCCACACAAGGGTCCTCCGACTCTGCTTCCTTGTCGGAAGTTATGTCGGAGGTTTTGAGGAGGTCTTTGAAGTATTCCCTCCACCAACCCAAAATGTCCCTAGTCAAGTTCAGCAACCCCCCATCCCCACTATACACAGTGTTATGGAGCACTGCTTCCCCCTCCTGAGCCACCAGATGGTGAACCAGAATCTTCTCGAAGCTGTTCAGAAGTCATTCTCCATGGCCTCTCCTCCCATGCCCGAGTTTTTGCCTTAGCGACTGCCGAAGTCATGTTCCGCTTAGCATGCCGATAACTATCAGCTGCCTCCAGAGTCCCACAAGCCAAAAGGGCCCCATAGGACTCCTTTTTCAGCTTGAAGGCATCCCTCACTGCTGGTGTCCACCAATGAGTTCGGGGATTATTCGCCAACACAGGCATTGACGACCTTACGGCCAAAACTCCAGTTGGTCGCCTCAACAACAGAGGCTTGGAACACAGCTAACTCTGACTTAATGTCCCCCGCCTCACCCAGGACATGGTTGAAGCTCTGCCGGAGATGGGAGTTGAAACTCTTTCTGACAGGGGACCCTACCAGACGTTCCCAGCAGACCCTCAAAACACATTTGGGTCTGCCAGGCCTGACCGACATCCCCCTACACCATCTGAGCCAACTCACCACCAGGTGTGATCAGTTGACAGCTCCGCCCCTCTCTTCACCCAAGTGTCCAAGAAATGCAGCTGCAAGTCCGATGATACGACTACAAAGTCAATCATCGAACTGCGGCCTAGAGTGTCCTGGTGCCAAGTGCACATGTGTTTGTTATGGTGTTAGTTATGGACAATACACGATAACCACAGAAGTCCAATAACAAAAGACCACTAGAAATCAGATCACGGGGACCGTTCCTCCCACTCACGCCCCTCGAGGTATCACTGTCATTGCCCAAGTGAGCACTGAATAGCAGAACAAGGAGTCCCTGAAAGAAGTGCTCTGCAACACCCTATCAAAGGACTCCAAAAAGGGTGGGTACTCTGAACTGTTGTCCAGTGCATAAGCACAAACAACAGTCAGGATCTGTCCCCCACCTGAAGGCAGAGGGAGGCTACCCTCTTGTCCACCGGGGTAAACCCCAACGTACATCATCCGTGAGGACTGAAGTGATTCTCATATTAGATTTAGCAGGTTTTACATTCATGCCCTTACTGACAACCCTCTGCATTTATCCAGGATTGTGACTCAAACAACTGGCTTGTGCCCTGTTGGGGTTGCATTTAACCCCCAAGACATGTTTATATACATTTTCTGGCTCTGCCACTGTTTCTTACATCCTTCAAGAACAAACCTGCACCACATTAATTTAATGAAATATAAAGTCGTACGTCATCAGATTTAGATCATTGTGTTTTAATGATGTGGCAGTGATATCAATCTGATTCATTTATGCATTTGCATAGTTTTAATTCTTTTGGTCATCTTTCTATGATTGTGATTGACCATCTGATGTTTAATGCCAACCTGTTTTAAACTAACAAGATATCCAGAAAACCAGGGTTAACTATACTGGGTTGATGACAGCCTTGTAGATGAGTGTCTATTGTTAGGGTTAGTTAAGGTCAGACACCCTGAATATGCTGAGCCTGCCACTGATGATTTTACTGTAGATGTAATTTTACAGAGCAGAAAACTCACAACTGAAAGTCTAGCACAAATGGACTGCTTTGTTAATGTCCCTTATCATTAGTCACAAAAATAAAATAAAAAATGAGCAGAATGAGCAAATGAGAAATGAATTATTGATGTTCTGTAATTTGGTTTCCCTTTCATTTTTGTACCTTCTATCTTCTACCACCATTTTCTATCACCTGCTTAATCAACATCCGTCTCTTTTAGCCCCTTTCCTCATCTTCTCTTCACTCCCTTCTCATTGCTCCATCAAAAAGCAGAGGATATAAATACCTTGTAGCCTGGAGAAGGTTAATTAGCAGCAAGATTTTCAATTAGCTCTTTATCTCTGTAGGGGGGTTAACTAGGCCGCAGCCAGGGGGTGTCTTTAGGTGGAGGGTGGTTGTGGCTTACTGAGTATAAAAGGGTGATCAGATGGATGTTGGGATGGCTGATAAAAGTATAGTAGAGAGTGGAAGGAAATTAAGAAAATCAAAGAATGGAAAATGAGAGGCTATGCAGAGAATCATACTGATTCACTGTTTTGTAGCCAAAAGGATTCTTGGATTAAACCAAAAATCAAGATGATTATTTTTCATTTTTAAAAGTGTCAATCCAAAAGAAGAAAAGTTATTTGATGGAAACACCACCAAAATGGTAGAAGGGTCAAACTTCAGCAATACTTCGATTTATCAAAACCATAACAGTGCAACATTAAAAGCCAGTTGAAATAGTCAGAGAAGGAGCCTACAAAGGAAGCGACACCATGACTTTGTGTATGAACCCAGCAGCTCCTCTAAAGTTGTTCTGAAAATATTGATTTTGTCTTTTGTCTTTCCAGTTTGACCAATGGGGGATGGAGCAATGAGCATGAACATATTCCCATCTGTGCTAACAGCCGTTTTTAACATGATCAGACCAAGTTGCCATGGCAACTGTGCCCTTCTGAACTGCTTGGTCCCCTCATTGATGCTTGCAGCTAAATTTATCAGTATTTATTGTCAGGATTAGGATTGCCTTATAACTCTGCAGCTAAAAAGAAAACAGGATGGCAGAAATAGAAAGACAAGTGTCTTCCTTCTCATTTGTTTAATCTAATTTGTGGACATTCAATTACTACTGCACATTTAATCCTGCTCACTCTGTTCGTAACTCCCTAGCAGACTCAACTTTCCAAAAGTCCAAGCTCCACTTCTTGAATGAACACGCTGCTCTGATTTAATTAAAAGCGATCTGCAAGAAGATGTTCCTAAGAGATCGTAGGTCAGCTCATTAATCCTCAGGCGCTGTCAACAAGTTGACCCGGTTGAATCCAGCATCTAATTAATCTAAAATCAAACAGGTTGGACAGAAGAGGGATCATTTAGTGCACTTGTTTGAACTATATTTTAAAAGAAAAACAGTTTGCTTTATAATAAACATGTCAGTATTTAGCTGTTTTCCACTTTCAATTGCTTGTAGGGCTTGTGTTGTGCTGGTATGACAGATTAATCTTTAAGAACCTGCCTATAGTTTACAAAATATACCATGCATCAGGAATCACTTATGTCCCATGATCCAGAAGAGACGACAAGGAAGGACTACATATGACATTGTAAAGTTAGGAAGAGGTGGTAATCAGTAACAAAAGGCAGGAAATAAACAGTGTAAAAAAACACAAGGTGATAAACTGTACAAAATATAACAGGACGTAAGACCAGCTACACTATATTTAAACTAGAACTTCGAAAAGAAGAACATGAAGAATAAAATTATACTACAGAAAAACCCAGCCTAAACTGAAAAAAGTCTGGCTGAAAGTCAAATAATAGACTGAGGAAAAAACAACACAAGACTTAAAACTGGAATCTAACAGAAAGTAAATCTAACAGAACCAAAAACCCACTGACCATGACATTACTGTGTATTATTTGTGTGTTATGAAGCTTCTCCAACTTATATAAATTGTATATTCCTGTTGTACCTTTCAAATGGAAAATCTGATTTTTCTTTTTGTGTTTATTAAATTTCTATATTAATTTACACAGTGTACATAGGCATGAATCCCTACCACTTGCTTTATGCTCTGGGTATGCCAGTTAAAATTCATCACCAACACAGATAGCACTCACTCCATGCATTATGGGACTCACCAGGGTTGCACACTGTATTGGAAATGTATCATTATCATAATATCAATATGGAAAACACATCCTGACTTGAAATAGGACAAGCAAAGGTGTATTGAGAGCTGCATTCCACTTTGCCTTTGTTCATGCCACATGTACCTGTGCAGATGTGAAATGTGACCTTATTAAATACCGGATTTGCCCCATATGCTAATATGGGGCTAATCATGCTAAACTATCACAGGTCAATCATCATGTCAATATTCCACAATGATATTGCATCACATGTTTTCCTAACATCATACAACCCACCTACTTTCTAAAATACTTGCTCCTGCTGGTGCAGTGTAAGCTAGCCAAACCAGTGCTAGCTTAGCTTGCTAATAGGTTGGTTTTAATGTTAGTGATAATTTGTTTTACAACAGATATTAAAAAATTTTATAGAATCTTGAGCATTACTGTTTGGGTGCCATTAATGTTTGTAATTACGTCAATAACAACAATATTAATCACACTGTTAACTATTGTCCAGTTTCGTCTCATTCACTCTGTCTAAGCTCTGCTTCCTAAAGTCAGACATTTATTTTTTGTAATATGGATAAACAGCCCGTGTAGTCTACTTAAAATTGAACTACTGAAAAATTAAAACACACCCAATATCATGATCTTTGTTAATCTTGATGTGAACAGGATTAGTTCCAAAATGTGCTAAATATATTAAAACCCTAACAGATAAACTGTAAAAGGCATCTGACATTCATTATTCAATACTCAAATTGTGTTAACCAAGCTCTTAGATTAACCATAATCCCTAAAAATGTACAATGTCCATTAATACCTTTTGGTACACATTTAATCCCACCATAAGCCAACGGTCCAGTAGCTTACTCTGTACATGTGATGTAAGTTCATTTACTGTGAATAAGAGAATCACTGCAGTGCCCTACTCATATAAGCATGTCCTGGTGCTTTCTGTGCTTCATTAATTATGATAGGCTATTTGCAAACAGTGACTTTCTACCTTATTTAATCTGCAGACAGACTGTAGCCACAGAAACATATTTGACCGTGCTTGACCATAATTTTGTACAAATATTATCAGGCATTGTTTCGGCTCATTACAAGCACATCCTACATCTATATTTTGCTGAACATTAATGAAAAGAGTCTAATTAGGTTTTTTTTCCCCTCATTTTAAAAGCGTATGCTGCAGTATATTCAAAGAAAGTGTACAGAAAAACAAGTATTGCTCCACTTTAAGCGGTAGATTTGATCTGGCACTCAATCCAAGAGGTGAGATAAGGAGCAATCAGTGAGTCAGCTAATCTCATTTTGGTTTAAGCTCCGTGGCCACCATGTCAACAATCTAACTGCAAGCCTTGTAAACAAGCATAGCTACATTAATATAGCAAAACAGGTATCATATGTATGCTAAATGCTAACACTAAAGCCTAATTTGTCTAATTATTTTCCTGCTGAAATCAAGGTGCAGCTGTGGAGCAATCAATGACGTGGGAATTCACTAACAACTTGTTGTGCAGCATCCAGCAGTTAAAATCACACGTTCTTTCAAGTAGCTTGTAAACAACCCTAACCCCACACAGGCTAAAACGTACGAAGTCACATACAGAAGTACCAAATGCCAATGATCTCTAAAACATGGTGAAAGTGATTTTGTCCAAACAAAATGAGTTTCAGGCAGAACTAGCGGATCGATACAAAGACGTCCTCCCAGCAGCTGTCTTGGCTTCAGTGACTGGAATTAAATACACCCATTCAGATGAAACCATCAGTATTTTGAATAAACTACACGTCAAAAATAAACTGAATCTCAAGATGGTGTGATATCAATGAGAAAATCAACACATAAGGAAAAAAATACAGTTAGGAAACAGAGGTGAACCACATCCAGCAGTCGAACTAAAGTCACAAACTAAACTTTCAAAGCTTCACAAACAGACTTCAAGTAGAAGTCTAGGAAGCTATTGTGGTCTGTGCTTCTCCACCTGTGTGTGAGGCTGTGGTGAATATGCCTCTGTCTCCCAGGCAACCCATATCTGCACCTGATATTCATCTCATCTCATGGTAACTGCTCCAGAACATTTGACCATTCTGCTGCGTTGTTCTGAACAAGCCTTTAATTCACCTCTCAGTGTCCTTTAGGAGATCCTACCCTCCTGCTGCTTCCTGCCTGCCAACCCAAATCTCTGAGTTTAGATAATTTTTCTGTGATTTTCACACAGTTTGGGTCTACTACCTGTAACAGTTATATCATATAAGAGGAAGAACTAAAATAACGCAAGCTTCACAACTGTTTTATTGTGGTTTGTGAAAACACCTTTTGTAAATTTACTTAGAAACACTCTAAAGCAACACTAAATAAATTTCAGACCTTAAAACGCAGTTTTTCTAACATGTTTTGATTTGACAAGGGAGGGTTGTATGTTGGAGGTATTTAGATGGTAACATTCTGCAATTATATTTTGTTGATTTATTAAAAAAACCTATGTTTCATTCTGTCATAGAGAAGTAAGTTCATTAAGGACGTTATGTCCCTCCAAAATCAAATTTCATGTTCAAGTGTTTTTATATGATATTTGGAAGCATACTTTAATGTAAGTTTTGCATCGAAACAAGGGTTTTTGTGTTTAACAACGTGCAGAATTGCTCCCAACTTTATCTTGTATTATGTGACCAAAACTTCTTTTAGTCGAATCTGTGCTGAGGTTTATCATTAAAAAAGAACAGAATAAGCGTAACTGCTAGACAGGAGTGTCCCTTCAATAATAACATAGCATTAGAAGACAAAATATGACTTTCCACACACTCACCTCTTTGTCTCTCTCTATCTCCAGACCCGCCTCCTGCAGGTTGGCCTCAAACTCTTGTCTGATCAGGTGCATCTCATGGTCAGCTGGCTCCATCGGCTCAGTTGGCTCCATACCTTTCCCACTTCCAAGCTCCATAAACACTTCGCCGACACTCGCCGCCTCTCCTCCCAGAACGCCACCTCCTCTTCCTGCCTCCACATCTGAGCCTGTTGTCTGAGGAAAGTTGCCATTGGAAACAATGGATAGTTCATCTTGTGAAACGGAGGCGCTGACAGGAGATCGGATGGAGCTATGCCGTCGGTGATGAAAAACCAGGACGTAGTCAACTTTCCTCCGGCCATCACAGAAGTAAAGGCCTTCATTGCTGGCTTGAGGGCTTGAAGTTGACCCCACGACCTGATGAGACATCAAAAGAAAAAAAAAACATAAGCATTAACCAATCACCAAATACAATAACAGAAGTGGTAACTGCTGGAAATAGGGATCTTTTTTTTAAAATACATCTTAAGGGATCCAAATAATATACTAACTGTTTAAAGACAATATACACAGAACCTTTAAGCAGCAGAGGAGTTATGTAATAACTGTTTGAATGAACTTAAACATCTACTGCAGTGTCAGCACAAGCAAACATAAGTGGCTTTTGGCAGGTTCTCAAAAACAATGAAGTGAGAACCTTCAGCTGCAGAGTGGGCAGTCAGCTCACCTTTGGCTGTTTCAGTCTTTATTTAGACAGAGGGAAAGTATAGAGGGAGACTAAACATGGAGGACGTGAGAGGGAAAGCTATACAGGCACTGGTATGGTGGAGTGTTTCTTACTAAACACCAATGCAGGTTTCCAAAATATGGAACTGTGTGTGTATAGGGGGCTACTTTCCAAAAATAAAAAGATAATCTCAATCACTAGTTTGCACTGTTTTTTTAACCCTTTAAACTGTTTTTAATGGATAAAAGACTTGTTGTAGACCAACTATGTTATTGGACTACTTTTTCTGGACCCTTGCTGATGTAACAGGAGCATTTTTGTTGCAGTAGCATCTGCAACTGGAGTACAGTATGGCTTCAAAGATAAACTCCATTTGCTACTGGTCAGAAATATTTATATGACTGTAGCCTGAAATGGTGTACATAATTCACATATCAAGAACCTTAGTTTTCCAATGGTGTGTAACATGTTGGCACTTGGAAGGGAGACTAAGTAAAATACATATCTGTCATGTCCCGCCCACAGGATGTCTGGTATCATCGGGCTAATAGAAAATTTTGCTTGGTCATTTTTTAAATCAAATTTAGAGTAAAACAGAGGATAAAGAAAGGTACCCTTAGTGGCAGGGCGGGCCACCTCAATATAGGAGTACATAGTTTTGACAGTTTTCAGTCTGGTAAACCTCTCGCTTGAGCCATCTGGCTTCAAAAGACCAGGATGTCACATTTCTGAATGTGAGGTTTCGTAATGAGAATCCATAGATCAATGAGTGATGTCAGAGTGGCTACACTGATCCTCAGTGAATAAAACATGTACATGAAAATGTGGCTGGAGCTACCTTTCCAAGATTTTGCAAATTCTATGGTGTGTTGGATCTGATTTTTTTTTTGTTGTTGTATTATTAGAACTATGTTCACCATTGATCACCTGGTTTGAGGTATAGAAAGTTACACTTTCATTTGTCCTAGAATACAATGTGCCTGGTGTTGTTGTGTCCGGTATTGCAACTAAATATATGATAAAAATGTCAAGATGTACTTATCCAAATGCATTTGGTCAAACATTTGCCATGTAAATAGCTGGCGATGCTAATTTTTCACTCAGATGTAATTAAACCAACTTTTTTAAAAAGGGAATGTAACAACATGATGTTTTAAAATAGTTTCAGTCAAACCTTAAATAATGACAAATGTGTTAAAATGTGATATTAATGTTGGTTTCTTTAATATGCTTTTGAAAACCTATGCAAAATAATCACTGTCAGCTCAAATGACTATGACTAGATAATTATGTAATGACTTATGGTTGTTGTTGGATAATTACAGTTATAAGGCAGGACATTAACGTTTGATATATATATATATATATATATATATATATATATATATATATATATATATATATATATATATATATATATATATTTATAGTCAAAGCATACAGTAAGCAAACCTTCACATTCACCCTGCATCTTTTAGAGCATTTGCAAAAAACACCGCCTGTATCAGTCATGGACATGGGCTTTGTGTCAATATGTTTAGTTGGTAACACCATGTGGCCTCTTAGCATAATTTATATAATTGTGGTTATTATGTGGGGGAGATGAGCAAGCCAGGAAGTGATTTCAGATGTACTGGAAACCACCAGAAACGGTATATAACAGCTACAGCCACTATATCACCCACTGATTTGTGTATTTTTATTCCAAATGCTTAATTTCAAGACTTGGGAGTCACTCTACAGAAATTTCTATATGACAGACATTACCATTTTAAGAGTCATACTTAACCCTTTAATGCCTGCAACGTGTATCCTACATGATACATACACTTTCGGGGGCCTATTGCATCACCATATGGTAAAAACCTTGCTTCAAACCCTGTTGTGTACAATCTGATACTTGCCTACTGCCCCCTAGTGGATATTCTTTGCACTACAATCCCATTGACATCACAACAGTAAAATATAACATATTGTTTGCATATATGTAGTACATGCAAACATGTTTTCTAATTTTGTTAAAAAGAGTCAAATAAGCACTTCAGATAAAATATAAAGAGAATTTCTGTTCATTATTTAATGGGTCAGACTTTAAAGAGTTAAAACCTGATTGGGCAAAGGCATGTACATAAGAGGTCTAATGTTTATTTATTTGGAAGTACTTTCAAATGAGTACAATCATAGTGCTCAGAAAAAGTGTATCTGGATAATATTACTGTATATTGACGACACGAGACCAGGTAGACATAAAGCTTTTTGAATTGGTAAGTTGGTCACAGACATGTATTGGAGCCTGTGCTTAATAGGCATCAGTAGTATAGCATTTTAATACACTGGATTGTTTCTCCAGCAAGTGACTATGTCCATCTTCTATATAAAGACTATTGTAATTCCCAGCTGATAGTTCCACTAAACAAATACTTAATTAGCAGCCATGAAAAGTTCATTGAGTCCATTGTTCATAATAGTTCAAATACTCATAATTCTGAACACCACAGGATCTAGGGACCAGTTTCAAAGACAGTGAAAACCAACACACATCAAAGAATGCAATCTTATATCCTCATGAGATTTTGAATTTGTTATTTTTAAACCTGCCACATATTGTACTACTTTTTAGTTTACGCTGTGCCACTTACGTGCTTCTTATTATACTAGGATGCTAACTGCTGTTTCAAACTCCTAAAACTTCCCCTTAAGGCTCATGTTTGAGGCCAGTGTTCTTTTTTTTATGTCAACATGTAAATCAGAGAGCCAGGAAAAATCTCTTGTGGTTTGGCCGTGTACCAATAAGTCTGTAAGGGTGCAGATATTTGTCTCAGCAAAGCCAAGCATAATGAAACCTCCAGGGGGCTTAGGTATTCCCAATGAGATTCTCAGGGCATTGAAAAGATCATTAATGCTCTACAGAGCCTCAAAGGTTTCATAATATCGTAATGAGTCAAAGTAGTAAACAGTCATTCTGCAATAATTATGGTATTGTCCCAATAATATTAAAACCCCCAAAAGTTGGGAAGTCATGAAAAAAATTACATTAAAAAAAAGAAAGAAAGCAGCATGGAGACTTTAGAGCATGTTTTTGTTTGTTTGTTTTTCCTTATGTCTGCAGAAAAAGAGGATACAGATACTGAACTAGCTGCTCTGCCGCCCTGATTTGTCAATAGAGAATGTGGTGAACTTTGAAATAAAAGAAACTTTTCCAGCGATGATCATGTACCGCTGTATATCTTAATAAGTGAAATGGGCCAAAATAACACCTAAAATTCTTTATTGCTTGATATGCAGGGCCTTGTAAGTGACAAGGGAAGAAGTAGCAACATTACAAAGTGGTAAAAACTTTACTATCCTGACTGTTGGGGTGTGTTGCAGACCTGAAATGCAACAAATAGCAATGAAACTAAAATTTCATTACAATCATTATTATACTAGTTGTGGTAGTAGTGATTTAGTCCTGATATTGTCTGTTTTACTGAATATTCCACACATAGCTACTACAAATAACTATAATCAACCATTTGTTTAAAAAGAAATGGGGGGAAACTACTCATAATAATTATAACAGTCATCTTAATAAAGTCGCTGCAGTATCGAACACAATCGACATAAAAACCAACAGAGCAGCGGTGGGAATACTTACTGGGATCTTGTCTTCGCTCGGGGAGATCTGCATACTGTTGCGCTTTAAAGACACACAGAGTGAGAAAAGCGGATGAGGAGGAGGGAAAGTTGCCGGTTTTTGGTGTAAAATGCAGGCGGATTTATCATCACCGCCGTCTTCCCCATCACGTTCATCAGACCCGTGGAGTCGGTCCAGTTAGAGGAGCAACCGCGCATCTGCTTCAGCTTGCATTGCCTTGGAAGGATGTGTCAGAAACGTCTAACTTTCGGCAGCCTGATCACATGCTGGTGATACCCTTCTGTTCAGCTGAGTGATCTGGAGGCTGCCTGCGCATCACTGCTTTTTAGTGCGGGAAGTGCCACACTGTAAAAAATATCCGTCCTCAACGTGAGATTTAGTCTTGCTGCTCACTTTTTAAATTACACTGAACTCGAAATATTTCTGACTCTTTGTAAACTGTTTCTGTTACTAATACCTGGAATAAGCAATGCTTCAAGTCACCTGAACTGAACATTTTTTCCCCTTAGCTTTTACTTTAGGCTGTATGTGTTTAATCAAAATCTGCTTTCCTCTCATCTGTAGTTTGAATGGCATTTTTTGCAGTGTGTAGGTAGAAGTATTGGCTCTTTTCACAGCTCTCTGATGTAACCTGCTTTTCCTGAACAATCCCTGAAGCAACTCTATCAAGTGTGTTTCAAGTTCCGAATGTTCCCCCTCCTTTAAACTGTATACAATGCAGGGGTGTCCACACGTCCTATGGCTACAGTATCATAATGGCCAAAATGGTTATGTTCACTAAAGAAATGAAGGAAAAAAACTAAAAGTATAAAATTAGGGGCAGGTCTACAAAATTTCAGCTTCCAATCAGAATAAGGGTATCACATGTAATCCAGACCTTTAAAAAAGGTACTGATTATAGGAAATAAATAACTGTTTGCTACAACTAAAATAGTAATCTAATGTAAAAAAAAAAATAAATAAAGGAAAATTTATAAAAGCAAATAGCTAATTATATGTTTATCATTTTTATCAGGAGTTGTTTACCTGATGACCTTGTATTATGTGGTTTTAATCATGGTTGCACACACTTTTCTTAACTGATAACAAGGAAAACTTGCTTTAAGCCAAATTTACAAATTTATCTGTGTTACTTCAGCATTATCGGATGTTTAACATTGTGAGTCATAGTCACATCTAGTGATGTTATCAAATCATTTAGTGATTTTACCAAATCACCAGATGGGATTTAGCTAGGCTAATAGATTATATCTAGATTATAGATTTTGCACTGCTAGCTAAATATGGACAAATTTGTGAAAGTACCAATGGGCAAATGATGATGAATTAACAACTGAGATTTCAACAACAGAAAAAAAAGTATGATGTAAAGTGCTTTGGGTATCGTTCCAGGTACAGTAAAGCGCTATATAAATACGGACCATTTACCATTTTTCCTAGGCTTGACCAGGTAACAGTTAAGTAATGGGTATGGTGGGTAATGAAGAGAGACTAAAGTGTGTTGTGTGTCTCAAAATATTAGCATCTGACAGTATGAAGCCAAGCAAGTTATAACGGCACTTGGGGGCATCTCATCCTGAATACAAAGAAAAGCCTGTTGATTACTTTAGAAAGAAACAGCTGTCAAGTTTTTTTTTGTTTGTTTTTTTTTACTAAAGCAGCACCCATCTCATCAAATGCTCAAATCACCTGAGTTTGTTTGCAGTTTCTTGGTTTAAAATGCCTCAAACTATAGCAGAGGAATTGATCGCTGGCATAATGAACAGCTGTACTAAAATAACTTTCACTGCACAATAACAAATCCGATGAAGACTTAAAATCAGACACCCAATAAAAAGATGTTTTTAAACATTGTGCCTCCATCATTATAACAGATAGTGATATCTGAGGTTATTCTAATGAGACATTATGTAAACTCAGATAATGATGCAAAGCCATGAAATGTTGCATGCACAAAAATAATTCATAAGTTTAATTTAACAAGTCTCATTTTTGCATGAGCTGTTACCCAGTGTCAACCCCTAAAAAACCATAAACTTCACACTGGTTTCCAACAATATCCCAAATTTATTGAAGGGATGTGGTGTCTTTTTCTTTCCTTCTTCCCCACATTTATTCACCAGTCTGGTATTCACCTGCAGCAGACTTTCTGATTCCTCAGCCCAAGGCTCTTCTTTAAAAGCTGCAAGCTCCAGGATGCTGTAAGGCATGGGGTCCAGTCCTATCCCAGGAATTTCCTTTGTCAGGTGGTACAGGGTATCGCTGTGGATGGAGGAGGATTCGCTGAGTGCAGTGGCCACCTGGCTGAAACTGGCACCACTAGGCCATGGATCTGGAAGATAGTTATTTAGGACATAAGTGGCATTACAAAGGACTACATTCCTGATCAGAATGTTGTTAGGAAATGTAGTTTATTCACAGTGAAAGAGAAAACTGTGTATTGTTTTATTACTGTAAATGAACCTCTAACAGTGAGTCATGGTCCTAGAGTCAAGGACAACCAAAAGACTCACGTAACAAGAAACAGGGACAAACAGCAAAGTCTGAAATAAATGCAACCTTAACACCAGTCATTATTCATTTTATAGAAACCAAGACAAAGATCAGATTATTTTATTTATGTCCTAATATTTAACATTTTAATATTTTTTTTTTCGCTTTCACACAACTGTAGAAACCAAACAAACTAAATGAGATGCAGAATAGAAGAAAATCTTAAAAAGACAACAAAGAAATCAAAATGAAATGCAAACACCCACAAAGCAACCTTAAAGAGATTGAAAATGACCACAAACAGATAAAACAATTTAAATGAGACTTAAAGTCTGATGTATCCAGCACGCAAGGAACAACCTAAAGAACTAAAACGTGACATAAAAACAATTAAAACCTACACAATGGCCTGAATTTGCAGTTAATACAAAATTTACCTATATAAGATTTAAAACAACCACGAAGGGAAGCAAAACAATTAAACAAGACAAAAAATGTCCAAAGGCGACACAAAGCAGCCAAAATTTGACACAAAATGATAAAAAAAATTATTGTTAATTACAGAAAATACATGCAGGAATAGTCAAACCTGAGTCAAACAAAATATCTACACAATCACATAATGATGCAAATAACTACTCAAAGATGATTCCAAATTTTTAAACAGGTTAAAAAAAAAAACCTATAAGAGATGCACAGTTCCCATAAAGAGACAAAAAATTTACATTATGAGACTAAATCATGAACACCAGATACAAAATACATTTCAGACATGAAAATCAAAGGTTGGTTTAAATAAAAAAAAAAAAAACAATCAATAACCGACAACAACACGGAGATATGGATCATTTAGTGGAATCTGTTCAGGAGGGGGGTCTTTTAGACATCTGTACTTCTCTCATCATTAATCCATGATCTCAGCAACCCAACTATGATGAAGTATCCAGGGGTTAAATCTCTTGCTCGCAAGCATCATGACATCTGTCTGTGGGAAAATGGAGAGCTTTACTCATCCACCTCTCCCGCATGTGTCCCTCAAAGTCAGTGTGAAGATTTCTCAACAACCCAAAGACCTCAGGGTTACGCAGCAGCCCTGTGCTGTCCTGGTGTCATGTTCAGCTGCTGCTCAGCGTTGTTTAGAGCCTCAAATATGCAAAGTGGCCTGGGGAAGCTTTGTTTCCCACTGCGCAAATTGATGCTTGCACCAATCACTCTCAGAGCACCACACAAAGGACAAGCTTGCTTCTCAGTTTGTCACAAAGCAAGGAAAAAAAAGCACCCAAAATTTCCAAAGGATATCATAAATGTGAGTAAAATTCATGATTTCATTTTTAATAAGGCAGTTAAATCACAATTATTCAAAAACTGACTTGTTGCTATGTGTTTATTGCTGTTTTTAACCAACAGTTCCTCCGAGGGAGTTGTAACGCAGTGGTGACAAACCAGCCTTTTCTCCATCTATGACAATCTGACTGTCACGCTGTCAGGAATGACAGCAGATTGCCATTTTCTCTTTCTTTATTTGAGATAAGGTTACTCTGTGTGTATGGTTATTTTAGGGATACAGACAGCTGTAGCCATAGTAACGCACCAGGCCATGTGCAGCGCTCTCGTTTAAGTCCCACAGACAGCTCTCTGAATCTGTCAACTTCCTGCAATCCTTCTCCTTCGAGCACATTTGTTCCTCCCTTTAACATATTGTACTATATGACAGTTGGAGTTATAAGGGTCATGAGGATGAGATGCTTTCTTGGTTTTAACCAGAAGGAAAAGCATCAATTTGGCAACAGTTTGCTGGTATTTTTGCTCATCAAACGTCACCACTGGTTGGTGTTTAGAGAGACAGGGCTGTTACTGGGAGGTCGCCAAGTTCTCACTGGTAGGAGGGGAAATGAATGAGAAAATCCCCCTTCAATGAATATGAAACAGGGCATCACTGAAATCTGGGTTCCTGTCATCAGATTCTAACAGCTAAAAGCAGTTTGGCAACTTAAAACTGTTAATATTCTGAAAATGTGCATTGCTGGTGTTCAGATTAGGCTACACTAAGATACTTGATCTGGTTTTTTGTGGGAGAGGTGCCTGAAATGACAAGAAAAACCCCCATGTTTGCCTCAAAATGTCACTGTAAATCAGAGGCTTTTGGGTTTGCAGCCGGCTTCTGTTTCTCAGGGTGATTGTGTAAGATAAATACTCCCTTTATTTCCACACTAATTTCTAACAGGAGAGACAAAGGGCATCTTTCAGGGAACAGATAATGGGCAGCAGCAGCGCGGCACAAAGACTTAATGCTGATGCTTTTATCACATGCTGCCTCATCTCCGGTGCACTGATTGTATGGAAACTTCTGCCAGAGCCCAATCCTATTCTGTTTCATGTTATTAACCACTGATGAGGGAAACACTAATGTGTTACAGCTGAAAAGATTTTAAGCGTCTTGATGTGAGGCATAATGGAGAATGTGTTGTAATTCGTGTTTTTTTTTTTCACCTAAATATTTAAGGGCATCTCAGTTAAACAGCTGGCTTTTCCTTGTTATTTTGATTTCTTTCCTATACAGAATTATGTATTTAAAAGTGTGACAGCGTACGTCTAATTTCACACATATCAGCGAAAAATTTCTCACACACACCTGAGTTCCCAGTAAAGATGTGATTAATGATATTAGCTGGATTTTGAGGTACTGGTTTAGAAAGTGTGTCATTGAAAAGGTTACATGCATGTTAAAGATAGGGAGATTGGCTTGGCTCCCTTAGATGAGCTGGCTCTTCCATTTATTTTTACTATAATATTCTTTAACCAAACCTTTAAATGAATGACTGAACACAGAACCGCAACAAATAATTTTTTTTTTAAGGCAGAAGTCTTCATGAAAAATACTTTATTAATCTCAAAGGGAATTTATCATTTAATGTTGTGTTTTTGTTTTAAATATTATAACACTTTAGATTCACACATTTCTCCACTTTGCCATGATGCATTTGTATTTAAATCCAGCTCTCTGTCTCTCTCGCTATTATACTTGACCTGTAGAACATCTCTCCCTGTCTTCTGAAGGTTTGCCCACCTTCCTTCTTTCATATAACGGTGTGATCCTTGTCTTTCTTTGCATGTGATTGGCTGCATAGTGTCAAAATAAATGACATTATTAATGTTGTCTAATGGATGTTTGTGAAAATGTCACAAACTGTCATCCACTGGTTTGGGTTCTGGGACTTCAGTTTCTCTCTTTTTTTGTTTGTGGGGACTAAATTAAATACTTGTTAAAATACAGCAAGGATTTTGGGAAACGGTTACAAAAGGAACAAATTTTAGGAACTAATTTTAACAAGTGAAAAAACTCCATATCTGGCTTGAAAAGTTTGGTTTTGTAGTTACAGACTTGATTGTCAATATCAGATCTTGCATTGCCACTGATGGTGGTGTGCCTGAGTTCACTGAACGATCGTTCATGAACTCGTTCATATTTTTGGTGAACGTGAACTGAGTGTATTTCTGCCTGATGAAGGTTACTGTGAGCGCGCTCATTCTGGTGTTTGTGAACGGCGTTCTCTCACAGCTGAACTTTGTTCAAGATAGTGCCAGATTTCCATGGAGCCTTCCAGGCAAAATCCCGGCTAAAACACATCATAAACAGGCCTTAATATATAGATGAAAAACACCAAACATCTGGCAACACCAGCCACCAGAGAGCCACACTGTGCATGCGTCATCAACTTGCAAAACATGAAGGCAAAATCCATTAAAGGCAGCAACACCACCTTTGCCTCAATGATCACTACAACATCTTCGTATGATCACTTAAAATAATTTTTTGAACAGTTTAGTGATGATCCAGGAGGGAGAAATCTTGTCTTTTTGTGTAAACTTTAGCCACCGGGTATCAAGAAGCAAATCCGGACATCAACAACATGAACAGCAAACCTGAAACGATATATTGAAATAAAGCACCCGGCTAGCCTTCCAAGGTATGTGAAGTAAATGTTACTAAAAGCAATCTAAAGACTTGGCAACAGCGTGCTAAAGCAGATCCTTTATTACTTAAAAACCAAATAACAGCGTCCAGTAGCAGCAGCTCCGTTGTCTTCATCTCCAGCCGCAGCTGGAAAACCTTTTGCAGTATATTGTCGGAGACCTGCAGCCTTTGAGGAAAGAGCTCAGCTTTCATGAACTTGACAGACATATGGTCTTGCATGTCTTTTTTTGTTTTTTACTTATTCATTTGGGTTGAATATTGCACATTTATGACCCAAGTTCTAGAACTTTTCTTTGGACAAAAAAGTCAGAAAAAAATACACTCACAAAAAAACTGAAAAGTGACTTAATGAAAAGATCAATAATGTTTAAATGTTTTGCATTTTGAGGTTCATTCTTTGTTTCCTACTTCAGCCTGGTTCCTACCTAAGCTAGTTTTTCCTCATGTTTTCATACTGTAGGAATGAAAGCTGCAGCTGGCTACGAGCGTGGACTGAATGGGTGGCAACAAAAGAAAATGCCAATATTCTGAGGGTAATAGCTCACAGCAACATATTGGGAAAAAAGAACTATGAACTAGTTCATTTTTAGAACTGTGAACTTACTTCAAAGATTTGAAATATGAACTATGAACTGAACTAGTTCATTTTAGAATGTGTGAACTGAACTTTGAACTAGTTCATGTAGAAACTGAACTTTCCCAAACACTGGCCACTGATATGACTCAGTACTTCCTACAGTTAGTTTGAAACTTTAAACTTGTAGAATTATGAAAACATCTCCACTTGCTTAAAACACTGTTTGAAAACATCTACCAGGGCCAGACTGGGACACAAAGTCAGGCCGGGAGTCAAACACTCACTCAGGCCACCCCAACCCATTTACTGCATGTATATGCTCACACTCACGCAAATGTTCATAAGTTTTTGCTAACTGGTGCTTGATATAACTTATTAAGACCTCAGGTGCACAGTACACACAGGAAAAGGTAAAGCCATATGTTAGAGTAAGTTTACATATGGATCAGCTGCATGGCAGTTTGTATAATTTGTATAAAATCATTTGAGTCAAATAATTAAGCAACAAGTTTAAAACCATTTTAAACTAAACTAGAGCTGGTTCTTTGGTTAACACAGAAGTTTCAGTCAGTGCTGTTATAGCTTTTTGTGCCAGAGTCAGCATTAAGACAGTGAGATGCACATTATTATAACTCTGTAGAGGTGAGGACTCAGTTCAGTACTTAATAGTTAGAATGGCTTTCATTCTTCTAAGAACAAAAAACCAGGACAAAGTTAAATACACACAGTCAGTTTCCATAATGTCCATTTTTGGGGGGGGAGTAAATGTCCACTTGCACACAGCAAACTTTTCCAGTCAGTCATGTAACAGGTAACAGTTGACAAATACCATCTGTTCAGGTCAGGTATTCCCCATAATGCATAACAAGTTTTCTTCTAAACCAGTAAAAAAAAAAAAAAAAAAAAACATCTCAAATGAGTTTTTACATTTTTTTGTACTTTACTTGAAGTTTGTATAATTTCTATATATATTTCTAATTCAGATTTATGAAATCCATCTGTTGGACTGAACTTTGAAATCCAAATTAAAAGAAGCAACTGACATATGAGGAAGTCCACTAATATCCCCAATTCCTTTATTTCTTTTAAAGCTGTTTAAGTTAGAAGAATTTGAGTTTTTAAATTCTAATAAAAATGTATAAATAATATGAGTAAATGATCAATTTGACATGAACTACGTGTTTGTTAGGTAGTGTTTTTAATTCCAGCTAAATTCCTCTATAGATGAAACAGCTAAGTAATGGTCATCATAAAGGATAAGGGATCATTATGGATAAGGATTTGCACAATCAAAGCTCCAGGGGACTTGATTGTAAATCCTGCCGTCCTCAGTCGTCCATTCAGTCATCTTCTTGCATTTCAAAACTGTTCCTTGAAGCAACCCAGTAAAATGTTCCTACATGAAACTGCACAAGTTGTTAACCCAGGAATGAACTCATCACCTCTGAGGTTTCTAAAAAAAGAGGGGATGCTTTGTTTATCCTGGGTATTTCACAGTTAATGAACATTTGCTTCTGGGTTCCCTGCTCTTTCACTAATTAAGAGGTTCATCTCACTCCTTACTCTACAGCAGGGCTACTCAATTCGGTCCTACGAGGGCAGCAATCCAGCAGGTTTTCCATGTATCCCTGCACCAACACACCTGAGTCAAATTAGGTGGCTCTAACAGCCAATCAGGTTCTACACAATGACTTATTATTTTGACTCAGGAGTGTTGGTGCAGGGATACATGGAAAACCTGCTGGATTGCGGCCCTCGTAGGACCGAATTGAGTAGCCATGCTCTACAGGTTCTTCAGCTCCTTTACAGCACAACACAGAAGCAGTCAGCCATTAAACTAAACCAGATTACCGCTCTGTCTTGGGCTTACTCCAAGGGGGCACATGTCTTAGATAGGACCATCCCTAAAACCTGATTAATTCCTTTCCTTAAAAAAATGATAAAATTTAAAAAAAGGTCAAACACTTTCTCCGGGAGACAAACTGAGAACGTGAGCACAGTGGGGTCTGAATACATAATCAAATTAAACTTCCATGCAACTGTATACCCTGCCAGCAGTAAAGAGCTGCCCGTTGATGGCTGCCCCACACGGCCTGCTGACACACACAGACAAATACACGCATGCTCACACACTCTGGGGTAACAGGGAAGGGACAATAGGAGGGTTACTCTACAGTGGTCCTGTCCTTTGTTGGGTGACGAAACCGGAGGGACAGACAGGACAGGCCACACAAAAGAAAGAGAGGAAAGCTTCCTATAGGTTTCTGTGGCACGCACCTGCACAGGTGGAGGAGGGGGATCTGCGGAGAGCCATTTCACATCAACTCTGAATGACTCCAGTCGGTAGGCATGCCTCGTTCCCTCTCAGCTCCCAGTCAGTTGGTTGGCCACACTGTTTCAGCAGCCGGTGGGAAAAACTACAGCAACAATCTGACTCAGTAGTACAATCCTCAGCTTCACTCTTCCTGGACGATAGTCCTCTCCAGTTGGCTGAAAGGGCTGCAGAAACTCAGCAACTTTGTTTATTGTGCACACTTATTTAACACACTGCACACCAGGCTCAGGGGTGGCAGACTAGGTGGCTGATTGGGTGTTTGGCTAAGGAATTACAGCCCCACAACGTCAAGCAGAGATTACTGGGCTCTCTAATATGCATTAATTACTCTGCCTTCTGTTTAGGTTTATCTGTGAACCTGGGAGGCCTTAAAGGTTAGCTTCGCTTAGCTTATATACAAAGGGTCATTATGGTACACATATTTAAATTAAAAAAAGATGAGTTTCACCTAAGAGAGGGAGATAATGAGTTTATATAGTATGGTAAAAAAAAAAAAAAAAACATATGGAAGCAACAACCTAATCAGGACTATTACATAATCTGTTACTACCAGCTGAATTTATAACAAGAATCTAAAAATTTATCTGTAAACAACAAGATTATTTGGAACCAATCTGCCCTGATGTATAGGAGGTTAAAAGTTTAAGATGTTAAAAGAAAGAACTGAAACAAAACTAGATATTCTGTTTCTAATGATCTTTATGAAGAAACGGAATCAACGCAGCTTTGTTCTCCTTTATTTATGGGATTCGATCACTATTCAAATGATGTTCAGGATAAAAGTCAGGATGTGAACGCTGCGATATCTTCCACTATTGCAGACTTTTAGTTCAAGATCTTGTAGGTGGCAGGAGGTGTTGCACAGTCCCGCAAAACCAACACTGAAGCTCAAATTTTAGACTGAGATATGGTCATTTTATTTTTAACAGCTGTTGCATAAGCACTGCTTGATTAGGTTAAGAAATCTAAAATACATGGTCAGGGTTAGAAAACTGGATGGTTTAGGCTCCAGTGCTTTTCTTTTACAATGCCACTGTCAAATATATGGTGGTATTTTGTTAGATGCCTTGGTGACACTTTTCTTACTTCTCTGCCTCGGTACCAATATTGTTGATGACAGGTAGGTGTTAACAGTACATGATTAGAGACAGGAAACTACATTGTCACAGACTACACAGTTTATTACAGCTGCTGTTCCAGTCAGGTGATGTGATGCTGTCCTACACAAAATAACTGCCTGTGAAAACACCGTCTCAGGATTTATAAGTCGGAATGAATTTTGGATTAATTTAAAATTCACAATTTCTGGCAAGACTGGGCTGAACAAGCTCATGTGAATAAAATGCAGCGCAAACAAATGACACATTTGTGCAACTATTCCAATGTGTCTCCAAACAAGAGACGCATTCACCTTCTTTTAGAGCTGGGCCAGAGGGATGGCCTGGGGGGACAAAGTCCATCCCTAAAATCTGACTGATCCATCAGGTCCCAAGAATAGACAATCAAATAGAACAAATATTTGATGTAAATTGACCTTTACTTGGATGAGCCCTGTAGTGCAAGTGAATGCAACATGTATTGTATTGATATCTTGTTCTATATGATGTTCTACATCAACGCCACCATCTTCTTGATCATAATGCTGGACACATATGGCATCATCTCACCAACTGCCTACATGATTGACAATATCTGTCCATCCAAACTGTTTACATTTTACTGGAAAGGTATAATGCTGGAGAAACACTGATAAAAACTTGGGATTTGGTTCAAAACAATTTTTTATTAAAAAAAAAAAGAAAAAAAAAGCTTGAAGCAATGATTAAAAAAACAATAACAATAATAATGGATTACATTTATATAGCGCTTTTCCCCATTTTTAAATTGTATCCAGTTGTATTACATTGAGCACTTCAGCTGTAATAATCAGTTAATCATTTTCTAAAATCTAGACAATTTTTTACAGGTTTCATTTACATGCCACTCTGTTCCTGGTCTATGCCCCTGCATGGCCCTCCCATCAAACATTTTCTAGACCTGTACATTGGCTTGTTTTTTGACTGTTCCTTTGCATGATTATGGAAAACCACCAGTGTTTAAATGAGCAAAACAGAACATTGGCAATAAACATGTACTTCAAGTGAGTCTTTGTGATCATTTTTGGGTATGGGCCTCTGCAAGTAACTCCTCTAACTTTGCAATTTTAGACAATTCATATTTTATGTTTTACAAGATGAGACATATAAGGTACATATCAGACACCTTCTGCCCAAGAAGTCCTTAAAATTTGAATGAAAAATCCTAAATGAAAGCATCTTTAAATCTGTCATGTAGATGAGGAAAGGTTTACTTGTTAACTTTACCCTGACTGCCTTTAAATATAGTTGTTTTTGTTGTTGATTTTAAGGTATGTGTTGTTTTTTTCACCCATTACAACATCTCATTGCTTACGCCGTCCATATAGGACAGTCTAATATTCAGAGTTTATTTTGAAGCTGGCTATTTTTCTGGAAAGTGCAACGTGTCTATCTAGTTCTAGAAAACCTTTACATAGGCAGAAAAGGAATAAATCATATATATGGACAAATTTGTCACAGGGTTCTTTGTTGCCCTTTCAACGTCCCACCAATCTACTTGCTTGGCTAGTCTCCTGAGTGACTAATTGTTCTGCCTGATGGTAACTGATGCTGGAGTGTGAGAGCCAGTCTTGGGTTGCATATTCACACAAGCATGCACACAACAACACACCCTCACGCACCCTTGTTTTCTGTCAGTAAAGGCATCTGATGTGGCACAGTAATAAACACACACCCAAACACACTTTCGTATTTTGTCTCCAGTTACAGGGGGTACAGATATCTCAAGGATGTTAAATATTAAAATGCTGTAACACTAACGGTTAGCTGTTGTAATTGAGGAAACTGCTAAAAGGTCAAGCTCGGAGTGAAAGCTGCCCATTGGTCATGTGACAAAACATCTTATTGTGAACAGCAGCTTTCCCTTCTAATTCTGATGTGTTAACTTGTAGGAGTCACTTAAGTTCATGTTTACTCAAATGAGTGCGAAAAGTGTGATGTTTAATTTCAAGTAGGCTGAGACACAAAGACCTCTGGGATATAGGTGGATGATGGACATGTCTCCCAAAGTTTTGTAACAGGATTATTTCTGCTTTGTATTTGAGCTGTGATTTGCTGATGTTTCCACAGGCTACAACTTCTCAGAGTGCATCTGCTGGTAAAACAACTACTTTCCATTCAAAGGCAATAGTAGGCAAACTTGCTCTGGAGTTTCCATAAGCAGCTCATGGAATGCCATTTGTTTCCTTATATTTACTTATTTCCTTTAGAAGAGATGTTACAGGGCACAGGGTACAACGCCCTGGCAAAAGGAAAAAATATAAAAGGAAAAAAATCACTGATCAGTTCCACCACCCTGAGCATGAACTGCCTACTCTGTTTCATCATATGTACTGAAATTTGAGCATGCGGTCATTTGAATCTCAAACTTAGGCCACGCCCCTGAGTGCAGAATGACTCATCAACATTTAAAATGTTTTTCAGGAAATAAGTATTATTCATAACACCAAGAAAACGTCTTTAATTGTATTCTTGGGGCAGATGGTAATGTAAATGGGATTTTATTTTTATTTCATTTCATGAGGACCCTGTAACCCTTAAAAGTTCCCATTTCGGGATCATTCTGCTGGGCATGCCACCTCTACTTAAAGCTGGAACCACAGTGATTAAAATGGCTGTAGCATTGGGTTTGCGTAATGTAGTCTGATCAAAATGTGTATCGTTTCAGCTGAGAATATAGAGAACAGGTTTTAAAAACATTATTTAACAACCTTATTGTTACATTCATTCTCCAGCAATTGTGTTGCTGTGAGAATATATTTCTTTTTTATTTTAGCGGGTGTTTACTCGACCTCTCTATTATTATTATGATTATTATTATTGTTGTTGTTTTTTCCCCTCAGCAGGATACTGGAAACTTTATTTGTAACCTTAAAAAAAGACATATTCACAGTATTATAGAAAGGTATTTTGCTTTGCATATCCAGATTAACTTTACAAAAAAAGTGTACTCTACAGAAAGAAGAGGGATAAAAAGAAAATGCATGAGCAGAGTCATCTTCAGCTCACAGCAACCCTTCACATTTACACACAACGCAGAGGGAAAGCATTAAATCTGTATTTATCCTCTTCAAGACACTTAAAGACACCCACCATAAACAGAGTGAATCACACCTACACATTATAATCATATACCCACACATATAACAGCATTTACATTTACACTAAAATACTTGACATACATGCACGTATATTTTATCACGTGTATTTTAGCACACTCGATAGCTCTCGTGGCCCTTAACCTTTTAGCCTTTAGCTCTGCTCGGCACCTGAACCAAGCGTTTTGATCTACTAATTAATTCTTATTAACCTCAAACCAAGTCCTAACCCTAAAATAACCCCTTGGAACATAGAGGTCAGGCTAAATGCCCTCATCTTGAAGACTTGGAACTCAGAAAAACACAAGTTAAGGAGCACACACACACAAATACACACACAAAACGGAGGCAGTGATTTCCCCCGCCGTCTGATCTGGTTCATAGCTTCCTGCAGAGGAACAGGAGATAATAGAGAAAGAGAGCGAATCGATTGTGGATGCTCTAGTTCACTCCAGTTTCTTCCAGTTCCCTCCCACACCAACCTCACAGCCCTGTCACAGCTGAGGGAGCTATCCTGCTAAAACTACAGCGCATGTCTATATATGGAGGGGGCAAAAATGAGCATTATCACAAAACATTTTCTAAGAAAAATAAACTGAAAATTATAACTGAAAACTAGCCATGTGGGTTCATTTGTGGCTGCTTTGGAAATTAAGTTGCATTCTTTTTTCTTTTTTTTTTGCAGGGAGAAGCTGCAGATATATGAGGAATTCCACATAAAAATAAGCAATCTTCCACACAGCCTATCATAAAGCTAAGATTTAACATCATAAAAAAGCCCTTAAAGCTGTGGGGAAAGAGTGAGGCTGAGCTGTCTAATCCACTTAGACCCTTAACACTGTACACTGCAACATATACAGTAGTTTACAGCCATGAAACACGCTGACACGAAACATTTATTCTTCACGGATTGCACTCACGCCTACTCTCTGCTGACATTGTGCAGAAGAAGACAAAGAAGCGAGGCTGAGGAGGAGCAGGAGGAAGGGATGGGGAACTGCGAGGTGGGAAAGTAAAGGGAAAGCAGAGGAAGGGATGAGGGAGGCTGATACAGCCTCAAACGTACTGATCTAATGGGACGAGCTTGTGCTGTTACACCATCTTGTGTTCAATGGAATTTAGCACAGTTGATAACGGAGATGTTTGAGCTTTGACAGGCAACCAAGCTATTTCAAGAAAAAGGCTGCAAAAAAAAAAAAACAGACTTTTTGAAATGTTTTAATTGTCAAGTATCAATCAAAAGCATTATAGGTTCTATATTACAAAATATTCTTTCATTAAAAAAATTAAAAATATAAGATCTTTCCAATGTTTTTGTGAGAAAACAAAAACAAATACTGATTTTTAAACAGTTGAAACTTGTAAATCACTTTTGTGACAAAGAAAAAAAAAATTCTTGTCCCATTTCTGGGCTCAAGAGAGAAATCCAGTCTTTCTGGTGATTTACCTGATCTATTAAATGACATCAGTTTCTACTTGGTATACATAAGGGAAACAGTAACAAACTCACATTGAAAAATCAGGTACAGATTTGGTTTTACCATCTTGATTTTTTAATAAAACTTTTTAAGAATCTTATGGTAAAATCTGATATATTATCTCTCACCTATAAAAAGTGACTCCAGCAGTGACCAGCCTGCTGAATCTAACAGGTCAGTGTAGTATCATCATTTACAACTCTTTTACAGCAGTACGAGTGCATAGAGACGTTTTTCAACCTTAACAGGGACATATTTAGAAAATAAATTATGTGCTTCAGAGCATATATTTAGGTAACCAAAATTACTGCCTACTCACAAAAATCCAGTTTGTTCAGGGTTTCCCAGGTCTAAACAGAACTCATATTCAGATGAGGACCATTTCCAGCTCAGTGTATAAATACTCAGTCTTGTCATCTCCACCCAGCTTTATGTTCAAACCATGCTACATTCACTGCACCTTAAAAGGGAAGTGAAAACTGATACAAAACCACTTGACTGTTTCATGTTTTACATCCTGACGAAGAAAATGTGACTTTTAATCTGCCCAATATTTAATTTTAACTATTCAATTTCCCATTTGTCTTTAAATGCCCCATTGATGGCATTGATGGAGCTGAAAAGTAGCTTTGCTGAAAATTAGCCTATGTATGCAACACTTCTGAACATTAATCTTTAAAAATGTAAACAAAACACAGGAATGGAGCATCAGTGAAGCCGATACGATATTTGGTGCAGTTGTTTTACAATCCGAATCAGGATCAGCTGTCTGTGGACAAACTGAGGATGAAAGAATTGTAAGGATTTGAGAATGAAATTGCCAGTCAGCTATTTCTCAATTTGGTCCAGGCTTGGTTTGCTGTGTGCTAGTCCGAGTTCTCAGGCTATTTAATGTATGTCCTCTTATTTAGTAACAGTGTGCTTCAAGGCCTATTGATTACTATTAACTATTACCTAAGTTAAGACTTCATTTAAACCTTTGGAAGTCACCATTTTTTTTAAAGAGATAAAATATGTCTCATTTAAAGACATCCAAAAGTTATTGTAAGATTAAGTACAAACATAATAATAGTTAATGCACAAACAGTAAAACAGTGACATTAACTTCCTTCATTTTCTGACCTGGTGAAACCAAGAGATTTGATGATTTCTTGCATTTCAGCTGATAAAACACAATGTTTTGAATATAAAACACGCAAACTATTTACCTGACAGGTTAATTTTCAAACATTAGTGATATCAGCCACATTTTAAAATGCAAATTTACGACATAATAGAAGATAGATGGATTTCCTTGGAAGGAAAAGACTGAGACAGCCAGAAACAGGAAGTAGTTTCCTTGCCATAAAAAACAATTAATGTAAACTTTTTATAAATCACTTTTTTTCCTCGAGTTCCTACTTTGAAGATGTTTGACTTGGTCTGTGAAATGTGGGGGGAAAAAAAAACTCCTGAATTTAGTTTACAAATAGTGATTTCTAGTTGGCATATTAAACTAGAAAAAAATTGCAGTCATTTTTTAAAGTCTTTGTTAGATTTTTTAATTTTAAGCATATTTTAAAAGAATAATAAAGTTTATTTTAAATTATTCTGTCCTAGGTGGACCGTTTCTCCACACCTTGCTTGATACCCAGCACCAGGTGAACAAACCAGTTAATCTGAACCATCCAGCCTTTCTCCCTGCAGATCTCGATCTGGTCCAGCAGGTGGCGCTGAGCCTCCTCTTCGCTGCGGCCGACAGTCAGCGCTTCACGGATGTACTCGATGTCCTCTTTGCTGGTCAGCTGGGGCATACCTGAGTCAAAGTTTGCAAAGAAGCCAAGGCGTATTGGTCTCAAATTTTTTGAATGAAGAGCTGAATGTAAAATCAGTGTGTTAAAAACATAAATACTGCATGAAACCGGATGACTGTGAGGTAAGTGTTGCATGGGAAAAGAATATTCCATTAAAGTCTTACCGGTCATCAGCATCATGGAGAAAAGAATGATGAGAAGGTTGGTGTGATGTCGAAGAGCGAGGTAAGCCTTCACACACACATCCTGAGACAGAGAGGAAGAATGAACCAAGTAGTTTATGTCCTCCAACAATCGTTTTATAATAAACTGTGATTTTTTTAAAGAATGGTGGATGGATTTTAGTGCTTCTCTGACTGTAAACCCTTTCAGTAGGTAGTAATGGAAACAAGTTCTAAAGTTTTACATATCAGGACAAAGTAAAACAAGGGAACATGTAGAAGCAGTGTTTACTGATTGAACTGCTTGAGGAACTACTTTTATCAGGAAAAGCTTGAAGTAATTATTGTATCTGTGATCTCATTAGTCTCTCATTGTTGTAGAGAGGTCTCGTATGTCCAAAGGACATTTTTCCAGAAGTCTTTTGGTTTGTTCTGATGAAACTTTGCAAACCTTACTGTGCTGCCAAGTTATTTCTTAAAGAGAAGATACTTTGGTCTGACAACCCTTCCAAACAAACTATCCTTCAGTCTTTTTCTAATTGTACTGTAATGAACTTTAACATTTAGCATGCTAACAGGTCTGTAGGGTCTGAAATATCTCTCTTGGTTTTTGCAGTTTCACTAAATACTACACGGTCTGATCTAAGATGAACTTGCTGGGACATCCACTCCTTAGAGTGATGGCCTCCTATGACCCTCCTCAAACTGTTGGCCAGCAGCAATTACTTCTCTAAGACTTGCTGTTGTCTTTCCTCCTTGGCATTGTGTTAATGCACATATTACTGCAGACTGGCTAACATAATATTCTGCTTTTATAAAAGTGATCACACTGCTGATAATCAAGTGTGTTTGATCATCAACACCTGGCTTTTACTCTTAATTTCTTTGGAAGCAATAAGGGTGTTTTTTTCTTCTTCTGGCACACTGCTTCTGCATTTGGGCTTAGTTTTCATTTAATCAATAATAAAATAAGGTAAACTACCTAAATTTTAAATCTGGTGGGAATGAGTGGAGATGGTCATGTCCTGAAATGTATAACATTTCCAAAATGACTGTAGTGTGTCATGATTTCACACATTTTCTGCACCTGGAACTTCTGGAAGTGGGGGCTGCTTTTCTTTCCTGATGTTCCCATGACATACAGGAAGTCTGGTGTCAGCACAAAGGGAACCCACTCCTTACTGATTCCCATGAAACTTTTGTAATTCCCCAGGATATGACCAAAGTCAATGTGGAAGAGATTCCCTACAGAAACACAAAGGCCATTAATTAGAATTTCCTTTAAACTGATGACAGAGAGATGAACACACTCAGGAATTACCTGATTCAGTGATCATGATGTTGTCATTGTGACGATCCCCAATACCCAGGACATAGGTAGCCACACAGTAACCACCACAGGAGTACAGAAACCTCTCCACAGCCTGCTGGAACTACACACAGACAAAATGTTGAACAAAATCTAAATTCAGAGCTGGATCCCTTGACTTTTAAAGAAAAGTTAAGAATATGGGGATGTGCCTTGGCTGCTGTGTTACTAAAGTGTTCAATTTTGTATGAAATTTCTCAGCACAAAAGTAAAGATGTACCAAACAAACAAAAACAAAAAAAAACATCTTGCACCATTAAGTCTCCTAAACTTTTTCTTAAACAGTTCTTAAACAGAATTTTTTAAACATGGCATAAAGACAGGGTGCAGGTGTTGTAGCTAAAAGTGTGCGTGGACTGTGGTGGCAGGAAAAACCCTGAGTCTTGGTTTCTTCCTGTCTGTCACACTGATACTTCCTCCCAACTGCTAAACAAACCTGCTGCAGGAAACAAAGCGACACATTGACTTCATAATGTATGTTATGTCCACAACACTGGCTTTCAAAATGTACTTGTTCATTGTTCAGTGACTTGTAATCACATGCTAAATAACACCAGAGGAAATATATCAATTTCCTTGTAAAACACATACAATTAACTAAACTAAATAAAATAGAAATACTGTTTTTAACAATTTATGTCCTTAATTTGTTTTACAATTTATTTGAGATCCAGACTGACTGCCGGCCATATAACTGAACTGAGGAAGCTGTCATGTTAAGGTGTGATTAAAAGTGTATTTCTGACTGGAATCAGCTGTGATGTGTACCTTGTCCTCACTGACGCACTTGTCCCGGAGCCACTGATAAAGGATTTCATCTTTAAATGCACCGGTACTTCCTACAACACTCTGCTGGATGTTGGCAATTGTGGTGGCATCCTTAACAATCTCAATCATACCTACATGGATGTGAAAAAAAAGACAAAAGGAAGTGTTTGAATCACAGAGATGACAAATATTATTTCTGAGAATGTCTGCCTCAGAACAAATAACCAAACTGAACCTCTAGGGCAGGCATGTCAAACTGGTCCAGCAAAGGGCCGTGTGGCTGCAGGTTTTTGTTCCAGCCAGCCAAGAGCACACAGTTTGACCAATCAGCTGTCTGAAGACTGAGATCAGTTGATTGAATCAGTCAAATCTGGTGTGCTGCTGCTTGGTTGGAACAAAAACCTGCAGCCACACGGCCCTTTGCTGGACCAGTTTGACATATGTGCTCTAGGGGATAACACAAACTCAGAAGAGAAGTCTCTTTTTGCACATCATCTAGATAGAAAAACTCCCACCTGATCAAAACTCTATTTGTGAAGTAAACAACAGTCTTTTAACAAATCATAAAACATTGATCCAGCGAAGTCCTTTCTAACAGCTATGCAATAAAACAATGATACATCTTTTTATAGCCACAGCTTTTGAAGAAAGAGCTTTGGAGAGCACTCAGTGCAACGGACCTATCCTGTTCCCCGTGGAGATGCAGCCGTATGGTAACAGACACAAATCCAAAGACTCAGTCTCCCAGATCGACTCCATGATCTTCAAAATCTAAAAAGATTAAAAGGGAAGTTCCTAAGTTTTCCTCCAAAGTTTGCCAGCTTGAGCTCTGCTGTAACTGTATGTTGTAGATCACCTGCAGGATGAGCATATCCTGTCGAAGATCATCACCATCTTTGAAGATGATGCCTATGGGGTCTTTGGACAGAGTTGTAAGGTCAGCCCTTTTGAACTGGAGCCACAGTGGTTTCTTCTTGGACGCCATCACTTTGCACTGCTCAATCTGCACCCACATTAAACAATGTTCATTTATAAACTCAGAGCTGCATTGTTAATTTTCGTATGTAAGGCCTTTTGTTTTCATGGTTTTTATCATGTGGTTGCAGATTTGTGTGCCCCTTACCAGCAAGGTTCCAGCTCTAAGTCCTGGATCATAAGGGACTCTGAAACTCTCTGGCAGACCAGATACATGCAGAGTTTCCAGTTTCTGACGCAGCTGGAACACCACTGAAAATCGCACAAAAAACACAATGTCTCAGTTTTATTTACATCTTTAAAAAAAAAAAAAAAAAGGTGAAAGAAGAAACTTTCACCTTTTTTAACTTATCTGGCCTTAATCATGAGATCCTTGGACATGCATAAAATTTGTCATTTCACCTCCTCACCTTGTGCTGTAACGTCGTATTTGTCAGCAGACATGGCCTTGATCTCACGCGTGACTTTCTGCAAAGCCTCAGTCATCTCCACCTGGAGAACAGTAGCTTGTTTTATTGACCTCATATTAAAACTATATCATCAAACCCCAGCTCTCCCACCCTAACTGTCACAAGGCTAATGCAGTTTCCCAACATTTATACTTGGTCGGTGCAGTGTGTATCTGATGGTCTAGGTAGAAATGATGGAGAATGGAGAAAAAGTGAGAAAAAAAGAGAGCATAAGCTGTTAATTACCTGATGAAGTTTGGTAAGACTACACTGCCTCATCAACTGCTTCTGCTCTTAGCAAAGCAAGGCAAGGCAAATTTATTTGTATAGCACATTTTATGTACAAGACAATTCAAAGTGCTTTACATAAAACATTAAAAGCATTACAGCGGGGTGCAGGGAGCAACAACAAGTAGAATAAAAAACTAACAAAAAAAGAAATAAATTCAATTAAATTAAATGTCACATCCTCCGGCCTACAGCCTGTGAATGTGTTGTAAATTCTGCTGCTTGGTTGCACCAAGGGGATTGGTTACAGATTTGGCTGAGAGCTCCCGCCCCTTCCTTCTCAACGGTGATTGGTTGATGCCAGGACAGCTCCACCTGTAGCAAGACCAACCTTCTACCCCACCTCTGTGACTGGATGCTACAACTCCTGCAAAAGGACCAATCTGAGGGACTCTGGGGCCTTAAAGAGGAGGAAATGCAATCATTCAGGGCAGCTGTGTTCCTTAGACACACTGTTAGCCCATTTGGGATTGTGGACGCTGGTTGTAGTTGACCCTGGTGGTTTGAAAGCCTTTAGATTCCCTGTTTGTTAGTTTACACGATTGTGTTTGGTTGAGTAGAAGAGACACGCTCACCTTTGAGTAGTGATTTTGAGTTTTGGTTAAAGAGGTTTTGGTTCACTCATTAGGAGTCCTTTTTGGTATATTTGGATTCATAGATAATTTAAGTTACGTTCTCATTAGGAGACGTTTTTATTTGAAATTGATAAGTCTAATTTGTATTGCTGGTTAATTGTTAAATAGAGAAAAGTTGGTTTATTTTCCTTTTTTATAAAGTTAATTAGGGTCCGAGCCATACAAAGTATGGCGGGGCCCTATTGTTTCTGCTATGTTTATTATTCTCGTTCTCCTAAGCGCTTTGACCCCAAATTTGACCCCCTAAACACCCATGAAAAGTTGTGAAACTTGGCACAGACGTCACGTCCGGCGTAACTCGGATATTATAAGGTCCGCATACACTTCAATGCAAAATTGGCTCAACAGCGCCACCTACAGTCACCAAAAATCACCACATGAATGGGGCCCCGGAAGTCTACTTCAACGTAGGAAGACAAAACTCGGCACACACGTGCACCACCCCGAGTTGACCAAAAAACTCAAAGTAACACCTGTCGCCATGGCAACAGGGCGCCCGCCATCTTGGCGTGTTCGGCCATTTTTTTGCCATTTTTTGCACTTTACACACATCGTATTTGAACGAACTAGTCTGAGGGGATTCGTGCGATGGACTCCAAACTTGGTGGGAAGCTTCCTGACAAGTTGGGGACCAAAAATTGTTCAAATCTTTCTAATAGCAGGAAACGTGTTACCGTGGCAACCGACGGAAAACAGCCTTCTCGCCATGAAACACGGTTTGCTCATATCTCCATAGAAATAGATGGGAACTGCACCAAACTTGACAGGATTCATACGTGTGACACCCCAAGTCCAGCAAAGAAGTCAATAGAACACCTGTTGCCATGGCAACGGGGTGCCCGCCATCTTGGATTTAACTGCCATTTTAACGAACTAGTCTGAGGGGATTCGTGCGACTGACTTCAAACTTGGTGGGAAGCTTCCTGACAAGTTGGGGACCAAACGCTCCTCAAATCTTTCTAATAGGAAAAAGCGTGTAACCGTGGCAACCGACGGAAAAATGCCCTCGCCATGAAACACGGTTTGCTTATATCTCCATAGGAATACGTGGGATCTGCACCAAACTTGACAGGATTCATACTTGTGACACCCCAACTCCGGCATTGATGTCAATAGAACACCTGTTGCCATGGCAACGCACTGCCCGCCATCTTGGATTTCCCTCCCATTTGAACGAACTAGTGTGAGGGGATTCGTGCGACTGAGTCCAAACTTGGTGGGAACCTTCCTGACAAGTTGGGGACCAAACGCTCCTCAAATCTTTCTAATAGGAAAAAGCGTGTAACCGTGGCAACTGACGAAAAATGCCCTCGCCATGAAACACGGTTTGCTTATATCTCCATAGGAATACGTGGGATCTGCACCAAACTTGACAGGATTCATACTTCTGACAACCCAAGTCCAGCATTGATGTCAATCGAACACCTGTTGCCATAGCAACAGGGTGCCCGCCATCTTGGATTTCACTGCCATTTGAACAAACTAGTCTGAGGGGATTCGTGCGACTGACTCCAAACTTGGTGTGAAGCTTCCTGGCAAGTTGGGGACCAAACGCTCCTCAAATCTTTCTAATACAAAAAAACATTACAGCACCTGTTGTCATGGCGACATCGGGTGGCGGGGTCCAGGCAGCTCGGACCTGATGGATGCCGCTTGCGGCTTTAATTAGGGTCCGAGCCATACAAAGTATGGCGGGGCCCTATTGTTTTCCAAATGTTTATTATTATTATTTTTCTAAGCATTTCGAGGCCCAATTTGACCCCCTAAACACCCATGAAAAGTTGTGAAACTTGGCACACACATCAAGCCCCACGTAACTCGGATATTATAAGGTCCGCATACACTTCAATACAAAATTGGCTCAACAGCGCCACCTAGAAAAAAATAAATTCCCCAAATGAATGGGGTCCCAAAAGTCTACTTCGATGTAGGAACACGAAACTCGGCACACACGTGTAACACACCAAGTCTAACAAAAAAGTCAATCAAACACCTGTCGCCATGGCTACGGGGTGCCCGCCATCTTGGCGTGTGCGGCCATTTTGTGGCCATTTCTTGCACTTTACACACATCGTATTTGAGCGAACTAGTCTGAGGGGATTCGTGAGACTGACTCCAAACCTGGTGGAAAGCTTCCTGACAAGTTGGGGACCAAACGCTCCTCAAATCTTTCTAATAGGAAAAAGCCTGTAACCGTGGCAACCAACGGAAAAAAGCCTCCTCGCCATGAAACACGGTTTGCTCATATCTCAATAGGAATACATGGGAACTGCACCAAACTTGACATGATTCATACAGGTTGGGTGCTTAACGCGTTACACCACCTGTTGTCATGGCGACATCGGGCGGCGGGGTCCAGGCCGCTCGGACCCGATGGATGCCGCTTGCGGCTTTAATTGTACTTGTAATTGTTACCTAAGTAAGGACACCTTTTTGTTAAGTATTCTTTTGAGTTCTCCGGACATGATATATTACCTGTATATTGTTATCTACTGACTATATTTCTTTGTTTGAACCTGGGGTTTGTTTAATAAATTATTATTGTAGATCATCTTGTTAGTCCGGCTTGTTTTGATGTTGACCCTGATACCCCTGGTTAAAGAGAGGGTCATAACATTAAAACAGAAAAAAAGCTCAAATAAAATAGATAAAATGCAAGAAAGAAAGTATTAATAAAGTAAAACAGTATTAAAACATGATTAAGTTAAAAAATTGAAGCTTTAAAGAAACAGATGCAGATTTGGACTTCTAAATAAAAACTATTGGAATGCAGCAGAGAAAAGGTTCATTAACCTTGATTTAAATAAACTGAGTGTTTCAGCTGATCTGAGGCTTTCTGGGAGTTTGTTCCAGACATGTAGAACATAGAAGCTGAATGCAGCTTCTCCATGTCTGGTTCTGACTCTGGGAACTGATAAGAAACTGGAACCAGATGTCCTGAGGGTTCTGGCAGGTTCATACTGGGTCAAGAGGTCACTGATGTATTTTGGTCCTAAACCATTCAGAGCTTTATAGACCAGCAGCAGAACTTTAAAGTTGGTGAACAGGCAGCCAGTGTAAAAACCTCAGAGGTGGACTGATGTGGTCCACTTTCTTGGTCTTAGTGAGGACTCGAGCAGCAGAGTTCTGAATAAGCTGCAGGTGTCTAATTGATTTTTTTAGGTAGAACCTGTAAAAACACTGTTACAATAATCAAGCTGACTAAAGATGAAAGCTGGACTAGTTTTTCCAGGTCCTGCTGAGACATCAGATCTTTTACCCTTGATATATTCTTAAGGTGATAGTAGGCTGACTTTGTAATTCCCTTAATGTGTTTCTCAAAGTTAAGGTCTGAGTCCATCAATACACCCAGATTTCTGGCTTGGTTGGTGGTTTTTAGGTGTAAAGACTGAAGCTCTGTTAATAATTTTAACAACTTTAATTGTTTCTCTTTCGCGCCAAAGACCATCACCTCAGTTTTGTTTTTGTTTAATTGAAGAAAGTTCAGACACATCCAGTCATTAATCTCCTCAATGCATTTACCAAGAGCCTGTACGGGGCCTCGGTATCCTGGTGACATTGTAATATATATCTGTGTGTCATCTGCGTAGCTATGATAACTAATTTTGTTTTTCCTCATGACCTGTGCCAGTGGGAGTATGTAGATGTTAATAAACAGAAGAGGAACTCCACATGTAATTTTTGTCTGCTCAGATGTGAAATTACCTATTGACACACAAGTACTTTCTGTTCTCTAAATAAGATTTAAACCAGTGTAGCGCAGTAGCAGAGAGGCCAGCCCAGTTCTCCAGTCGTTTAAGCAATATATTGTGGTCAACTGTATCAAATGCAGCACTGAGGTCCAGTAAGACTAAGATTGACATTTTTTCCATTATCTGTATTCAAACAAATGTCATTAATGACTTTGGTCAGAGCGCTTTTGGTGCTTTGGTGCTGTCTAATACCTGACTGGAAGACATCATAGCAGTTTTTTGTGTTAAAAAGTCATTTAGCTGAGGAAAAACTGCTTTTTTGATGTTTTTAGAAGCTCTGGGAAGATGCCCGAAAGTAAAGACAAGTTCACAATCTGTAACAGATCTGGCTCCAGAGTCTTTGAGACCTTTTTGAAGAAACCTGTGGGGCAGGATGTTAGGGTTAGGACACATCATTTGACCCTGTATGTAGAACGATGTTTCTCACATTTGGGTAATCAGCCACAGCTTTCAGAATTATCTCCTGCATGTCACTGATTATTTCCTTAGGAAAGCAGAGGACTTTGGTGTTTCCTCCGCACATTCATTGAACATCATTTACAGAAGAATCACCAATAATTAGAGTTTCAGACCCAGCCTTTAGCTTTCCCTGTGGACTTTTCCTTTCTGACTAGTTTTCAGTCCTCACCTCGCAGTCCTAGGACAGATGGTCGGCCGATAAAGATCCCGAGTCCTCCGATAACGGAGTAAATCTTTTCTGCAGTTTCACATTCAGGTGCTTTGGAGGTTTGTTGTCAACCTTCCCAGTCTCAGTTGTCCAGTTCTGTTTCCTACCATGTGGAGGGGTAAAAGAATTCCTTTGTTTTGTAGGGAGTGAGGCCAGTCGGTCTCATCACAGACTTCAGCTCACTGCACCTGACCTGTGATACGTTGTCCTCCCTTTTTCAGAGACATGATTTACTTTTTGGCTTTGCAACAAGACAGAAACTGTCTCCCTGGAGCTGTCTTTATTGTAATTCACAGAGGCTACCTCCTTCTTGGTAGTGTTATCTGTGCCTTTTAGCAGTTTGTAAGCTTGCTCTTCTCTGCTGCTTTGAATCAATGGCAAGGTTGTTTCATTTCAGCACAGTCCATTCACTTCAATATTGACTTCAAGGTGACAAACGTTCGCCTCCAGAGCTGAGTTCCAAACAACTGATTTTTCCAGTTTTGCAATATGTTATCTCAATAAACAAGGGTGCCACTGCCATTACAGAATTTAGCTTTCATGAAAGTGTATACTTTGTCAAAAACAATATTTAAGTAGGTGGTACGTGTCAGAGCAATAACCAGATGTGATATGAACTGTACTTTTACAGCACGCATCCCATGAACAGGTCCTGACTGGCAAGACCTCGAGGTTTCCCAGAAGCTACACACACTGAAAAAAAGTTTGTAAAATGTAAAAGCAAACATGGTCCATCAGACCAGGTTAGCTTAATCTACAGCTATATGGTCCAGTTGTGATGCTTATATTTCCACTGTAGGTGCTTTTTGGTGGATACAAGCCAGCACGGTCATCCTGACTGGTCTGTAGTTATGCATACACTTTTCTATCAGAACCAGCATTGGATTTTTTCAGTTCTTTTATTGGATTGGACAACAGGAACCAGCCTTCACTCCTGATGTACATCAACTAGCCACAGTCACCCATTACTTTTTAGATGGTTCAATAGTTTTTTCTTCTTGAATTGCTTTAAGTCCTGACTACTTCAGACCTGCAGCATCCCATGATAGTTGCAGTTGAATAGATACTATGACCCTAAAATCTAACCATCACAATTTGACCTTTGTCAAAGGTGGTCAAATCATTACATTTCCCCATTTTTTTCTGCTTCCAACAACTTAAGGATAGAAAATTTGCTTGGAAATGAGACAAGACAAGTTTGTTTTACTTCATTTTTTTGTGATCACAATGTTTTGTCTCATCAGTATACACAAAGTCTAGCTAATCAAGTATTACACATCATTTAATATAATCAGAAATGAACAATCTCCGGCTCTTTAGCATTTTGTTTAAGTTTACATCCCTCACCTGTTTTTTGAAGTCATGCAGCATGTCTTCACCGCAGCCTCTGAGGTAGGCCTCCAGTAGGACAGCATACCTCTGCTGGTAGTGCATGGACTGGGCAATCTCGCTTCGCAGAAACCAGAATAGAAAATGACCAATACGCTTACTCTGTTAAGGGAATGAAAATGACACAAAGGAGGTAAAGTTAAGATTAAATCCATTTAATGCATTACAAATTGAAATAGTAGTCACGTTACTACATAAACTGTTGTCTAAATGGCATCAAATAAAGAAAGAACTAAATCTTATATCTTGATATTTTTCACCTGAATCACGATATACGATATATATCTCGATATTTATATTTTTTTGTCAAGTAACCAAAGAGACAGTTCTAATATACAGCCTTCAGTGCCAAATATACTTTTATTAAGGATCAGCAGCACATGTGCATTAAAACAGCTGACTGAAATTAAATACCTTTATATTAAATTAAATGCTCCTAAAACAAAATAAATTAAGAACACTTTTTAATGACCATAACAAAAATACAGCTGTGCAAAATGCAAAAGAAAAGATGCTTGTAACTCAAAACAAGCTATCTCGATATAAACGATATTCCCTCCTTCTATACTGCATCTGATAAAGTCTCGATATATTTGAAAACCTCTATATATTGCCCAACCCTAATACAAACACATACTACATGAGACAGTGTATGCTCTTCTTACCCTCAGTGCTCTCTTTAGCAGGAACCTGACCAGAGCGCTGTCATGGTATGGCTCAAATTTCACCGCCTGGAGGTAATACACACACACACATGAGTTTGCAAAGCTATTCCATCTTTCAGCAAAACATATTCACACCTTAAGGTCCAAACAAACCAATGCATACTGTTTCTCACAGCTCCTGCAGACACATGTCCCTGTTTTACTACTGATATAATGTGCCTAACCCTAATTTGCACCAACCCTAATGAATACCGGAATTTCAGTAAATCTAGCCTCATTCTTTTAAATTAGAGAACAATAAGACATTAAATGACACAGAAACACAGATATTTTTTCCTACAAAAGATCAGTTTTCTTCCCCACTCGGCTTATAAAATGTAGAAGTGGTCTGGGAATTCTCCAGGAAACCGTTTTACATATCACTGTCTGATAGATGGTCAACTAGTCTGACTTTTTTGTAACACATGACACAAAAAAGTTCTAACATTATTATTTGCATGGCATCTCTCAACATATATTAATCAGACTCAAGATTTTTCTCAATAATTAGCACAAAGTATAAAGTTAAAGGTATTTATATCATTTTGGATATTCTTACAAAGTCAAAGTCAACTTTGTCAGTTCTGCTACATGTACAAGACGTACAGAGGAGTAATGTTGCTTCTCTTGTTCTCAGTGTAGACAGCATAGACAAGAAAAAATGGAATATAAAAACTATACTAACAAAATAAAATAAATTTTAATCTTCTGCATAACATAAATGGTCTCAAATGTGTTTTTTTTTTTCATTTTCTGTTCAGGTGTTAAAAAAATGTCTTTTTTTCCATTTCATTCAATTTCATATTTAACATTTAAAAGGGCAACAGTGCAAGAGCATGGAGCGATATAAAGGGAATATGTCAGTTTATGAATTTGTCATAATGTAACTGTGGTGCATCGTGGCAACAGAGAGTCCTGTCATGCCTGAGAAGCTGGTGCTAGTAGTCAATGCTCTGATTTTTTATTTATTTTGTCTGCCATTTGAGTCACATACAATATTTTTCCCCCACAGTCCACAGTGTAATAAATAACCATAAACTCCTCTTATCGGAACAGTGAATTATACTCTTGTGGAGGATGTGGGCATCGATCCAGGTACTTTTCACATGGAAAGCAAGTCAATTCCACATCCTCCAGCATTAACTCTAATCTCATCAGACAATCAAGTTTTAAGACTAAAAGGATCTTCTTAACATTTGAGATCCACAAGAGCCTTCAGAGCCCACAAACACAGAAAATCAGGACCACACACACACACACACATATTCACAAAAATAGCACTCATTTCTGTCAACAGCTCATGAATGGTTTAATGTATTACAAATGTAACAGTCTTTTTTTTTTACCAATAATACTATTTATATCCATCTAGAAATCTGTAATCCTTGTACTCCAAAGTACATGGATTAGTTTTTAAATGGCTTAGGTACAAAATATCAGTAAGATATAAAGTTGTGATATTCTCTCAGGTGAGTGTGTATCAACAAACAACTAATGCCATATCTATGAAAGTCACTGTAGAAGAGGAGATGTCAAAGCCTTACATACACAAAAGATGAACTCAAAAAGTCACATAAGAAATACAAATATCACAGATTACCTTGAACAGACTCAGAGGCTCAGGTTCAGAGGTTACAGTATGATGAGGTGCAATGTGAACTGTAGTAATACAGGAAGTGCAATGTAAACACAGCACTCATTGTTCTCACACACTGCAATATATGTGTTAAGCAAAGGAAACGGATAAGGTCAAACAACATGTGCACTTTGGATTTTTAGGTTGGATTTCAGCTCAAACTGTTTCCTTAAGAGGAAGATAAAATGCTAGGAGGAACAAAATCATTGTGTATAAACTATAAAGACCATTTCTGGAATCACATGCTTCTATATCACATGGCTGCTTAATGTTTTTATTTATAAATTCACCCACGACAACATTACAAATTTCAACCACCTTCCTGTCTGTTGGTGGGTTTTTGCCCTTCTGTTTGGCTTTTCAGTAGCTACTTTGAGAATAGACTTTTAAAAATAGATCAGACAGAATGACACAAACTACCTGCTGTGAGTCAGTGCAACACCTTTGCAAAGCAAGTCATAGTTCAGTATTTCTACATCAGCTATAAGCTGGATATCTTGTAGAATATAATGAAGAAACCTCCACGACACATAACTGAAGAGCACATCATGAAGTGATAATGGTAGGAAAGAAGAATTTTTATTTTCCTATCAGACCAAGCAGACCTTTGTTAGCCTCAGCTGATAATTCTCCCTCATGCAAAACTGACCACAGAGACAACCATGGAAATACATGAGAATATAAACATGAAGAATGACCTGCTTTTTTCCATGAGCTTGTGAAATAGTGTTAAAAGTGAATCATGTGGAGGAGGGGTGAATGGAGGAAGTGCTTCTTCACCATCAGTGTTTATCAGATGTTTATTTTTATTCATCAGTGGATGAACAGAGCAGACTTTTTGAGTATCTGTGCTGAGCTAAGCTAATCTGGCTCCTGGTGCTGATGCCCTATTTAGAAAAATAGATTTCAGAAATTAAAAATACAGTTGCAGCTTTTTAAAAGTTCCCTGAAGGTTTGTTTGACTGGTGAATGGAACCCTGACTAATAGCTTTCATGACTGCTGTATTAATGGTTGATTATTACTGATACATTAACAAATAAAGAGAAATTTAATGATGAAGCTGAAATAGACGAAAACGAAAATACCCCTGCAAAATGCAGCCAGGTACTCTAAAATCAAACTAAAGTACCAAAACTAAAATGTTTCAACTACACTGGCTTCAGGCACAGAAAAGACAAATAAAGACGATCGTATGAATAGACAGAACACACCTGCACGAGCTGCAGAAGATACCTGAGCACATCATCATCCTCCAGCGTCTCCAACTTCCTGACAGCCATGGACCGAACCTGAGCGTCTGAGTAGTGGCAGTCAAGCAGCTGCATTGCCAGACCAACATCCAGACCACTGAAGAGGAACAACATGGCCACAGGTGATGTTAACACTGAACCTACTGAGTAGCCACCTACTTTAGAATGATAGCATCAGCAGACTTTTACCTGGTATCCCACGCACTGCTACGCTCCAACAGACAATGTGTTGCCAGAACATCCTCCTGTTTCCCCCACCTGACTGAGCCCAGCAGCTTTGGGTAAGCCCTACAGGAGATTGGTGGCACAACTAAGAACCCAAATCGATACTACTTTGACACAGTGTAGTCTGGAACTAAAGAAATTAAATACCTGGGGTGGCGCATGCACTCATGTCTGAAGTGCCACAGCAGCTCTTTGTCCTCAGGACTGAGAGGATGTAAGGGGTCGGTAGACACTATGGCCTCAAACTGTTTTCTCAGGTGGTTTGGCATCTCTCTCTGACCTCTCTCTCCAGCATCAGCCTCTTCCCCCCCAGTTCCACACTCCCTGCCCACATCCCTGCTCTTGGGCAGCACCACCGGGTAGCAGTACTTGTCCAGTAAAATGGCGATGGCCATGGAGAAGGCCTTGTCTGGGTTGGTTGCTGAAGTGAGCTTATCTGCGTTGATGCTGCTGCTGCTCTCATCGCTCTTCTCAGGCATCTTCCACATGTGGAGGATGAACTCCCCCTGGCGGAGCAGAGAGCGGTGGTCGATCAAGAGCAGGTTCACGTAGTACAGGAGACGGCTCTTGGTTTTTCCTAAAAGATGAAAGGACAGATGCACTAAGGGTTAGTTTCTCTGCAGTTTTAATGAGTGGTGACAAAATGTGACTTTACCATCAAGGCTGCCAGTTCCTGCTGAATTATCCTGGTAGGTTCCTCCTTTGGAGTTCGTTGTCTGTGGTTGCTTACCACAGACCACCTGGATGGGAAATGAGGGTTTAAATGAAAGATGATGTAAAAAGGCAGTCAAGAACCCTATAAGGAAAGGCAGGGCTAACACCTCGGTTCTTGTTGGGGATTGCAAACCTTGAGAAAAGGAGAATCAATTCATAAACAAATGCATTTCTTTTCAACACTAGTGGGCATAGTATGGACTTATTTATTATCATTTCATTTTGGACATCGTGTATACCACATCCTCCAGACTAAAGAGGAGAGGGATTATCTGTCAGCCTGCATCTCTTATCATGTAGGGGTGTGTTAGTGTCTATGCAACTGGCAGCTTGTATATATGGAAAGGCACCATCAACACTGAAAGGTATATTTGGGTTTTAAAGAATCCCATTCAGATGACGTCAAGCAAGGTCTTGCATATTTTAGGAAGACAATATTAAGCCACATGCTGCATCTGGTACAACAGTCCAAGAGTCTGGGTGATGGACTGACCCCGCCTGAACTTCAGACTTTTTACTGACTGACAACTTTGGTGCATTATGAAACGCAAAATACCACGGAGAAAACCCAGGACTGTTAACAGCTTGAATTCTATATCAGCCAAGAACAGGTTAACATTACCCTCCCAAAGATCCAGAGGTAAAGATGGCCCAACGTTTTCAAACTGTGTTGCTACCATCAAATTTAAGATGAGCTAACATTTTTCATGACATAGTAAAATGTTTCACATTTGATGTTTTCTTTGTATTATTTATTTTTTTAAATATCAGTTTATGGAATTTGGAAATCATTACATTTTGTTTTTACTTGTGTTTTACGCAGCATCTTAACTTCTTGGGACTTGGACTTGTATGTTGTGGTTAAACATAAAGGCAAAGAAGCTTTCCAGAGTTTACCTGCAGGCTGAGCCGCGCTCCTTTTGGCAGGTCCTTGATCTTAATGTTAAACTCCAACCAACAGTTCCACAGCACTTCTTCGCTGAACGTTTTGGAGGTTGTCCTCTCCTAAAAGATTTCATTCAGAGTCAAACTGTGCTGTATGATGAGCTGCTGCAAATGTTTTTTTAATACACTTTTACATAATACTTATCTGCAGGATCTACTTTAAAGTGAAACTCAGTCAAATCCATTTTCATTTTGCAACTATTCAAAGGAAAGCTGTTTTAAATTTTATCTCAGTGCAACCTGAACACCATCAATGTTTACTGTCTCATAAATGGACTAACTTACTGATAATGCAAATTGAGTATTTCCATCTGCAGAGGCTTTCTATTAAAAGCATTTAATAGACATAAACATATTTTGGATTCTGGTGAATAAGGCATTCATTAGTCAGAGATGGTTACCATAACAAGTGTCTATGTATCTAGAAAACAAGAGAAGTGTCATCTCTAACATCCAACTTTTAAATAATCAGCAGCATTCTAAACGAGATTACAGCCGCCAATGTTAAACTTTCTCTTTAGTGTGCCACAATGAGCCACTGTTAAATATAGCTTACCTGTGCTAAAAGCTGCTGCCCATGGAAAATACTGGCCTCTATGTAGACAATAAATTCTGGGACTTTGGGAAGGGTTGGGATGTCAATACCCAACACCTTTACTCTGAACTTCCTGTTACAGTCCCAAATGGAGACGGTAAACACTCGATCATGGTCCTTCTCATTAATAGTCAACTGCTCATGAGTACCTGTGAAGTATAATTTGTACAGTATTCAGGATGCTGGATTGAAATATTTTCAGTAAAACTGAACAGCTGTTTGCAAAGTTACCTGCAACTCCAGTGCAATCATCCACTTGGGCCCAGTCCTCCTTCTGGACCAGATCCAGCTCAGGATTAGGAGGTGTCTCCAGAACAAGGTGGATTTCCTCCCCACTCTTGAGGCACTGACGAATCCAGTTAAAATTTTGCAGAGGTTTTTCTCCATACAGGTACTCCTCCCTGCACAGCAAGATTATGACTTAGTAACTTTCATATTAAAAATATTCCACAATTACACATTTCTGTTTAAAACTAACCACTGCACCATGATCTAGTCATGCAAACTTAATAAACCTGGCTACATGTGCAAGTTGCTCCACTCAGATATGGAAGGTCATTTTAAGGATGTGCCATACCTGCCACAAACACGCAGAACAAAATCTGCCTCACACATGTTGTCAGGGATTCCCAACAAAACCCTTTTATTTGTTACTTTGGTAAAAAAGCTTGCCAACACCTAAACAAGAAGAAAAATAATAATGATAAAGAAACTGTACAGGAAGTAGTAAATACAACAAGGTTTTTTATCACGTGCATATCATAATATTTGCCTACCTGTGAAGGCGTGTCATCGATTAATACCTTGATGGTCTGGCTGGCTGTGCCGATGTGGATCACCACCAGGATGTGACCATTATTCACCTGAGAGAAGAAACAAAGGAGAAAAGAATGCACGAAAAGATTGCATAAAGACAATTTGAAACCAAATAATTTGAATTAATTAAGGGTACTCTTTGTTTTGGAGGAAAACACTCAGTAAATTATTGACTCAACCATGAAATCCAACTGAATCAATCAGTCCTAACAAAGCACACAAAGACAGTGTGATGCATTGCATGGAACATATTAATCCAAAAGCTAAAAAAAAAGAAAGATACTGGAGGCATCAGTGCTTTGGTAATTAATGGCTCAATCGTAGTTCCTCCCCTTGGCTAAAGGATCAAACCAATAACCCTTAAACTGAGGCTTTGGGGGTCCATTTGGATATTTAGACGACCACTAGTCTTTGATTAACAAGAGAAGAGTGAGGAAGAAAAATGGAAGTTCGGGAAAAACAATATGAATGAATTGATATATCAAATAATACAAACTCACCTTGGTGAGCAGGTGTTCAGGTAGTGGCTTACGGGTGATCCAGGGGTCCATGGAGTACAGCTTTGGGTCTCGATCTGACAGCTCAATGCGTCGTGGTGTCAGCAGTTTCCTGCGTGTGAACTCCAGCTCATCATCATGAACATTGCTGACGTCAGTCACATCATAGCCAATTAGGTAGTTCAGGTAGCGCTGGTACTGCAGGGATTCATCCGAGGGCTGCGGACGGGGCACCAACTGAATCCGCCCCACATCCTTTTTCAGAGCTGTTAAAAAAAACAAGATTATCTTCGATACCATCACCACAAACCAGCTTATTTTCTGACTTTAGGGAGTAGCAGTTGTGGTACCTCTCCAGTAGCGAATGCAGTCTAGCGTCTGGAAGACCTGGTGCTTGTCGTAGATCTCACAAACGGTGCCCTTTTTCTGATAGAGCAAGATGCAGTGGTCTGGAGAGAACCGCTGGTAGAAGTCAGGACAGAGATTTAAAGTCACTGCCTTCATCCACACCTGAGCTTTAACCTGGGTAACAAGAAACAGGCATGATATGTTTAATTCAGTCACAAGTTCATGTTTATAAGTGAGCAGAGGATCGCTGGTGTTGGCCAACCTGTTCTACCGTCCAGTTTCCAGCCACCTCCAGTATCAGAGAGTCAGTGCTGCTTCCACCCCGAGCCACTGTGGGCAACACAAACTCAACAGTGATTTGATCCATGGAGGTGCAGGAAGAAGAGGTGATGGCTTTCTTTCTCCTCCTCCTCCGGGTTTCTTGTCGCGGCACTTCTGGCTCTTCGTCGCTCACCTGAATGTGCTGCCTGTCCATCACCTAGCTAGAACAAAACACACTTCATCATGCATACACCAGACACAAAACCTGCTAAAAATAAACTTATCATTTCTTACATGGACCTATTTTTTCACATGTATGTGAAATAAAATGCTAATTAGTTCCGAATCAAGCACAATTAACTTCTCAAAGATATTTGGCATATATATCCACCATTCTCTAACATCTGCTTACTCAAATTGTTGAGGCAAAATCCCTTGAGTTAGGAGGATATTTGAGAAACTTATATGCGCAACTCTACATTATTTCAACAGTGTTTAAATTTGGGATTTGACTTGGCCATTACATGACATGCCATTTGTTCTTCCTCAATCATTTATTGAGGAATTTCTTTCTTAAGTTTGCTTTGAATATTTATCATATTAAAATGTTCACCTCTAGTTGAACTCAAATAAAACAGATGGTATAACTCTGTAACTACATGCTATTTAACAAGATGTTAAACGAATAACAGAAAGCTACCAAGTCCTTGAGGCAGCAAAGCAACCCCAAACAATATTTCCACAACCACGTTTCATTGCCAGATCCAAATATGTATGATACTGTGGCCATTAAACTCTTCCTTTGATTTGTCTGTGCAGAACACATCTCAGAATTTCTGGCATTTGCCAACATGTTCGTTAAGCTTTGCTCCAAATTCCCTATGTGGAACACAACAGCCTTTTCCTCTACCACGCAGCTCAAATATATCCAGTCTTTTTTTCTCAAAATCTAAACTAGTTCACTAAAGGTTACATAACATTTGCTGTTAGGCTTACATTTAAGGGATAACTGGAAATTATTTGTAGATGAGTTTTCTTACTGTTTCAAATTATGCTGTAGAGTCATCTAATCTCAATATTTTGTCATGACAGAACTCATCTCAGTAGTAAAAGAGCACAATATAAAGAATAACTTTTCAACCAGGCGGGCTTACTTGGCTGCAAAGTCATCATTGCTGGGAAAAAAAACTACAGATATATCCTTCAAGAATCAGACTGCCTATTAATGTACATATAACAGGAAGCACCAACTGGTATCTGTCTCTCTACCTCTCTTTTTTTTCTTTAACCTTCATGCACAATTCATTAAAAACAGGAATATCCAGTCACCAGAAAACTGTTTTACAGAAGTTTTAGTTCTGTAATTGGATAGTTTTTCTGTGGAAATATGAAGATTGTATGTGGTAACTTACAAATACAAAACAGAAAACCCATGAACTACATTCAACTGAAAATGCAGATTATAAAAGTAGCACATGAAAACAAACAAAAAAGTTAAATGGCTACAAAGAAGTTTCAGTTCTCAGCTTAATCATCAGCAAATGCATTTCAAGAAGTAAGTAAATGAGCAATAAAAACAATAAAACAAAGCAAACCTTTCTATTCTTTTAATTTCTAAACTAAAGTTGGCAGAAGTGGGCATCGATGAAAATGATAAAGTCGTGGATGACAAGTGAAAGTCATATTTGACTGAGAAAACATGACTTACTGTGATGATATGCGGAATTTAACTCAACACACTGAATCAGAAATGGGGCAATGCTGACCATATTTACAGTACAGAAATTAAGTCACTACAATAACGTCAATAATAACACCACTTAGTGTTAAAAAGTGACAAAAGATTAATTAAATATTCAGAAGTCACTGTAGAAGTTTCCCTTCTGCTTCTTTGACATCAGCAGAGGAAACTTCGAAAAGCAGGAAGCAAAACTCAAGCATCATGGATGTAACTGCTGTTTTGACGACTGTACATACATATTTAAATCTATATCCGCTTTTAAAACTAACGGTGACAGCTCTGCTAGGAGTAAATGAGTCAGAACAGCCGCAACAGAACACCGGGTTACGATAGCATATGTAACGGTACAGTTGACTGAAGAGACGACTAGTATGAATTCTATTTAAAACATTAAAAACGGAACGTTTTAAATACGACTCACCAATGAACGCAGACGACAACGAAACCCAAACCTTCGAACAAAGATTTGGGCATTTATGCTACATAAGGAGGTCACAACGAAGAATTAAAATCAGTTTTTGGAGTTTGAGTCCACAGTCTGGTTTGAGGAAATGCAGCGCTTCTAGTTAGGAAAGTTGTCATAATCAACAAACAGAGCACATTTCCGGTTTACCTTTCAAAGTACGACATTGTACCGGAAGTAGAGCACAAACCATAACAACACTTTGCAATATACATAATTTATATATATATATACATATATATATATATATATATATATATATATATAGCGAGAGAGAGAGAGAGAGAGAGAGAGAGAGAGAGAGAGAGAGAGAGAGAGAGAGAGAGAGAGAGCTTTAATTTTAAATTTTAAAACAGTAAAAATATTGAGTATTTCAATATTATTTGCGGTATTTTATCTTAATAGGAAGCAATTAAAAAGTTAGCAAACAATCTTTGTTGTTTTTTTCCTAATTTCTTACCACATGTGGCCTGAAATTGGTGGCGCTAACTTGATGAGCGTTCATTGCCCTCTTGTCGTTATAGTTTGAACTACAGCTACACAAAATTAAATAGTTTGGAAATAATAATAAACTAAAACATTTGTTGATGAAAACCTGTTTTATCCACCAACGTGGATTATCCAACACATTTTAACTAACATACTGCTATATACTAACGATTTTTTATTTTACTTAAGATTCAAGTAAAGATTATGGGAGACGTACAAAGTGAATCTCACAGGGGAAAGGAATGTGGCATAATAATTATATATGGTTTCTGTTACTGTCACTCGGGTTGGAGTTTTTATCTATTTGATAAAATTTAATTTGTTAGATCTATCATGTACATGTATTATTTGTAAGTATGAACTCATAATACGTGATACGTCACTTCAAATGTTCTGCCTTAAAAAGCTTTCTGTGACCACTAGAGATCAGTAAAAACAATTTAATTGTGACTACTGTGTTCAGAGTTTATATAACAAATTTCTACTGCGTATTAGTAAAGAATGTTGATTTGGTCTGGACGCTTCAACAGTTTATTATTTAAAACTGTCAAGAGGCACTCAAAAAGTATACAACTACCTCTTTGATTGAGACTGATCGGGACTAAGACTGAATAAAATGTTGTTCTCAAAGTGAAATACCAGTCATGCTTGAGAAAAAGGGAAAAAAGAAAACAAAAGATGTTTGCATGAAATGGAATGGCTTGTAACAGTCATTTGTGACACTTCTGTCTGTAAGCCATCTTTAACCAAATTTATCCACCCAATGTTTTACTGTGGGGTGATAAATAAAAAGAGAAACCTTGCCTTCAACTGACCAATGAGAATACGAAGAACTTTATCTTGACATCAAGTCTGGCCAATAGGATAGCTCGGGACATTGTGTTTACACCAGCCCCCTTTTTCCGTACAAGGCGACTGTTTTGGTGAGTTAAGAAAAGTTCATTGAAATCATTTACGAGTTTTAAAGAGTTAATTTATAAATGTAGTTTTACAGTTCGAATTATTATTTCTTGAACTCAGTACAAGAGTAGAAATATGAAGCTGACAGCGTTTGTATTCTGTTGTAAATGTAGTTTCGCCGCTGGCTCCCGTAAAGCTTCATTGTTGACGTTAGTTGTTGTGTTGTGTTGTCTTTTGCGCAACAGGATGGTTCGTCCATTTTAATCTACTTATAGCCATTTTTCACGGTCTGACCGTTGTCCGGAACGTTAAACCTTCCGTTACAGTTCAGGCGATAAAGCTTTTGGTTTCTTTTGTCGACGTAACAGTGTTTCAACTGTACTTTGTCTCGTGACAAATAACATCGCTTCCTCTGCAGCTGCTTGTAACATTAAAACGTCGACGAATAATGGCAGTCGACCATATCACATATTTAACATATGTTTGGGGATATTTACATAGTATTTTATAACTCGTTTATTTTTATTTTTTACCATAGCCGTATTATCGCCCTTCTCAGTATTGAATGAATGGGCTTTCAGTGCGCGTGCGCGCTGGACCTCAAAGTTTATAAACAAGACGTTGTCACATAACGAGAACATTATGAAATAGATAAAAATGAAATACGTTATTGTTGTGTATGCATGTTTTAAAGCGAACATCTCACAATATTGTGTAAATGAAGCCCACACTGAGTTGTAATCTGCGAAAATCTCTAACCTTACTTGTATCATCACCTCAGATATACCTGTGGAGCTCAGCTCAGATCATTTTTATGTTTCTGTGAGTGAGTGTTTGTGGATGGGTGACAAAATGCTGATGCAAGTGTCTGGGTCAAAATGACACTTTATTTTAATTATCAAAATAAATTTGTATTTACCATGTTCTTTTTAAACCCTTCTTTGTTACAGCTACTGGGCATCATGGTGTGGGAGGTGGTAACTCCAGCTGTGCTGTCCAGCGACCCCAAATATCGTAACATGCAGGATACCCAGCCTCAGGGTGATCATACAGGTAACCCCAGGTCTACTGACTAAGCAATAGCTCTGAATATTGACGAGGCATCACTGCTTGGTCAGTGCCCGTGTTCTTGAAACTCCAGGGATCCATTTAAAAAGTGTCATTTTTAAGCTCAAAATTAATTTCATTAGGATTTGTGTTTTCAAACATAGAGCCATTGTCAGTGTTATACTTTATATATATATATATATATATATATATATATATATATATATATATATATATATATATATATATATATGTATATAAAATTGGTGTGGTTTCGTTTTTATGAGCACTTATCTGTGAGTCAAGTTTATTTGTAAGCATTCTTGTGTATATATTAAAAATTACAAGAGAAAAAGAACAGTTTATGAAAAATGTAAATCATTAATAAACAAGTATTTGTATTAAATGGAATGCATGCATTTTACAGTGATATAGAATAGTGCTTTACAGTTGTTCTCTGTTATATGACAGAACTGCAGGCTACATTATGACCAGCCCAGTATACTTACAGTGACCCCCTGTTGTTTCTTCACTATTTCTTTAAGGAATGATGATGGATGCAGCTGGAAACCAGTCACACGATCTGCTGCACTGTGACGAACACCTCCCCTCTTCACCTGGCCTCCCTACCAGTGACAGTTACATGGAATACGGTATAATGTCACATAAAAAAGAAAGTATGGTCAATCCTAAAAAAAAAAAAAAACAAGTCTTAAAACTGGGTAAATGCAACCTTAGATGACAACACGGGACTAATGACTAAATGACACATTAATTTGTCGAAAAAATAAGACTTGATGCAAAATCAGTGCATGAAAAACTAAGTATGCGTGTACTGTAGGAATTAAGAGGGTAAGTAGGAGCCAGATTCTGTTCATCAAAGTTTGTAATCAAGGTTTCTACAAAGAAAATGACAGCTTTGATTTGCAAAGTAGCATCTAAATAAACCATAACTCTTTTGAACCAGTCTCCTTCGGACAGGCGAGACCAAAGTGGTCATTATGCACAGCACTGCAGCAAAACATCATACCAAGTGTCAAACATGGTGGTGGAGACACAATGGTTTGGGCTTGTTTTGCAGCCATAGTACCTGGGCAGCTTGAACTTCTCTGTTTACCAAAGTATTCTAGAATTATGTGACAGGAAGATAATCGCAAGCACAGCAGTAAACCCTACGTCAGAATGGCTAAAAAATGGCAGTGTTCATAGCTCAAACTGATTCAGTGCTGCAGGGGGATCTTAGAGCTGCACATAAATGAATGTTTGTGAGCTTTGAGTCACTGAATCAATGCTGTAAAGAGGAGTGGGCCTAAATCCCTCCACAACAGTATGAGAGACTGATAACGCCATACAGAAAACTGTAAAAAGTGGCACTCCAAGTTTTTAATCATGTTGTGTTCTTAGCTTTTCACACATTTACCTAATTTTGACCTGATTAGGGACATGTAAAACCTTAGAATTGAAAGAGGGTGTGTAGCATAAGAGGTGGAGCTACAATGGAACGTCTGTGGACTCCGAATATCTGTTGGAAAAAATAAAAAAAATCTCGAAACCAACCTTTTAGCTGTTTTTTGTTTTGTTTTTTGTTTTTTTTTTTCCTACCTCAGATGACCTTCCAGATCTGCAAGAAGTTGGAGAAGAACCGACAGCGCCACCTGTTTACCAGGTGGAAGTCAATGTGTCGCATCAGGAGCGACACAGGCACACAAAAACACACAGCCAGCAGCCTCCAGACACACTCTGGCTCACACAGCTGGCACACATCGCCACTGGACCTCAGAGCCCACTGCTACAGGAGCCTCATCATGGCAGGTAGGTGCTCTTTGAACATCCTACATGAACAAAACTTGAAATTGGTTTGCCAAAGCTGTCAGTTGTAATGATGCAGAGCCATGTGAATGGATAGATTACATCTGAGACCACAGCGATGGCCATTATTGTTCAAAGCATCTTGCTTCTTACCTGCTGCCATTGTTCTTTATATTATCTATCATTTTCAGCTCCTCTTCAGCCTGCATCCCGAGCACCAGCAGTGATATACACTCCTATGCTCGGCCTCCTCCTGCTCTCCAGAGTAGCGCCATGTCGCCCCCCAGAGGCCACTGCAGGGAGCGCAGGCACAGCAGAGTAGAGCTGCTTTTTACTTTCTTCTTCTTGTCACTTTATAACTATCGTTTATCTGTACATAGTTGCTGCTTCTATTTCAAACTATACAGCAGCATCAGTGTCTGAATTATTTTTCTTTTGTTGAAGTTTAAATCTGCAGTTTTAGGGTCAGCAGCACTCAAAAGGAGGCTGCTGCTTTGTTCCAGTCTGCGCTGACACTTTACTTCCTGCTTTATAGACGAGCAGTGACTGTGGCTCTGCAGTATCAACCAGGTCCTCTCTGTCTGATGATGAAGACATGGGCTGGAGTTTCTCCTTCCCCCCCACCCCCTGGCACTGCTTTCTCAAAGGTACATAAACACCCGCATACATAGAATCTGTCTGAGCGGTTTCTTTCTGTTCGCAGATTTAAAAATGTTCAAATAAAATAAAAAATCTGTACAAAATATCTTAGTTGTCGTTTTCTTTCAGCTACTAATAAAACACCATAGAAACTAGCATGTATTATGTATAATATATAACACATTTAGATTTAGTTTCCATAAAAATAGTCATTTTTTTGCTTCAAAATGGCTATAACGACACAAATTTTTCTTTCATGTAGGAAAGAAATTAGTCTCACCTCTTTCCTCATCTGACTGGTTCCCCACAAATGTACTCATTTTTTAAAGGGTGGCTTAATTACTTATATATTTGGCTCATCTTTCAATTTGTGTGATATTCGTATGTATTCATAGTTAGTATGTATGGAAGCATGCATGTAAACAAAGTTCCATGCCCCTCAATTATGTGGCCAGTACTTAGAAAGCGACAGTGGAGTTTCTTCCCTGGTCTAATTATAATTTTAATCAAAAAGGAAGGTTTTTAAGTCGAATCTCAGGGTGTCTGACAAATACACTCATGTACAAATTAATAAGGAATTGACCCAGAAAAGACAAGTAAAGCAGCTGTAGACATTTTTATCCTGAGCAGAGGGATAAAGGTTCAACACAGGCCAGCTTTATTTACCTTAGTTGCTCGACAAAACCAAAAAGCTGAAGAAAATACAAGATCTAGGACCATGGTTCGAATCTGTCTTTGTTTATCCAGGCTTTCCTTTTCAGGTTCTGAACACACATTAAAGATGTTTTCTACTCACCATTTGATACTTCTTTTGAAATAGGTTGAATAGATATACAGGTCTGAAGAATAAAAAAATCACGACAGCAAAAACCAACAATCCTGCAATTAAAACAAGAAAATGATCCCAACAAAGTAGTAAATTAACAGCTGCTCGGTGTTTGTGTAGCTGCACACAAAGCTCCTAAACTTGTTGTAACTTAAACTCTGTCTCATAGCAATGTGGACATCGGATCAGTCTGGGACCAAAACAAAGTTAAACCATTTGTATATATTCTGAATTTTGGAATACAGACTGATTTTTTTCAGGCATCAGCATGGGTTCAATAATTCTGCAGTTTTGTTGTCTGAGATATTTTCAGGAAGTCAGTTAAAGAAAAAAATTATATGTGACACTGAGAACTCTGTTAGGTTAAGCCCTTTATCTCACTCTGCAGTAAACCCTGTCTTAATGAAACAAGATAAATTGGGCCTCCCACTTGATTATGTTAGCAGACAGCTAAATGCTAATACCAGATTAACCTCTCTGCATGTTTCTTTGGTTTGTTTCTAGGTGGAAATGTTCATTCATGATGACGACTGTTTGTTTCTCTGTCAGGAACTCGCCTGCGTTTTCACAGCGGCTCTAATGTGGATTGGCAGGATGTTGAGGACTTGGAGTCTGGTGAGGAAGACTGTGCTGATGAGGAGCAATCCAGATTCCTGAAGGTAAACCTGAAGAAGAAAACAATGGAGTTTAACAATTTAGTTAAAGTGTGCTATGGCGGCACTGAGGCTGAGAAGTAAAGGTCAACCAAAATGAACCGTACACCTGTAAATAATGAATAAAAAAATACTACTCTTGTGCAGAGTTATGGCTCTGAGGGTCTGCAGCTCATGGAGCAAGAAGAGACTGTGTTGTCTGGTCAGGCTGTCCTACAGCTGACCTTTGACCCTGGGGTATTTGGACACACCCCCATCACAGCACGATGCCAGCTGGATCACCCCTTCTATGTCAAAAACAAAGGTATATCATTGGGTAGAAATTTAACAACATTTTCACAGCTTCTTTACTAAAACTCTGTTTCTCTGTCAGGGTGGTCTTCCTTCTACCCGAGCTTAACTGTGGTGCATTATGGGATACCGTGCTATGAAGTGGAAGTAGGAGATGTATGTTTGCCTCCGGGACACAGAGATGCCAAACACACAGATGATTCACTGGTCTTTGACACATTCAGAAGGTAAAAAGACACGATGTTGCAGCATGACGGTGATTCATCGTTAAAGTTTGCTTTTCTGTATAACGACTGCAGCTGATGTGGGACAAAAGTCATTCTCTATACACAGCAAGAAAGCTCGGATTCGGTATACATAAAGGTTTCTACAGACATGAGAAAGATCTCAAATTTCCACCCATTGTTTCAGCTTTTTTGGGTGTGTATTATGTCATGTGATATGATGTATTATATGTGTGTATTTATCATTTCCTGATAAGGCCATCCCTTCTATATGCACAGAATCGGTGTGCAGCTTTAAGGCTTGTTGAGTGATACTTGTTGCTATCCAAAGGTTAAGCTTTTTTATATCCTTAAAATATATATATATATTTAAAAAATCTAGTACATGCAAGCTGCAGAGCTTGTGTTATTGCATACATGCTCCAAATTTGTAAAATGGACAGCACTTCAGTGTCAGGTGTGAGTTCAACAGTCTTGCAGCTGATGAGAACAAATGAACTAATTAAGGCACTGTGTAATGATGTAATGTAAATACATTTAAATAACACCAATGCAGTATTATCAAATACTGTGGTCAAGCTCAAGATCGAGATCATTCAGTATAAAATATTCTATTTTTTTGCCATATTGCCACCCTTTTGCAAACATAAAACCTGAGAATTGTTACATGAAAGCAGATATGGTTTAAAGACATGTTGTGTTGTCTGCTTTTAAAAGAAATCGAAGTTGCAGACTATTTTGTGTGTTTGTCTCTTCCTCAGTTATGATTTCACTCCTCTGGACTCCTCAGCGGTTTACGTGTTGAGCAGTATGGCCAGACGTCGACGTGCCTCTCAGTCCAGCGGGGGAGCTGTTTCTCCAGACAGAGACACTTTACGAGGTCTTCAGATGTCCTACAGTATATTCAACAATACTTTCAATAAATAGAAACAGGAAGAATGTGCATTTTGCAAGACATGAGAAAAAAAAGAAGTTGAGATTTAACAGAGGGGATTTTCTTGCCTTTGCAACACAGATACCAACAGCCATTCCCACTCCAGTCATCAAAAGCCAAGCAAGATGGTGGGTAACGGTGCACCACCTGCAAAGTGCAAGCGGCCAATGAATGCCTTCATGCTATTTGCCAAGAAGTTCAGAATGGAGTACACACAGATGTACCCAGGCAAGGACAACAGGTGGGTGTCCCCTGTGACTGCTGTGAAGCTAAATTGTGTATCCATGCTTGTAATCTAACGTGTGTGTCCACGCTGCAGAGCAATCAGCGTCCTCCTCGGTGAGCGGTGGAAGAAAATGCGAAGCGAAGAGCGGCGTGCATTCACCCTGCAGGCTAAAGCCCTAGCCGATGAGCAGAAGAGGCTCAACCCTGACTGCTGGAAACGTAAACGAACCAACTCTGTAAGGAAACACACACACACACACACATACGACTCCGCCTTATGCTTAGTTCTTCTGTTTGAATCTCTTCCTGCTTTTGTCCAACAGGGCTGTCAAGGAAATTAAGGCCGCAGAGACAGAAACTAGCTGAGCCTGTAGGAGTTCACACACTCAAGTCAAACAAAAACTACTCAGAGGCGAGTGCTACGATTTAGTTTTGTCTCAAGCTCCCAAATTTGTCAGATTATCACTAACACCACAGTAAAAGAATGAGCTTCTGAGCTGATCTCAAAACATGTTTATTTTCCTTTTTTCGCCTCTAAGGTTAAAGTTTTTAAGTGTGATTATTAGCTCATAGGAGTGTTTCTTCTCCTGCTTGATGGGACATAATGATAAATCAGATCATCAGGTTTTAACTTTGATCATTATGCAGCAATGTGACAATAGAAAAACAGAGATTCTGATCATTTTCAGTTTCTCACCTTAAGCTTGAAACAGGTGGAGGGTTGTGGTGCTGTAGCATTTTAACCAAAGTAGAAAATGTAGCTATTTTCCCAAAAAATTATATCTTTATAATAAGAAATATACATGTTATTTTCTTTTTCTGTATTACTTGTATTTGGACTCAGTGTTATTGCACAAGACTATATGTTAACTTTGCTTTTATGTAGTTTATCACAGTATTTGACAAATGTACACCAAATGTGTGTAAACAAGGGCCTGGGTTCGTTTTTCCTCTTAACTTCAGATAGATTCCTTCATTCATACTGAGGTTAATGAAATAAAAAGGTATCTTGTGGAGATTCCATGTACTAATCAGTCCTGTGAATTTGCAATATTATTAATCAAATATTAATGGATAATTGTGAAAAGACAGTTCTGTTCCAGAGTCCTGATCCACCTCTCATTTCTTTATGTATCACCAGAATTCAGAAATAGTAGTAGTAAATTGATAACATATCAGTGAGAATATAATATAAAAGGCACCTTCATTCTTTAACACAGTCTGTACCTTGACAAACTCTCTTGTGATTTTCAGAAATAGTTCTTCAGGCTTCTTGAAAGATTTTCCAAAGCAGATGTTGCTGCTTTCTGTTCAAGGTGATCCCACTGTGCTTCAATAATGTTGAGGTCTGAGCTCTGGGGAGAATTAGTCACACTATAAAACCTATTGCTACGAATTTTCAGTCCAGTTCTTGTCATTTAACACGTCTCAGCCATTTCTACCCGCTTACCTTCTTTAACTCTTCAATGTCCCTCCCTGCCATTCGGTAGAGCATAGAATCAGTTTATTTTATCAATATTTGTAGAAGTAAGCCTGTCACAGCATCCCTACTACATCTACATGTTTTATCATTACCTTTTTCATTTAAACATATAGTTTTAATCATTATGAGAAAAAAATTATTCAGAAAAACAGTATATGGATCAACTGAATGTCCATTTTCCTCAGTTTTCTTCAGCACACTCTGCAAACGATATTGAGATATAGTTTTCTGCTTACACTTCTTTGGGAGTCACCTTGTTAGTACAGAAATAATATTTGATGCCAGTTAAACTGTCATCTTTAGTATTTCTTGTAGATGCGACTAAATCCAAGGGAACAAACTCTGTGTCTTTGTGACAGGCTGCAACTAACAAAGTGCCTAAAGATAAAATTTAAAAATGGTATCTAGTTCTTGACTTAGCTGTCTGTATGTAAACACAACACTGGTTTGAGGTACTTCCTTGTTTTAATTCTTAAATGATTTATATGTTGATGTTAAGTGGTTTAGCAAACAAAAACACAGCCTTATGAATATGGCCAGGTACGAGGGCTGGACTGAAATGAGTAAAAAAATTTAAATAAAAAAGCAGCTTTTATCTAAAGGAAAAAGTTGAAAGGCCTTTAGAAAGCCTGGAGTACCATTGAAGACCACTTTAAAATTTCTTTTCTCAACAAACATTTGCAGAGCCCGTTTTTAAAGGTGCATTTCTGCACATCATGTTGAGTCACTTTCCACCTGTCATTGGTTGGAACATGCATTGCACCACCTGTGTGTGCACCCAGTGCAACATGTGCTAAACTGGCACTACTATAGGATATATCTAAACTCCACAGAAATCTTTTATTTCCCTTTGGCTTTTATGTTGTAAAAGGAATAAGAGGTTGGATTTCCTGCAGGAAGTACATCCAAAGATGCATATTACTTGATCTGTGACTTTAGTTTGGAGATTAATAGTAGTTTGATGTTGTCACATGTACAAATGTGATTGATTTTAACTTCTGTGTGCCATAATGACATTTTCCGCTGTATTGTATCATTTATCTTTAAAGACATATAGTAGGGTTTAGATATGGGGTCATTCAGTCAACTTAACAACTACTGTTAAGTGATTATTTATCCTCCATCTGTGCTGTTCCCTGATTAAATCATAAACAGACAAAAACAGTAGATGCTTTGGGCCAGTTTACTAATGAAGTTTGGTTGTCTCTCAATTCCATGTGGAAAACAAGAATGATTTTTTTTCTTTTTTTTTATAAATATATTTCTAGTCATCAGACAGGAAACTGTGTATACTGAGAAACGTAAATGACAGAAGGGACTACGCTTTATCAGGCCAATTAAATCACTCAATGGCTATTGTGAATATTTTGTGGAGTTGACAGTCACAAGAAAAAAACATTAGGATGTTAAGATTTATTTAAAGAATATATTTCTTTTAGTTCTCTTTGAATGTGTTTACATGCACCTGGTAAACATCTGCTTTTCCAGTGAAAACAGGTGCTAGGTAGGCCAAGCCCCTCCCTAAAACCCCAGTCTACTCTGATTGGTCGGTTCCAATGGCCTAATCTGAAACTGCACATCAGTCGACATTATTTCAAACACTTTTATTAAAACTTGTTTTTTTTATTTGGTTAGATCCTAGTGTATAAATGACATACTGCGGGACATATACAGAACATTTAAACATCAAATTTGATTTTATTTGGAATTAAATAACACACAATTATTTCCAATTCAGTCCAGTCTGATTCATTCTGTATCACTCTATCATGTCTTGCCTTTGATCTTAGTTTTGAAATTAAGAGGAATAACACATCAAGTCTGGGCCTTTGACTTATTCTGGAACACGTTAAATAAAACCTAGAAGGATGGAAGCTGTTATTAGACACCATTTCTGCTTTTTATTATTTGTCCACATGTAGTGTTCAGACAGCAATTTGGCCAGTTACTCCAAACAGCACTAGGATGACAGAAGGCGGAGTCATCATACCTCAGAAGCAAGACAAAGGGCTGAAAGAAAAAAACAATTGTAGCCCTGTAAAATTTGCATTACCTCGAATACTTGGTGCATGTAAACACACACATTGCTTTTTATGTAATTCAGCAGGTCTATGGGAACCCAGATGTGTGAGGCCTTGGAAAGGTTGCTTGATGTAATTATAAAAGTAAAAAAAAGTTACATGTAAATTCACCACCTGAAGCAGATGGTGAAGGCAGGGTGGGCACTCATATTCTCACTGCATAACGAGGTCTATCTTAATGCACTATATACACTTTATCTTCTGTGACTGCTACAATACAATGTGTAATGACATATTAATATGATTATATAGAAATATATATATTTTTGGTTTGACTTAATCTTTGGTAATTTTTCATGGTATTACTTTGGATTATTTGACTATTTGTCTTTGCTATAATGTCTCATTCAGGTCGATAAGGGGAGGCAATGTAATACAATGTATTAAAGTGAGAATAAAAACATAATAAATGTGTAATGGTACGTGCCTTGTGTTGTTACTTGGTTGATACATTTTCTGTATCTGCAAGCAAAAAGATACAAGTACAAATTTGAAGCAAATCTTTAATAATGTTCATTTCTATGTACACAGCACCAGCTTTAAGCTGGAGATAAAAGGTATAGACATGAAACTGCTACAGTAATCATAGACATAAAAAGATATTCCAGAACATTCCATTAAAACTATAAACATGATCAATATTTTCAGCCTAACATTATCAAATAGAATCCACAGTTATATTGTGTAAATGACTAGAAAATCATCTTTTATAGTAAAATAGAAAATATATAGAGGTACAGTATAAACATACAGAAATTTGGCCTTAAGGGATATTTACACAGAAAGAGCTTTATGCAACTTAAACAGAAGGAAATCACAGTATTCGGATGCAGTCTCTTCTATGATTTTTGCGACTTATCTCAGAATGAGCTAAAAGTAAAAAAGAAAAAAAACAATCAAATTGTACTCTAAGGTGGCAAACAGCCACAGAGAGAAGCTGCAGTGTTGATTTAAAGTGATTCATAGGTTAACTGATCGTGTCTGACGCAACAGAAACTTTTGGAAATCTTCAAAAATCGAAAACAGTCATAGCGATCAGCGCAGGTTACAGCGATTCGGATTCAGTTTCAGTCTGAGCCATCTAGGTTCAAAAGATCATCTCAATATATTCAGCTAGTTTTTCTCTCTGCTACTTAGTCTCATTTCATAACTGAATATTTTTAAACTAAAAAAACTTGTTTATTCTGTTTATACTTGTAAGAAAATATGAAAAGCATCTGTTACATTTTATTCTGCTGCAAAAGGCTTTTTGCCATTTCTGTTTTATAATCAACGGATGGATTTTTGCAGCACAAAAACACTTAAAACCTCCAACTGCATCTTTGACAAAAAATCTGAGCCTAATAACATTTTTCCAATGAGCGCTGCAAGGCCGAGATCAATATTTTGGCGCATTAGTTGTGCCAAAAAAACATTTGACGTACAATAACATGATTTACAAAAGGCACTGGCGAGGAGACAGAGAGCAAAAACCAGCAGTCAGTTCATTATTACCACAGAGATTTTGGTTTGTTACAAACATTATTGTAAATAAAGATAGTCTGAACCCCAAAATATGCCCTTTCTTGAGTGGTGCAGAACATGTTTCCCTTTTTAACACTGAACTCATCCAGCTACTCTAATTTCAGTTGTACTTCATGACTACAGTATCTATTTATACTTAGAAATTTTGAAGCTTGAAAGAAATTTTTAAATATTAGCAACAAGATAATAGAAGGGTAACATAAAAAAGATAAAAAAAAAGAAAAAAGCTCAAATTATTAAGAAAAATCATCTCCAGTATAATAATGTTTTATAGCTCATGTTCATCGAGTTGTTAAAGAAACTCCTTCTTAGATGTTTGGCCTTTTCTCTGCTGCCTCAGGCTTTGTGAGGGTCAGAAACAGATAACGGTTAGAAAGGAAAGTCTGAAGTTTGTTTGGTTCTACCAACCATCTGAATGCAATGACGTCATTAACAGTTAATGAATCATTTACTAATATGACAGATGCTTTTTGCTTTTATGCAACATCTGTTTATTGTTCATTGTAGCCACCAGAGCGCTGAGGGTAAAGATGCTACCCTTGGCAAAACTGCATTCTAAAATAAGATTAGCTGTCTTTTCAGACAGGACAAAAATAAACGTGCTAATTAATACCTGCTAACGCGACAATGGGAATGAGTAATGCCTCAACGGTAGCTGAGGAAATATATCAATTCTTTCTTCAATTGCCACTGATGAAAAAAACAACATCTAGGTGACTTTCTCTGAGGGTGTGGCATTCGGGGCTGCAACAGTGGGCGCAGCTCACTTTTATTAGCTGAACGATCTCATGGAGACTGTGAAACTCACAACTTGCAGTCGAAAAACGACGAGGTTGAGCTGGCAGCTCATTCTCAGTCTCACTGTGTTGAACTGGTCAAAGTTATAAAAATAGTTAATTACCTCTGAAACCTGTCCTACCTTACATGCTTGTTCTCTTGGAGTTCTTTGGTGATAGTCTACAAAGAACTGAGGGTAAACATGCTGCTACTGATAATGGACCACTGAATCATCTTGTTTTAGCCACGTTTAAAAAAAATAGCTTAAACACATATTTAAGCCAAAGAGTTATCACTTAAAAATGTTCACAAGATGGCAGTTAATACTCCCTGTATGGCTGAATGGAGACATAAATGTTGTTTTCATTACTGGTTTCTATTAACTCAATGAAACACAAGACTTAATAACCACTACTAAAGCCATTTCTTCTCTTGTTAAAACCCTTAATACAGGGTCGAATAGAAGCGTCCTTTTCTCTTTTACAGGATGAGATAATCAAACCAGTCAACACCAAAAATGAGTTCAGTAGGTTCAGTAGCTGTGTCTGCTGTAAATACCCAGTTATAAGTTATTATTAGTCACTTTTAAAGGTGACAGATGTGTGTAGTGACCTTGTGAAACGGCAATGAAATATGTAAATCAGAAATTAATGACTATGTGGAACTCCTCCTGATGGGCTTTACTTATGAAGTGTAAGATTAGTTTTGGATTGTTGATCATTTTTGAGTAGAGAAGATATTGTATATTAAAGCATTGGGATGCGGACACAGCTGTGAATCTCAGACACATCCCCTCCTTATGTGTGCATTTGCATGATAAATGTGAGTGAAAGTGTGTGTCTACATGAGCGACTCCAGGCTCTCTGCAACGTTTGACTGCCCCAGTGGTACAGACCCATTGGTCTCTGGACTCTGCAGGACTCGCTGGTCCTCCTGGCTGCTCACCAGGCTCAGCACGGCTCGGTAAAGATACTGATACTGCTCCTAGGAGGGGAAGCAGACGCAGGGTCATGGCTGCATTCCCGTCAAAACACATCTCATTTTCCTCTATTAGAATAGTTATTGGAGTATTAACAACAACTTACTATGTCATTAAATACCCCTGGCCTCATGAGGTTGGTCATCCGTGCCACCTGATAGACATCCACTGCTCCCTCCTCATCTAGCTGACTGTACAGGGTTGTGAGGGCACAGAACAGCCCTGATGTAGCACCTCCCAAACTGCACAAAAACACATATCAACACACACTTTTCCTTGCAAAGAAGGAAGCAAATCTCACAAGTGAGGAATCCTGTCTGTGTCATACTCACGGATCATGTACAATCATGGGTCCTTGTGTGTATCCACTATACACTCTGACTGTGTTGACAAGATCAAAACAGTTTCTGATAGGACTGTCTGGGTTGGGCCAGCAGGGGACGCTGTACTGGCGGACGTTCAATACGCAATCGCTCTAGAAGGACAGAGAGAAATGAAAGAAAACTGAAGTTTCTGACAGACTTTATTCCAATGTTTAGATTTATGTAAAATAAAACTGTATGTGTGTGTGTGTGTTACCTGTGGAGATTTCACTGTGAAGTCCTGCACCAAAACTTTCTCATCACTAGCATAACATAGACAAACATGGTCCTCTCCAGAGTACGACACTGTGAAACCGTCAAAGCTCATTGGCAGGTCTTTTCTAGGCCAGTAGACACAACACTCTTTGTACTGAGAAATAAACATAATATATAAAAATGGGGATGATTATAAATACATATTAAGAAGTACTATATAGAATCATGTGTGTGTTAGTTATACCTGATTGTGTGCGTCTGGCAGACCGACAACAACTTGTGTTTTATGTTCCAAGATCATCCTCCAGAAATCTGCCACCGTGCTGCCAAGAGGAGTCTGGGTCACTATGAACTCCTTACTGCTGTAGTGTCCCTGTGTAAACACGGAACGCTTTAAACCACCAACAAATGTTTTGTTGACATCTTAAAAACAGGAATATGTGCCATTTAAAATAAAGTGTTATGACTTTTAGACTTTAATGCGCTTTAATCATCCTTTTGTACTAAAACATAATATATTGTCATATTTTTTAAGTCGCAAAGTTTAAACTACGGTTCCTATGGTTACATTACATGGCTGGTGAATTGTGGCAAGAGGATATTGTGAAATAACCAACTTTTACTGCAGCAGTGAAATCCCACTCTGTACTGCTTAAGCTATAATGGAAGGAGCAAAAATGGCTTCCTAAAGACGCTGTATTCATGCCACTTCCTGATCCTGCTAACTACTGCGAAAAAACTAGTGGTTCGGCTTGCAAGGGGCTAATAACAAAATATTATTATGTCTCACAAACAGCAGGTCTCTGTATATACAAAAAAATTACTATTGGTATAAATTTGCTTAATGAGGTACAATTTGTGTGGAAGCTTGCCAAGTGTTTGTGGATTTGACACTCATTCCTGCAAACACGGAGTCTAACAGTTTCTCACCCATATCTTAGTTACAGCTAGTTTAAAATTGCTTTTAGCCATTCAAACTTTGAAAGCCACCACAGTTGAAGTCCAAAATGAACAACATCTGCAGAAACAGACAATTTGTCAGTATGAGACTCTCCTGATCCAAAGCTCCTGCCCACCTCACCTTCCCATTTTTATCTTACAGCTGGCAACGTTAGCATTGTAACGGAGCTGTTGCACTGACACCACAGACTTTTCTCCAATCTCACCTTCCTACCTTTCTAATATTGCTCCTTGAGTGTAAATTTCCACTTATGTCTTCAATTTTTGTCTTCACCACTTTCACTACACTTGAGTTAAAACTGAAGCAGAACAGAAGCCGTATTTTTCTCACTGTAGGCCCCAGAGACTAGAGCTGTTCCAGCCAAGCGATTATACCAATAATACAATCTGACATAAACAGCAATGGTTTACAACAAGTGAAAGGCTTTTCTCTAACACTATGAATAAATTAAACACCATCTAACTTTACCCTTTACTTTTAAATATGTAGGAGAAAGCATGGTGGCCACGAAAAACACAAAAAGCCCCCTAGAACTAGTATTATTTATTCAGTTCTGGGCTACAACAGGGTAATCCAACATAGTGAACAATGAAGTAAAAAGCTTTCAAAACCATTTGCAGATAAAACAGTTTTTTCTGTGGTGACAAAAATTACAACTAATAATCTCTGTACATATCTGAGACTTATAAGAAGAAGCATGGTCATTATTATGTAAATATATCTGCCTAAATGTCACACATTTTACAGCAATAAGCTATCTCACCATAACATAGGAGGCATTGATGTAGCCTGTAGAGTTTGTGTCTGAAGCACTCAGAGATACTCTTGATCTCTCCACTACACAAAAACACAGAAACATGAATTAGCATCACATGGAAGTAAGCCAAAAAATTATTTCAAGTCTCATATGTTCTTTTAGGTTGTTATTATGTGGGTTTTAAGAGGCTGTAGAGCAAATGGTGAATCTCTCAAAGACATCACTTGGTAATTTGATCAAAGGAGCTTCATTTGGGCTTGTGTACAAAGAGATTAACATCAGCTAAAATAACAAATAAAAAAAAAGGGGGAAAAAAAGGATCCTCTTCAGGACAAGCTACAACCCATAACAGACTGTCCAGTTACTATACAGTCAGTAATCCAGCCCAGCTTACCAGGCATCAGTGCTCTGGCTCTGTTTCTCTCAGCATTGCCATCCTTCAAGGCAGTGCTGTAGTCTGCATGCTTGGCCTGACGCTGACTAATCAACTGAAACACAAGTAAACCAGTCAGATATGTTAAAAAAATTCAATGAGAATAGTTAGGTGAGAGCATAACAAGATAGAAAGCCAAGCAATGTGCCAACTATTTGCTGGAAATCATTAATGTCTGTCGGGCGGCCTGGTGGGAAAGTGCGATACCTTGAACTGTTTGTCCATGCGCGTCCTCCCTGTGGTGCCAGGCGTCAGGAGGTCAGACACATAAGTGTGGAGGAACTCCGAAGTGACTAATGTGTCCCTGCTCAAGATGGCCTCCACCAGAGCATCATGGATGAACACATACTGCTCCTAGGAGACAAAGTTAGAGGAAAACAGTTTGTTCTAAACTGCTGTGTGTAAACCTGTCTATTGTTGTGAGAATCAAAGTTTAAGACATTGTTATTTGGTAAATCGAAGGCTGATGTAATTTTTTTTTTCCTTTTTTTTTTAACATTTCTGCAAAAGGCTACTGAAGATGAAGACTTGGACTAGGGCTGTAAAATAACCTTAAACTACTCTAAATCTTTGAACTTGATTCAGTACGTTTACATAATGGGGTCACTATAGGAAGGTGGCTCCTAAGAAGAGCTTCCACTTACCTCTGTTTGAACCAGGAAGTTCCTCTGTGTGCGGACGTGTTTGAGGAAGCCAAGAACATTAACCATTCCCTGATCTTGGATCTGTTGCAACATGCTGTCTATCACTATGTAGGTGCCTGTTCTACCCACACCAGCACTATAAGAGACACACAGGTTAACACTACATCCGTCATAATGTTCCCTTCAGTATCTACAATATAGGACCAGTCTGACAGCCTACCTGCAGTGTACCAACACAGGTCCCATTTCCTGCGTCCGGGCTCCAGAGGATGCTCTGATGAAGGACAAGACAGGCAGAGAGTATTCTGGGACGCCCATATCTGGCCACTGGGTGTAGTGGAAATGGAGAACAGTGTGTTCCCCTGTCCTTTGAGGCACCTGGAGGACCAAGATGTGTGTTAACTAAAGAGGCTAAAGTGGTGTATGTGTACTAGGCAAAGATATAATAGGTGTGTGAATGTAATATACCCTATTCGTCATATCCCTGACTGTGAACCTCCGCAGCGTATAGTAAGCAAGGGTCTTGGTGTTTTTCAGGGTCACCTGGTAAGGACCATATTCTTCTTGGTTTTCTTCTGGCCAGTATTGGTCACACTTTGTCTGAAGACATAAAAAGATTATGCTATGTGTTTTCTGAAGATAATAAGTATGGAGTTCAATGTCAGGTTAAAAATTTGGCACAGTTGAAACCAGTCTGTGTTAGCTCTTACTCGTCCTTTCTCCTTTAGGTTGGTAATCATGACAATAACTCCAACATTCTGCTGCCAGATCATCCTCCAAAAGTCCTCCCTTCCAGTTTTGAGAGGTCCCTGGGCTGCAATGTACGCCCTTGTTCGCTCATAACCCTGCAAAGGAGCCAGACTGACTTACAAAACACTACATACAGTTTTTCAATTTGTAGAAGAAATGATCTGCAAATGCATCACTGAGGCTGTCTAGAAGAAAGAACAAAGCAGAATCTACTTTTCTATTTTCTTAAAACGTATTAGAAGGCTGAGAAGTACTGTCTGGTGCACCAAATAGCAGAGTTGGACTGCTGGATCTGTGGCTTGTAAGTAGAAGAAATATTGAATATCTACAGTTTGTGTTTGTAATTTTACAAATAAACAGTTTGGTTAAAATACACTCAGCTCTGTTTGCCCATTAATGCTGCAGACTCACCCACAACCTAATCCTTTATTCTTGGCTATTTTATAAACATCCACGTTTGACTGAACAGTTAATAAGTTGTTTTGTGATGTGATAAAACTCAGAACACATTTCTTTCTGCTTTACTTAGAATTGAAACAATGAAATGACTTCAGACAGAGGCTTTTTCAGGTCCACTACAATACGCTCCAATTTACTTTGAGATTATGGAATTATTAATAAAGGGAATTAGAATGAACTTACATCAACAAAGTTAGCATTAATGTAGTCCCCACATCTGCCATCTCTGTCCAAACTGTTGGAGAGTTTCACTCTGCTATGGTCATCTAGAAAAAGAAAAGATAATTAGCTATGCTTCTGCTGGCTTTGACACTAAAATGTTGAATGGTAGTCATGTTAAGCAGCCACATACAGGCCAGAATGTTAATGTAACGGTTCTTGTTTTTGTTGTCAGGATGATTTGAGCTGTCAGTAGTGATGTCCATATCCACTGTACACGCCTGCACCTCCTGGAACACAAAATAATGTACAATGCAAATATAAAAAAGGCCAACTGCTCTGATTAACACAACAAATAAGTACAAGTAAGTAAATTGTAAATCTAAATAGATATAATAGATTTTGTCCCCATCTCATTATGCTGCAGTAGCTATTTCTATATAGTAATCATACTACATGAAGTTGACTGATGTTGACCAAATATTTTGGGCTTATATTTCCAATAAAGCTGTAAAATGACAAGTTGGATTTAAGTTTCCTAATTTGCAACAGAAAGTTCAAAGCAAATGAAAAGGTTTATAACTAGTGCAGCTACAGGTGTTTTTTAGAGGGCCAGAAAACAACACCTCTGCAGCAGGAGAGGGATGGTAGGAATCTTACCTCATAGGACTCTTTGACAATCTAATGGAGGGTGGTGAGGATGCAGAAAGCACGACGATGGTGGTGGAGATGGTGACAAGAGTGGGGTAGGGGGACAAGATGACAGACAGACAAACAGGGAGTCAGTGCAGGTACAGGAATTTGGGGTTCAGATACACACAGAGAGGCAGCGTTGAGGGGGAAATATCCAGGTTTTCCCATCTGTGTTGTGGAATAGAAACTTGCAGCTGTATTAGCAATGATGTAATATTCTACATGCTAGGTTAAATATCAATGCCATCATTTTCACTGAACAAATATCCTGAAGGTTTGGATGTAAAAGAAATTAGTGATGTAAAACAGTGGTTTGGTGTTGCTATGGAAAAAGCAAAAGTGTTTATAAGATGGGGAAAACACACAAATATGTTGGCAATTACAGGGAGGAGTATAGTTTAATTAATTTTATCTGAGTGTGTTTCTTAGGAGGTTCATGCTCTGAAACAGAGGTGTCTAACATGCAGTTGTATCCACTGTTTCACCCTGAAAACCAGCAGCAGGTAGTTTTTATCCATCTATCCTTGCTTTTTATCCTTGCTCTTTTCAGTTGGTTTGTTTTGAATTTATTTTGGAAAGCTAGTGATAAAACACCCTTCCTGTAAACTGATGTATGACATGCTGCACCTTGAAATTACACTAAATGGAGTTCCTACGGAACATGATGTTAATAGTGATATGGAAGCGCATTAAGGAGATATGAAAAATGAGGTACTTATACAAGGTAAACCAAGACTCTGCTCACATCCAGTGCTAACATGGTTGACAGGATCACAAGTGGATGGAGGTAAACATGGGTGTGAGTACAATCAGAATGCCTTTAAATCCCGTTGGAATCAGACCGAAATAACACTTCAGTGTACAGCGACTGCCACCCCTTATAAAAAATTAAATGTAAACTGACTTTTACTTGGGTGAACCTCAGATCCTCAGGTGCAAATGAATGTAGCTTGTAACATACCCATCCAACTAACACCCTTCTCTCAGCAGAAGACAATAAACATGCAAGTATCCCTAAAACTACCACTGCAACCATAAAAAGTTTCAAACCACATGTTTGGTCCAAAAACCTGCCAGCCAGCTTTACATAAATGTTCAAGGACACACATATTTGTATCCTAACAAGAGAGAAGTTCTTCAGCACCTGAGACTAAATGTGATTTGACTTGTCACAAAAACAGTTAAAATACACTGAGCCATAAAAGGAGAAGATTTTGGAGCATGGAATCGTTTTGTCTTTGGTCAGTGTGCACCCTCATTATCAGAACTTGTCAGTTTATCTGAGTGTTGTTTCATCTGCTTAAACAGATGAGCTGGCTGTGGCTGACAAGGAACTCTACAATATTAACGTCACACAGCAATTAGGTTATTTTCTATGTATCTATGTCTTATCATTTCTGTTGCTGATCTAGTCTTAGTTAAAAAAATCTTGACACATGATCATGCCAGGTATGGACACATATACATAGTCTATTTGTGATCTTACCCATCAGGATACATGTTAGCACAGATTGTCAATAGAGCCGGTTTAAAGCAAACAGTCGGTTTATAGAAAACAGGAGAAATAATGAAATCTTAGGAAAGTCTTACTGAACGTCTCACTCACACACCTCAAACTCCTTAGAGAAAGTGTTGTTACTGTGGAGCTCCATGATGTGCTTCACAAACTGCTTCACTGTCAGCGACTCATGGCCATCTGTAACACAACCTTAAATTATAGCCTTTAGTTAAAACTTTAAATAAAGTGAACCACTTAAAACACAAAACCACAGAGATGTTTATCACAAGCTCAACGCCAGGAAAAGAAAGATTAAACAAAACATGTACAGCTTAAAGTGTCTGTGTCTAAGTCACATAAAACTGCTTTAAATTTTTTCTGCAAGCTGAGCTTCTTTAATTTTAAGTAATTTTGAAGTTGATTCCATGTAAACAGAGTAAACAGCATTTCCTTCAATGTACAATGCAAATATAAATAAGACCAACTGCTCTGATTAACACAACAAATAAGTACAAGTAAGTACTTATTTGTTGAGTTTTTCATGTAGATCTAGAAATAATCAGAAACAGACCAAGAATGGCTTGGTAAATAATATAAATGAGTCAACAATGCCATCCAGCCAGTGATGATTTACAGTGATGATCAATCTGTATTTAATGCATTTCAACATATCCCTTTTTGGCCTTGAATGAAAAACATGGCTTGATTCTGGAATAAAAAAAACACATTTCAGCTTAATTTCATTGTCACTAGTTGCTGGATATGAGCTGTAAAAGATAATGAACCATCTATTATAATTCCATAACCCTGAAAAGTGGTAACAGAAGAAATACTCAGTCACCTCGGTTTTCATTTTGAATATCATGAGTTAATTTTGTTTTAAAACAAAACAAGGCCCAGTGCAGTGTACTACTGTATCATCAGCATATAAGTGAAATTTGCAATATTTTAATCAAGAAATAAAATAAGTGGGCCCAGAATTGACCCATGCAGAACACCTTTGGTCATACCAAGAAGGGGCACACTGACACACACTCTTTGCTCTTTGCTTTAGTGATACCTGTGGCCAGTAGCAGGGGTGTAGATGGAGCAGATATGACTTTTGGTGATGCGCTGTCATCTGGATAGAAATGAGCTGCCTGGAAACAGTTTCTGTAACATAGAGAAATTAAAATCTCCATCAAGTGTGGAGGTGAGAATATAGTGACTGACTTGCTGTGCTTGTGTGGGACTGTACCTCCAGTAGATAAGTATGCCCACCAGTACCAGCAGACAAAGGATGGTAAGAGTGGAAACGACAGCCAGAGGAACCACCGTCCTCTTTTCCCTCTCCATGCCTTCAACCAAACCAACCCGAGACTCATGGCTGCTGTTGCTGCCTTCTAAAAGAGACAAAGAAAAGTTTATATTATTCATATTACACAACACAGTAGCTAGAAAAATGTTTTACCTATGAAAAGAAATTACTGGACAACAGTCAGTGAGCCAGTAAGGAATCTCAAACGATTTCTCAAACTTCCAAGAGAACAATTTTTTGGTCCCTCTGGGAAAGCAGGAACAGAATATAGACACAATATTGCTTGCAACTTTATTAAAAGTTTGTCTTGTTCAAACATGTAAGACATCAAATTAACATACAATCTCCCTCAAAAGCCAATTTAGTAACCATATCTGCTCCAGCATGAGGTCAAATCATCCACAGACAACCAACCTCCAAGTCAAAGGGCAGGACCAAAGACACACCAAACAAAGAAAACAATGTGCTGAAATTGGAGAATAACATAGACGACTGATTAGAAAAAAGACTTTCCAAAGATATTCACCATAATCCAAACCGCCACAATTCTTCAATGAAAGAATAACAAGACACATTCAGAAACGTTTACATAGAGAGTTGGCAAAGCACTTGACTAACAGACTAAAGAATTAAACCAGAGTTGCATATATAAAAAACAATTTGGTGCAGCTGCCCCGAACTGTAATATAAATTCAACCACATGAATATCTGAAAAGTCACAAATTCAAACTATGAACTGACCTTCAGATGGCTTAATATGGTTCCATTCAGACTTGGTCCAAATGGATACTTACCATCTTTTTATCAGCCATTTTCACACATGCACTGGAGTTCTGAAATGTTGTGGAGATCTTTTGGAGCAGTGGCATGTTAGAATGCAAACAGCTTAGTTCTGGGGAGTTTTCACCCAGCCCCCATGAAAAATCTAGAACACCAGACAGTGTGACAACATGCAAACGTAGCAGATAATTTTCCAGAGCATTTGCTGCTACGGAGTGAGTTAAGTAAGTGTGTGTGTGCTGGTGAGAGCTGCTGCTATGGATAATAATGGTCAACAAAGAGGTCACCTGCAATTTTCAAGGTACTGTAAAGAAAACGCAGCCATTTCCAAAGTGCATTTTTTTGCATCATGTCTTGCTTCCTTTTGTGCTCCACACAGCCTTGCCCCTCTTACATTTTCAACTCTAAGACGCTTCTCCAGCATAAAATCTCCAGGTATGAATTGCTTGTGGAAACAACTGCAGGAAAAACACCATACAAGTTGTCCACATGTTCTCCTCAACATCTCCAGTGCTCATGTTCAAAAATGGCTACAGCCTTACTTAAGGGCATACAACTAATTTAACCAGAACACTGACTTCTTTTAGGTCTGGTCTCCATTGCTTTTATCTTTATCTGCTTAATGTCCCCTTTTATTTACCAGCAAATCTTCTAATTTGCTGTTTGGACAAGACAGGGAGTCAGTGCAGAAAACAGATGGCTTCCCCAGCTGGATGATGAGATGAAAATAGCACCATGAAACGCTTATTTTGCCAGATACCTTCTGTGATAGAAAATGAATATTCTTTCCAGGTTTGGCTAAGTGGGCCCAGGACTGACCCCTGGGGAAAACCTTTGGTCACAGCAAGGCAGCCAGAAATGAAATCTTCTGCCTGAATACACAGATCTACCTGACAGATCATTTTCAAACCAGTAGGCAGTTCAATCTTAGAGTCCCACAGTGGCAGATTTTACTTAAATAATACATACATGACAGAAAGCAATATGATAGTAAATTTATATCCTCGCTATATTTGTCTACAAACAGGCAAAGCTGTGGGACTTTCAAATACTGTGCAACATTTACCTTCCATTTGCTCCTCTGTTGCCTTGTTGCTGTCTGTCAGGTTGAGCAGAGGGGCAAGGCTCCTTGAGGCATCAAATAATAACTTATGCACACTCGAAAAATCCTGCAAACCGTCTCCAGCTGCACCTGCATCACCACCTGCTCTTCTACCTTCTTTGTTGCTGTCTTCTATATATTCCTCACTCTCCAGAGCAGCTTTTCTTTTATCCACTTGCTCCTTCTTGTATGCAACAGTAGTCATAAATCCAATAACTGAACTGTCAAAGCTTCTGTTTTGACCTACTTCATTGTGTTTATGGCTGATAAACAGAGAGTCTGCTGCCGGTGCATTGTTACCAACAAGCTGCTGCAGAATGTCTCTTCTTTCAGATGATAATTCTTCATTGCTGTAATCCCTTCTCTTATCCTTGGAAGTGCATATATTTTTGCCTAAAGATTTAAAACCCTCTTTATCCCTGTTTATATTTTCCCCATCATCAATCCCAGCATGCTCTCCAGAGCCACTGACATCTTCAGCCCCACTGCCAACGTCGCTGTGCAGTGTCCATCCATCTTCCGTCTCCACTTTAGATTTATTTTCTTCTGTCAGCATGTCATTGCCTGCAGGGATGTTGAGGTGTCTAAAACTCTCATTTGATTTCCTTCCCACATATTTCACACCATGATTTCCCATGTTAGTCTTTTCCTCTTCCTCACCACTTTCCTCAAATTCCACCTCTCTCTCTGCCACTATGTCATTTCTTGCTTCCTTTGTATCATCTCTTTCAGAGGCTTTTTTACTTCCAGGTGATCTGCGCTTTTCCCCAGTTTGATCCACCTTTAAGTCATCAGCAGAGCTTGGAAAAGAGGAAAACTGAGGCCATACTTTAGCTTTTTCATGTGATTCCTCATCAAAGTTGTCGTTATGACTGGAGCCTGATCCACTGTTATCTGTTGGGCTGTCTGGCAAATCAAAACTTCTGAAATCAAAGAAAGGTGTGACAGAATTTCTCTTTTGGTTGTCCTCATTTCCATCTGCACTGGCTTCCTCTTCATTGTGGCGATGTGGCTCTGAGGTGATATTCAAAATACCTTGAATCCTTTTATTCCTTTCAGTATGAACAGATGTTCTGGATGAATTAATGATACTTGAGACATAATCAGACAGCATAGACGGGGAGTTTCTAGTTTTTAGATTCTGGGAGCCAAAAGGAGAAAAGATTGATGGATTTTTGGAATTCAGCTGTGAAAAGACAACAAAGTGACCCTTGGAGGACTTGTTTTTATGGAGGGTAGTAGAAGAATCTGAGCTAATGGTGTATTTACTGAGCGTGACACTCCCATCACGGACAGAAACCGCTGAGTTTATCTGGCTGATTCCACTTGTAGTGCTAGGAAAATCCATGAAGCCAGAAGATTGATGTGCATTTGAGTGAAGTCTTGATGTGGGTGAATTTGCTGCAAGAAAAGCCAAAGCAACAGTGTCTCCTTTTAAAATATGTCTCTCTTAAGTTAAGGCATGAACTTCTGTCAACTCTCATCCTTCAACTAAAGCCACAATAGTGAGGATGGACAGCAATGTCAAAAAGCAGCAAAGGACAAAAGAAAAGAGCCACCACCAGAGAGTGCTGTTGAGCTACAGAAGAGAAGTCAGACATACAGAAGAAGTCACAAATGTAGACACTAATCACCAAGCTTGAGGAGATTCAAGTAGATTGTTGCCAGGCAGGAAAGTTTGACCACATCGAGCAACTAGCAGTGAGATTTGCAGAAGCATATGTAATTGTGAGCCACATCAGAGAGCGAGGAGGACACTGATTAATGCTCCAGCCATAATCAACGCCTCCTTCTTCATTATTACCACCACCAGCATTATCCACATCATGTCACCACACAGATGCCACCCCGATGACACCGCGTAGCAGTGATTAGCTGCACAGTGTGGACCATTAAAGTAGAAAAGAAAGCATCCACTGCAATTAGTCCAGCTGTCCACCCACCATGGAAAAATATACATTTATGCAGAACATCTGCTGAATAGAATCTCTAGCACTGAAAACGTAGACATGCTTTTAAACGGAGTTTAACAGAATTCAAAAAGATGTGATTTTGTTCTTACCGCTGAACATGGGCTGAGTTGTATGCATTAACACTCTGAGCAAAGGAGAGGTTGTGAATGATTTGTAGACTGAGTCAGTGGGTGTGTTGCTTGCAGTTGCTGTGTTCTGCTTTATCCAGACGGTGGAAGCGGTGGAGGAATCAGAGGTGGTGGGATTTGGGACTGTCTTGTCCAGAGGGGCTTCACTATCTTCAGAGGATGGCAGGAAGTCTTTAGTTACTTTACCTGTGGATATAAATATGATATGCCATGATTTTCCAGATTTGTGAGACTACAAATTCAGAAAAACCTTAACGTCTGCTGTCTTTACAAAACAAATTAGTGATACAAGTAAGTATCCAGCAGAAGAGAACATTTGTTCTGCAACTGTGGAAATCCTGGTTATGTCTGACCTAGCGCCACAGAAGCAAACACTGTTGCAGGGTAAGTGGTGGTTTCCATTTGAGTGCTGGAAACTGTGTCTTCATAGAAGATATCAGTGACTTTGATGTTCTCCACTGAAGGGGTGTACAGGTCCGACTTTAGAAGGCCATTTTCTCGATCTTGGTCTGATGGATCATCATCCCTCAACTACAGAAGAAAGAAAACAAACCGATGCAGAAACTAGCTTGAATGAAAATGTATAAAATACTTGATTCCTCCTGCAATACTGATTTATTTAGATGTAAGAATGAAGAGAAAACTGAGGGAAAAGGAGGTGAAGAGAATGACCTGAGGTGTCAACATCGACAATGATGCCTCTTCTGTGATTTGTCGGCGGGTCGATGGGGGAACGGTCGTCCGACCAATTGGAAACAGAAAACCCGGCTGCTCGGCCGCTTGAGTTACCCAGGTTGCACCATTGCTGTTAGAGCCTGGATTCATAAAGGGCCAGTTTGCTGGGATCAGCTGGTCACCTTCAACCCAGTTTTGATCAGTGACATCAGGCTTGGACCTGTGTTGGTTGAGTCCAGTTTTCTGCAGGACGGCAGAGTCAGAGGCGGTCTTTGGGCTTGAACTTGAGTAGACTTGGAAAGGGATGTTTTGGTTTGCTTGGATGTGGTCAGTGGGCTGGTTCTGGTTATGTGAAGGGTGGTTCTGGTAAACTCTGGTCTGCTCAGCTGGGATCTCCTCAACTGGGCTGTGGTCCTCTGGAGCCAACTCAAGCTGATTCTGGTTCTCTGGCTTCTCCCATCCAGCTACAGGTGAGACCTAAAGCAAGAAAAAAAAGACCACAGTGTGGAGCTGTTTCATAAGATATCTAATGAAACACTGTTTATGGAGGTGGAATAAACAACTAGAAGGGATTTTTCTTATTGAACCACTTCTTGTGGAAACTAATGGAATAAACAGAAATAGAGGTGGGAATTGTTTGAGCATTACCAATTCAGATTATCATTGATTCCTACATTAAATTCCAAACAGGTCTGCACCCCGCTGTAATGCTTTTAATGTTTTATGTAAAGCATTGTTCATGGAATGTTTTATAGAAATAATTTTGCCTTGCCTTGAGGAAACAAACAGAGCCCAATATTCAAACTAAAAATGTCTCTTCTCATTGGCCATTTATGATGATGCGTAACAGTCACACAGACACACAGGTCCTGACAGAGATGCACCTCATTTGCTAAATGCCAGCTTACAGAAAGAAGGATTCAACAACCTGAAAACAGTAAAATAAAAGCAAAAGTATACCCTCTTTCACTCCTAAAGTTTTACAAATCAGGACATAAGAAGCATCCGGTTCTCACCAAGTATCACAATTAACTCCTTTTTCATTTACATTGTCTATTATATGTTAGCAAGGATTCAGTCAGGTTGATGTCTGGACTTTGGACCATTGCAACACCTTGATTCTTTTCATTTTAGGTCTTTAGCTGTTTTTTTTTTTTTTGGATCATTGTCCTGTTGCATGACACCTTTAGCTGTCAGGAGACAAATATCTCCACTTTAGTCTTATGTTCCAAAAGTCTTGTGGTAGATCCAGATGAAACTGTGCAAACATAAGCATGAGCTGTATACTCTTCTAGAAACCACTCCAAACAAGCCCTACTTGTTCAAATGTTAAATAAGGCCTGTAGAGTCTGAGCTGTGGTTTTTGGGGTTTTTGCAGTTTCTCTAAATGTATGTCCTTGAGGTGAACTTGCTGGGATGCCCACTCCTGGGAAGACCAGCAGCTGCCTTGAAAACTTTCCATATGTGGATAACCTGTCTCACTGTAGAAAGATGGACTCCAAATGTACTTGACTTTTCACACATTGCTAATTTGGTTAAGTAATTATTTAAGAAAAACTAATCTTGTTTTAAGAGCTGCAATAAAAATAAATAAAAAAAGAAGATGACTTTTTTATGCCCTGTGCAGACTTAAGAACTGTTAGAGGCTGTACTTTCTTTTTGATAGGACCGCATCTCTCTTCCAGGCCTTATTATACTGTAATAGTGTCTGAGTTTTAATCTCCAACCCCACACAGACAGAAAACCAGACAAGACATCACAGCTAAAATGACATTTTTTCAGACCACTGAGTTCATAGCCTTTGATTGTCCTCAATATACATTCAATGACCAGTCTCTGGTGATATTAAGAAATTCATTTACATAATAATTATGTTTGCTGATATGACCGAACACAAGGCAAACATCAGCAGTGTACGATAATAATGGAATATTCAGCAGGATTGGATGAAGTCACAGATACACAGACTGTCCTACCTCTTTGTGGCCTCCTGACACCCCCGTGGCAATGTCAGCGGTGGAGTCACTTTCTAAAAACGAGGGAAAAAATTATTATAATTTATGACTGTACTAAGTCTAACAACTAAAACATGTGCTCTTATGAAGCTAAATGTGTTTGTACCAGGGTCTTCTAGCGGCATGTCTACTATAATCTGGTCACTCCATCGTCCTCTGAGGCCATTGGTGCAAACAGCCACCACCTGAACCACGTAGCTGCTGTTGGCCAGCAGGTTGGAGATGATGGCACCCTGAAAAGTTTTATAGTTTAAAAAGTTATCCCTTCTCCTTGTTTTAAAAACAGACACTCAAATCATCTTTTATTTTACAAATATATCTTAATTATATTATTGTGGATAATGATGCTTATTAGCAAAAGCTTGATTTAATTGCATGTCAACACATATTTTCTGTGCTCAACATTTTGCTTTGCCTGCTAGCTCACTAGTTTAACTCGCAGTCAGAAGAAATGTCTTCTCTCATACCTCATCTCTAGTTCTTTTGTTTGTTTTTGGGTTTTTTTTGTTGTTTTTTTACGGGATTATTGCCATAACATACCCATTTTTTTCATTGTGTTTTCCAAATGCAAATGACTCTTTTCTACTTGTAGAAGAACTCCACTTGGAATTACTTATCCTGACTTAGAGGAAGCTCATCTAATATTATTTGCGTCCATCTTAAGCAGTTTTTGTCTGACCCACTGCTGTCCTGTTACTGGAAGCCGTGAAGACAAGGGGAGTGCTGTTACCATTTGGACATCTGTGGTTCATGTCAACAGCGGGATGTAGTTTTTTCCAACAAAACACAGTATTGAAACCAGATGAGCAGAACCTGATGTTACTAGCTGACTGGCATTGCAGGATCCTCTGGCTTGTAGGATACATGTCTGACTCAGGCTCTTTGTCCACAATGACTAAATTTAACTGCAATTTAAAGTTTTTGGTGATTCTTGTTGGTCGAGGAGGCTGTGCTTCGTTTCCGTTAACCTTCAGCCACGTCTCAGAGGTCTATGGAGAGTTTGTGGACCTCTTGGTTCAAGTTTCAGCTCTGATAAACCAGACACCCAGAGGTTTGCCGTCTTTATTACATGCAATAAATTTAATGAGGCACAGGTGGACAGCAGAGAATTTTTAGAAGCATTTCAAGGATCACTGAGTAAATTGGATGAACCTGAGCTGGTGAGGATTATAACAAAACCTCTGCATACTTATATAAATAGACATTTAATTATTTTTCATTCAAACTAAACAGAGAAATACTTAAAACAACTGATGAGGAAATTTAAGTGAATCAATTGAAAAAGTGAAATTTAAAAGTGATGTATGATGTAGTAAAATCTGTTTTACCATTTGGTATCTGAGCAAAATATTTAAGTTATAACAGTTCTGACGAAACAAGCTGTAAATGCAAGGGGTTGTCCATATAGAATAAACACACTCCCGCAGACACACAGCTATTCTTAGTTACACTACGGGCTGTTCAGTGACCTGTTAAAAGGCCCAGACTGACTGTCACTGTCAGTTAATTACTCAATCACTTTGATCAATCTACATTCTAGCAGCACTCACGTTGTTACAATGACAGAGAGGAGTAAGAGCAGATGGATGGAGAGAATGCAAGCATATTTGTAGCAGGAGTGAGGGGTATTACTGCCACTTTTCTTCCAATTACCTCTTCATGTGCGGACTGGAAATAATGGTGCAAAACATGAGATGAAATTGAGTGAGGCCAAAGGTGAATGCACATGAAGCGTAAAAGAGTTTTTACCATTCTAACGACTACTTTTATCCAAGTGGCCTGGATCCACTTAGCTAAGCTTTCTTGTAACTTCTTTTAGTAGTCTACAGGAATAATTCTTCAGGCTTCTTGAAGGACTTTTAAAAAGCTCTCCTTTGGATGTTGGCTGCCTTTTGTTCCATTCTTGGTTCATTAATATTGAGGTCCAGGCTCTAAGGAGGATTTTCAGTCCAGTTCTTGTGTCATTTGGCATACCTCACCATTTTCTCCTGCTTTCCTTTCATTAAGAATGGCTTCTTCCATGGAGACCATTTCTCAATGGAAGGCCCAGTTGCATCCCCCAGGCCCAGTGTTGTTGTTTTATTCAGATTTTTGTTCAGTGTGTGTGACACTAAAATTCTCCGTAGGAATGAATGTCATTGGTTATTTATCCCACTGTGTTGGCCCTGCAGTGAATGGATGGATGGATGCTGTGTATGTAAGGGCCTCTGGTTGGCATTACTAAGTAAGGAAGTCAACTAGAGATGAGTCAGAAATCTGTCAAGAACCATTTTAAAAGCCATGTGATTCCTTTGCAATCTTTAATAAGCTTTATAATGATGCTAGTCTGGATAGAATCTCCTTCTAAGTACGTGATGTTTATCTAACCCAGGAACTTGAATAAAGCTACAAAGTGTCTCTTTGTATCCTATACTGTTCTTTCCAGACTATTACTTTAAAGAAACACTCTTTCACTCTACCAGGCTACTACTGTATGTTTTTCCTATTTCTTGAGGAAACCATTTTCAGATGCTGTTCATCTGTTGTAGGTAAGTTTTTAGGTCTCCCATTTCTTCTTTTATCCTCCGCAGTTTCCTCTAATGTTTTAGGACACACTGCACACCATGCTGAGATATGCCACATTTTCAGCTAACAGCTCTTTGAGAATTATCTTGATGCTGCAAAAATACTATTTTACATTTCTAAAACTGGGTTATCTGAGTTTTTATAGATAAAACCAGGTAAAAAAGGAATAAATAATGTTTCATTGCAAAATGCTGCTGGTAATAAAGCACCTAAAGATCCTATTTTATATATATATTAAACACAAGCTTCAACTTTAATAAAGAAAAATTTTGGAAAAGAATTGTTGCTCAAGACCAGTTTAAAGGATTAGTTTTAAAAGGAATGTCTTACCACGTCTTGGTCTCCATCAGTTCTGTATTCACGCTTGTTCTGGTCTTGGCCTTGAAGCTTCTGGTAGGTGACACTATACCAGTCGATGGTGGTGTCGTAAACTGCACGGGGACGCTCCCACATCACCATGATGGTGGTTTCATTCTGGGCATCAGCTTGTACATTTTGCGGCTCAGAGCTGCAAGCTGGAGATGAAAGAAAGAAAGAACAAATCACTAAAAGGAATAATTACGCTGTGAGGATGAAATACAAAAACCTTTGGAGAGCTGAAAAAACTGAAAATTGGAGCAATCACTAGTAAGCATCTTGATATGCAGAACTCTGAATATTAAATTTCATCTTTCTGGAGGTTAACTTGATGTTAAACAACTGAACGAAAACTGCAGGGATGCAGAATTCTATTTTAAAAAGCCCCATTTACTGAGCAAGTGTGGGAATAAGCGAAGTGTGTGTGTGTGTGTGTGTGTGTGTCTGTGTGTGCATGAATGTATAAATTTGTTACAAGCAAAGAGCCCCTTCTCTGAATTTTTGAATACTTTATTTAAATATCAAAAAGAGCTGTAATAAATTGCCTGCTCTGAGAGGAACTACATAGTCCAGCTCCTTGGCAACCAAAAAGATCAACTTTGTTTTGGGGTCAAATTCATAAAAACTGTGATGATGTTAAATTATATTTTGATGATCAAAATCAGGCTGACCTTGGAGGACAGAGCCTCAACAACATCGAAAAAAAAACCCCAAAAAACATTATTTTTCATCACCCAGAAAAATAAGATTAATAATGTAATATTCATATTGATTGCTGAGGAGAAATTCAATTTTCTCCCCAATTTTGGCATAAATCAAACTGATGAAAAGCTTCAGACACGCTAATAAGCACCAGTTTTTCATGCTACAAAATCATAATGTGCTGTGTCTGCTGGGAGTTTAAATCACTGGTGATCAATAACAGTTTTTCAGACTTGGCTGCAGAGATCTTTGCCAGTTCAAACTCACTTTCTAAGCTGCTTTATTACTAAAACTCAGTCTAAGATAGTAATGTTATACTGCTATACACCCCAAAGGACTGTAAAGTACATGTCAGATTAAGTTCAAAGAAATGCACAATTATATGTAAAATGTAGAAGAAGAAGAAAAAATGGATCTGGTTGTTCCCACGTCCTAAAATGAGGCAAATACAACCTCAAATGAACAATGTATGACATATTACACTGTGGCAGTATTTACCAAAAGCTGCGCTAAAATGCAAAAGCAGAATAATCTTTTCCAACTATAACTTAAAATTTTTATTTTCTGTGTGTTGTTATCTACCCCACACATCGTTGTAGAGGATTTTTTTTTCTTTAGAACATAGCCTCAGTCCATTGAGGTCTTCCATTATTAATCTATACACAGCTTTTTAAGGTCCCAGCACAGGTCTTTGTGTAGGTACAACATCTTGAATCCTTTCCTTTTCTGTTACACACTTTCTGCTGTGTTTGGATCATTTTTCTGTTGTAGGATCTAATTTCAGCCAAGCTTCAGTTGTCAGGCAGATACTTTGTTATACAGAGGAGTTCATGGTAGACTCAATAACTGCAATAAGTATCCAGGTCCTGTGGCTACAAAACAAGCCCAAATCATCACCCCTCCACCACCATGCTTGACAGTTGGTTTTATGGAGACATGAACAATATTTGTTCATGTCTGACAAATAAAACATCATGAAAGCTTAAACCTGAAAGTGTTTGTGCTGATATCCTGTGTTTGGTTTTCACCAGGTCTGGTGTTGTGCATTATGACCCAATATCGCCACTTTGGCCTTGTCTGTCTAAAGGGGATTCAAGATTCAAGATTTAACATTCCTTATTTGTGTCCTTTGGTAAAAATTTGGCTCAGTTTCAGGGGCACTGCTGCACAAAAATAACAATAAAAACAACACAATAATACATAACAATACATGTTTTTAAGAAGATAAAACAAATAACACAATAAAAACAGATTAGAAAGTAAAAAAAATGCTATCTAATAAAAAGTTGTGCAGAATTGGCTTTAACTTTCTACATAATCATCATATTATCATGTTTACTCATTGATAAGCTTGATGGATAGAGGAGAAAATGAATATTTGCATAGGGGACGCTATACCTCCTTTCTGATTTCTGTGTGCAGAACATGTGAGATGTCAGATAAGATATTGTTTGCCTGTGGAAGACTGCCTGGTCAAAAGGCTGCTGGAAGTTAGGAGGAACATTCCCCATGATCTTCTTATCTGTATTTTGGAGTCTTGGATTTGATCGTTAGGTTCCCAAACCAGCTTGTGATACTGTCCCAAAAGATCATTATTCCTGTGGTCTTGTAGTGTCTTCAGATGCAACTTTACAAACCTAAGATGTGCTGCCATGTTCTTTTAGGAGAGAAAAGGTTTTCACTGGCAAACCTTCCAAATCAGGCATACTTGATTGGTCCTTTTATAAATGTACTGTCAACATTTTCCTAAATTTAATCTTAAAATTTGCACTTAACAAATTTTTTAACCTTTTGACTAAAAGGTTAAATGGTAAATGTTTTCTTTAAAACAGATGACGTACTGGGTGTGAGCACCTCCTCGACTCCAGTGTAGGAGGCAAACACCTGGCCCATAAACTGCTGCTGCTGCTCCCTGAAGTTGCTCTGCAGATAATCGGTCAGCATCACATATCCAGCCTGCTCCATGGTCATCACCTCACAGAATACCTCCAGCTGGTGGCACACAGGGAAGGGCAGGAGAGAGAAAATTAAGCTGAAGCACAAGAAAGAAACATGTATCTTCTGTATTTTTCTCCTTCCTGTGGTGTTGCCAAAATACAGTAAATCAAAAAACTGATGCTTGTATCTGCATGTGCGTTTTAAGAAGCTTGTGTTGGTGCCAGGCTGAGGCAGAGCGACAGCACTGCTCTATTTTTGGGAAGCACGTATGTGCCCGTGTCATGCCTTGCCATCCTTCTTCAATCATGCAAACACACACACACATATTTGCATGCGAACTGTGCACAAACTGCAACCAAGGTCTGATTTGCTCCATTATACTGTTACAAAATTGATTATCATCACACAGATGATTTAATCTAGATTCGGTCTAGAATCCAGAGTTACACTGTCAGCTTGTGCTGTTTTATTGTTAACTTATTTATTATTTCAAACACACAACACAATAAATCCGTGTTCTGCAAGTTCATATTTGGACTGAACCTGTCACTTTTCATCACTTCAACACAGCATTTTTGTATGCCTGTATCTGTGCGTACAAATGTATGACAACTGGCCTCAAACCAAACAAAATCCAACCTGACACAACAAATACAGGTAGCAGTGATGCTAATGTGTTTATCCATGATTGTGTCTTTATACTAAATATTCAAGCAAAAGTTCTATTATATTTTTATAACTCTAACCAATTAAAAAAAAAAAAAGATTTCCTTCTTTTATTATTTCAAAGCACAGCATGAACATGACAGCAGAAGTCTCACATTAAAGATTTACATCACAAAGTGCTTCCATCAGACGATTCGACTATGTGCTACGTGTTAACTGATTTTTCCCCTTAAGTCTGTAATCTGTGCTACAGAGTGATGCATTCAGAATAACACTGAATGGAAAGTAGCGTTACTGACTCTTTTCTTTGGGTTGTCTTTAAAAATTTAAAAATACTTTTTAGATGTTCAGAAAGATTTCAACATTAGTGACTTTGGAACTGTAGTGGGTCACAGAAATATTCACCCACCCATGGCATTTTCCCTATTTTTTGCATTACAACCTATAATTTAAGGCAGTTTCTTAAAGTATATGATGTAGGTGTACATACAGTAATCTAAATTGGTGTGAAAGGCAAACCAAACAAAAAACAAGAGCTTGTAAATGTATTCAACTCCCACTACATAAAACCCCTAAATCAAATTTATCCAACTGAGAAACTGTGGAAAAATGTAAAGGTTGCTATAAATTAGCAAAAACCATCCAACCAGAAGGATTTTTTGGAGCAGTATTGAAGAATGAGCAATAATTCCAGTGGCTGAATGTGCCAAGATCTTGGAGACGTACACTAAGAGACTTGCAGCTGTAATTGCTGCAAACAGTAGCTCTACAAAGTGCAAACTATGAGGTGATGAATACATATACAGTCTTTTTTTTTTTTTTTTTTTTACCCAAGATCACTTAACTGTTTTAGACTATTTTGCATTTAAAATACTGGTATTGTTAAAAAAAAAAAAAGTATATTTGCTAGTTGCTGTATGTTGGAGTGCAAGTGCTAAAATTCACTAACCTGTGCCTCTGATATGGCCACGGTGTGTTTAAAAATGATCCATTCCACCAGCTCGGAGCAGGGAGGAGTGGTCAGGGAGCCGTTGTAGATGTAGTATTTATCAGTGTTGTTAGGCAGCAGGGACCTCAAGGTGAAAGCTTCCACAGACCCACTTTTACCTGGTGAAAACAACAGCATTAAAAAACTATTTATTTATTTTTTTGCTAGGCTAAGCATTTTCAGAGTGTCAGAATGTGGAATTGATGTTGACTGTAAAGCATGTCCACTGAGTTAAATTAAAAGCAAATCTATCTTATTTTACCACTTTGATTATATCAGATTATATCATGAAGCAATCTTTCAGAATTATTCTTGCTGCACTGACTCTGTGTGTACATGAGTGATAATAAATCTCCTGGTTATCTTTGACTGGAGGAAATTGAAGTTATTCTGAGGCCATTTAACAGTGCAATGATTATTTTTCTCTCATTTGCCCAGTGCACATGAAAATGTGACAAAGTACAAACAATGGTTAAACAATACACTAATATTGGGTGCTGTTAATGAGCCAAAAAAAAGAACAGCAAGAAGAGAACAAAGAACCAAGCTGAATGATTAAAGTAATATTTAGAGCTTATAAGGAAAAAAAAACATACCATATCATTATGTTAAATCTCAGTTCATACTTCAGTTTTCTCCTGAACATAATGATGACTTTAACTAGCAAATACAAAGGATCTCAACAGAAGGAAACTCCATCAAGAAAACCTTTATTTAAGGCCTTATTATCATCATTACCTGGTAAGGTCTTCTGGGTAAAAGTGTATCATTTCACCATTTGTTGCCTTGTAGAATATTGATTTACTGTAGAGTTCTGCTGGAATGACCTACCAAACCTGCTGACAGTGTCAATGGCCTCCAGTACTGGAATGAAGTTCTCATTGTCTTCCAGGCCAACCTGTAGAGAACATGAATTTCTAATGTGGATTTCAAGGGGAAATACCAGTGATATCAATCCAAGGACCGACTAATTCCTGACAGAGAAGTTTCCATCAACACGTCATCCTACCTCAAAGAGCACAGCCAAGGCAGCGATCCTCCCTCCTTCCTTAATAGCATCATCAAGACTTTGGAAGTCGTTCGGATTGTAAGAGTAGATCTGCATCTGAGCCACAACCAGAGAGGCTTAGTTTATCTTTGTGCATGGCGAAAAGATAATGTGTACTACTGCTCCTTACCTCCAGCGGGTATTTCATCCTATTTAGACTGTGTTCAGACCCATCTGATGATGCATTGCAGCTTCCCCAGTGGAACTGGAGTCTGGCAACGCGAAACCTGGAGCTCAAACCTCCTCCACTCACAAAGAACTCCCCGTCCACATTGATGGCCACTAAAACATGCACAGACACAGAACTTCAAGCCCAGAAAATAATGAGCTTCAGAGAGAACCAAAGGACTTCATACTCTTCAACAATGGGCAGCGACTTAACCAGCTCAAGGTTTAGGCTCTGTATACAGAAACAAGGGTATTTTTGATAAGATATTTCTGTGCTTGTCTCTGTTGTGCTCATGTAAATGTGCTTTCATGTAACAGCAACATCAGGTGTATTGCTACTGCTCTGGTTTAACATCAGAATATGCACAAAGATACGCTTTGTTTACATGCCAACAGCAAAGCTAGCTCTAGCGCTAGCTTTGTCAACAGGAGTTTTTACATGTTTGCACATAAATTATTCACCATACTACACTCACTGGCCACTTTATAAAATAAATCTTGCTTGTAGCAGGTTGGTTTTGGCTTTAGAAATGCACTAATTCTTCTTTGTCTAGATTTAACAAGTTGATGGAGACATTCCTCAGAGATTTTGCTCCATATTGACACGATAGCATCACACGTTTACTGCAGATTTGTCAACTGAACATCCATGATGAGAATCTCTGATTCCATCCCATCCCAAAAATCCCATCTATTGGATTGAGATCTGGTGACTGTGGATGGCACTAGAGTACAGTGAACTCGTTGTCATGTTCAAGAAATCAGTTTGAGATTATCTGAGTTTTGTGACACGGTGCATTATCCTGCTGGAAGTAGCCATGAGAAGATGGGCACACTGTCTTCATTAAGGGATGGAATTCCCTTTTCTTCCTAATTCTCATCCTTAGTTTGAACTTTAGCAAGTCATATTGATCATGTTTACATGCCTAAATGCACTGAGTTGCTGCCCTGTGAGTGCCTGATCAGCTATTTGTGTTAACAAGCATGTATGAGATGTACTCAATAAGGTGGCCTGCAAATGTTTATCCTCCACTATTCAAAGGAGGTAAAAAATACTATTTTTAAAAATGCCTATGCTTGTCCTTACTTTTGTTTTACAAGGCATATATTCATTTTCTGGAATCTCACTGCTGCTAGAACCCAAAAACATCTAAACTCTTAGATATGGACCAATTAGCCTAAAGCAGGGTGACCACAGGCAGGAAGAGGTTCTGAGAATTGCAGATCTATGGAGGGAACTTCTGTAAGGTTAAGAGTGTTTTTTTTTTGTTTGTTTGTTTGTTTTTTAATGGGTATGTTCATACAATCTATTGCACAAATGGTTTTGAAGCAGCAGGAAATACATCAAATTGTGTGGTGTTTTTCTGATATGTCACAGGCAAAAAATGTTTGAAATACAAATCATACCCAGAGTTAGCTTAAAAAGACCATTTGACTTCATTTCACTCTCCTTTTTGCAGGCACATTTTGAAATGAAATAAGGAAATTTCCAAAGCTTAATATACTTTATCAGATGTCTCAGGGCTTTATAGAACATTCACATTTGTAAGACAATAGAAAGTCATATTTCTAGTATTATATGCTGCCAGTTGTGCAATGTCCATAAATACGCAATTTCCTCTCTGACTCAAAAGAGCAAAACGAAAAAAAAAAAGATTAATTTTAAGATTATTAACGTATATGCACACACACACACACAAGCCTGCAGCCCTGGCAGTGTTGGAGAGATGGTTTTGATACTGTAGCTCATCCAGCTTTCATCTGTTTATCAGTCCAGACATCACTCCACGTGTCTCCTCACATCGTCCTCCTCCCTCTTCTTATATATACATTTCTCTGCTCTTTTGTAGCCTCCTTTCTGCTGCACAGTTTCATCCCTGCCTCTCGGCATTGATCCCCTCTTATGATCTCTCGGTGCTGTCATCCCTGTGGCTGCTTCTCTCTCAATTACATAGTCTCTTTCTTTCTCTTCTTTTTTTTCCCCTGACTCTTTCCCCTTTAAATCCCAGCTGCTCTCTCCATCATTAACCTCTGAGTTGTGGATCACATTTTGTTGCATTTGAACCGATAAGCTTCTTTCCACATCCATGGATTACCATGTTGTGCTTTACAGCACCAGGACGTCAGGATCATACCCATACATTAGATTTACAGTACCACAAACTGTTTGAGTCGTAAGGCTGCTGCTTTAGTGAGCTTTTGCTGAGGTCAGAGAGGAAATATAAATTCAGTACAAATGAGCAAGCTTTTGGTCTGACTTCCAAAAGCTTGAAGGATGATTTTCAAAAAAATGAAGGCTTCAGTTGGACACAAATATCTTAAAGATTGTGGAAACATTGGTAAAAATAAAAATAAAAATAAAAAAATCTATTTCTGTCAATGATTATCTGCATACCAGTTTTTCCATTGTTATGGATGGTGGTGGACTCTGATGTTGGTTTGTGCCAGCCCTCTAGCTGTAGGTTCTGGAACTGCAGCCTGACCTGGGTAAACGTTTCATCGACGTCCACCGGAGACTGCCTCGCACCATTACAGGACGGATACTTCTTACCCCAGCTCTGCTGGTTCAGGCCACCTGTATACAGAGTGATTCAATGTTGTTGAATGCTGTGGATACTGTGTTCAGATTCAGATATTAAAACAGTTTTCAATTATAAGACAGTTTTAAAAAGCACTGTTTACACACTGGTTATAAGGCTCTTCTTAATAATCTCATTTTTCATTTCTATATTTATTTAAATATATTGTTTTATCTTATTTATTTGGATTTATGGAATTTATGTAATCTTGCTGGACCTGACCGGAGGGGACAGGAAAAAAAAAGAAGTAAAATTGAAAGTAGGAAGGTAAAGAAGTAAAAGACCTTCAATAATCCTAGAAACTGCAACCACAACACCCCTCTCCCAAGACAAAAGTTGGATCATTATGTAAAGTATAAACCCAAAAAAATTGTAAAATGTCCAAGTTTAAATGTTTTTTTCTACTGGTAATAAAATATGGGTTCATGAGACTTCCTAATCATTGCCTTTTCCTTTTTCTTTTTATTTCCTTTTTGCACAACATCCCAACTTTTTGGAATTGGGGTTATATTTTTAAAAACATAAAGAAATGAGGACTGGCTTAAGACTTGCACAGTACTGTACTTCAGTCAACCAAATGATCCCCCGCCTGCACATGCTAATTGCTCTGAAATTAGACAAAAATAAATGTGTTTCTACAACAGTCAGAACTAAACAAAAGTAAACAATAGATGGCCTGTGGTATGGAGGTATTCTAAATGAGCATTTCTTGCATTATTGATGTTCTGTGAACGTGTGCATGAATCTGAGAATTTATTTATTTATTTATTTTTTTACTTATTTGGAGAGTGTGGTGATAAAGGGGGTGTATTTGACTTCCAAACAAGGCTGCTTTTCACATAAATAATATAACAGAAGATGAACACCATCCAGACAAAGATCATTTATACTCATACGTGCAACACACACGCACACACACATATACAAACGAACCCTGTCAAAGAACATTAAAAAGAAAAGCAAAACTGGCTTTCTTGGTTTTTAGGGCCAAGATGACGTTCATTAAGAATGAACCGTCTGTCAAATGTCACAAGCTCAAAAGCTCTGTATGTCATTGTATTGATTATTTATGAGGGTTTAACACAATTAGGGATTCACATTTAAAGTAAAAACAAGCAGTATGCATAAATGTGTGCGAATTTATTCATGACTGCATGTCAAATCTGCGCCTGCATCCACTGACATGTTCACTGCTTTAAATGCATATGCTTTCATGTAGAACTTCCTTATTCTTGTCTACGTACATGGAGCACTCCTACATCAGTTTAAACATACTGTGCGCATCTGTGGGTGAAATTCACAGGTGTGAGCTGTCTGTATCCTCAGCTGCTGTATCTACTGTAGCGCAGGAATGAACAGTTATTGCCTTTGCATGAACAAATGTGCTAATTTACAGGATCTACTTCAGTCAATTACTTCGGGCATTTTCAGGGACCTGCATTTAATGTTGACTAATATTTCTGAAGTGAACTCACAGGACAGTACATGATTGCACTTCATTAAAATATAAAAATTCAATGTTTTGCCTTGATTTTAAAGATTATTCTACCATTCTTTCTATTTTTAGGCCACAGTTTAAAAGATCTGGCTTCAACAATGACTTAGTAAAAACCAAAAAGCAAAGACTTAAGTATGATGACAAAATCATATAAGCAGACACTAAATTATGCACCATATTATGTGAGTAGGCTTGTCTTTGTGTTTTAAAGTATACAGTAAAGACAATAGCTCAAATGAGGTCAGGACAGATGGTTTAACTGTAACTGGTCACACATGACTTAACACATATTGGCTTTAGAGAATAGATTTTAAAGTTCTGCTGCTGGTCTATAAAGCTCTGAATGGTTTAGGACCAAAATACATCAGCTTCTATGTTCCACATGTCTGAAACAAACTCCCAGAAAGCCTCAGATCAGCTGAAACACTCAGTTTATTTAAATCAAGGTTGAAGACCCACCTGTTCTCTGCTGCATTTCAATAGTTTTTATTTAGAAGTCAAAATCTACATCTGGTTCTTTTAAGATGGAATCATGTTTTAATATTGTCTCTAACTTTATTTCTTGCATTTTATCTATTTTATTTTAGCATATTCCTTCTGCTTTCATTTCATTAATTGCATTTCTTTTAATCTTTATTTGTTTTTATGCACTTGTATTGCTTTCTGCACCCTGCTGTAATGATTTATGTAAAGCACTTTGAATTGTCTTGTACATGAAATGTGCTATACAAAAAAATTTGCCTTTGCCTTTACATTTACTATTTCAAACACATTAAACAAACAATGTAATGTATTGTTTGGTTAAGGTGCTAGGAGCTACGGCTAGCTCCCCTGCTTTAATCTTCATGATAAGCCCAGTAAATCAACTTATACATTGGGCATTTATATCTCTGTAAATCAAGAAGGACTTGTTTGATTAAGGAGCTAGAGAACCTGGAGTGAGGGTAGCCATCTTTTTTCTGCTACGTGTATGCTAAGCTAAGTCTATTCACCAAAATACACTAAATCAGTGTTTCTCAATCCAGGTCCTCAGGACTCATTGCAGGATTGAGAAACACTGCATTAAGTTACCTTAAGTCACAGTATTTAGATTTTATTTACATCATAGTTTCATTTTGACTTGTTAAAATAAGAGGATTACTTGTTTGGTATGGCAGTAGTGAGTGTATTTTGAACATATCATGTCAACGTGTCATGTGTTTTATTCAGCATGCATAATCTACTATAATTAATAGTAGTATAATAGTAGCATAATTTAGAAAATTTCTTCAATTATCCTGATTTGAACAAAGCCATACACAGTTTCGGTTTCATTAACAACACATTTTACGATTACTTGTGTTCTATACAAGTCAAGATGGATAAGTCAAAGGTGCTAGCAGGAGTGTTTTAAACACTGGATACAACCTGAAGTTAGGCTAACCATGCCTCGCTTATTATTCTAGCTAAAGTAAGCTATCCATTTATTTGGTTGCGGGGGCAGCTGCCTAAGCAGGGAAGCCCAGACTTCCCTCTCCCTGGCCACGTTTGCCAGCTCTTCCAGGGGATCCCGAGGAGTTTCCAGGCCAGCTTCAAAAACTAAACTCAGCTAATACACTTGAATTGATCAAACTCTAGATGTAGGTATATGTGTGTGAGGGAGGAATGTGAGCTTCAGTCTTCTTATAAATGTGCTGGCACTCAGATCTTTAAGTGTTTAAGAATATTTAAGTGAACGCCACAATTTTTGTTAAAAGTTTGTAAGTAGGATTTGAGAATAAATTTGTTCATAACCGTGGTTGTTGAATGAGGCCCCTGTGTTTAAATCAACTCTCATTCAGCCAGTGTGTAAAAATCAGACACTGAAGTGTGAAAATTACATTTCATATTAACAAGATCCACCTGATCTTTCAGAATAGTCCCAGTAAAAAGTAAAAAGTGTACCTGTTCTAGTCAAATTTATGTTGGATACTTTTCAAACTGAAACACTCTCAGATTATATTTTTATGTCTCCTTCATACAAACAAAAGCCAAGCAACAGAAATATGGTAAGATGTCAAATAACATTTTGAAAAAACTTTGATTATTGCTGCCCCTATAGGAGCAGTAGGGTAGAGTCAAGACAGAAACTATTTACACCTGATGCTACTGGGGTGGCTCTTTTTATCCTCAACACCCCAATCATCTCAGCTCAGCCCTGCCTGTCAGGCGAGGAGAGGCGATACGAGAGGAGACTGTATCACAGACAAAGACATGGGGAGATCAGAGAGAAAGTGATAAAGAAAAAGCTGAGAGGGGAAGCAAAGAAGTGTGCACAGACAAAAGCTTATCTTCTTTACAAATGTTTGCTCTGTGCAGATAAATAAGAATTGCCCACCGATGTCTGGAGAGTGTCTGTCTCTCTCACTGCCAACATTTCTACCAATTAAGCTTTTCCGGACAGTGTACACACTCAGCGAGCTGATGTAAGAAAGGTCCCACGTTGCAGAGTGAGCCAACAGTTCAGAAAACAGGCAGGATTATTAAACTGAATAATGTAGGGCTTGACTTTTTGGGGGGACTGTGTGCTACTGTTTGCATCACTGCTGGCAGAAATAGCTGAATATTTATGAAATATTTAGGGAGAAGAAGTGGCTGCTGGTTTTGTTTAGCCCAAGACAGTCCTTTTGAATCTGAATTATTCTGTGGTTTGCATAGAAAAATGTGCAGGAGATGTTATAAAAATCCATAATATTTTTTCCAATGAAATTTGTTTTTCAGTTAAATATTATAGATAAAAGTGAGGGCATTGTTGCTGTAATCTACCTCTTTATGTGACGCAACTTTGTAATAGTTGAAAAAATTAGCACTTCTTGGAAAAATTATGTTACATTTCCATGACTAACAAAAAGCTACTCAAAATGCACTGTAACCTTTATTAATTTGACTTTCTCTAAACCTCTGTCTGCACATGTACAATGTCCAATGTTTAAGTACTTATTGCTCCACATGCTGTTCTCTAATGAGATAATATACCTCAAAAAAAAAAAGAAGTGTCTAAGCCATGAATTAACTGCTAAATGTTCTGGTTAAGTGAGAACTTGTATTTAAGCAGTCCTCTTCATCATGTTGTTTACATTTAGACAAAATGAAATACACAACAAGTTATTGAGACACTGACATTTTTATGTTGTTGTATATCCACCACTGTTATTGACTGATTTTGTTTAAAAGACGTTGAGGTGAAGGAACTCTTACTGCACAATTCTATTTAAATGACTTGTATTCATGATATACCAGCGTAGCATGAACTTTTTATATTTCCTGTAAATTTTACCTGAAAATTGAACATACCTAACCTAACCTTATGGTGAGTAGTAGTTGTCCACATGTCCAAAACATACTGGTTTCATAATTCATGGCTGTGAAAAAGGGTGTGTTCTGTGTACTGCATACACAGGTTTAGTATTTTTTTCAGTCTCACAGTTAAAGACAAAAAAGACATGTATTTATTTATCTCCAACAGATCTACACGATCCCGACACAAACCTAAAATAATTTACTTGTCTCGTTGTGATGGGGGGCCTGCATTCGACACGACTACGTGAGATTTTAAAAAGTGTGGGAGTTAAAAATAAAAAATATAAAGCTGATCTGATTCAGCTGCCGCCAGCAAACTGGTAACCAAAAAAATATGCGTGACTTGTGTATGTTTGTTTCATAAAACACTTATTCCTTATTTTATTTCTAGAAGCACTTGCAACTGGATGTCAGCGAGGCTTGTTTTTGGTCCTGAGTGCATTTACAAGGGTACTAGAATTACATACACACACACAGAGTATGGATAACACTTGGTCTCAAAAGGCAAGTGATATTTGTTTGTTAGTTTATTTTCATCCAATGTAATATTCAGTGCTGGTGGAGAAAAACATTGGCCTGCCCGGGGATCAGACGACCAGCTTTTTCATTGAAAGTTTGCACACAGACTCTATAGAGAAGGTTCTGAGTTCAGTTAAGAGAATTGAACATGTCACACTGCATTTCACCAGCTGCCTCAGCCCAAAGGAGAACTAGCGTTGCTGTTACAGTGTATGAAGAGAAACATTTAAAAACCCCTATTAGATTATTTATATATTTTTGTTTATTAATAAATCTCCCACGTGCATTTACATCCAGTCACCACAGTAAACTCTCACCTGCTAAACACTGCAAATTGTGAGATGGAAACATATCCCTCGGGCAGCTGTTTTTTTTGTCAAGCAACATTCACATAAAATGACTAGAATTAGTAAAGATGACCAAAACCTTCAAGCCCTAATTTTTTTAAATTCTCCAAACCTGTACATATGTTTTAGCCCTAATTAATTACATTTAACTCCTTACCCTAAACATTCACAGATGACAGCACAGTAGAATAGAATTGAATCATGAGGAGATTGGAAATAGAAAAGTGCAATGACTGTAAAAAATGTTATACATGGCAGTCTTGAAATAGTGATCTGTTGCATGACAATAAATGGACTGACACTTTTCACCATCCCATCCTCCTTCCATGTGTTTATTGCTAAATGAAAACAAGTGGATGCTATCACAAAGAAACACATATGGAAATAAAGAATGATTTGGTGATGCATTAAAATATAAGCGACACCTCTGTAGAAAATAGAGAATAAGAAAAAATAAGTAACTGTACAATTTTTGACAAATAAGTTGGGTGTCATTTGTTTAGATTAGCATCTCAAACAGCCTCAACAGTCTTGGATTATAACCCAGCAGACATTTGAGCTGTGAAATAAGAATCATACCTTTGTGTGAGAGGAGACCCAAGTCATTTGTATTCAGCAGAATCAATGATAACAAATGCATTCATGTTCACGCACACACTCGCACGGACTGACTGACACAAAGGAGTGAGTCTGAAGCTGACACGATCTAAGCTACTAAATGAATCTATTATGAATAAGAGGGAGAAAGCACTACACACACATCTCTAATTCAGAGAGATCTACTATGACGGTCTGTCACACACATCAGTAGTCACCTCATCTGAAAATCTGACCTGTTAGACTGTTATAAAAAAAAGCAAGAAAATCCACATAATATGCTTATCATCGATCTTAAAGGCTTGATGTAGACTTGAAAGCTGAAGAGTGTTAAATATTTAATGCCTGAAGACTGGCTCTCCAAGCTGATTCACTGTTTATCTTGAAGTTGAGAAAAAACACACAACTTTAACTCAAACCAAAATGTCTTAATTTCTTAGCTCATTGAGGTTTACCTTAAACATGATATTCATATTACTACTCATGAGATCTTGTAAGTGAACATGGCATGATCATTTGCACTTATCTAATTCTTAATCTTGGTATAAGTTTAACACCCGTCATAACTTCAAATAGTTTGTCATTCTTTAGGGGAGCTAAAAATTGCTGATACTGACTTGGGAGGGATAAACTGGCCATGGGCTTTACCTTTGATATCAAAAATACACGGCCAAAAGGGCCTCAATTTAGGGCATGACCAAAAAAATGTAAGAATGAGTAGCAGGGGACCAATTACATCTAATAAGGGTATCACTAACTGTGGGGTAAATTCTAGCTAATTTAGCGTTCGTATAGTTGGTTCTATGAAGAAGCATCTTTCAAGACTACTAAATAAACTATGTTCCTAAACATGTTTATACTTCTTTTTGTGGAGCTTTGGATAGTCTTAAAAGGTGAGAATACACTGTTTTTTAATCCTGCAGATTAGCCAAAAAGTACGCAAAAACATGGCATGGGCCCTTTAAAGTCCACTTTGCAAAGTGCACATGACTTGAACAGGCCAACAGTAACACGCTGTCTAAAGTTGACTTAAGTTTACGAATACTGAAGTCAGCTCATGTCACGCTGCTTCCTGTCATGGCTGTGTAGCACTATCACAGGTCAAAAATAAAAAGCAAATGAACTCATTAACCCTGCAAAGCAGAGAACGAGGAAAGAGAACAGGGAGCAGAAAGTGTGTATTTGTGAATACACACCTCTGCATCATTACCTCACATCTCCCACAAGGCTTCCAGGAGCAGCCACACAGAGTGAGCAGCAACTGGAGCAGAAGAGAAGCCAGCCTAAAGTATTTGGTGACTAAGAAAAACAGTTGAGAAGATAGTGGGTGGTGTGCACAAGGAAGTACAGAGAAAAAAAAAAAAAAAAAGAGGTGACAGACGCAAAAGATGAGAGAGGGAGGAAACATGCAGCAGGCTGCCTGAGAGAAACTGAAATAGAATCAAGGAGTAGCCTTTCCTTTCTTCACATAGAGGAAAAGCCTCTACAAGAGTCCCTTGTTGGACATTCAAGCTTTAATTAAAAGTGTAATGATAAAAGGCAACAAAGCCAATTAGAGCCAATTCAAGTTGAGGTCTTTTAATAGATCACAAGTCATAACACACTAATCTGCATGCTCAAGGCCACACAAGGATGGAGAAGGCCTCATGGGACTTACAAATGACTACGATACTCTGTAGATGTGGAATTATCAAGCATGTCAGGAAATGATAAATAATGAGCTTTATTATGAGTATTATGATAAACTAGCAGTGATTTCTTTTTCTCATGAACCAACATGGTGAATTGCATTTAATGTTGCTTGATGTGGTCTGTGAAAACCTTATGATTTTGGTTCTATATTAAAACAAATGACAGAAAATGGGATAATGCTTTTACCAGTACAGCCTTCATCCTCTGTGACAAAAAAGCAGCACTATCAACAATTTGATCGCTGCATGCATTGCATTTAGACTCTCACCAGAAGGTATTCCAGCAATAATTAGTATTAATTGATATCACTGGTTGCTTGGAGGCAAAGGTGCATGAAGACATTTTCAATGTGTGCAGGTGGATTGAGAGCAACCAGCATTCAAACACATCTGACAAACCCCAAGAAAAAATCCACTTTCCTTCATCCCACTCTCCCTCAGCTTGAAAATATGGATAGAAAATAAGTTTTATATAATGACATATAAAAAGCTGAAGCTTTACAGAAAGCACTTTGTCTAAACTCATTGAAAATGATCTAATAACCAATAATTAATATTTGGGGAAAAGGAACAAGTGATGGGAGGTTCGGTTCTTTTGGCTTAGCTCCCTTATGAAGGAATTGTGTTTAAAAAAAAAATTCTCATTATCATTTGTTATCTCAAATTATTATTGTTTATTATTACAATCAAACCTTTAATTGTGAAAACAGAAGCACAAAAAACAAAAGAATTTCAAAGTCTTATCATTATAAAACTGTTAAGCCTTAAATGCAGTTTGGAAAATGCATTTAAATTTGCTTCATCTCTCTGTCATTTTGTGTAACTGGCTTGTGCCACTGCACTCACTGTCTTTGGATCTACCTTGAGCTAGCCTATCCTTGCATGTGATTGGCCACATGGTGTTCCATTTAGGCCCCTGCCTGCAGTGATTGTTTACTACAAAGAATTGGCTATTAGAGACAACTCTTTTGACATGTTTGAAAAGGACATAGCTTTACATAAGTAAAAGAAGCATAAATGGACCCTAAATCTAACATGAGGGCATTGTTGGGAAAGTTCAATTTGTACATGAACTAGTTCAAAGTTCAGTTTATACATTTTAAAATGTTTTCAAAAAATGTTCAAAACATTATTTTAATTGATCATAAGAAGATGCTGTAGTTATCATTGAGGCGGAGGTGGTGCTGCTGCCTTCACTGGATTTTGCCTCCATGTTTTGCAACTTGATGACGCATGTGCGGTGTGACTCTGTGGTGGCTGGTGTTGCCACATTTGGTGCTTTTCACCTATATATTAAGGCCTGTTTATGATGTGTTTTAGCCGGGATTTTGCCTGGAAGGCTTCATGGACATCTGGCACTCTCTTGAACAAAGTCTAACTGTGAGAGAACGCCTTTCACAAACACCAGAATGAGCGCGCTTACAGTTACGTTCATCAGGCAGAAATACAGTCAGTTCACCCAAAATATGAACGAGTTCATGAACGATTGTTCAGTGAGCTCGTTCAGGCACAGCACTGAATGAGGGGTTCTTGACCTAGAAATAGTTGGGAATGAGAATTTTTTTCCTGCTACAAGTTTGCATAATAAGCATTTGAATTTCAAAGTTTGCCCCTTATAAAATATATCCACTTGGTTTTAGAAAATTAGGTTATAGAATTTCACAGACAAAAACCATGCTATCAAGATTTCTTTTTTAAAAATATATAACCTTGACAATGTATGGTTGTTTAACAGGATCTGTTTTTTTTACTATTATTATTTTCAAGTGCACTGAATGTTTACCATGGATGTATGGTGAACACAAAAACACACTTTAAAAAATAAGCATATAATAAATCTTACTGAGAGATCTTTTAGAATTTCTGAAGGCCATGAAACAGCCTCCCTTCCTGTCCAATCAAATTAGCTCTCATGATGCTGCTGCATGAGGAGCAGCAGCCTGTTCTGCAGCAGGGTACACACAAGATGTTTTCATGGAAACGACTGTGCTATTTAAGCAAAAGTGTGCTGTGATTCTAAATGTGATCATATACATCATTTGCTGTCTGTTGCAGTCCACCTCTCTTCCCAATCAGATCTCTTTAAATGTGAAGAAATACATTATACAAGCGTAGGAGGACAGGACAAAGTTATTCATATTTAAAAATCAGTAGGTGTGCGTGTGTTCAGACAAAGCACCAAGGGAGTGCTAAAGCCTGTATGTCCCATGGCTATGACTTCATTGGAATAAAAGAGATACGACAGAGAAGAGAACAAAGACTGAGATATACAGACACAGAAAAGAAACAACTGGCAAAGGAGGCAGCAATTAAATAGTCACAAATGAAGCATTTTGATTCAAATATATTGCTTTTGTCTTTCAGTTCCGCTCCAGTGGAAAAATCATCTTGTATAACATCACATAAAGTTCTGATGTAGGTCTAATAATGATAAGAAATGAACATATACGGCTCAAAAGATTCCCTTGAGAACTTGCCATCTCATTTGCTTGGCAGAAAAAACTCTGGGTTACCACACTGCACAATCACACACACACACATAGCAGATGGGGCCCTAAGGGGTTCCTTCTAGGCAGAGGCATCTGAGGAACCCCTTGGAGACAAAATAGAAAGTAAAGCTGAGGACAACATAGGAGAAGAGGAAGAACTCTTTAATGCAACCAAATATAAACTGCTTAATACACATGAAAATAAAATCATTCAAATGATGCCAAGTATTTTTATTTTGACTGAGAAAACTTAATTAAATATTACATTTTAAAAAGCCTTAAGTATTAATTTATTTATTAATTTTAAATAAAGCTTTGTAAGGACTGCAGACAAGCCATTATTAACCCAGCTCAAATACACTTTTTCCTCCTAACAGTTCCAGTGTTGGTTTGGAGCTATTTCCTAACATAGGGCCCATTCACACTGGCACTGTTTAGTGTTGCATTAGTCATTCAAAGAGACATTTTAACTGCTACTATAATCTGGCTCGTGGTTTATCTGGTTGTGGAAAAGTGTCTATGTAAAGATGAAATTATATTATTTTTGCAATAAAATTATTCTACCTTGTCTTAAAAATAAAAATAAAAAAGGAAAAGCAAACCAGTTTATGGAAAGCTTTAAAAAACATTAAAGTTGAACTACTTTCTAAACTCCTCCTGCACCAGTTGGTGAAATAGGTGTTCACAAGTATTTTGTTGGCATTAGCCTCCTAACACACCAGTCATGACATTTTAACAGAGATTAAAACACATCCTGGCATCCTGCAGGAATTCAACAAGGCATTTAAAATGACTGAAGCCAAGATCAGTCTGTTTTACTCTCATCTCATCTGGTGTTTTCCTTTTCTGGGTTTCACCCTGTGACATCTCCTGCACAGTCACTGGCCGTAGCTCTTTGCTCACTTAGCTACACAACTCTTTGTAAATATCAGAGACTTGGATGTCTGTCTGAAGCTCACTAATCACATTTTTTTAATGTTGCAATTAACCACCAACCAAACAGCCAATTTTCCCTCAGATTGATGCCACTTCATCTGTGATGTGAAAACTGGGCTTAAAATCTTGTTGTGTGAACCAGGGTTTAAAATCATAAGACCCCAAGTTTGAGGACAGTTTCTTCTTCCATCCCCAAGTAAAATCAATTTTTTTCTCTGTTATTTTAAGCAAAACAGTAGCTTGATTAAGTTTACAAAAAGATGCACTTCACTGTTTAAATCCAGGAAGCTCTTCTGATTCAGAAAACTCCATTAGTCAGATGTTTAAACTAAACTGATACTAAAGTCTTCTTTCTGCACTGGTTTGTAAATCTATGGAGTCCTGATGGGATACTACGGATTAAATGATATTCCATGCCAAACCCACAGACGTCTTCACCAAATATAGCATTAATTCTATGTTATTTACTCTCACAAATCAAATATTTCCAACTGGAACCATCATAATTATTACATCATCATCTGACTGCAGATATCTAAAGCAACTATTTTTCATAATCATCGTTATTCACCTGAACAGAAACAGTTGAGTAAAGCTGAGCTGTTATTCTTCATAAGATACTAAGGCAACCACAGTCACTAATCATGACAGTCCTACTTCTGTCCTTACAGGTAGATAACAAAGAAAAAAAAGCAAACATTTGCTCTGTGGCTTAAGACACGGATAAGTCTATTGTTACAATCAGGATAATCTTAACATCCTTATTCAGTAGTGTGATTATGTAAGCCTTCTTAGTTATAGCTTAATTTCACATTTCCTTCTTTTTAAGGAGCTCCATGTCTGTAATGCTCTTCTCCAATTTGGATCAAAATGTCTCAACACTTGCTTGTGTACATGTACAACATTGTCTTTATGTCATTTCACATTTTAAAGTTCTTACGGCAAATCTAACCAAACAACCATGGTTTGTTTGAGGGGAGCTCTCTGAAAAAAGGGCATTGTGATTTTGATGTAGCCTAATTTGAGAGTTTCTCCTGCTCTCCAACACTCACTCTCTCTCAGTCTGCTGCCCATCTTTCTTTTATTCCCCTCCTGTCCCCCCTACTTCTGACCTAACTAAAACGCTGTGCGCAGTGCCTCACAATGAAGTGTGTTCCTTTCACATGTTAATGCTTTTACTCACGGCTCAGTGCACAACACAAGGCAAGAAACAGAGCTGGTCACAAAAACAAGATTGTGTACACATGCACACACACACACACACACACACACACACACACACATTACAGCCATGGCTACAGTTACAGAGAATCTAAATGAACTTCCACAGAGTTGGCCTCAGTTGTAATGATCAACTTCGAAACCCAACTGAGTGAAGAGGAAACCACATATCCACTTCAGGCTTTTCATCGTGCATCTCTGTGAATCACACACACACTTAACACAAAAAAATCATTATATTTTTTATAAACAAGGTTTATTTACCTCATAACTCTGACAGGGGTAAGAAGAACAATTTGAAAGATAAAAATACACATGCAGCTATTGATATGTAATTTTTTTTTAAAGTTGACAACTTGTACTTATATATAATCTGCATGTTGATACATAGAAATGTGAATGAAGTAACGATGATCAAGAAAAACATTCATCTACTCAGCTGTCACTACAACTGTCTGGTTTGGTTCAGATGCCAAACTGGACCTGTGAAGACCAGTACTTGAGTTCCTCCATGATAAGGAAAAGAGCTGGTAAAATCACTTCAGACCCATCTCACCCTGCTCACCACATTACTGATGTGATGCCATCCAGCTGGCACTTCAAATCTCTGATTAGTGGAACATCCAGGCACATGAGCAGCCTCATCCCACAGGACAGCTTCCTCATTAACATTTAAGCAACTAAACTGAGTTTCACTCCTCTCACTATTACCTCTGCAATCAGTTTGTGTTCCTAACCAATTTAATTCCTTACCGATACAGTTTTAGTTTTAGTAAAAACTGTGCAATATCACTATAGACACTTAATGGTCACTTTATTAGTTCACCTTGTCATTTGCTTGTTAACATAAATGGCTAAATAGCCAATCACATGGCAGCAACACAATGCACTGAGACATGTAGACATGGTCAAGATGATTTGCTGAAGTTCAAACTGAGCATTAGAATGGGAAAGAAAAAGGACTCAAGGGACTTTGAATGTGTCATGGTTGTTGGTGCCAGACTGGCTGGTTTGAGTAATTCAGAAACTGCTAATAGATTTCAATGGTCACACACAACCATTGGGTTTACAGTGAATAGTCTAAAAATAGAGAAAGTATTTAATGAGTGGCAGTTGTCTGGGTGAAAATGTCTTGTTGATATCAGAAGTCAGAGGGGAATGGACAGACTGGACAGAAAAGATAAAAGGTAACAGTAACTCAAATAATCAACCCTGAAGCAGCAGCAGAAGAAAACTACTGAAGACCAGCTGGCCTCTGTCAACTAAGAACAGGAAACTAAGGCTACAATTCACACAGACTCACCAAAACTGGACATCAGAATATTCCAAAAACATTTCTTGGTCTGATGAATTTTCATTCAGATGGTAGGATCTGAATTTAATGTAAACAACATGAAAGCATGGATCAACAGTTCAGGCTGGTGGTGGTGGTGTAATGGTTTGGGGGATATTTTCTTGGTGCCCTATGGGACCCTTAGTCCCAAAGGGGTTACTCCCAGCCAGATAATGCACCGTCTCACAAAGCTTAAATTATCTCCAACTGGTTTCTTAAACATGACATTGAGTTCACTATCCTCCCCAGTCACCAGATCTTAATTCAATACAGTGTCTTTGGGATGTGGTGGAGGAGGAGATTCTCATCATGGATGTTCAGCTGACAAATCTGCAGCACCTGTGTGATGCTGTCATGTCAATATGGACTAAAATCTCAGAGGAATGTTTCCAGCACCTTGTTAAATATATGCCACCAAGAATTAAGGCAAAAAGGGGTCCAACCCAACACTAGCACTAGAAAAAAAAAGGCTGTACTATAAATGCATCCAAATATCAGTAAACCAAACAAAGTGGTTTGCTGTTATGAGCTAGCAGTGACCAGAAAAGACCTTTAAGCAGTAGTTTTCTGTTTACATTAAATGGCTAATTATCGCTAACATGCTTCTTAGGGGTGCAGGTTAATAGGACTAATAGCTTTGCATTTTGCCCAGTGATGGTCTGTGGAGGCAAGTCTCTCCTGATACCCCCTGACCAGCAAAAATCTAATCTCCCCCTTAGGATCATTCCTATCTGTCTGCATCCACTTGTTGCTTCTGTCTGATCATAGCTTAACTCAGCAGGGGCTATGCTGAGTTAGCTGAAGTCATCTAACCATCTGGTCTGAGGCAGATCAAGGTTTTCCTGTGGGAGATGTTAAGGATAATGTCTGCACTTCATGAGATTTTCAGACTGACATTTAATAGTCCGCTGTTGCAGTTTGTGACTTGAACTCAGTCCTTTGGGATATAAAAACTGGTTTTCTGTTAAATCTTGCAAGTGTGCAGTTCCCTTTAGCTCTTCTTACAATCTTCCTTTATTTTATTGTAAATAATAGATTTTTATTGCAACAGAACAAAACCTTATGAGACTTTTGTTGCATCTTGAATCTGATCTAGTAGTAACACAATTAATAACTAAGGCTTCTTTTCCACTAAAGACGAACCAGTGCTGGTTCGGTATTAGTGCTAGAGCCAGTGCTTAGCTGGTGCTTCCAAAGAACCCGTTCAGTTTTCCACCAGATGAAGCCAAGTCAGTGCTGCGTCATTACATCATCTAAAACGCAACTGAATACGCCACCTTGAGGAGAAGAAAGGAGAAATCGCTCAGGCAAAGATGGAGTTTACTGCCTTGCTCTTGTTCTTCCAAACTTGCCTAGACTCCCACAGATGGGCAAGTCATCAAGACAAGACATTTGATTATCAAGCACAGGGAACGGCGTTTAAGGAGAGAGATAATTATTCAAAGTTATATTACAATGTTTTTAGCCGTTAGCTACAACACGTAGCTCAACTTAGCACCGACTACTTACATCGATAACATGGTACAAATGTAATGACATTTATGTCCTTTTTATATTTTCCCTTTGGGATTAATGATGTATTTTTCAATTATTAGATGGTGTTAGGGTGGATTCTAATGTGGAGGCTGCCTGTTGTCTGGACACATCCAAGGTCAAGATTCTGGTGGGATTCCATTGTTCCAGATTTCACCACATATCAGTTTGCAAAACTTCTGTGTCCCCAGAGTCCTCCTTGTATGTCTGTGATCAGACCACAGCCATCCGTTCTAAAGAAGACAGACATTATTGAATGTGTATCCCTGTCCAAAATTACCGTTTACAAGATGGCTACCAGTGTTGAATAAAGCCAATATTCAAGGGACTGACGTCAGGTCAGCTTAACTGTGAGGAGCAATAACTGTCTGGAATATAATTTTTTGTTAGCACAACTTTGCATACCATAAATTCTATTTTGTGATCAATAAAGATAAACCTAAGTTGCAAAGCTTTTGATTTTATTTAAGTTTGAGTTGGGGTCAAATAAATAAGTTTGGTTTTAATTGAGCACCGAATGCAGTGCAATAACACGCACACACACAAACATTGGACAGTTGTGGGCATACTATTATTTATTACTAATACATAAAGAGAAAAAAAATCACTCCTTGAATTAAAAAGGTTTTATTAGGGGGAAAAAAAAGAAAATCACTTTTTGTTGTAGTCTCCATTACGGACCCCATGCCCCCCATCATTGCACTGCGGTTCTAAATTTTTTCATTTGCTTTGCAGCAAATGAGAGGTAAACTGTCTCGCTCGCCTCCTGCAGTTTCTCCTCTGTTGTCTCGAGGTAGTCCAGCAGCTCCTGCAGCTCTGCATAAGAGTCCAATTTACCTGTTTCAAAGCACAGAAAAAAACTAGTCAATATAAAAAAAAAAAAAGTACAGGAAATTACTACCAAGATTGAAGGTGTCTACACAATACGTTTGGTAACCACAACACGTCATTGTGGTACATAACACCTTTTACTGACAACTGCTTTTACAATATTCATAATTCTTACCTGGTCTGTTATGCCGAGAAAAATAGGAGGATGAGAACTTGACAATGGGGGAAGGTGAAGTGCACACAACAAGCATTAGTGTTTCCTCAGTTTCTAGGGACTTTAACTCTGTTCAAAAACAAAAAAGAAACTTAGTTTGTGTTCACTCCACAGTTTATAAGAGTTGCACTTACATGGCTAAACGGTAAAGTTTCTTTATTTACATGACAACACAAGTCACATGATACGTTTGTTTGGCTATTGTTAACAACTGTTAGCGGGTAAGCATGGCTAACAGAGAAGATCAGCTTAAAATGATTCACACTTGATCCATAACATGTCTATCTAGAAAGCCCATACACTTACCAGATTCTGTGGTGCTCCCAGTTTCCACCGTGGACGTAACTGTGGTGGAGTTCACAGCCCCGGTTGACTGGTTTGCTGGGTGATCTCCGACAACAGAATTTAGTCATTTAAAATGCGTGTTTTTTTTTTAAGAGAGGGGGGGGGGGGGGGAGGGGGGGGGATGTCCAAAAGCACCCTTTCTCCCATTGCCTGCCTGCCCCCCCCCCCCAGTTTAAAAGAACCGGTGCTTAGGCAGGTTCTAGCTCTGAACCAGCACTGGAACCAGCTCGGTCAAAAAAATACCCTAAGTCGTCACATGGGAGTCGGGGTCACGAACAGCAGTGAATCTTAACTTGTGGCTCGTGGCTCACAAAGTTTGAAAACTACTGTTTTGTAATGTATCACATACAGAAAAAATATTGTAAAAGTTAAATCTCTTACATACCTGAGTAAGACCAGTCAAGATCTTCAGGGAGTTTCTTCAAGCCTTGGACCAGTGGTTCCATGGCCAGAACTGTCAGAAACAAAGAGATTATCAGAATCAATTTGCACAACCGTCTGTTCCACCGGTGTCTTTCTTTTTTTAGTATCTGGTTCATACTTTGACAAGTTGCATAGGACAGGAGCATTGTGGAGAAAAGGTGCACAGATACAGGAAGAACATACTACAAACTCCAAACAGAATGGTACCAGTCAAGGTTCAAACTTGCTGTGAGGCTAATGCCCACAGCCCACCTCCACCCAGCTCTTTGCATCAAAAAGACGTGCATATACACAGGCCTGGTAAACTCACTGATGTGCAACAAATGATTAGTGACATTTCATGTTGTCACTTTCTCAACTCATTCATTCAGTGACTGTTATAAACTAGGAGGGCTCAATTCTCTCAGAAGTGCAGCTGGTTTGATCTATACATTCTCTATCAACTCGGGGAAGTAAGGTTATTCTCTGTGTAAAGACCCAGTCTCATATCCCGAATTTTAAAAAGTATTTACCAAACACCGTCTTGTTCTGAGTCTTGTATTTAACTGTTATATATTACAGCTGTACATGAGGATTTATATCATTATTTGACGAAAAATGAAGGCAACTAGACTTCTTTACTTGGTTTTCAAAGTTTCACCATATGCAACGCTTCTCTAATCACTTGGTGGGGAGTTTTAGGTTTATGAAATATTGGGACATTCACACTTCTAATCAGTGAGGTCAGGTGTGTCACTGACTAAACTGTCCATCCAGAGGGTCTTTTGGGTCACCATTAAATATATGTCATTTACCCAGTTGGCCAACATGTCAGATGTTTTGGTCATGGGATTCAAGGTGTGAATGGTTGTGAGACCACGTGGTGAAGGTAGTCAAGGCTGCATTATTATGCTGTTTTTAAACCAAAACTACCATGCTTAAATGAGTTTTTTTACACATGGGTACACCTGCTGAAACAAGCTGGTTTAGCCTTTCCCATTATGCAAGCAAATCCCAGCTATCATCAGTGCCCTAAAGATTAAAATCTGCTGGAAAAAAAAATCAATTAAAATTGGAAATAAAAGTTGGTTATAAAAAAATCGGAGATTTTATTTTTAGGCCATATTGCCCAGCCCTACCAAGAACCATGAATGGAAATCCAGTTGCCTTGAATTCAAGCTCTTAGAATTATTTGACCTGGATGTCTAAGCATTTATTCAGCTATAATGTACAAGTAATAATGATAATTAAACAGTTAAGCACAATTATTTACGTAATAATAATTCAGGAATCAACTTAAATTTTATAATTATGATAGCCCCAGTGAGCATTCATTTATTAGTCTGCATCTATGCTACTTCCTAATGAAAATGTATGTGATATATTCTTGAGCATTTAATAATCCACCCAAATACATGGGTATCAATGTGATAAAAAGCCTAATATGCAACCAGACGATAAATTGTGTTACCACTGGGTCAAATCTGACAAAGACAGAAACATGCACATCTGTCAGGCCTGTTCCTGCAGAAAAAGGAGGCAGGACCTGATAGAGTGATAGTTCCCAACATCAAAACTCATCTGGTGGACTAGTTAAAAAAAACACACAAACAAACCAAAAACATAAGAGAACCAAAAAAAAATACATCCTTTTTCCCTTTGATCTCTCACAGAAAACATTCAAAGACTTGTCCTTCCAGAGGATGAAAGCCTTGTGCAGAGTCAGATTCGGGTCACAGACAACTACAGTACCCTCATTTCCACAACATCACTTGTCTATGTGGCACACCTGAAGGCAGAATAATCCTTTTGTTTACTGCATAAAGCTGCAGGACATCAATACATACTAAATATCCCCTTGCACATTTATTTTAATCAAACTAAAAAAGGCATAAATTCCAGAGAAATCTCCTCTGGTGTCATCTGTAAGATTTTCTGCATAGCAGCTGCTTAATGAAGCCAACGCAGGTACATCCACAGGGTGATTTAATATTGTCGGTCACACTCTCTAAAAGTAAAGATTAAAATTCTTCTTTCTTTTATTACCTATGTAGTGTTCAAGTACCTCACTGCTGGCTAGTTTAAAGTCCCCATGAAACTGATAGACAGCACTGTGCTATTCTGTGTTAAATGGAAAAATTAAAATCTTTTATTTATTTATTTTTTAAGAGAGACAGCCCAGTAATACAAGCTGAGCAGAGTCATAGTGCTGTTGTCAGGCATTCGAGGCGATGGAGAAATGAGGTGATGACACATTACTGCACATGTGCAAAGCCGGGAGAAAAGAAGCTCTGGTGCTCTATGCTTTAAAGAGTGCAGAAGATAGTGATGGGCATTTATTGCTGCAGGCTGTGGCCATGCATGAAATTCATAGCTGAATCACTGAAATATTCCACCCATCTGCACCATATCTGCTTTGTCAGATTTCTTACAGCTGGATTTTAAAGGTTTCCAACAGAGACAAGGCGTTTCTAGGGATGTTTCTAGGAAAAGCAGTTTTCTAACAATGTTCCTTCTCACCAGTGATTCCACTTATAAATGTGCTTAATCTGTTTGCTTATCTATGCTCCAGATGCAAGGCTAAAAGGATGAATGAACCCATAACAAAACATGTCAAAAAGAAACCAATAAAGCCAAATGAAATGTCAATGAAGAGTGGTAGTGAGGCACACTACACTGACTGCAGGTTTCTTCCAGACTAAAATGTCAGTAATCGAGGATAATTTCCTACAACAGCAATAGATAAAACATGTCATGTGACCAAAACATGTTGAAGCACAACAGAGCTGAAAGTCTATAGGTCAAGCTTTCCAATCAAATCAACTTAAAACAACAGTCAAAGCATCTCCTCTCTTTATCTCATTAACATATTACATAGCAGACAGCGTTAATGTTACTAGATAAGTTAAGTTATTTAAATATTGGCAAGTTTATTTGTAAAGCGCAATTCAATAACATTTCAATTACAAATATCAAATTTTTTGGTGCATTCCTTTTAAACCTTCAATGCTGTGCAAAAGTATTGAGCCGCCCCTCGTTTCATTGCGTTTTGCTGCCAAAGAACAAGATGCTATTGTAATATCTTAAAGTGGAACTGGACAATAATTCTCTAAGCTTTCTGAAGGTCTTTTGAAATTTTTATTTGGACAAAAGGATCATTTTCAGTCCAGTCCTTGTTCCTGACCAAACACTGATTGATGTTCTTAACCAATAGGAAATAAATCCAGCAAAGATCTGACAGAAGACATGAGGGATGCATGTGGACCTGGAGTTGATCCATCAACTGTTCCCTGAAATCTAATCAGAAATGGTCTCTATGCAGGGGTGGGCTGTCAAGAAGCCTTTCTTAAAGAAGGGAAACGGGGAGTAAAGGCTGCGATATGCCAGATGGCACAAGCAACAAGTCTGATGGAGTCATGAATCTTCCCCAGAATTAAACATTATTGAAGTAGTGTGGGATCATCTTGACAGAAAGAATCGATTTGGAAAGTCCTTCAGGAAGTCTTTAGGCCTGGTACACACATGACGATTTTTGGGCTGTTTTTGTCCCAATTTTGCCTCTTCCCCACCTCGGACGGCAAACGCCTGATCAACGCGAGATTTCCCTGTCCAATTATCAATGGTCTGTGGTGTGTTACAAGCCAATTTGTCCCGATAATCCGCTTCGAAAGGGGACGTAGCTGACAATTGGGAATATTGAACATGTTCAAAATTTCAGAGCCGATTTCTGAGGAATGCCGACGAGTCGTGCATTGTGACTGTGTGGATGGAGACGTGGTACGGAATGTAGCCAATCCGTCTCCATTGTGTTATTTTTTCAGTTCTGGCTTTTTCTGTTAACAATAGTCCCAAGACCAACATCATTCCCTCTTCCTATATATCCTCCTCCATGCTGTGTGTTGTGTTTTCCGATTGTCACTATGTTTTTTGCCGGTTATTGCTATGGTTCTTCTACGTTTCGACGTTTGTCCGGCTCGGAGAACTAGATTGTAGATCAGTTGCCGGACAGCATTGTTATGTGTGTGTTGCTCTGTGATTACATTTTCGGAGCACCACACACACACAATACGATCAAAACTGATTTTTTTATCTTCACATGTAAGGTCTCGACCAGATAAAAAATCTCATGAGATTAAAAAAATCGTTATGTGTGTACCAGGCCTTAGTAGAATTCCTAAAATTACAGGAAAGCTTGTGTAAGAAGATTTGGGCTGTGTTGTAGAATAAGCACAGTCTTTATAATTGTATAAACTCTATTTTTACCTTTTATACTATATTTTACATTTAAGTTTGAACATGTGTCAATAAATTGTGATGAAATGCTGAAATTTAATTGGTTCAGATTATCCAGACTGTGGCGCTGACCTTTCTGCTTCCTTCTTCGGTTACCAATCTCTTAAGTCTCCTACAGAGCCTTTCAGCAGCCCCTAAAGAGGGGGCATGAATTTGTTCCTTTCAATCAAATGCAGGTAAGACATGTATGTCAATGAGCTTTTATTAGATCATGGATATGTAAAACTGGATTCCTTTTCTGTCATTATTTCTTACAGTCTAGTTTGGGTTGTACTTTGAGGGATGGAGATGCTAGTAGAAGAGTTTTCAGAAGGATAAGTGAGTCTGTCCCTGACCAACAGTAACTGTGCAGGGCTGCTGGGGCTGCTACACTCCCCAAGATGAGGTAATCATCTATATGTTGGGGTTCCACCAATAAACACCTATTTGTAGCAATAGATGTAATTACAGATGAACTGTTAAGCAAAGCTCTACATTCTTAAAACTTCATGGTCATGTTTTCAAATCACAATAGGTGTGAAGTCATGCAAATGCATCAATCTGCATGTTTTTTTTTTTCTTTCTCTTAAACAAAAACCTGTGTTTTAACATATTAAAACTCAGGGACACCTCGACATGAGTTTGACAGGCCAAGGATCGAACCGACAACCCTCAGGCTACAAGACGACCACTCTACCCACCGAGCCACGCCGTAGAATCGTAGTAAGCTAGCTTGATCCCACATAATATGCATTTGATTTTGCTGTCCAGTTAGTTAAATGCTTCATTTTCTTTTGTTGCCATTGCCAGCGTCTCCAGTTTGTTGCTTCTTCTATACTGTAAATACAAACCCTGACAAAAACAGTGCTGTAAACAGTAGTTCTGCATCTCTGTGTGGTGAAACATGCTCTCTTCCTGCTCCAAACTAAAACAGTAGTCAACTCTGTGCACTGTTAGGCCTGTCACCATAAGCAATAAGTCAATTAATTGCACAGTAAGAAAAAATGAGCGCGATGAGTTTGCCAGCAGCGATAATTTATATTTGTGTTTTTTTTTTTTTCTATTTTACTTTACCATAGACTGTGTATGACAACAGGTTTCACTCATGGAGTATCTCGATTGAACGCTCTCGTTTCTTGCAGAGTAATCTCTCTCGTGTCATATTTGACAGCAGCATGTTGCAGCATGAGACCGTGGTGAAGCACTTAACCTGTACGAGCTGGTACGCCACATTTATTTTACAGGGTTGCCAACTCTCACGCTTCTGCCGTGAGACTCATGCATTTGAATAACTTCTCAAGCTCTCACGCTAAACCTCCGATTTCTCAGGCTGAAATACACATCAAGAGCAATAATTACAGCCTTGGTTGTGTGGGTGAGGTACCAAAATCAACTAGGGGGTCTGGGGGCATGCCCGCCCCCCAGAAAAAAAATTTGAACATTGTAGATTAAAATGTATTAATCTGGTGCATTCAAAGCAAAATCTCAATACTTTGCCCCTAATTCTACAAAACCAAAAACTGAAATGTAACTTACGGGGCCATAAAAATTGGATTGTTGGATTTAGACTAAGCCTTCCTGGTTTGCAAAAATAATTCAAGTATTGTGGATATTGTGTGCTTCCAACACAGACATGTTACCAGCAAATATATTGGGAGGGACATTTTGGGCAAATCATTTTGTGAAGTACGTTTGCAATGCTCTAACATTTAAAGAGGAAGCACATCGGACTTGCATAACAACCTCATGCAAGATTTCAAAGCTGAAAGTGAAATAAGATCCATTTAATAATTATGAGATACATAATCCGATTGGTCGACTAATCGTTTTAATAGTCGATGACTAATCGACCATCAGAATAGTCATTAGTGACAGCCCTATTCAACACTATCAATCAAGCTTTTTTCTCACTTTGATTTTGCAGACTTGCTAAACTAAGTTTGTAAGTGGATAAAAAAAATGTATAGATCAACTAAAGCTCCCAAGAACAGGTTTGCAAAACTTCAGTTACATGTACAAGCATAAACCTACAATTTTCCTAAACTAAGCCTTGCAGGTGCAAACTTCAAATAGAAAATTAGCAAAAACTAGATATATGTTTGGTAAAGGTATGATACACCTTTTTAATGATAAAATATTCTATACATTTAAAGCATGTATTTTAGAATTAAAACAGCATCATGACATGTGCTTTTAATGGAAAAAATGACATCTTCTCCATGTCTTATAGATGTACTCATCTGGAGATGAATGTCAACAGATATTAATGGTTAATAACAATGAACGTCCAAACACAGCTTCTTCTCAAAGCAGGCCATGCATGCATTAATAGTTACCTCCCTTTTATAGACTTACAATTTGCATAGTCACAAATTTTGAATTGTAAAACTGGATTATAACTTAGCTGTAACTGGTCTGCCCAACCATCACATGAAAGTGAAAGAATCTACAAGTATTGGACGGACTTTAAAAAAACAAAACAAAACAAACAAAAAAAACAAAACTAATTGAAACATCACAGTTCCACCAATCTTGATGACTACATGACACTTCCTATAGTACATCAATGAAGCTCCGCTGTCATCACATAACAAGAAGTGCTTTTTTCAGGCCACAGTAAATAAAAATAACTTCTTTAAAATGTAATTTGCTAAGTGAAAGAAATCCTAGACGGCAACTGCCAAAACAGATCGCCGACAAATACACAACATCCGCGTCACATAAAACGTAACACCTGTTGACCTTAGCTTCACAAATGCACACACATACAGGCACATACCTCCTGGGGCCAGACTACGACTTATATAGCGTTCAGCTATGTTAAGTGTCAGCTGGTCAAATTAGTGTGCTTGACTTCTCTTACATTAACCATTTCTGCTGCCTTACCTTCCTTCTACAGGCTCTGTCTGACTTGCTGCATGTCATTTTAGAAACTATGCACAAGATCATTTGCAAGTTGGATAAAAAGGGAGTGAGAATATGCTAAAGTCTGAAGAATGGGACCACACATGTAATTGCTTACGGTTGAGACAACATCAGATTTTCAACTGCCCATTTAATTATATCCAAGAAATTTAATTTTATAAAGAGGAAATTCAGATTTTTGTATTTTTCTAAATAACTATCCCATTTTTTGGCCTGTTTTATGGGACAAATAAATTATTCAGTTTCTCCAATCAAATAGTTTATTTAACTACTTATTCCTGTTCCTGCTCTGGCCATTAGAGTTGGGCTGATTTGCCCATTTATAAGTTGTGTTTTTACTTAAGCACATATTAACTACTGATAATGAATAATTCTAACCCAGAATCTTAAATCAGAGGGAATTTAGGAGATTAAACTTACATAAATGTATGACTAAAGCTAAAGCAACTATATTTATTAAAACAGAAACTGCTTCAAAGCACAAACATACTTTTGTAATAAAAGAAGAAAAAAAACTTTTATACCAGGCAATTTTGAGCAGGGAGAAAAAAAAAATATGTAAAATTTTGAGTGTTTACAAATGTGAGTTGTTCTTTTCCTGTAGTTTAGTTTTTTAAAAACAAATACACAAAGGGTGGGAGAAAAAATGTAATTAAAATCTACATTTCTTATTCTAAACTGCAATGTGTTCCTGTGTGTTTCTGAATGTAACCAGCCAATCACATGGCAGCAGCTCAATGTATTTAGACGTGTAGACATGGTCAAGATGACTTGCTAAAGTTCAAACTGAGTATCAGAATGAGAAAGAAAGGAGATTTACGTGACATTGAATGTGGCATGGTTGTTGTTGCCAGACAGGCTGGAGTATTTCAGAAACTGCTGATCTACTGGGTTTTTCACACAACTATAGGGTTTAAAGAGAACAGCCTGAAACAAGAGAAAGTATCTAGTGAGCAGCAGTTGTCTCAACCAATATGCCTTGTTGATGTCAGAGGTCGGGGGGAGAATGAGCAGACTTGTGATGATAGAAAGTTAACAGTAAATCAGATAACCATGTGTTACAACCGAGGTATGCAGGACACTATCTATGCACAACACAGTGAAACTTAGAGCAGATGGGCCATAGCAGCAAAAGACCTCTCCTGTCATCTAAGGATAGGAAACTGAAGCTAGAAATCACACAGGCTCACCAAATTAAGACGACAGAAGATTAGAAAACATTGCTTGCTCTGATGAGTTTCCATTTCAGCTGCAACATTTAGATGGTAGGGTCAGAATCTTGCTTAAATATTATGAAAGCATAGACGATGTTTCGATGTCCAGGCTGGTGGTGTAAACCATGTCACAAAGCTCAAATCTTCTCAAACATGACATTGACTTTACTAAAATCTAATGGCCTCCATAGGCAATAGATCTCGATCTAATAGAGCATCTTTAGGATGTGGAGATTCTCATCATGGCAATAATGAGCAAAATCTCTGAGGATTGTCTTCAACACCTTGTTGGATCTTGCAGCTCTAAATGCAAGAGGGGTTTATCCTGGTTCTAGCAAAGTGTGCATATATGACATAAACTGTATGGCATTTCTTTGTTCTGTTGAATGAACGAAACCTCAGAATGAAGTCCAGCAGCAGAGGTTAAGAGTTAATGAGATTAGGCCCTAGATTAAATGTTGGAAATTGTTTCCAAGTTCTAAACAAACTAAGCTTTGTTCCAGAGACTCGTCCAGATTAAAAGCTGCAATATAAAACCTTATCAGAACAACCTATCACTGTCATTTGCGAATGTGTGTGTGTGCAACTGTGTGGACAATGTACCATGGTGAACTGTTCTGCACTGCAGCTGTTTTAAAGGGGACAAGAGGTCAGATTTATGAGAAAGCGTGTGTATGTGCATGGGTTGTTAAGAGGTGATCATGAGAATATGGGGACTTGTGCTGAAGGTGGTAATACCGTTGAACAGTTGGGACACACATACACACACACAGTGTCAAGTAACCCCCTATAAGTCCAGCCAGATGGGGTATCACAAATTCCTCCACAGCCATGTGGCTCCATAATAGTCCAATAAAACTCTGTTATTTAAAACTCTGCTTGCCTTTAACCAGACACATACACACCAGTTACAAGTGAAAAGTGATCGCTGGTTTCAGTTGAGTTTCTTTTTTTTCTGCATGTATTTCAGCTGCAAAGGACGAAGAAAAAAAAGAGGAAAAGGCTTCCCAAACCTGCCAGGATTACTAAGATTCCAACAGGAGTGAACAGATGAGTTGACTTGCAGACTAGAACAATATGACAGCTCATATTAATAACTATTCAACTAAGATATAAAATGCCTCTAAGTAAGACCTGGTACTCAAAGCAGTTCAAGTAAATCAATGCTATGTATGTTGTCTGAGGAAATATGATAATTAACCTAATTAACCTTAGGTCACTGCAACTGGGGGACTTTCATCAGCTGAACCGTCTGCACTAAAATATTTGTTCTGCTTAGCCTCATCAGAGATAGTGTTCACATGTTGTACTATGATTTAATGGAGGTTTAGAGCTACAACTGCATCATTTTAACAAGATATTCAATGTTCATTCTGAAAGCATTTGTTGTTGTTTTGCTTTTTTTTTTTTTTTTAGTCAAGCCTTAAAATGTTTCTCATTTGTGCTATGTGCCATCTTCATTCAGTCTTCAAAAGTAACAAACTGATACTTACAAATCTAAACAACTTTAAAAAAAATAGGCAAAAGCCTTAAAGGTCTTAATAAGTCTGGATTATAAACTCCTGATGGCAACATGTATGGGACGAGATTTTTAAAGTAATGTAATGACCTAGCTTTGAGGTGGACCTCTGGTTATGAAAGAAATTTAAAAAAAAAAATCTAGATCCTATCCCAGCAACTATTGGATAAGAGGCTCAGTACATCCTGGACAGGTTGCCAGATGATCACTAGGACCAGAGTTATTTTGCTTGTAAATTTGTTCCAAGATTGTTCCTCGCTTTGTCTTGGCATCCTAAACACTTCAGGCTTATTTAAAAGCCAGGAGTAGGAGACATGACCGAGAATGTTTCCAACACCTTTCACCCCGATGCAGGGAAATGGCCAATGAGCTGTGACTACATGAGACCCTGCAGGGGGCTGACCTCAGATTGTTGCATCTAGCTGAAAACCAGGCCGGAAGCTGTTAGTAAATGCTGCACAAAGACACATGAGGCATCTACTCTGACTCACATCAAGGGATTCACACATCTCTTGCAATTATCAGAGAGGATTAGTCTGGATATATAGCATATGTTTGGAGAGTGAAGTGAGGTGACAGGCCACACAAATGCAAAGTTGCCTTATGCGTGCTGTTCATTTTTTAACCCAATTCCTGCTTTCCCCATCAGTGTTGAGCGAGTTTATAGTTTATGCACTGAGCATGTATGATTGCATGTCCACCTCAGTTGTGAGGGAACTGTGTCAATGTGCGTGTGCTTGTGAGTGTGGCCTACTAATCTGCCTGCCTAGTTAGGGCAGTGAGATGTACCATTTCCATCTGCTTGGCAGAAATTGAGAAAATACTTAGTGTGTCAGTGTGTGTGTGTGTGTATTTGTGCGCATGCGTGATTAGTAATCCTGTAGTGGTTCAGTGGAGCAGGGCTGCTAACACATACATAAGCTCCTGGTAATAAAAAAAAAAAAGTTTCCCTCTCACCAAAGTGAAAGTTCAATGTTTTTAGCCGTAGAAGAAAACGGAAATAGAAACAAAACCGCAAAGGAAGAAGAATGCTGCTCATTTACAGGTCTTAATATATAAACATTTTTAAACTTGCATATTGTGTTAAGGTGGCGGATGACACCGATTCATTGAGGAATCTATTCAACGAGCTTTCTATTAGAATTCAGCCTGAACCAGCTGAGTTTCCATGACAACAGCTCGCAGCGTCATGACAACAGAGGAGCCCCCCAATGGCGTGTGGAACACCCTGACTTCCTGTCAGCTTCCTGCTCCCACTCTTTCTATCGCCATGGATACATAACCATCCCATCTCTTCTCTGTTTTTCAGAGCAGGGTCACGCCCTCAGTTTCTCACTTTTTGTGTCCGACTGCAAACACACACAGACACATACACACCCCAGGATAATAACACAAAGAAACATGTATACACTCGCTAACTTGTTTGTCTTCTGAAAAGGGGGTCTGCTAGTTGGAGGTGGAGGTTTAATCAACTTTCAAGCTATTGATTGGTCACACCCGCGTTTCTCACAGGGAAAAGACCATTTATGCTGAGCTGAGATCCAGTTAACTTCCCTGAATTCTGTCAAGCTTCTTTCATCAAACCATTCAGTTTTGGGTTCTACTAAACTTCAGCGCCACCACAAAATAATGGTTTCTCTGCAGCTTATAGGAGGACAGCCCTGCAACAAAATTATGGTGCACTTCAGTAAGAGGAGTTTTTTATGTCTTTCATGTCTGTTTGTCTTTCAGTTCATAAACACTTTAATCCAAGAAGAACTGAGCAAAGTGGCTCTGTCCAACTTGCATACTGAGTTTAATACAGTGAGTCAGACCCCCTGAGGACAAAAATACCAAGCAAAAAAAAGTCGAATTTGACAATTGGTCGGTAGAATTCACTAGAATTCAGTTGGCATTTTTCCATGAGCTGCTTCATCCATCATTGTTTAGAAGGGCAGGTTAGAAAGGCTTGAGCAGCACAAGTCTATCCAACAAATCCTCAAATTAAATTGACCTAATACCTTATTTCTTAATTCCCTTAAATGCAACCCTTAAGGATGTCCTCTAAGAACCACCCTTACAGGCAGCAGGAGGGAAATCTGACGTATAAGGATTTCCATATTGGAGCAAAGTTCATTCTTAAGTATTAACTGTGCCAAAATCTTGTTAAGTGCAGTTTCCCACATTAACATCATCATACAATCGCACAACACAAAGCCACTGCAGCAGGCAGGAAACAACGGTGAGCTGTTCTATCAGACCTCAGATGTAGGTCTACAGATTCTAAAAAGAGCTTTAAAATGAAGTGTCCGGGACTTTTGTCTTGCAAATTTAGCAAAGTTAAGCCACAGCATGACTGTAAGAGGGAGAACAATGCAAAGCAACAAGGAAATTATAAGTGTCTGACACAAGATTGTGGGCACACCTCACAAGATTAATCAAGCTCTGCATCAGGATATTGAAAACACAATATGGGTGAAATAACTCCATGAGCAGCCAGTGTAACAAGAGCTAATCAGAAGCAGGTTCATAGTCTGATTCACTTCCAGCCATCTACTGAGGAGCAGCCCTAAAAGAGTGTCTACACGCAAGTCTCTGATAAGCTGAGTACTAGCAAGGTTCTCTCTCTCTCTCTCTCCACTTGCCTCCGTCCTTGGTGCCAGCCACTTCAAAAAACACAACAGCAGCTTTTGTAAGTGGGCACAGACAGACACAGACGGCCATTGTCGGGAGCTGTAACTTCAGACAGACTTTCTCGACTGGAGAGACCACTGAGAGAGCATTGGCATTTGTTGATTGAACATTTGAGCATCGGTCACAGTGACTTGGTTTCACCGTTCCTCTCCTTTTCACCTTTTGTTCTCTGGTATCCTGCCATCATCCTTTTCTAAGACAAATCTTCTGCTAGCTATGCCTAGCTGCTTGCTCTGTTTAAATGTTGAATGAATTTCCTTTCTTTCATCTTTAATCCCTTAATGTACAAAATACAGTAGCAGAACAGTTTAACTCTTTTGAAGTTTGCTTAAACTGAACCCTTGTTGGAAAAGCTGTCGAGAGGTGCTATTTATTTTTTTAGCTCTATTTATCATAGAGACTCTTAAATTCTATGTTCTTGTCCTAGTTTTTTAATCCCATAGATTGCTTGTATTTTATTGATCTTATTTATTGTGTTTGATCATTTTGCGTATCCTTGCTGGTATATTGATTAATAGTGGAACACTAAGTACATTTTGTTTTTGACCCTCAATCAAGTACCTGTCTGTCAGGTCCAATATATGTTTCTGTTTTGTTAGGGAATGCCAAATGCTACCATTCTTCCTGCAAAACAAATCTAAGCCTCAGGTATTAATAAAGAAACCTTGAACCTTAAAATCTCAAAAGCTTTTCTGTACCTTCGCTGTTGCACAGCTGTAATTCATAAAACTCAATTTGTTGTGTTTTTTTGTTTTAGTTCCCCAAATAAGGAACAAAACTGTATGGTAGCTGGAACAGATTAAGTAAAGGTACATGTCTAGTTAAACACTGATGCAGGAACAGAAGCTTGCTGTACAAAAGCAGTGTGATTCTGACTCATATGCCAAACAAGAGAAAAATGTCATGAGCCACTCAGTATGCATTACCCCAAGCAAGCTGGCCTGGTTAAACAGGACACCTTCCCCACATATTGTAGAGGATTGTGGAGCAGCATCCAGTCATTGCTGTAACTCTCTGGAATCAATAATCCGACATTCACAAAATCTTCTGGATCTGACTGAAAAACAACAGTTATTTTCTCTCTTTTTCTGTAGGACTTTATATCTGAAACACACTTTAAATGCCTGCTAGGCAAAACACAGAGAATTTGTTGCCATTATCCTTTTTTTAAATGACATCTTATCTCTCCCCACGGGATCAGCCAAATACTTTTACGTATGAACTGTGTTTGCTGGAATTCATTTGAATAAAAATACTGTAGCGATACAACTTTGGTCACCCAAGCTCCTGATAAAAACCCAAGAAGTACAGCTGCTGTATACACGTGTTCGAGAAAAAGCTGACATATTTATCCACATTCGCCATCCAGTAAAATCTGATTTCTATTAATGGTGTTAGAGAGGTAAACTTCTTTATTTACTCATTAAAATAATTCATTATTAAGCCACATTGCATGACATGCAGACGTATAGAGGGTTCTAAACTGGGATCCTTATGCACAATCTGGTCTAAGAAAGACGGATATCCAGTTCTAGTCAACCTAGATGTTTCATCCACTGAAACGAGGGGACATTTTTAATCAAGGAAAGTGTGTTCTAGTTAAGAACTGGCATGATTTCCAACAGCCAAAGAGCCATGTTATTAGACTGTGTAATTAGTATCTTTCAATACACATTTGATGCTCCCTCATAAGGCCCATTAAAGCTCCCTTTACGTGCGTAAATAGGTGTGTCCATTTCAAACGTCACTGCCCTCATATTTCCATGCACCATTTACATCGGCACTGTTGTTAGCCAATACATCCACTAGAGGACAGTGCAGAGTTCAGAGTTCGCCTCCAAGTTCTGACCTCAGTTTCAAACAAAAGCAACAGTGGAGATCATGATAATGTTTTATTATCAGAAAGAGATGAAAGAGAAAGAGGCAGCGCAGTAGAGGGCAGTGGTCAAACATCAATGCATTGTGGCTTCTTTTTCTTTGTTCCTTTCACTGATCGCACGCAACACACCCCGTGGTTTCTGGTAGAACTGCTCTGTTTGCTGTGCTGGGGTACACCTCCCCAAAAATCTAAAAACAGACCAAATAATGCATAAAAAGTAAGCAGAAGACTGACAGAAGGCTCTGTACCAGTCTTTATTATAGAAAAGGACTATTCAACCTCAATCCATGAGGGTCAATGTCCAACATGTTTTAGGACACACCTGACTCAAACTAATAGGCTATTGTGCAGAACCTAACAACAAGCTGTTGGATTCGCTCAATTTAAATCAGGTGTTGCAGCAGGGTAGCATATAAAACCTGCAGGACACTAATGGGCATTTATAAGCCAACAAACCACCTCTATAAACACTTTGGTGGAAAAATCTTCATAGTACATTATCAGTATGTTGTTTGAGTGTTTTCTATTTGACAAGAGAGCATCAGCCATACCTCAATTTTCCCTTTGGGACATTTTACTGCTTCCAATCACTGCTGACAAGAGCAACCACAGTAAACACAGAGGAAAGTTTTGAGTGACATAAATGTTTCACTGAGCTGAGTTTACTGTCCAGGCTGCTCAGCATCAAAGCGATCCAGCTGTCCTCATGGCACAGAACAGCTCCAAATGAACCGTGACCGTATGCTGCCATGGAAGACGCAGACTCCAGCTAAGTGGATTAGAGAATGAGGACTCTTATGAATATAATGCCTTAGATGGGGAGGCTAGATGAAAAACTAGTAAAGAGAGAAGGAGAGACAGAGGGTAGACAGACAAATTACCAAAGTAGAAAGTAGACAATCAATTATTTAATATAACATCTGTGGATCTTAGCTATGCAACTCTGTGGTAATTACCAGAGGATGATAATCCTACTTCTATCATATTCAACAAAGAATTTTTTCTTCATCATACAAAATCATAAATATTTCTATTATGCAAGAAAATTAAACTATAGTGGTAAACAATAACATTTTCCCTCAATATATTGCTAAAATAATAATAAAAATAAAGATTATATTTGTCCTGCTAAAAATTAGATGGTTAAGAAGGCTTAGGAAAATCTTTCTAACAACATTTATTTCTGCCAAGTAAGCCCCTCCTCCCCCCTTTTTGGATGATTTATGACCTTAACTCCATCAGACTGCATGTATATCTGACAGTTTTGGGAAATGACAACAAATTTGGGAAGCTCATGTTGTTCCATGGGAACAAATAGATGTCTCCACTGGTCAAGACAGCTTTATTTTGGAAGGGATTAGAACAAGATTTGGGGTAAGTATTATAATCAAGTTAAGGTTACTGTGGGACATTAACATGTTATTGTAAAAGGGGGCATATAATGAAAAAATATTCCCTTTTTCTGTGCTCAACATCCTTTCTAGAAGAAAAGAGTGTGAAGAAGTCTAATCAGTATGCACACTTACTTGCTAGAGGATTATCTGATGAATTCCTAGTCCTTTTTTTTCTTTTTAAAAGCTGGTTGACACAAATACCAGCAACATGCATTTCCACATGCAGCCCCTCCACAAGATAAAAGGCTGTTAAACTAATGCCTGCATGTTAAAGCAGCCAAACAAACCCAATCTCATGACAGATCACCAAATACCTACATTGGTCCACAGGGTAAAATATTGCTCATAAACTGTACCGAAATTGCTACATTTTTCTTATTTTGCTCCACACACAGATGAAATCTCTTGTCCGCATGTCGACTCCCTAAGTCTCCGTTCATATTCTTATGTAATAACGTCTGGCTTTCACAACATCCTAGTGTTTACTTGGCTACAGACACTTCAAAGGAAGGATGCTCAAGATCCTCCCACATGATTCCTTCTCATGGATTGTGATTGTGAAAGTGGACAAATGTACTAATTACACAAATTTTGATGAAACTGGGCTGGTCATACAGTTGTAAAACTGAATATGAGAGCTGAAGAATCAGTTGTTCCCTTTAGCATGTTATATACAGCACAGGCCATTTTTTATGCATCCATTTCATTTAAACTGTCCCATACAAAAGCATCGTAGTGTACAAATTCACAATATACCGGTTGCTTGAACTGCTAGAAAATGTTTAAAAAATAAAGTGACAACCTGCATCATTAAGGCATCCACTGTCCCGACTTTCCCATTGTCTTCAGGGAAAAGCATACAACAGTGTGTAGATATACAACACAAACAAATCAATCATCACCATCAAACATTCAAAAGAGAAAGGAAATATAGATTACAGTTCCCACCTCTCAACTTAGAGCAGCTTTGTTGTTCAGGTGGCAGTGGTTTTGAAGACAAAAAGGACTATGTAGCTCTGAAGGGTGGGGTTACCCTACTTCTTGGGTGTGTCTACAAGGTGGCAGGCAGGAGATGTGATGCAATAGTGGCTGTGGTCATTTCAGGTGAGATATGAAATGCAATTTGTGATTTAACAATAGTTTTGGGTCTTCTGATGGTACATTTTAAATAGTACAACTATATGTACTAAGCTGATTATGCTAATTAGCGACTTTTAGAACAGCCAATAGCTACTTTTCTTACTGAGGAGTGGGAACAGTGGCTGAAGAGGAGCATCAGTCCCTGAAGCTGTTTATTGCCAGGAACTACATGGACCAGTCATATATGCCCTATGGGGGATGATGGTGACAAAATTGCTGTTCTGCTTCAACTACGAAGTGAAAATCAAATCAAATCATCAAATCTGATTTGATTTGACAAGTTCTATGTCTACTTGTTTTGTATTAGTGCGACCAGTAAGATGTTTTTTTGTTGTTGTTTTTTATGTCAACTGCTGCACAATAAAATGTGAATTTTAAACATTGTAATTTCTGAATTTATTGTTCAAGTATTTATCACTAATACAGTGAAAATGAGAGGAAACGTGAATGTTTGCTTTGCAAGGCGATTTCAGTTTGCGGCCCTAAATTTTCTGTTTGCGCTCCTAAAAATTTAAGTTAGTCTGGAGCCCTGGTATATTATTGCTCATCCATTCATATTATTCATGGGTTTAAACACTAAGCCCGTTATGTTTGCCAATATTCTGTAGCCAATTATCATTACATCATCAGGCGTCCTGTTATGTCACCGGACAAAACCCCTCTGGTTCAAGCGCTCAGAGAGCACCGTGTCACCAGATGGCAGCTCACAACAGAAAATATGATCCCTGGGGTCACGTTAAACACAACACATTAAATATGACATTTTTCTCAGGGAAACAGAAAAGAGGACTTGTATCGTTTATCTGATCATTACTGTGGTTTGATCATTGAGGGGTGGTTGGTAAAATGAGATTAGACTACACACAATCTATGCGCACAATGATCAGTGCATGCAGGCTGTTTTTATATCACTTCAATTCCAACCACAGCACCATTTCTGAGCTAATATACATGAAGTACATGGATACTGAAAGTTGGTTGGAATAAGGTGAAAATGGAAGAAAACAGCAGATACAACAACCACACTGTGATAAATTAGTTTAGTCCGAAATCTCTAACCAGCAAGTTTCTAAGTATGACATAGCTCCAAGTATCCAGCGCTTGCCTTTTCATATACACAAAGCTAAACAGAAGCCATATCCCTGCTTTCCTGCTGAACTGAACATGCAGAATGACAGGCAACGTGATAACCACTGAGACCAACAGCTTATAGTAGGAACCATGCTGAAAAGCATATGGCTCGGTGAGGAAGGCCATGTTCACTGGCAGAGCAGACTGAAAAAAACAAGACCAGGATGAGAACAACCACAACATCACATGGATTTGTATGTGCGTTTGCACGGGAGAGTGTGAGAAAGAGGCTAAATGCTGTCCAGGCATATTGTGAGACAGATGGCCGAATGGTGGTGTTTACTTTCTCTAGCGGAAATTATATTCCTTTCACTACTTTAGTAAACTTTCTCATAAAGATTAGAATGTAAATGTTTCACCTAGAGACTAATGCTTGCTGGTCCTTACTGTAAATAGAGATTAACAGGAGAGGAGAGTGACCATAACTCTGAGCTCTGGATATTGTTTAATTTCAAAAGCCTTCAGTTAATTAAAAAACATCTTTTTTTCTCTGGTGACAGCAGGTGGAGGAGGGAGTTAAAGACCAGTGGAATTTATGAGAAATGCAATGCTTCATTTTCTGAAACTTAATCTGCAGCCATCACTCTGCTACCATCCGAATCAACCAATCAAAAGCGAAGCTGCACCCACTCACCCCATCTAATCTCCACTTGCTTATTTCTGTACAATGATGGAATTCATCTAGTTAAAAAAAAAAAGAAAGAAAGAAAAAAGTCTCGGATTGATCCGAGTTAATCTGATCACACACAATCTCATCAAATGACAGGGGCAAGCAGGAGTTAGTCTGGGACATGAGCATGTTCGAAAACCTCTGATCTCAGCTCCAAAAGTGGAACGTTGTGAGCTTTATCTGCTGGAGTTTGGAAGAAATGACTAAATAAGTGGGATAACCTCGTTAAAAATGAAGGCTAGACAAGTTAGATGCTCTTTGGATTCTCAAAGGGTGAAGTTAGGAAACAAAGTTTAACTGAATTTGAATAGAAGCAGACAAACTGGTTTTTTCAAGAGGCTTTAAAAAGGTCTCTCTTTGCTTCATTCTTTCTAAAGGCTTGTATAAATACTACACGAAAAACGTGTTAATAGACAAAAATCTTTAAATCTTTCTCAGACAGCAGCTTTGAGATTTCTGTATTTTTGTTTCTAGATATTTAGCGGCCAGTAAAATCAAGTCAATGTACTTAACTGACCACTTCTCCATCTGACAGATGCTACTATAAACTCACATTTCATGATCAGAATTTGACATGATGAGTGAGAAAAAACTGGAAATGAATCCTTCCACTAATCTTCTAGTCTAGCAAATCTGGAGCAGTTGTGTGCATTCAACTTCAAACGTTCCATAAGGTTTCTGTAAGAAATGCAAACGAAAAACCTGAAACTGACAGACCTGATACTGGTCTGGTTTTGGTTCAGCTTGAAGTGATAATTCATTCTGCTACTGATATGTCCCCCATTTCTCTTCCTTTTTTAAAAAATCTAAATTAACACAAAGATATTATGATGGTTTTCTTTGCATATCTGCCCAGCCCTTTTTTGACTTTTACCAGAGCATCACAAAGTTATGCTGGTGGGGCAAAAAAAAAAAAAAGCAACTTATATAATCTGTAAGAAATTTATTTAAGTTATTCCAGAAAATTCTAAGTAGATATAGAGCAGTTGCTTCAAACACTTACTGAGACAACCACCTTTTTCATGATTTGTAACTGAAAACAACACAGACTTTATCAAATAAGTCCAAACCCAAATACAAAGCACATGGTTCCTCTGCACAGCATCACGTTTCAGTCATGATTCAGTTTGTGTTTGGAAAAGCAGAAGCTTGATCGGAGAGACCCTGTATGATCCCAGATGACTCCCTGCAAACTAAACTGGAGTAGATAAATATATATATATATATATATATATATATATATATATATATATATCCGCCGACAGTCGTGCACTTTTGGACCACATTTCTGTGTCTGAATCCCACATTTTTATCATCATAATTTAAAATGCCGCCAATTACAGGTTCTGAAACGCAGATTCAAAGTGAGCTGTGTGTTAGGGGGGAGCTCTAACAGGCGCAGCGCTCAATCTCATTAGCGTTCAAAGCTTCTGTTCGGCATCATGTCAGCCGCCAGTCATTTAAAAAATGTATAAAATCCACTTTCTTACCTATTTGGCTTAAAAGGAGCAACTGGAGGATGAAAATATCGCTCCTCGGAAGTGTGAAGTCCATGGTGTCGGCGAAGGAATTAAACGTAAAGAGGCAGAATGTGGGTCTATGAAGGATGGATCACAAGTCGGTGCGTAAAACAGCGCTAAGAGGTCATGGTCCCGCGTGGCCGTCCTGCCTCTGAGTGGGACAGCAGGGATCTGGACTCAGCGCGGACTGGCTTGGCTTGGCTTGGTTCGGCTGGGTTTGGTTTGAGGAGAGCGGGCTCGCTTGCTGGTTGGTTGGTTGTGATACGGACGCGCACTCACGTAAATCCCAGACCGATTGTGCGCGCGCCGCCCACTGCCTCTAATGGAAATCACTGTATCCTCCTATAATATTCCTATGATATTACTACAGGGACGCGGTGTGTATCTGCGGGGATTTACTGGTTCTTATCAGCTGGGTAGCAGCTGTAACCCACTGTGGCCCTTATTTTACTCTGTCACACATTTAGTTGATTATGAGCTTGGCATCATGTTTAAAGCAATATTATATATTCTGAAAGAATATTCTGAAAACTGAATATTGCATAGTGACAGATTAATTTGGCACTATACTTTTCTCTTTTTATGATATTTTTATCCCATCGTGTGTTATGGTGATCATCTCACTTCAGGTACTGTGTTTGAATTTTAAACACAAGAAGTACTTGATGGGAAATAATTAAGACCTTATAATTATTTTTGTTTGTTTGTTTGTTAAGGGCAGGTAAAGTATAATGGCATTGATGACAGAAAAGACAAGAAAACGGATTTAAATATCTTACAAGTGAATACCAGACAACAGGTTTCACTGGAACAGCCGTCAGTACTGTGAAAAAGTCTTGAGCCACCCTTTACCTTTTTATATTTTGCTCCCAACCTGCCAGCCTTCCTTAAAATTCATTAAAGTAGTCTTGAGTAATAGTTTTCCAGGCTTTTTGAAAGTGACATAATACACCACTTAAACAAAAGAACCAATATTAAATAGTATCTTTAGACTGCTGTCAATAAAGTATTTTTTTGTCCCCCCATTTTCATGTTTATTTATTTATTTATTTTGCATCCAAAAAACACTGATAATACAATTTGACAGACATAAAATAGTTTTTTTGCACCAAAAAGGTAAAACCCAAATTTCTATTGGCTGGAAACTGAGCAAAAGAATGAGTAAACTGGACAAGTAGAGCAGAGAACATAAAAAAATAAAAAATAAAATAAAATAAAAACTAGGCCTATCTACAGCAAAAACTCGACACATGGCCTGGAAGATGCATCTGGACTTTCATTTGAACCATCTACAGATCACTGAAGCCTGCTCAGAAATGGTGACTTGAAGGGTGACTGTCAAGTAATTTTTAAGGAAAGCAAACAGGGAGAAAAAGTAAAAGTTTGCCAAATGACACAAGAACTGGATTGAAAATCAAATCCAAGCTAAACAACTGTTATTGTCAATAAGTAAAGAGAAAGTGAGAAGAAAGGATGAACTATGAGTGTCTCCAGCAGGATGAGGCATTCCAGCAGGTGGACTTGGAAATCTTTTTACAATACATGTAAGTCTGAATGCAGCAGTGTACCTTCAGATTTTGAACCCCTGTGTGTTACCATTTGAAAGCCATTTCATTGGTAATCAGCTTCATTTTTCAGCAAGATAATAATTCTTAATGCAGTCAGTCATAGATTGGCCTCTTTAAAGCCACCATCTTAATGTTATTGAAGCAGTGTGGGATAATCTTGACAGAGAATGCAACAACATCCAAAGAAAATCTTTTAAACGTTCTTCAGCAAGTCTGACAACTATTCATGAAGACTACTTAAAGAAATTACAAGAAAACTTGTCTGAAAAGATTCAGACTGCGTTGAAGGATAAAGATGCCCATACCAAACATTGACTTTTAAGCTTGTTCAGTTTGTATAAACCCTGTTTTTCCATCATTTGCTGTATTTACAATTCAGTTTGCACATTTGCATTGATCCCTTATGTTTAATTTTCACAGCAATATATAAAGAAACAAAGAGCGGCTCAAGAATTTTGCACAAATATGCAACAATAAAACAGTATTACCTAATACAGTTTGAAAATGCATCCATTTGAGCCAGGATTGTTCAATGGCAGAATTAGTGTGTGTGTGTGTGTTTATGTGTGTTGGACTACAGGTTTCCCATGATCAACACTGTGAGGTACGTCTGTGTGTAAGTGTGCTTGTGTGAGAAAGAATCAGCGCAGCTCCACAAGCAACAGGCTTCATTGATGTAACAGCGGAGGCTTGTAGATGTTTGTGTGTGTGAGTGTGTGTGAGGCAGGCTTCAGCCACACAATGAAATGCAGCACTCTTTACTCAGTGTGCATTAATTAGCATACATTAGGAGAGATAATCCTCTTTAATTCATCCAGGAGCCTTGTCTCACTTGTTGGACCAACATTTTTGCGGATGCTTGTTACAATATCCTTTCTGCCCTCTCTGCTTCCGGGATATAAGCCGGACTGTGAATGCGTGTTTGTGGGAGAACCTGTTGATTGCATAAACAATCTGTGTGCAGACAGAAATAGATAGAAAAGAGGGCCTTTAAAAAAAAAAAAAAAAAAGTCTGGAAACCATGCAAACATTTTCATAGACATTTTGCATTTGTGATCATGTATGAAGGATGGTGTCACGTCTGCAGTGACAGCTACACAAGCACAACTTTTGTGTTGAGCAATCAAAGCGCTCTGATGGCTGCTGCTAAACATCCGGAGCTTTCTCACATCCGTTGCCGTGAAAAGCTGATTCTGATTTCATTGCACACAGGCAGCTATGGATTATGTGTTTGAACTCTCTTTCCTCTCTCTGGCTGTGCATTCACACCGTGACTGGAACATGGTCAATAACTTAACCTTTTTCATTCAGGTTACCTGCAGGGAAGCGTTTGAGATTTGAATTGGTTTGAGGTTTTATACGCTTGACAGCTTTACCGTCAAGGCCTGTCATTCTTTTCTGTCTATAATTTTAATTTTGTGCAAATGTTTAAATGCATATGTATGGGTTGTGGATCTAAACATTGGTTGCCATGACAGTGGTTGCCTTTTCCAAGCTGATGACAATATTGACTCCCAGTGGTAGCAGCTGGAGGTCATTATCCTGGACACCACAGGGCAGACAAACACTGGTCGATTAGTGTTGGAGAGATGGTCAATGCTTGCTATGGAGCAATGTAGATCTATGTGCTAATTAATGCTTATGTGGACGTATTGACATGAAAAAGTACAATATCTTTAACTTCTAGAGACATAAGTACCTATGTGTCCACAATTATCAACCACTTAATTTAATGTTTCTCTTTGAGATAAAGATGCATCCTCAAGTTTTTAAAGCTGTTTTCACTCCCTTTTTACACAAAAAACATTTTTTGTTCTACTTCTACTGTTTGTACTGATTAAACAGACTTGTTGCAGCCAATCTCATTCCAAATAAATATCACATATATTCCCGGTTCAGCCCTTTACCTTGGTTTTTAATACTTAAGTTAACCATTTATCATTGCTTTTTGATGCACAAGGAACCACTACAGAGGCACATGGCCAGTTTTCTTTTTTTTTTTTTTTTTTTTTGTAGATGACATGCAGTAGCAGTGGTTTATCAATGAGAAACATGGTGGTCTGTGTAATGAGGTCAGAGGGGAAAAAGGTAGAGTCCCATTAAAAGGACTCATGTTTTAGTCCAACCTCAAAACAGACATTTTTCTCTTCTGTTTTGGTGATTTACTTTATTATAAATTCAAACTACTTGTTAAGATTACTCAATGGTAAGGTGGTTAGTGCTGTCACTCCCCAACAAGATGTTTCCTGGTTTTAATCTTGGTTAAGATTTTTCTATGTGAGGAGTTTGCATGTTTTTTTAATTAACCCTTTGAGCGTGCATGGTTATTTGTATTAGTGATGGACAAGTAAGGTGTTCACCTCTCATTCAATGGCAGCTGCAATAGGCTCCAGCCCCCCTGTAACCTCTCCTGTGGACAGATGGTTAAGGTTAGGCAAACTGTCACAATGTTGTGGAATGAAGAAGACCCAAATGCAGGCTCATGGACAAATGTAGACTTTATGAAAAAATCTTGAGAAAGGAAACCAAAAACATAGACAGGACTCAAATATAAACTAAACCCAAAACTGAGATCTTCAAAAGCAAGAACCAAGACTGTCCCAACAGACACAGAACAAACAGAACAAACCTTAAAACAAAACAGAAAGCCTAACCTGAAATAAACAAAGCAGGACACACAGAAAAAGAGAAAATATCCTGTGAGCAGCAGTTGTCTGAACTAAAATGTCTTGTTAATGTCAGAGGTCAGAGGCGAATGGGCAGACAGGTTGGAGATGATAAAAAGTAATAGTAAATCAAATAACCACTGGTTACAACCAAGTTATGCAAAATACCGTCTCTGAATGTGCAACATGTCCAGCCTTAAATAAGCATACCACACCAGATCCCACTCTTGTCAGCTCACCAACCAAAATTATCTCAAACAGGTTTCTTGAATGTGACAATGAGTTCACTATCCTCCACTGGCCTCCACAGTCACCAGATCTTAATCCAATAGAGCAGCTTTGGGATGTGGTGAAAAGGAGATTCTCATCATGGATGTATAGCAGACAAATCTGCAACAAGTGTGTGATGCTGTCATATCAACATAGAGCAAAATCTCTGAAGAATGATTCCAAAAATGTTGTTGAATCTATGCCATAAAGAATTAAAGCAGATCTGAGTGGGTCCAACCCAAAACTATCTGGATGATTGGATAGATCTTATGATATATCTAGAGACACTTTGAGCTGCAACGAGAGATAAACAGGTTTCTAAAGGAATTTTAACCAGGCCAGAAGACCTTAACCTCTTCTTCCGAAGAGCCCCCTGTGCAGGGGCAGCATGAGATGTGTGCAGTACAGATATGTGCATCCAAACTAAACACAGGCATGTAACAAAAATATGAGAACAGCACTGTCCACTTTAGAGCTTCTGCTAATTTCTCCATTTCAAGAAAACTGCAGAAAAAAGGTGCCATATGCAAACAGAGACTGCTGAATACAAAGATGTCTATATGAAAATGAAATGAATGAAAAATACTTTATTAATCCCTTTGCAGGGAAATTCATGTTTTCAGTACAACCCATCCAACAGAACAGGCATACTGACGGAGCAGCCATTTCTACAGCGCTCCTTATCAGACATCTTTGTATATGAAGTCAGCAATATGTAGTTAGCAAGCAAAGAGTGATGTGGTATTCTTTTATGAAGAGATAACCTGCCACATTTTCTACTGTGTTCCAGGTGTATTTACTCAGATAAAGTAATATGTTTGTTTCTGGCACTTTTGTAGTAATTTCACACTTTCTTTTGAGACCAACATTTTACATATAGCCCTAGTAGTGGTGAAAATATGCTTAAATTATTTTGGGTGTGTCATTTTGGACAGGAGGCAGAAAAAATAGGCCTGCTTAAGAAGAGGTTAATTAGGAGTTTAAAAGTCTCACACTGAGGCACAAGGCCAGATAGGGCTTAAAAAACTGTGACACTGTGGGCCTGACTCCATCTTTCTCCCAAAGAATGATTTGATATTTAAACAAATTTTCCTCTACTTAGTTCTTCATGTCAGGAAGCGGCATTACTTACTGTTGTAGATAAATGTTTATGTAGAGCAGACTTTTGTTGCAGTGAGATGAATACAGCTGGAAAACATTAAGATGCATTTGCTTAAAAAAAAAGAAATAAAAGACAAGCATCCACACTAAATCAAAGTATTTTGCATAAAAGGTCATTTGTATATATTATTAGCTTTATGCCATACGGGCCACAATCTTGTCATCCAGGTTGAACTGACACTGACTTAATGCAAGCATAAGATGACTTCAGTGGTGCTCAAACAAAAGACAGTCCGGTAAGAATTACAAAAGCAGTTCTGTCGCTGACATGTCACCTTTTATTTTAATTTGTGACAATGATGTGTAATGACAGCTGTGAGCATATAATCCATTATATTGCTGCAATCTTACTGACCCTCCTCATGCTTTTAGTCCTCTCTAATTACAAGACCCTTTCAGGTTGTTTGGCTGCTGCTGAAGATTAAATGTATGTTTAAGAGCTTTTTATTGCATTGCAAGACCCTGGATAAGCTACCTAACTAGTTTGTTTTAAAAGATAAAAATATTGAATTCTAATGAAAGTTTTTTCTTTCCCTATGTATGAATATCAGCGGCTATTAGAGGCTGCATTAGCATCTTTGACACCATCAGAGATCTTGTGCAGTCCATACCTTGCTTTTTCTTTTCAAACCTCACTAATACCTATGACAAATTGTTATCCTGTACATGTGCAGCTCAAGTGGCTGGTTGAAGATGCTTTCTGCTGGTTAGGATGAGGCATGACGTCAGTACCCTGGTAATCAGTACCCTTCAGTTGCTGTCTCTCCTAGTGAACAATTATATTTAACAGTATCCTTTCATTCTAATCAGCACTGCTTGTAAACATGCAATCATATGTTGCTGTAAAATGGGAAGAAAATCTCAACTAATTTATTTTATTTGTTTTTATTTAGTCTCAATATTTGTTCCTCGTTTATCCTCTGGTGCCATCTCTTTAAGAAATTATTGTGATGACTTGTCTTTTTTTCATAGCAGTTACAGAAATTCTCAAAATATATTTATGAATGTAGTTATTCAAACTTTAGTTTTAAAGTTCTGTTGAGTTGGCTTATATGCAAACACACTCACACTTGAGAAAATCAGCTTTTAATCAAGGTCAGTAAATAGTGAGTGACATAAATTGCAAATAGAGTCCTGTCTCTGCAGCAGCTACAGAAACACTCAAGTCACACACACACATACAGAGGGCAACAAACACTGACTTTCCTGAGAAGAGGGTGAGCACCTCAGCTCTGCATCAGGGTGCTTGTGTTTTTTTTTTATTCCCTCGAGTCCGCACAAGCAACATGAAGAGAAATGGATTGCTGCTGGGTGCCATGGCAACTAGCAGGGTTACTCTCAATCACAGTGTTGGAAGGAGGGAGCAAAAGAGAGTTAATCAACAACCTACATTCTGCTTTCACACACTGCAATGCCATGCACACATGTAAAAACTTGACTGTGTGAGTTTTTACTTCTTTATTTATTTTTGTGGCTCTTGGGACCCCCAGAAGCCATGATGTCAAATAATGCATAGTGTAGAGGAAGATTTTTTTTCAGCTGCTATTACAATGAACAACCAGATTTTATGCTGAATGATCCATGTTTGCTGGATTTATTTTAAAATAAAACAACTTGCTGAATGAGAAGTTAAAATATGAAAAACATAGGTAAACTGTAATGGTAAATAACTAGTTTAAGTTTTTTATATTGTTAGCCTCATATAATAAATTGTGCCTAAATCATATTTTGGCAAAATTGTGATATATGTCTAACTATACCACTTTTTTGGATTAGTATCAACTGCAAACGTTTGTTTGAGTAAATAATCATCTGTTTTCTTATAAGTTAAAATCAAGTTGCATAAACATGAAAATGTTTCATTAATTTTCATCCTCTACACAAGGAGCCACTTTGTTAAATATGTTCTCGGAATTTCTATATGATTGATTAGCAGACACATTGAGGAAAACTAGATATTTAAACCACAAAAATGAATAAGACATTAGTGAGACTAATTTCCATAAAGACGAAAGTGCTTAGGGAGGAATAAAAAGTTATACATTTTTAAATCACTAGTTGTTTCCCTACAGGAAGATTTTACAGATAATTTGAAAGGAAAGTCATATATTTAAGCTGGACAACACTTTTCTTGATTGTCATGTGTTAATTTTCTTTAACATTAACATTTTCTTTAACTTACTTGTTTACATTTTCAAAGTACAATCCTGTTTTTAATTTAATTTAATTTAATTTAATTTAATTTAATTTAATTTAATTTAATTTAATTTAATTTAATTTAATTTAATTTTATTTTATTTTATTTTATTTTAATCTTTTCTTTTCCAACACCGCCCCCAGGTGGTACCATTGGTCAGTTACGCTCCGACGTCATCACAAAGCGACAAGGAAGTGCCGCTGCTGTGCTCGTCCTTCATTGCGTTCCTAGATACGTTACGAAAGTGTTGTACTTGTAGTTTTATGAGAAATGTATGTTGACTTTTCCTGTTTTATGGAGTGACAACAGCAAACAGGAGAAGTTATCGGAACAACTGTGACTACCGGCAGGTTTTGTCGTTTCGTTCAGTGCGTGGCTGTAAAGTTTTAATACAAGCAAACTCTGACTGACAGGCGCTGCTTGCTTGCCTTATTTATTCAGTAAGAACTGCACATTGGATTTTAATATAATCCATTTCAGTTCAGTACTGCCGAGATATTGGCCTTTCGCGACACTAGGTGTGTATAATCATGTTTGCAGACGATTTACCCATCCTTCACTAGCAGCTACAGCAGTTTTGTGACTAACCTGACCTTTTATTTTCCATCATAAAATCCCTTGAAGAGGCAAGCACAGATGGCAGCTCCAAACTCTGCTGAAAGAAAGGCCTGTTGGGACGCCAGGGACATCCTCTGGAAATGTTTAGATGACAACAACGACAAAGTTGAATCCTGCCAGAACTTCCAGAGTCAGTTTGAAGCCAACTGCCCTGCTCAGTGGGTAAGCAAACTATTTGGACCATGTTTTAAAGGGTTAAAGAAAAATGGATGCATTGAAGACATTTGGATATAAATCTTAATCGTAACAGGATTGCTGATTCTTAATCTGTTTTGATGTATCTTCCTTTTAAGGTGAAATACTTCACCAAAAGGAGACACTTCCTGAAATACAAGGAGAAGATTCAGACAGAAGGTTTCTCACCTGCTGAAGGTCCTCGAGAGAACTCGTAACCACAGCCCAGCATGAAAGCTGTAGACTGACTGACATTTGACCATATTCACACCTTTGACTGAGGTGAAAGACTGGGAGAGCTGTTATGAGTTTTATTATGAATGGAATACCCCCCCTTTGCCTTTACTGTTGTTTATTTTATTTGGCATCCAAGTGCTGCTTTAGGGAATCCAAACAGCAGTACAAGGGATCTATTTAAAAAATTATTTAAGCTCAGCAATACTTAAAAATGATCTAAGCTCTTCTGTCTAACTCAGCTGGTCTTACATGTTTTCAAATCCTGTGGATTTCACCTGTAGGCAACATGAGGTTCTGCACTTTCACCCAGACACACACTGGATCTGTGTACAGTATCGCTGTGATTGTTTCTAATGAAGGCATTGCCAGCTTTGTCACCAAAACACCCATCTCTGTGTTCTACCCTTATCTGCAATTTGTGTTTTTGCATTCAGAACAGTCTCGAGTCTTGATCATGACTCGCGTATATTGAAAAATCTGAAACTGGAGTATCTTGCGTTTGCAAATAAATCAAATCAACTGAGTGGTTTTGAAGATTTTATTGTTGCACATGTATAATGTATTCCTAACTTCTGTTTGCATCGTAGTTGAATATGAATGTTTTATCAGGGTAAAACATAATTTAATGTTACAGTTTATTTGAAACAGGCAAAGGCACATGCTTATTTTAAAAATCAGTTTGTATTTACAGAGGAGTGTGGCCCCTGGGTCAAATGTCACTGCGGCAACACCAGACAGACATATGAAACCTTCAGTAGAAGTGAATAAATTACAAAAGAAACGGTGTAGGCTTCCGATTTAGCCTGTGCAAAGACCTATACTTAAAATGCAGTGGTATAAAAAAAAAAGTCAAAACATTGCATGTAGAATTTCTGTAAAAATATAAAGTATATATTTTACATTTCTGCACAGTAGAATGAGGGGTTTGTTCAAACCATTTCACCGCTGTACAAAAATATGACTGATTTGATAGCTGATTGAACAAACTATTGCACCAGACCCTCTATCTCTTCTTTAAAAGCTTCTGGATACCCCAGAGCCTGAAGGAACTCTGCAGAGTCCGACATTCATTTTCTCTTTTCATGCTGGAAAATTGCACCTCTGAGGTGACAACAATTAGATAAAACAATCATTGCTTGATGTGGGAACTTGATAAAACTTTTTTTTAATATACAAATACTTCAGTAATGAAGGGTGTAAGCCTGTAAACTACAGTACAAGAGTTATTTTTCACACTTCATCATGATACTCTAACATTTTTACATCACTGTAGCAAAAAGGGTTTACTAAACCAGCTGAAATCTCAAAGTTAATTAGGTGGCACACATTTGAGGGCTTTGCTTAATGTAAAAGACCCTTCTCACCAGGATGATGTCAAAATATTGTTTGTAAATGACCTAAACCAGAAAATGAAAAAAGATCCCAGACCAGTTCAGCATAAAATACTTGACAGTAACAAATGCAAAAAGCAGTTTTTTTTTGCTGTAAATAAATCACAATCTTGCTGGTGTAACCGGATCAGGTACAAACATTTGGCTGACAATCAGCACTTTAAAACAATTACACTATATATCTTTTCCTCCTATGATTAAAGATAAAAGGTAATAATGCAAGCTCCTGCACTGCCGTCACATCATAGCAAGACATATAAAAGGTTTGAGTCCTACAAGTAGCAGCCACAGTTTTAGTAACAACAGACATTAAGACGCTGCAAGCTATTCTGAAAAAAAAAAAAGTGGCAATGAAAATCAATTAAAATCAAAATTCACTGCTTAATAGGCCAACAAATCAGCTTCAGAAACTTTGGTAAAAGCGATGGTCATTGAGATGTTTGTTAACATTCGTAGTTTAAGACAAACGTGGACATTATTTTAAATGAGATTTTAAATCTATGCAAACTGGGAAATGATTAATAGCTTTTTTGACAACTGACAGAAAAAAGGTTTGGTAATATGTATCAGCAGCCATAGTAGACAACTCTTTTTTTCTTTTAATCTTGTTTTAATACAGCAGCCAGGTTTATTTTATCCATTTAGAGTGCATGGCACTACTTTTCAGCCCACCATGCTGAAATGTTTGTGGTCTACCGGGTCTTAAAGTTAATGCCTTTAAGTGCAGAAGAAGATATTCAAGTATGCAAAAAACATAAAAAGGTGCTTGTCTACAATGGCTGCACAAGTCATTGCCACTTAAAGGATTAACTAATGCACAGAGATGACATGGCATGGTTTTGGAAATGCGTTCTTAAAAACTTATCATTGTTTCCATTGTAAATCAAAAGTAAAAATATCAATTCTTTTTTTTTTGCCACAAATAGGTTTGTGGTTTTTAATGATTCATTGAAAACAGATTCTCTGTCTAACAGAGGTAAAAAATACATATATGTGTATATATATAGTTTTTGTAGAATTTCAGTTTCCCCCCGGTTGCCATTTTGACAAAAATGTTTGACATTTTTTGTCAAAATGGCTTATGTCTGTCAGTAATTCACCCCATCATCTCATGTTGCGTCTGGCCCCAGCACATTGGTGGTTATAAGCTCCCAGTGACGTTCCTGGCCACGGCCCAGGCTGGAAACTCTGTCAGATTGAAGAGGGGAACCCCCCAAGTGGTGATGGCCAACATAACCACTGCCACACCAATCAGATTCACCCCGAAACCCGCTTTCACCTGGAGATGAAGAAATGAAAATAAGATCCAAAGATCAAGGCATAAACTGAAGGTGAACAGACTGTGAGAGTTAAAAAACAAATATTGGTTTTAGATTCATCAAGTGTTAAGAAATAAAACAAACCATTATTCTTTTCTTTACAAACAGAGATCTGACATGCTGTACCCTTAAGCCTTTTGATGCTGCAGGTGCAGAAAGAGTGCATGTGCGTGCATGTGTGTCGTACCATGTCGCTGATCTGCACGTGGCCGTAACTGAAGACGATGGCATTGGGGGGGTTCCCCACTGGAAGCATGACCCCAAATGACACGCACATTGTGGAGGGGATCAGAGTGTGGAGGGGGTTGATGAGCAAAGTCTCTGACTGGATTGTGGGATGAGGAAGGAAATTTCCACAAAAGAGAGAGAAGATGAAAGAAGAATGAGGGAGGAAACAGTATTGGAACAGGGAGTGAAAGACAATAAGAAGAAGTGGTTGGTGATGGAAGGAATCACGACGACAAGTCACATTAAGTAAAGATGAAGAAAGAACATTAAGGAAAGAGGAGATATGAGGAAGAGCGGGGTGGAGGGTGAACAAGACAGAAGGAAATATTATGAGATCACCTGAGAGTTACAGTTTTAGCAACACTTTAAAAAACACGTCACACTTTCAGGGTCAGGCTTTCTTGACAGGAATATTGAAGCAGTTCTCCACATGGGGGAAGCATAGTCTAAGTCTTGTAGTGCATGTAAGTGTAGAATACTGAGCTCTTATAAAATAAAAAATAAAAAAACAGCAAAATCAGTCATTTTCCATTAAAACTGTAGAGAAAATTAATCGTTTAAAGATAAAGGTATGCATTGTTTTAGAACTCCTGTCTTGACTCAGAGCTACACGGAAAGCATTACTTTAAACAGGGATCACCAACTCTAGACCTCTTGTGCCAGTGCATTGCAGGTTTTAGATGTTGCAATCACCTAATTCAGGTGATATGGTTCTCCAACAGCTTGTTGTCAAGTTCTGCACAAACCTCTTAATGACCCAGTGATTTGAGTCAGGTGTGTTGCATCAGAAAAACATTTAAAACCTGCAGGATACTAGCCCTAGAGATCCAGAGTTAGTGATTCCTGCTGTAAATGTCTCTGATGAGCTGTAACTTACAGGTTGAACTCACCAAAATCTTCCTTGTCACTACCCTACATATATAAAAAAAACATTTTGTGGAAATGTGTTTGAAAGATACAAATTTAATTTATTTATTAAGACATAAATACAGAAGTTAAAAAGACAAAGGTTAGATTATTTGTTCCCCAGTTTTGCTCATTAAATTGATCTACCTTTCCTTCTGCATGGATGCACTTTGTGCAGGTAAAACGATGGGACAGATGCAGCTGTCGCAATGAACTCAACTGTGTGGTACTCATATTAGGAGGATTAGGTACCCTGGGATTTTATCCACAGAAGGAAACCGTGCATTGTTGGTCTTTCATGTCCATCCTCTTTTAATTTCCCATTGCAATGTCCATAATAGTAAAACATTGCTTCATGTAAATATACTATGCAAATTATCAAATAGCCCACCAGCCAATCCTTAAGCTTTAAGTTCTGTTTCATGTCTTATTTAATACTCCGGTATAAATAACATTGTGTATTTTATACTCTAATATGTGATGGCACATTATTATGAAGTATTATGAAACCACTGTTAGCAAATGTTGGCTAATGTTGCTAACTCACCAGCACAATAGCTCAAGTCTCCACTGACTCTCCTCAAAACACAAATCTATTCTATATTTCTCCTAATTCTCATCCTATCATGGTCTTTATGATACAGATCGGGTTCAAATTAATGAGATGGTGGCCTAGCATTTACATTTGTTCTACATTTCAAGTCTCAAAATTCCTGTGTTTGTTCATATTTTTCATTGTTAGTCATTCTAACTTAGCTGCTTTTGTCACGCTACATTTTTTAAAAAAGTGACACAAAACAGATACCAAAACAAGTGAAAATGTTATTGTGGTGCACATAGGCATGTTTTTCAAAGCCCATGTTTTCCTACATATTTAGACACTTTAACGGGTCTATTGACTGTAGTTGCACTTCAAGTATCAAGCTAGAGCAGTGTCGTCACTTCATACAAAACAAGACGATGAGGCAAAACTGCTCAAATTGATTTGTGTAAAGTACACAAAATATTCCACAAACCACTTCTGAGGCTCTCAAAGCAACATTTTGCATAATTTTTCCTCTAATCAAAACGAATTGAAAGTGTCAGAAAACAGGTGGTAGTCCAAGTGTGAAGAGTAATGACATTTGTCACCTAGACTTTGTCAGATGTAGAGTCTTGTTCGGGTAAAACAAAAAACATATATGTGCTTGTGTTCAAACATGTTAAACTTTAAATTAAGCCAGCTCACCATTTCTGCTTGTACTCAGTCTTATAAGCTATTAGCTATGTTGAAAAGATGATGGATACCACTTCAGTGATTAAGTGCACGAGCATGTGTTGCAAAATATCAGTGCATTCTTTTGCAGTGCAAACTTATATAGAAAGTATATATAAATGGTTTGCCAAACAGAGACGATGGCCACTTAACAAGCTGTTTTAGCACTACTCAGCAATGATTACTTGATGTAGTTTCGTGTTTCAATAGTAGAAAAGGGTGTGTCAAATGTGGCATTTTTCAAACCTGCATATTACATTAACTCAACAGTTGTATTTACTGTAGATAGAAAGATATACGCAAATGATTTAATTTGATCAGAATGATTGCTTTTCTTCATTTTGATGTCTTCCAAATTACAGAAAGACCAAAAGCAAGAATCTTGATCACCTTTCCAATCTTCACATATTTAAACACATTTTTTGTAATTATGGATGAATAATTAGGCTTTGCTCAAAATGCATTCTGCATTCTCATCTTCACTACTCCAGACCACACTTTATCTGATATTTGTCACGACTGATAATGATGACAAAGTTTTGAGAGAAAGTATGTGAGGGAGAGTGTGTCGTACCAGTGCTGACAGGATGGGCAAGAAGACCGTAAGAGTTGCAGGGTTGGAGGCGAACTCTGTGACTGCTGACACCAGCAGGCAGGCCAGCAGGGTGACTGCCCAGGGAGGAAGACCACTCATGGGCTCCAGCTGTCTGCCAATCCACACTGACAAGCCTGACACCTGCAAACACACAATATAGAGAGTCCATCACTCCATGTTAATGACTTTTTTAGTTTTTGTACATGACTTGTTTAGTTATTTACTAATAAAATCGGCCCACTTCTCCCCTAAATGCAGCTGTAACACAGGCACTGATGTCCTGATAATTATAAGAAGGGTTAAAAAAGAAAATTAAAATATCCAAGCTCACTCCTTAAATTTCTCCAGCTGGACATTTGCTAGTACAGTAAAACTTCACAGACAAATGTGCTTCTAACCTTGCAGCCAGCTGCAAGCGCATAGCCTCCTCCCACCAGGATGACAATCTCCCATGGCATCAGTCTCTGAAAGTCCTTCCAAGTGATCATGGGCGCAAGAGGATCAGACCCAGAATCATCATCTAAGGATTGAAAGCCAGAGGGAGATAACATTTAGGATACCTGGAATTGTTAGGACAACACATGCTTCCTATTCACAATTAATACGGAAATTTCATGGTTACCGCGTATGTGCATGCAGAAGGACGATAAGATGGATTTCATCATTTGTACTTGTCTACAAAGATCCACTGAGCAGATTTTCACCATGAATTTGGCATCATGTTTCTGACAGTAAGATGATTTCTATTTATTTATTTTAATATGTTACTTTATAGATGCAACATTTTTGGATGATTTACTGGGAAGATCCTACTAATATTGGTTAAAATACAAACCAAAGTGTGTATTAATTTATTATTTCAAATGTCATTCTTTTAATAGTGTGATTTTTCAAGCAAATTACATATTGGCTATATTTTGTGGACATGTTCAAAACTGCTCAGACTGTTTGTAAACAAGCAATAAATTCATATAAATTCATTACAGAAGGGAACCATTACACTTAGTTTGATTAAAGTTCTGTATATTAAAAACAGAATGATTAAAAAAAACAAAAAACTCTGTAAGGACCATAAAATATCTACATTTTCTAAAGGAAGAATTGCTTAATTAACCACTAAATATAATTACAATTAAATTCATGGATCCCTTTATGAACTGACCTTATGTTAACACAATTATTACAGTTTAGACTGATGTGGATTAGGTTAGGCTGAACTGGATATAACTGCCGTGAGCTCACGATGGCGTGAATTGGCGCTGTACAAATAAAGCTGAACTGAACTAAGGTGAGAACATGTAGAATAGCTTGCAGTAATTTGCATGTCTGAACTACATCTATGAGTTCTCCAGGTTATGGTGTTTTGAGGTCAGTATTACTGATGTGGGTCAGTGCAGAAGTGTCCCGTGCTCAGCGCTGAGACTGGTCTGTGAAATTCAATAAATGTCTGATATTCTCCCCCCCGCCCTTTCTTTGGAAACATTACACAGGCCCGGAAAACACCAGTGTGTTAAGCTGAACTGTCTTTTTTTTCCCCTAAAGCAGAGATTTCTAAATCTGGACCATACAAGAAATATATAGAGGTTGGCAACTCAAACACGAGCCCCAGAAAACTAGGGCAGTTTGGAGGATGTAGCTTTTTTACTAATTTGGACATTAAAAGAATCCTGTCATGGTGTGACTGACTTATTGAGGTCAACAAACACATAAAAAACACTGTCTTATCTGTGCCATTAAGTTAGAGTGTTTTTTTTTCTAATTAACCAGGTAATTAGGGAATTAAAGCAGCTGTAAATTTCTTCCTGAAGTGAAACTGAATGCAAATGACTGACCTGAGTTACTACAGACAGGGGAAGAGGAGGAGAAGGGTCGCCTGGCAGGGATGAGGAAGAGCAGGAAGCCCAGAAGAACAGACACTGTCGCATCAGTTCTGTAACCCTTCCTGAAAAGGAAAACATGCATAAATTTAACACAGATACAAAAAAAAGAACACTATTAAAATACTTGAATTTATTGTAAACAATTAAGTTCATTATAAATTATTCTGGTGCTAATTTGTGCACGTTTTATGTTTGAGAGGATTTGTGTTTGGCAATGAGCTACAGACAGTAAAGCAATCACTAACACTCCTTTGCATTTGTGGTCGTGTTGCATCATTGTCAGAACCTACTTTTCAAAGAGAGACGTCCAGCCGGGCACGAAACCGGGCTCTCTGGTAAACCACAACAGAGTCATCAGGATGAAGAAGACACCTGTCACCACCTCAGGATAGCTGGGACACACACAGACACAAACCATCAAAAATATGTCAGCAACAATTACATGAGTGACAACATAACTTTTAACATATTATCATATCTGGATTTGTCATACCAGTACACAACACACACACAGAGACACATACACAGTATATATATATATATATATCTATATATATATATATATATAGATATATATACAGGGCACTGCAAACCATTTGATCTTTATCAGACTTTGTTCCAGTCAGGTTGAATAATACTTCTTATTTATTTACTTTTATTGTGCAATGTACAGGTGACTTATTGCAATGATATACAGTACTGTATTCAGTGGGACTGAAAGCAACTGAACATTTTATTTAATACAGAGTCTTTGATTTGATAAGGAGTCTTTTTCCTTGGCAAGGCTGCTTTTTGTGTAGTGGCATTACATGAATACAGTTACAATGAATGGGCCTGAATTGGAAAGAACTGGATTACTTTTGTTTGTGGATTATAATTCATCAGCTTCAAATGCATCTTAATCAGTTAGACTGACATTTTTCAGACTTAACTGAATTACACTGAATTGATGATAATGAATGTCATAGAACTGGATTCAACAGGATTATATAGAGTGATATAGAATTTGATGATACAGCACTTATTTGTCATTGTTGGATGTGATGCATTTAATAAATTTACACAACCGACTGAATCGAACCAAACTGGGTAACAATAATTAGGATACAACAGGTTTATAATAAACTGGATTTAAACAGTTGTACTGAATTTAATCATAATGAATCAGAATGAATTTGATTACATTTGTTTAATTGAAATGGATTATAATACACTGGCTTGAAATGCATTTTAATGAATTGGGCTGAATTTTTATGGATTTAAATGAATGATACTGAGCTGATTTTACTGAATTTCATAGAGCAGGGTTACGATGGATGAGATGCTAGTCAAATCGTTTAATTGGACTTTATTGAACTGGCTGAACTGTATCAAAATGCACTGTTTTTAAGTGGTCCAATATGACTTCTGGTGGAAATTTGCTACCATATAAACAAACTCAACTGAGTTAAAGGATATTCAGTGTGTATGTAGTAGTACAAATCAAGAAATTATAGTCACATGCAGTTGGGGAACACACACCTGATAGGTCCCAGTTTTGCATACTCCTCCTGAATCCTCCTCTCTGACATCATCTCCCTCCTGGTTTTGCGTTTTTTACTCAGCGAGCATGTTTCTCTGAAGCTAAACACACAGCAAAAACATCAACTTCATCCACATGGGGTACTGGATGGTGCCAGCACAGACCGAGGGATTATCATGAGTCCATAATGATAAGATATAAACATGGATAAGCCACCATAATCACACACCTGGATATGACCACAAACAGGACAAACAGACTATGCAACACACACCAAAACTCTCATGCATACTCACTTGCAGCCAAGGAAGAGGAAGTGCAGCCACAGCCAGGTGAGGACCAGCATGATGATGGCGATAGGGAAGCTGAAGATGAACCATGTGCCAAAGTTTATCACCTTTGCATCTGGATAACGACTGAAAAGAGAAAGACAGGCAGGCTGTCATAGGTTGTTGAATAATGCAGCTCAGAAAGGACTTTGTATCAGGAAAGAAACTGATAGGATACGGTTTCAGAAGCCACGTGTTTCTTAAGTAATACTGGCACACACACCTATCAATTGTCTTCATTGACCATTTGATTACAGCATAAGTCACATGGATTTGACTTTAACATGCAGCATATTTAAGTTTAAATACTACATATATATCTTTAAAGGGTGAACCTTGTCACCAGTGACAGCTCTAACACTGATGCAAGCGGGATTTTATCAGGATTAAAAATAATAATTTAACCCCCATCAGTTGCTCCTTTTAACCCTGACATGGCCACGTGTGTTTGCTTTGACGGACAGCTGTTGTCATTTTTGTCGTCTTATCTATGCAGGAGCAAAGCTTACCCTCCACATGATAAGGGGTGGAGTCAGTGGGAGTGTCAATTCTTTAAGCCAGTGCAGTGAAACCCACAGACATGAGCAAAGTATGACCTGGTGCACTACTGTAGAGAAGCTGTAATCTAACAGGTCACAGAAACCCACAAAATTCAGACTCAGTAATTATGTTTGAATCAAGAGAACACACAAGCTTTTTTGTAATGCCTTTCTACAATTTTAGTGCAGGTAACCATTATAAAGCTAATTATTCCCACAACCCCACTCTTTTAAGAATATAGCAAATGCATTTTCATAAACTATTTCTTTCACATTGGCAGCTGTAGAGGATTTTGTGGCGTCAACATGCAGTTCCTCAACTGGCCTCTTGAGGCTGCTCCCAAAAATTTATAAAACTCCACTTTCTTGTTCAGAAAATCTTTTTCTCTTCATGACAAAACGTGTAAGACTTTCTATTTAACTTTCTATTATACGCCTATGTGCTTTAAGTTTTACATAACCAAAGACATATTAGTGACGTGTGTAAAGTTGAAGACTTCAGATAGCTAGTTGGTAAACAAATGGTAGTAGGACAAAAAACAAAATAATAATAATAAAAAACAAAACATCAGATTCCATCACTTTTGCACATTGTTTGACTCAAAATCCAACATATATTTTGGTGGATTTTTTTCCCACCTGGACTAATACTTGTTCCTTGTAATATCATATAAGGATTACAAATACTACCACACACGCAAACACACTCCCAGAACCAAAACCTGACCTTTGTCCACTCAGCTTTGACATGAAGGAAACCATTCTGTGGGGCTTAGAGCTGCGGCTGGAGGAAATCGGCTCTATTAGAACTGCAGAGCCTGATTAGTTTTATCTCAAACCTTGCATGGGCCCTGGATCCAGATTTAACAAATTATTCCAGTTCAACATGCACAGCTGCCAAGGCATCACTAAAACTGTACAAATATTTGCTGTCATCCTGAGCAGGATTTTAAGTTTATTTGATTAAAGGGGCTTTTAAGGTTATTTTAAATATATCAGATTATGGCGGTTATAAAGTAATAAACACCACAAAGTTGGACATAACACTTATGAAATAGCTAAACTATTGGGGAGACCAACAGCCAATGACACAATAATACATGGAGAACAAAAATATATTATTATAGTTAAGGAATAGCTCATTAGACACTTTAAGGATTAAATGGACTTGAAACTTCTAACATTTACTGCATGTTTGAAAAGCCAAATGTGTTATCCAACTTTCAATTAGTGACATTTACTCTAAAAATTCTGATCAAACAAGTGAATTTACAAAAGGTTGTAAAATAGCTGCATATACTGTACCTTTGTATTACCCTTGTTAAACATTCCTGTTAAAGTTTATCATGTCTGATTGCATGCAAGACAGCACTTGTTCACGCAGTGTATGGGTATGTATGTGAACCTACGTGTTAAACTGCTCAGCAAAGATGAGGTTGGTTGACGTGCCGGTGATGGTGATGAGACCTCCGATGGTTGCAGCATATGTAATGCTGAGTGAGAGGCATTTACAAATCATGTGATCCCTCTTGGTGGGATACTGGGAGTCTCTCCTTGCCTTCACTCGCTTCACATTTGGGATCTCAACTTCAACCTAAGAGAGAATGAGAAAAATTCTATAATTGAATAAATGGTGTTACATAAACTGAGCAGTGAGGAGGGGTGTCTTAGTATCTCATCGGCCTCCCCACTGTACCATGTTATTAACCTGTGGCAGGTGTCCATTGGTTTGTCTTACGAATGTCTTGTTCAAAACCGGCTGTAAACCGAAGCCATTTACCTCACCAGTCTGTCCCTGAGGACAGTTGAAAGACATACAGGAAAAAAGTCACCAACAGTGTTTTTTTTTTCTATTTGTTGCAAATTTTTTTTTTAACTTCTGTCTATTCTACAGAAATAGCCTAAATGTCTTACCTCACTAAGTGTGTGAAGCTCCTGTTTAGCACAGTCATTCCTGTGGGGGAAAAAATAAGAGAAAATGAAGGTAACACAAATTAAAAATGAAAGTAAAAATAACTTTTAATATTTAATTTTAAATGAAGAAGATATTAGATTGTTTAAAAATGGTAAAATGTTCCATAAGAAGGGTTCAAAGTCTGCAAAGAAATTGTTTTGTCATAAAATGGACATAGTTTGCGGTATTGTTGTGTTTTTGGTCTTGTTTGGTCTTATTCTTATTTTTTCTTCCTTTTCTGCTCTCTCACACTCCCAGATTCAGTTTACTAATCATCACACCTGCCTTGTGTTACTCATTACCTTCCAGTTTAATTATAAACCCATGTTTCATTCATCCTTTGTCAGACCCTGGTCTTCATCTTTGTGTTAGTCTTACTTTTTATGTCCTTGTTAAGTTTTTATTCTGTTTATTTTGCCTTGGACTTTAAAATGATGGTTCTGGACTTTTTGCCACGGCAGTACAATATATTCCGTTAATAAAAGTTTATTTTTATCTTCCCTGCTTCTGGGTCCTCACTAGCACTGCTACGCATGTCACACAGAGGGTAAATAATGCTGCAACAAATCAGTCCAATATGAAGCCATAGAGCTACAGTAAGCATGATTTTTAATTATTTTTGGTTATTTTATACTGTATTGTTCCTGAAGCATTTTCATCAACTGACATTTTTCTAAAAGTGAAACAGAATTTTATACAAACTGATAAAACTGTGCTTAAAGGTCGATGTCTGTAGCTATACTATAGAGAAAGAAATATAAATATCTGAAACTAAACATGCCTGTACTGTATTTTTTCATCAGTTTGGTGTGTGATAGTGTGAGTTTGGTTTGCTATGAGCTTTCAGACTAGATTACTGAATACTTACACTCATAATAACATGTTTCAGGCTTGTTGGCTTTATAAATTTACATTTGCATAGTAGCTTGAAGCTATAGGAAAGATCTTAATTATAATAAACCCCACACAAGAGAGAGGTGGAAACTCCATAATGTGAAACCAGCTGCTATTAGAACATATAAATTTACTAAAAAGGAAATGCTGATCAAAGCATTTCATACAATTTTAAAGTCTTACAAATTTGTGAAATAAGGTCATCACATGAAACAACATAGGAAACTTCTTTAATTTTATGAAAGTGGTGTTTGTAATGTTTATTTGTAATGTCAAAGCTGTGTTCAGTGTGGATTGATGGCTTCTACAGGTTGACTGGAGAGGTTTAAAAATGTTAGATGGGATTAAATTTAATTTAATTTTTAAGCAGTTTTTAAGCAGTTTGGAAAAAATAACCATAGAGAACTGAGAATGAAACTAGAAGGAAGTAAGTTAGCGAGATCGAAGGATAAATAAACACAACATATGTACCGTTCGTTTCGATAGAACATCTCCAGCTCTTTCTTGTCCAGGTTCTCTTGTTTGTTTGAGACGGCTGCAGTAAAAAACAATCAACACGGTGTTTACATCTGCACCCAACCATCTTCGTCGTCTCATGTGACTGGTGGGGCAAGCGTTGCTGCAAACATCTGTTTAATGAGCATCTTTCTACGGTAAAGCTGGGGTAGTTTAATGACAGAGAAGGACGTACCACTTTCATCCTCAGAGGCGTCCACTGTTTCCGAGTCATCGTGGCTGTCAGCCAGACCGGTGCAGATGAGCTGCTGAAGAACGGCCTCAGCTATGGGCATCACCATGGCAGTGGTGGATGTGTTGCTGAGCCACATGGACAGAAACACTGTACAGCACATGAAGCCCAGCACCAACCTGGAAGAGAAAAATGGTTGCTAATGCAGGAAATATATTTGTGTTTCCTCAGGATTTTGTGTGTGTGTGTGGGATGCTCACATGCCAGGCTTTGCCCCTGCAATCATCACCATGCGCAGAGCGATGCGTTTGTGCAGGTTCCACTTCTCTATGGAGGCTGCCAGGCAGATGACTCCCATCAGCAGCAGAGTTGTGTCTTTACAGTATTCTGCTGCCACCTGAACACACAAGGGCACAACAATTCAAACCTTTATTCCAATACCAGTTATATTTATAAAGTCAGCGCTGTCCTTTTAGGATAATAAACCAAATGAGATCTGAGCAGAAAGGAAGGAGTCATGGGGAGGTTTTGGCTTTTTCCTTCTTCATCTACTTCATCCTCTCTTATTTAAACCAGCACTTACAGTTTGCTGTTTCTTCATCTTAATCTGCTCCACTTCCCACCCACTGGGTTCATTACCAGCAGCATTGTATAAGCCCACAGCGCCTCACCTCTCACCTAATAAAAACAGCCACATTTCTTCCAGCTGGGCTGCTTTACTGGGAATTGCATGAATGTTGTTTCAATACACTGCAAGGGGTATCACAAGCTGGGACAAAAGTGCACAGACACCCTGATAACCTGCTGGTGACAATGTATGCAGACATGAATTTCTTCAAGATTAAAAGTATTGTTGATTGTCAAACTTGAAGGTCTGAGGCTGTATTATAGTAGTTTTTTCTGTTACACTATAGCACTCAAATAAATAAATAAAAAAAACTACGGAAGCTGAAAAGCAACTTCTTGCATGATGAAAATAAAAATAAAATTTTAAAAAAAGCAATGCAAGAGAAGTAAGAATGTGTCCAAGACCCAACAGCTGCCTCACAATGAGAACTCTGTTTGTTATCCCATCTAAGGTTCCTGCAGACCGGTTAAAAGAATTAGTAAAGATTAAAATATTTAAATTCTTAGTGCTGCTAAATATAATTTTTTAGCAATGAGGCATCAGTTCCAGATTTTTTCCTTAGTGTAATTGGCACTGTATTCATATATAATACAGATTATCCTGAAATGTTTTCAGCTCATTTTTAAACTCAGTTTCAAATCATTAGTTTGAACTTTAAAGCCAAAATCTCTCAGCTCCCAGTAATATAAAATATCAACTAGAATGCCCTCCTGAAATCTGATTTCCAGCTCAGAAAGCCAGAGGAACCTTAGCCCGGACTTCAAAATCCAACATTGCTGTTCTGGACATAAAAGCACTAATAAACAGTTTTATTATTATTATTATTATTATTTTATTTGTCTTTATTTTTGCATGCCTGTCACATAGCATTGTCAAGTCTATCATTCAGTTTATTGCTATAGTGTTTGTGTTGCACAAAAGTCTCTGATTCTTTGTTATCAACCCTGTTACCAATCAACTAAAATAGTTTAGCTGGGGAGGAAATCCTACTGGTTTCTGACTTACAACTTAGTTGTAATGTCATTCCCAGCCCTGAAACTGACTTTGAAGGCACAACAAACTTCACAAAACAAGTTTTATAAATGAGCTACTGAATTTAAACTTGCACAACCGATAAAACTGAGTGCACCATAGTAGTCCAGATTTTTGTTGCATAAAGATTTCTGCTGTTATATTAATGAAACACCAGCAAATGCCACTTACTGCAGCGTTAACAGGCAGCTTCCTATCCTTTCTTTAAACAATGCTTGGTCACATGAGGCATAGAGTTAACAGTTTATGTAAGACTAATAAAAAGATTAAGAAAAGGAAAGTAAAACAAATTAAGTGAGAATGACACTATTAGCTGTTATTATATATTTTGTATGCATATAGTCAAATATAGAAGAGCACCAAGGACCATTGCTGGGTAACAACAAGGAGCTTTACGTGAATATGTTTTTCTACACGCTCCATAAAGTTTTGGCTGATGAAACCTCTACAACTAAGTAAAGATGCCTTTAGTTTGAACTGACACAAAATAGTAACACTGCATTGCAAAAAAACATAAAAAAAATCACACAGGTCTGAGAAACATGCAGGCAGACCTAAATTCTTGGACAAAAACACCCTTTCACCTAGATTCTTTCTGATCTGGATTTATTGTACATCTGCACATACAGCAAGCTGATCAGCAGATTATAACATGCTCAGGAAACTATAGATTTAAAAATTCAGGACAGTATTACTGTTAGTCTGCTTTGCCCCAGTTATTATGTCTGAACCTTTACAAGTATGTCTACTTTCTTTCCCTTCTTATACTTTCTTACACTTTTCTTATAGTCTCACTAACATACATGTAATAGAAACATTTCTCAACATGCCAAAAACCAAAAAACAGTCCATGATATTAAATTGTGAGACAGCAAAATATTTCTACCTGTTGGCAAAATTGGTGGGTATTCTTGTAAAATGACAGGAATTGTAACTTCTGAATATATTTTGTGACATGAAGTCTTAAGTATCAACATTTATCATATTCTAAACATGTACTTTTAACTCCAAACCTCATGCATTTGGAAACTGAGAACACATTTAATAAGAAAGAAAAATGTTGGGACGATAGGCAGAAAGGTGTAGTGTTGTGCTGGAGGTAACTTAAAACTGGGGCTGCGTTGGGGGAAAGTAATAAAAATATATTTGTATAATTTTGGAGCCTGTATTATAAAATTACAATGTTAAGAACTGCAGACTATCCTGTAAGATCAGGCGTTTTTGTCATCATTAATTGTATAACTTGTCTCATTTTTTAAAATAAGTTTCAAGGGAAAGTCAAGTCAATGTCTGCCGAAGCGTGGAGCTGTCACCCAAATAAAAAAAGTTTGGTATCACGTAATAACATGATATGGTCCCTATCTTTTTTATTTAGGTGACAGCCCGTTTTATCCAACAAATGTTTCAAAATTAATTGAATGGAAAGGCAAGTTACATTTATTTATTTATTATATACCACTTATTCAAGTTAAGGGGAAAATATACATAACAATTTTTGGTAACACTTTACTTGAATGGGTGTGCATAAGACTGACATAACGCTGTCATAATCATGACATGACACCTTTCATGGACATGAATGAATGCTTATGACAGTTGTCATTAAGGGTCAATCGGTAAATTATGACACTTTTGATGCAGAGTTGACATTGTTTAAGATGTCTTTGTTATGACAACTTGACATTAACCAAGACTACATAACCTGTCATGAATATGACAAAGCAGACCTAGTTGTCAAGCTTAAAAAATATTTAGTTTTGTAACTTAACATGACACTAAACTATCATATATGGTTTGTTTTGACATTAGCTGTTATGACACAATTATAAACTGTCGTCACAGCTGATGTCAAAACAAAACATATATGATAGTTTAGTGTCATGTTAAGTTACAAAACTAAATATTTTTTAAGCTTGACAACTAGGTCTGCTTTGTCATATTCATGACAGGTTATGTGGTCTTGGTTAATGTCAAGTTGTCATAACAAAGACATCTTAAACAATGTCAACTCTGCATCAAAAGTGTCATAATTTACCGATTGACCCTTAATGACAACTGTCATAAGCATTCATTCATGTCCATGAAAGGTGTCATGTCATGATTATGACAGCGTTATGTCAGTCTTATGCACACCCATTCAAGTAAAGTGTTACCCAATTTTTTTATTTTATTTATTTTTTATTATTATTATTTTTTTAATTTCCAATGGCTTTTTGGTCAGTTGATCAAGATTTCTCAAGTTTCACTATTGTTTAGTGGAGTGTATTTGTTTACACAATATGTTTAACACAATTGTTTTGTGTGTGTGTGTGTGTTATTTTTAATATCTTGTGTATCAAAATCTTATTTTTTACCACAAACTGTCAGAACAACATCAAAGTGTAAAACTTACAGGGTTCTCCTGTGAAATTTAGTTATATATCCATAAACATAAGTACCCTAATACTGTGATTAAATTCCCCGAAAAAGAAACCAACTGTCCTGCTAGTAACTACCAGACAAAGTCCAGAGTGGAAAGACAAACACATAGCTAGCTAATGAACCTGACCTATTTCAATACAGTTGGTCCAAACAAAATTAGAGCTACAAAAACAGTGGACAAAAATTTGCCAAAAGAAATTAAATTAGTCAAAAATTGATGATAGCTACTGAAGCTACCGTTAATTTTTTATACATTTTTTAAAAATACAATTATGACCAGTTTGAAACAAATTAGTTTGAAAAAAAGACCAAAAGCAGCAAATAAAATAGGCAAACAAATGAAAAGGAAAACTATAAAATAACTGATCAACGTGACATGGTTTTTTTTTTTACTTAATGCTATAATTTGGCTTTTTAGCTTTGTGTTCTTTACTAAAAATAAAAAATTATTACTATATTTGCTCTATTAAATTTGCAAACTCAGCAGGAGCTCAGAGAGTTTGTCTAAAGAGCTGAAACATCAAATAGTCAGCTGTAAATACGAGTAGACTCACCTCACTGGATTTTAGCACTCCAAAGAGTGGGTAGAGAAAGGCTGGGACCAGGGCAGCAGCACCCAGAGGAACAGCCTCGGACACCCAGTAGACTGCCGTCACCATCAACACATATGCACAACATGCCTCCTGTAAACCAAAGCAGGCAAACCTTAAACCCCCAGACAGCAGACAGCACAAAAATCAGCTGTGACATTTGCAATCACATTCAACACACACAGAAAATACATGTTTTCTTATAATATTATGTTATATTACACATTTAAGTCACAGTGGTATGTAGGCTTGTTGGGCTTCTACCAAGTGAGAAGATCAAATTAAGTTCAGGATTTTAGATACATTCTGACATCATACAAAAAGCTGAATATCCCCCATTTTTTGTGACTAGTGTAGTTCTATGTCTTAACCCTCAAAAATCCACCAACTCGACCCTCGTAGACCACAATTTGGTCTATGTGTTGACAGGAAATCCCCAACAGTGAGTTCCATATCAGTTTTTGGCCGTCCTTATGACAAAAACAAGTGGATAAAAACATGCATAATATCACACAAATACACATATCAGTGTATTAATCTGGGAATGGTTATGTAATATAAACATACCAGCCACTTATACCACTCTGTTGCAAAACCAATGGGCTTAGTGACAGGCGCTCCAGCAATTAAAAACTAAAGGCAAATCTCGTGACATTTGTTAAGACCTCATAAAAATTACCAGGAGTTTCGTTCACTTCTTAGAGCGGACGCTCACGTTGCAGGAGAATGTTGTTGCTTACATTACAACTGCTCATTTCAGGCCAGTTTTAGTCTTTAAAAAAAAAACAATTAAATGAAACAAACGTGCCGGAACTGTTGCACATGTTGTTCACAATGTTTTAACAAGGAGTTTTAGTATAAATCTTTTGTTTAGTTGTGCCTCTTAGCATTAAACATAAGCAGTTCCTGCCATTGTCACATGCTTAGTGAGCCTGTAGTACTTTTATGTAAGACGAACATTCAGAATAACATCTTGCCAATAATAGGTCAGTTTATCTCAAATTAATTAACCCAGTGGGCGGGGGGACCATGGGGTTCCAGTATGAAACGTGTCCAGACCAGCTGAAAACTCACAAACATTCAAACCACTTTAAATCACCTGCTCAGTGTTACAAACACTTGAAACTGGAGCAGGCTTAAAACGCATCTTTCAAGTTCCATTTAATTTTCTTAAATTAAGATAAATTCTGACATTATTATGGATACATGAGCTTATGTGTGAATGTGAAGGTTTCTCCATTCAAGCTACTTGTCTTCTCAGTCCAGTATTTTAACATTGTAGTCCTCACAAGTGTGTTCGTGGACAGAGAAGACAAGTGATTTGAGTGGAGAGTGAAAGAGGCCATCTACATCACAGCAGAGAAACCTTCACTTAACAGAAGAGAGGACTGAGATATTACCTCTCCCCCACCCTCATTTGCATCTTTTCAGCTATTCCTAGGAAATTGAAAACTAATCAAACTTCGTCTCAAGTAAAACTATAGACAATGACCACTTTAACAAGACCTCAGGTGAGTTAAGAGTCTCAGTGATGGTCGTAGGTGGTCAGTGGTTTCACATGTTACCTATGTGAAACCTCTGGATGACAACCTCTGGATAATCTTTGGATATGGATACATTTGTTTTTACTCCCTTGTGAAAATGTCTGTTTGGTTTAAACTATTTTTGGTTTGGTGATTTGAAAGAACACATTTCTTATTCAATTACGCAATCTTGAGTTAATAATAAATAAATCAATCTTAAATCTGCAAATTTCTGCAGTTTATTCCAGCAACATTTCTGAATCATATTTTAAAAAGGAAGCTGATGCTTTAAAGTGATAACACTGAACCGAGTAGCAGTTCAGTAGTAGAAAAAGCATGATGAGTGACAATCAAAAGGCATTAAAAGGAAAAATGACCAAAGTTTAGCTATATTTATCTCTTAACATGAACTGTTTGGGCTCAAAGGCATCCTCACTAGAAAGATGTTACAAAAGTTGAAATCTCCTCAGACAGTTAAAAGTCTCCGACTCTAAAAGTTTTGCTCTTTGGCAGCTTGCCTTCCTCTGTGTTTAACCAACTGAGATAACTTAATTCTGACATTTCAAGGAACCTGCTTGCTAACAGGATTAAAGCAAAGAGGTTGAATGTTGATCTGTCAGTCACATTAACAACACTGAAAACAGGGAAAGAGATGTCACAAGAGAGGACTTTACAAATAGACAAGACAAATCAATAGTCACTGATCACTGAACATTTTATCAAAGGATACAGTCTCTACCACTCAAAGACTGCAACTTTAGCGAAATCTCCTAACCTTCCTTATCGTTTTCTTTGTTGCTGCGAGCTCTGTGATAATCAGACTTGAGATTTGTCAAGGAGAAGTCAATTCTGCTGGTGGAGGAAAAGACTGTGGCCCTGTTCTCACATGGTGCTAACATGCAACCTGACTGATCCCATCACAAGTGGACAGTGATGAAGCGTCTTAAGTGATCAATTGTGATCTAATCTCATTTGTTCTGTATGCAAAGTAGCCAATAGCCAAAAACACACAGTCAGCTGTCAGCTGAGCAACAAACTGGACATTATTAAATATACAGGTGTTTAGTGAGAAAGATATTTTGTGACCTGAACTGTAATAAGACATTTGAGACCTGCCTGATCTTCAGTTGTTCCAGTAGTTTTACATTTTTAATATGTTATGTAATAGATGGGATATAAGAGAAGTTAAGAATAAGTGATTTGTAAAAATAAAGCGCTCAGTGTCGGCACATCTTTGTTGACTCAAGACATACAGTATAGACAAACAAACTGCCTGTAATACATCAATCTGGTTATGTTGTTTATAACATCACAATGAAATAAATCAGCCTTTGGTTTTCAGGCTGCTTGAAGTAAAAAATTAAATTATTAGTTGCTGAAAATCTATCCTTGGCCACCACCGACCTGACTCAACCCTCACAAACAGTGGAATTTATTTAATCATGCCTATCAGTCATTTCAGAGGGTAAAAATTTTCCACAACGCGCTACAGTTCAACATATATAACAATGTCTGTCTAAAGGCCTATCGATTGTCTCATTAACCGTCTGTTATCCATGATCAGTTTAGGAAATGGACATGAAGAGACTTCTGAGAGACGTGATAACACCCATGAACACGCACAAGCTCTCAATCTGTGTGCTGACAGACCAACTTATTGTATGTCACCACATACAGATAATAAGTTCCACATTAGCCTTTGAACAAATGAAGGAGCTGCAGCATTAACATTATACCTACAATTAGGAGTCCCCTCTGAATCACCTCGTATATTAAACCTGAAAGCCATTATATAACTTTATTTTCAATATATTTCTGTAAAAACTCAACTCAAAAAGTTCTTCATTGTTTCCTTTTAATCTCTGGGAATATTTGGGATCATTTCTGGGAAGATGCCAGTCAGTCACATGAGTGTATTCTTTTCAACTCAGGTCAGTAACAGCTGGTGAGTTACGCCATTTTTATTTTTGCCAGGTCAGATGCAATTATTAAAGTGGTTTCTGATCCACCCAATGTGGTTGAATTTGTCTTTGAAACAGGCAAAAATCAGCTAAAGTAAAGGTATACATCCATTTTCCTTTTTTTTTTTTTAATATAAGTAACCGTTTTATTAATTTTATTTATGTTTCCATTCACCTTTTTTTGTTCACATCAAAAACAGCAGCAGAATCCTGGTAGCACACTCTCTGGCTTTTTTAAAACATAGGAAACAGATGCTTTAAGTCGAGGATGAGGAGGCTGTGAATTATTTAGTAGGTTTTTATCAGTTGAAGGAAACCTGTCTGAATCAAATGGAAACAACTGGAAACCCCTCCAGATGATTAGATATTTCATCCACAACCACAAATATCCACCTCAGGCACCACAACAAGAGTCAACTCATCCATTAATTCTGGAGATATTTCATTTTGAGCCAAAGCAGACAATTTTAAAACCAAAGCAAAGTTTAACATTACATTAACATTATATGCGGCTTCCCAGGAAACATACGTATAATGTTTTCAGAACGTAAGCAATAATTCACATCAGGATGCCTAATGACCAACGTGTATATCTGCCTCTTCTTCTTTGTCTCTGATGCATGTTTCTGCCTCTCTGACCTGCCCTGATTGCATCCTACAGATGTTCTGTTCTTCTGCAGCTGGACACAGTACCACTCCAAACACACACACTCACTTGGAAACACTGCCACATTCCTGACACAGCCTGAAGTCCCTGCTGTCGCAACAAATCCACGTGGGGGCCCAAATCCAACAAGTCGGTAGGTTGATTATGTAACTTAATTGCTTGGATTGTTTCTCTCTTTTTCTTTGTAGTTAAGTTTTTGTTCCTTTGTTCTTTCATGGCCTTATCCTGCGGCGCTGACTTGTGCCAAACATCTACTATGCTGCTGATATAACAGCTCTGATTGGCTAAAGGACAACTTAAGGGAATGTAACAGTTCCTTTGAATATTATTTGCAACACATAAACCTCTAACACAGAATGTCACATGTCATGAGGATGCTACCTGATCTGGAAAACATAAAAAAAAAGATACACCATGTGTTAACGATCACACCATCACAGATGTAGAAACACCTGTTAGTTCTTACTGCTTAACTAAGCAAGCGTTCATGACAGTCATTGTGAATAAATGTTGATAGTTTCGCTGTGTCAAAAATCACATTCAGCTAGTAATGACTGGAAATACATGTTGAGTTCTGATGGTTTGCAGCCAAATAAATAATTCCACGTTTTTTCCAACACCTAAGTCTCTTATTTTCTTAACTACTTTATCCTGGTTTTTGACCACCTTCCTATTTTACTCAAGCTCACGCAACCACCCACAAGTTTTAACACTGCTTTCATCCTAGGCATGAAATATTTGTGATTTAAAAGATTTTAACGTGGTCCTGCGATGGACTGACAAACTATTTGGGGTGTACCCTGCAGCTCACCTAGTAGCTGCTGGAGTAGCCAGCTGTAGCTCTAAATTCATAGCCAATCATAGAATGATTTGTGTACATTATCTCTGCAAAGGCCAACTCTGAGAAGGGAAACGGAACATAATTAGAGAGGTTGGAAAACAGACAGCTCAGGTGAGGACTCCAAAATGGCCATTTTAGCACCACCGATTCTCAAATGTCTCCAAATTGGAAGACCTCAGGAATAAAAGATTAAATGATTTAAAAGATTTTTCAGGCTAAAGGTGAACAAAAGCCATTAGATTACTAAAATAACTGCTGTGGAATATGTGTAGGTGGTACTCAACTAATCGGAAACACCAGTGCCAGTGAAACTACATTTTTGTTTTTGTAACCCTGCAACCTGCAAACCAGAAAGTGTTTGATGGATGTGACAGTGAATTCTTTTTTGTTCTTAGTTGTATGCAGCTTTCTTGTTTTTCCTCTTTACTTAATAAAGGTTTAGTTTGAAGAATGTAAGCATCCAGCAAAAAAGAAAAAAAAAATGAAAAAGTCCAAACTGAAACTTCCAGCCTCCCCCTTGGATGGATGCATGGATGGATGCATGGATGGATGGATAGATGGATAGATAGATAGATAGATAGATAGATAGATAGATAGATAGATAGATAGATAGATAGATAGATAGATAGATAGATAGATAGATAGATAGAACATGTGGACAGAAATCTGCTGCATTTTCTGATCTATTGAACATATTTTAATGTGATTCCACACAAATTGAAAAAAATTTATGAATGCTATATTGCAGTTCTTCAAACAGAGTTGAAATGTCAATTTTACACACTGAAACTTTAAAATGCTTTAATGCATATCTAAAATTTGAATCATTCTTTTAAGATAAAACTTCTAATGGTTGTGACATAAGCAACATTAATAAATATGCAATAAAAATGTGGGGACATGTCTGATTTTGTGGACTGGGTTAAGTATTTAAATGAGAACATTTTAAAAAATCGACAAGTTAATTATCTTTCAAAAAGAAAATTTATTCGATTTCAAATTAATTCATAATTTCTTTTTCCTTTATTTCATGGGACACAGAATTATCAAAGATTTAAGAATCTCTGGATCGCTGGCTTTTATTCTGGTTTTTAATCCAGTGCACCCTGATCTCTAAAGTAATTCACACTTTCAGGGCTTATGCATGTGCGCTTTTGTGACAAAATGTTCTCAGATCCAAGTTGTGCCTCTTATAAACGGCAGCTTTATATTTTCTGTAAAGACAAAGTTAGAGGTATGTGTAAGCCAAAAACATTTTAACCCTGCTTTCACTTGCAACAATTCTTTCCCCCTTTTTAAAAAAACATCATACTTTCTGAAAATATGTTATCATCATCAAACAAACATCACCAAATAACTGGCATCATTTATAACTACCTTTTTTAATTTGGATTATGAAATTAATAACCTGGCTTCACTTGACAAAACAGCAAGCTAAAATTAGTCAGGAACCTCTTTATTTCCTCACATAATATCTGCAAAATAGAGACAAAGCTTTGCTACCAGTAGCTTTTTTTCTTTTAAATTTCTTCTTTAAAGTTTATTTATAGTCCATTTGATGAGCAAATAAGGGAATAACCCATCAGATAATGTAAAATATTTAAATTAACAGCCATCCTTTGACAATAGTTGTGCTTCACTAGAGTTTTTCAGTGTGACCGAGTTTCTCCTTGTAAGCAATGAATAGAAGGATGGATAATTAATGTACATTCATGTGCAATCTCAGGTTTATCTGTATCACAGATACTCACAGACTAAATAAACTGCAGATGTCTGCTCCATGTTTAATTTACTTATTTTTTTTTAAATCAAATGTTTGTGATTGGCCAGACATTTGAATTTTTCTCCATTTCTCACATTTACATTCACATTTGGATAATAAGCATTTTTTTTTGAGCCAACCAAAACCAACAAGCAACTAATCAGCCCTGTTTTGGCAATGCAACACACACAATTTACCTTTAAAAACTGCTCTGTTTAGCAGATTAGCTAAACCTTGTTGTTTTCAACGCAACTTCCTCTGTGCAGATCTTTGATTTATTTTATTAAGCCAAACATGAGCTAAGACAACCTCCTTCACCTTTATTTATTTTTTATTTACACTGTTTCCCTTTTAGGGAAAATACTGATCTCAATCTCATCAACATGTGGTGACATCTCTCCTCCACTCTCCACACACAGGAGTCTGTTGGTGATTGGGACAGCCGGGGGACAAAGTATTCATCAAAATGGAAGACATTGTGCCTTTTTAATTGATTCTCTGAAATCCTTTGTCTCATTCTGTGTCTCTCTTACACAAACTATAATCCCAGGACTCAACAGCCTAAGCAGCAACCAAGAAATTAGTAATTGACTGGATATTTTGTTTAATGTAGGCAATTATTAAAGCTAAATTTTATGGTTTCTTGATATATCTAATAGCCCAAATAATTAACATAGTTATGATTTAGGACTTTTTTTCTTCTATCTATGCAATATTAAAGCTATCTCTGGTTTGGTAATTTTCTGACATATATTTGGGTCTTAAATGTTCTTTGACTGAGGATTTAAGTGAAATGCAGGTCATGCTGTAAGACGTTTACTTTATGTTTCGTGTCTATGTTTGTAGTAGAAAAAAAACATAATTTGTAATGTTTCTTGTACTCACGCTGGTTGGGTGGATAAGTGGAAGGGGAAGCAGCGCCAGTGGGATGAAAACCACAACAATCAATTTCCTCGCCTTCCACAGCTTCCTGAACAGATCCATCCTTGCTGCGGCCTCCAGCCTCATGGATGACCCGGAGCTCGGGGTCAGACCGGACACAACCAAATAGAACCGGTGAGGCACCAAGTGGCCGACGGAAGAGCCTCAAGCCACAACAACGGCAGAGCGTCGGGAAAAGAGCGAAGAGGGGGGATTGGAGGGAGCAGCTGGGCAAGGGGAACGTAAAGTTCTGTTTGGCTGTGCGTTTTTACGCACAGACTGAAAATGATTCCTGAGACTGAAACCCGCTCTTTTCTGGTGCGAGCTTAACTTTACATAAGGTTCCCCTTGCTCTGCTGTGGCTTTGATGCTCTTCGACACATCAGGTGAAGCTGCGGCGCTTTTATGAGGCTGGGGAGGTATGCTAATTAACCACAACTTTGCTCCACCCTCGCAGGCCCTGGATCTACCAATGAATGTGGGAATAAAGTTTGCACAGGGGCGTGAACTTTTTCACAGTCTTCTAGGTACGATGTTCTCTATATGGAGGAATATTACGGGTGTAAGAGGACAGAGAGATCAGGTTAATATAAAATAATTCATGAAGGACGTTTATAAAACCTTCATACTGCAAATAAAGAGACTAATGAGTCAGTGGACAATTGTTAGTGAATGCATGAGCACTGGGGCGTTTACAGCCTTTAAAGACACCCTGGGCTGAAATTAGACTGGATGTAAATTTAAAGATGAGTCAATGATATTTTTTTTATAAAAAGTATCATAGTCGACTAAACAGTAGTACAAATAGTAGTACACTGTAGCATACTTACATGATAATTTAATGTTAAGATATGCATGTGTGTTAAGTTTCATCTAATGTATGGTGATGTAAAATGCTTCATCTAATGTTAGATCTAATATATAATGTTTTGTGTTTTGGAACATTATATTTGAAGTAAAAGAAAAATAAATTCTAGTTTATCTCTCTTCACCTGCTCCTTGAGCTCTATTTTCTTTTTTCTTCCCCTGAATGCTCCTTCCACTTTCCCTTTTCTCTTCACTAGTTCTGTCTCTCTCCTTCCACCTGAAAATGACCAAAAAGACAATAAAATGTTTAACATTAAATTTCTCAAAAGAGCAAAAAAAACATTCAACATATTCAACAACAAATAATCTTTCAGCCTTTCTGGTTCTGCTGTAGACAGCTTTCTGCTCTAGGAAGAACCACATGAGGCTGTGTGGTAAGCCACATGTGGATTTCCACAGTGGTTCTCAAATGGGAGTGCTGGAGGAGGTAAATAAAATATCAGAGAAAAAAACCTTGAGTCGTAAAATAATTAGGAATACAGTCTATAGAAAAGTATAAAATAAACAACATGTGACTGTTTTAGTGTTTCTCATGTCCCGTTTGGGATGATTTTTTTTTTCTTAAAAATATTTTGCCCTGGTCACTTAGCTGAAAAAATATTTCACAGGAGAACAGTACTGAAAAAAGTTTGAGACCTACTGCCTTAGAACAAGAGCATCCTGTACCCCTTCAGAATATATCAGCCTCTCAAAGTATGACCTTTATGACTTATATTTAAAAAAAGTAGAACACACCTTTACTTTTCCATCACACTCAAAACAGAAGCAGGTTAGTTCCAGATCAAAACATTATTTGTTGCAGAGTAGTGGCAGCTACCTTTGTAAAATGGGTTTATAACCAAAACTGACATTTAAACTTTGACTTACAACTCAAGGATAACCCATCAACAAAGTCCTGACAACCCTAAAGGCTGTGAGACTGTTTTGGTTGCTTGAATTTGGCCTTTATATATGACAGAATAATATTTTCCATACCTATGTTTGGTGTCAGGTTTTTTGGCACAACTCTAATGATCTCATAAGGTTTTCCACTTTAATATACTTAATTAACATATTGGACCCAAAATACACACAGATAATCAAACTTTAATTTAAAAAAGTTATAATTATTACCATAAAAACATTCAAACACATTTTTTTTCCATTTAGTAAAATTACTAAAATGAAAAGAACATAAAAAGAAATGCAGCACCTGCCCATCCCAGTTTTATGAATGGATAAATATTTTTGTCTTATCAAATTCAAACAATCTGGTTTTATATGGCCCGTCAACATTAAACAGAAACTGGGAGAAAGTTTCAGATCTAAACTTTCCAGGGAAGCTGACAGCAGGTCTCCGGGTGAACCTTTTTTTCTGTTACCGAGCTGTGAAAATGATCTTATTATATGCAACATCATTTATTTGAAAAATATGTGGTTACTTAAAAATTATGTTTTAATTGACCAGCTAGTTATTGTAGGTTTATCACAATTATCCTTGGATATGTCGTGATGCTGGCATGACTGGATCACGTGAAATTCTTACATCACCTTAACAAAAACAGTAGATCACCTGGAGCTGCTGGTAACAGAGTATATTCAGCGTCTGCTTTTAGTATGAAGAACTGATGAAAGGATTTAAATGCCTCCTCCACCACTGAACAATCCTTAAAACCAAGTCTATATTTTCTTTTTGTCAAATAAGAAGTTTTTGTTACATTGACATGTTTCAGTTACATCTGTAGTCTTCCTCGAAGGGTCACATGATGTTGCTGTGACGTATCATATCAGCTGTTAAAACCAGCTGTTTGCTAGACTACAGGGGACGACTATGCCCCCTGCTGTCTGGCACCCTGCGTAGGACAGCGTCCCAAGTATGGATCATTGGCTTCCCTCTGCCCAACCTGGAACACATATCCACATCCTCCTACCTCAGGAAAATCAAGGCCATCACAGGAGACCCCACACACCTTGCCCACCCCCTCTTTGATCTGTTGCCCTCTGGATGGCGCTACAGGTCAATCAAGCGTACCAGCAGGCTGATGAACAGCTGTTTTCCCTGGGCAATACGAACTGCCAACAACCATGGACTCACACACACACACACACACACACACACACAGTCTATCATAACCCCACCACCCACCACCCACCCAGCCTGAAGAACAGTTAATCTTAGCCCCTCTCCTCCTGTTTTCAGCACCTTATTTTTTATCCCCTTTGTTGATGCTTTCTGATTTCAGTGGCTTCCTCGATCCACTTGTTGCTTTAGCGTATGGATGACCATGGCTTCTTCCCAGTTCACGATGTAATTTTCCCTTTTACAGTGATCAGCTATGGCTGATTTTAGGTCTTTTTTTCCCTGATTTTTCTTTTGCTGCTTGTGTGTGTCTTGCTCCTGTCTTTCTTTCGTATTCTTTTCTGTGCTCATTTTTTCTTGTTCCAAATGCTCTTCCTGTTTCTCCTGTGTAAGTCTTGTTGCATGATAGGTAGGGTATTATGTAGATGACACTGTTTTTGTTTTCTGTGGGTACATTATCTTTTGGATGGACGAGAAGTAATCTCAGAGTTTTTATGTAGTTTTTGTGTGTTTTATAGGTATCTGTTCTGTAGTGCCTTTTAGGTATGGAAGTTTCACCATGCCTGCTATGTTTTTTTGTTTTCTATGTATTCTTCTTAGTCCTTCCCCCACCCTGCTGCGTTTCTTTGAGTTAACTTGTTTCCTTCCTTTTTCAGTGGCCCATGATGGATATTGGCAGTTTAAAAATATGGTATTTATGTTTTTCTTCTCCTCTTCTCTGTCCTAAGGGTCCATGACCCCTTCTGAGGTAGATGTAGTTTAAAAATGTCAAGGAAACGAAAACTTCTTTCTTATCTGCCTGACAAAAAAAAGAAGAAAAAGACAAGATAACCTGAGTAAACAGTATAACCCTACTTGGAATCCTTAAACCTTGCCATGCAGCCTATACAGACTTAACAAATGAAAGAGGCCTTCGCAGCACTGTTTCTTGGCTGAACACTGTCCTCTAGAGGATTTAAAGAGTCTGTGTAAGAAAATACATTTAGTGGACAGGTTTCCTCTACGAGAGTACTGTCCCTAACACCAATCATTTATATATATATATATATATATATATATATATATATATTGTGACAACCCCAGAGCAGGCTGTATTTTGTGTGTCTCTGGGGGCTTTAACTTTTGCTTCCAGCTCTGCCTCCTGCGATGGGGTGCTGAGACCGGTTTGTTTCTTTGTTTCGATTTGGACATCCGCCATGTGAAGGGACAGGATAACATCTTGGCAGATGCCCTGTCTCGTGCTCCGGTGTCGTACTCCGGTTAAGGGTTAAGTTATTAATATCCGCTGCTGGGGACTTTGGGGTCTGTTACTGCCCCACTAGCTCGCTCTCTGTGTCTTAGCCTTTCTTAACTATGCTCCAAGGCATCTGGTTGCGGAGGGGTGAGTGGTGCTGGGGGGTAGTTTGCTGGTGGTTGTGGCAGTACCCTGGGTCCTGTATTGCAGTATTGCTCCTGGGTGGTTGGTTTAATCATAATGGTGTGTTTTGGTGATATAGAATAGAAATAGAAATACTTTAATAATCCCTTCAGAGAGCCCTCAGGGAAATTTGGGAATATCTGGGGTTGTTTTGTAATTTTGTCTGTGAACTTTGGTTTTACAGCTTAAGGGGGAGGGTGTGACAACCCCAGAGCAGGCTGTATTTTGTCTGTCTCTGGGGGCTTTAACTTTTGCTTCCAGCTCTGTCTCCTGCTCTGCCTCCTCCTCTCTCCGCCTCTGTCCTCCTCTTCTCAGGTGGCCAGTCTGCTGCTCCAGTCCTCCCGCGCTACCTGGCGGGGACGTGGCCCGTTTGGGATTAAATACCAGGCCTTTCACACCTGCGGGGGCTCTGCTCGCACCAGACCGCTCACCTGCAGTTTGTCCACTTTAGCTTTCACACACAACACCTTCACACAACCAACACTCCCATACACTACTGATGCTACAAATTATACACATAGGATACACTGTTGATCTCCTTTTATTTACTTTAGTCACTTTCTTTAAATAAATTATACTTTAATTGGCATCCTTTGTTGTCCTGCTTCCTTCTTGTCAAACCCTTGCGAGCCAGGCTTGACAATATATATATATATATATATATATATATATATATATATATATATATATATATATATATATATATATATATATATATATATATATATATATATGGGAAGTGATGGTGTAGGATGGATGGATGCTGAGCCATATAAAGATATGACAGACAAGAATGGGATTCTAATGGGATTCTAGTTCAATGCCCAGAAGAAATCCAGACATTGCACATGATGCCACGATTCGTGGTTAGCATTTGCAGTTGACGTGGACGTATTCAGGAAATGTTTGTTGCATAGGATCTTAAGATACATATATATACATATATATATATATATATATATGTGTGTGTGTGTGTGTGTTTTAAGATTAAATTTGTTGCAAAGCTCAAATATCAGTTTGTTCCCTTTCTGCATCTTATTTTGACCCCTATTTTACTTTTTTCCTTTTAGCAGCTCTCTGATCTCCATGTCATTTGGTGATATCTCTCATCTACACACAGGCCTCTGCTGATGATTAGGGCAGCTCAGGACAATTATTCATCACAACAGAAGACAGTGTGTCTTTTGATTGATTTTCTCTCTCTCCCTCCCTCCCTCCCTCTCTTTTTCTCTCCTTCTCTCTCTCTCTCTCTCTCTCTCCCTCTCTCTCTCACACACACACACACACTTAAATCCTTTCAGGTCTGCACCCCTACCATCAGCAGCAACAAGGAGGAAAAATAACAAAGCAACTGGATCTTTTGTTTACTGCTCTTTTGGATGTTTACCAGGTAATTATTTTGAATCCATTTTATGGGTTTACAGGGCTTATTTACTAACTTATTATTGTGAATCTTTCACTTTTAATTACATTTTTTGATAGTCTTAAAGGAAACATTTGACGTATGTTTTCTCAAACTGATTAATTAAATGTTTAATATGTTTTTATCAAAATAGCAGAGGAAACAATGGCAGTTCCTTTTTCTAACGTTCATTTATATCTCTATCATTTTATTTATTTATTTATTTCCTCACTCGGGGTCTTCTAAAATCTATAGTAGCTACCCTTAGAGAATGTTATTATGACATGAGAGCATACAGTAAACAGCCTGAGAGGTCACAACCCTGGACAGTACGTTAGAAAAATGCTTGACTTGCAATTTGTTTCTCAAATATTTCAAATTTCTCTGGATGTCAACCATGGACAGTGGGTAGGCGAACCACAGTCTATTTGCAAATCATGTGCTAGACTGCTTCAAGTTGTTAAAACTCTTACTCTGCTACTGTCTCTATTTCTTTTCCTCACCTCTTCCAATAACATCAGCAATGGTGCACTTTTAAAATAGCCAGTGTGTTGATATCCAGTTGCTGGCATGTGATGCAGTGCCATAAAGAAAAATGCAGCTGTCACTTGATGCCCAGCACCAGGAGATAGTCACAGGTTGGGTATTCAATTGTTCTAGGACAGGGTATGTCTATTAAATGAACTTTGTTTTGCAAGAGGAAAGATTCCAGTAAAATAATTTAATATTTGGCCATATATTTCAGTCAAAACGAAAAAGAAAACTAATGGAATACTGGATAACTAACCTGCACAAGGATCTTGTATGAGTGCATTTTTGAGAAAAGTTAGATGTGGTCAGCCAAACTTAAACTATTCAATTTTGTGCAACTTGTTTTGTTGTTTTGCTGTTTTTTTTTTCTGCCATTGAAAAGGACATTAAAGTTGCTTTTTAAACTCAAAACACATAACATTCGCTGCAGATCAAAACATGGCATAATAAAGGTTGCTACTGTCAGTACGTCAGTGCAACTTACTATGTTTAGTGTGATGGCTGTGTGGTTCAGAGTCGGCCCAAGCTTAACAGCTGGAGACAAGTTGAATGTAATCCTCAGAGCAAAATGTTCTTCCACTCTGTTTTACATTTCTTCAAGTTCTTTTCAAAAGCAAGTTGAATCGGATGTACTTTCCAAGAATGTAATACATGTCTTCTGTGCTCTGTAAACAAATTTTTTAAAGTGGAAATTGAGTTAGGTTTAAGGTTAGGGAAACCTTAAAGGTAGTGAGAACACTTGGTGTGGCCACAAGGTTGAAAGTACAGAGAAGTGTTTTAATTTCTTATCATCTGTAGTTGTGGTGTGGTCAACATACTTGAGAATTAGCTGTTGAGCAATAAAAAGATTTGCATCCATGGGTGTAGTACTAGTCAGCATAAACAGTGGTTTGACTTTTTTTTTTTAAGACCAAGAATCTGCCGCTTTCTGGGTTATTAATTAGGGTCCGAGCCATACGAAGTATGGAAGGACCCTATTGTGGTTGAAATGTTTATTATTCTTCTAAGAACTTTGAGGCCAAATATGACCCACTAAACACCCATGAAAAGTTGTGAAATTTGGCACACACATCAAGTCCGGCAAAAATTTTGATATTCTAGGGTCCGCATTGACGCCAATGCAAAATTGGCTCAACAGCGCCACCTAGACACCAAAAAAATCCCCAAATGAATGGGGTCCCGAACGCCTACTTCAACGTAGGAAGACGAAACTCGGCACACACGTGTAACACGTCGAGTTGAGCAAAAAAGTCAATTGAACACCTGTTGCCATGGCAACAGGGCGCCCGCCATCTTGGCATGTGCATCCATGTTTTTCCCATTTTTTTCACTTTACACACATCGTATTTGAACGAACTAGTTTCTGATTCTCAGCTATACATTTTACCATGTTACATACCATGTTAGCAGGTTACCTAACATGCTAGGAAAAGGTGTATGAGACGGGTGCCGGGGTCAGGAGGCTCGGACCTGATGGATGTCGCTTGCGACTTTAATTATTATTTTTATCTTATTATTATCTTGATGATTAATTGACTTCATAAACCACAATTATACTTTCCAAAGCGTTGTGCCATTTTGCAAGTTACTGTATCAGTGTAGATGTAAACATCCTCCACTGCTCGGTGGATCTCCTGATTTTCAGATGCTCTTAGTATCTTGGTAACAAAAAAAAACTTCCACATTCTTTAACAGTGCATGTCCTCTTGTTCTTATGTGTCAGTGACCTCTGTGTCCTCAGCGCACATTTTTCACATTTCCATAAATACTTTTTTAGTGCACAAACCCACACCGCAGTATGTGGTTGTGTTCACAATATGGATGGCTGTTTGTAGGTCCATGTGCTCTAACTGCAGTGCCCTATTGGGTGACTCAAGGATTGAAAATACATTACTCAGCATAAGGGCGTTTAAATCTAAAGGTGGGCTTGGATATTGTCCTCAACAACCCTGTCACCTCCACCCTTGTTTCTGCTGGGAATGACAATTTGAACTCCACTAAGTCTTCCCATCAGAAACTTTTCTGCCAGTGCAAAGACCAACTTTTTGTACTTCTGTAATAAGTGTCTGTGTGAGACTTTTTACCACATTTGCAGTTGCTGTCGCAATTATCAACAGTCTCCCTTTGATGATGTACTTTCATCAACAAGACACACTACAATAGAAATGTTTCCACAGCACGTCGAGTCTTATGTTCTATTCGTTTTGACTGTGTAGAACAAGTCGCCTGTTTCCTCAACAATATGCTGTCGTCTTGTTCATCAGTTCTACATTTTTACTTTGAATCTCATGTCTTATATAAGTTGCGTTCTTTGGGATGCTTGGGGCAGTTTTGACAGTTCTTCGTCATTTTCATGGTCTACTCAAACTTAGACAAGAACAGTCCACTGTCAGAATGCTCCATACACTGTAAAGAGTCGTGGTCACCTCTGAAGAGCAAGTGATTAATCGCCAGAAAAGCCAAAATGCCAATGTTGGAGTCCACATAATATCTGTTTCGAGCCAGTTGGTCTCTGTGCACAAGAGTAGACACATTATATGATCTTTAGATATAATGTGTCTGTTCAGTCCCTTGTCTTTTTGGAAAGCATGATTTCAGTCTGTGAACCCCTTTACAGTAGAAGTCAAATCAGATGATGCATGATGAACTCTGAAATTTCTGCAGGGAAAACAGGATGCTGCATCACTTGTCACTGAGTATTCAAGCCAGGGTCTATTTTTGTACCATGCACTGGCAAAACTGTGTTTCTTTCTAGAGGAGAGTCGAACTGGAAAATTCTCCATCTCTACCTGCTTGACTTCATCCACCCCAGGTCATTTGGAATTACAGCAGTAGATTCTGTTGATGCTGAAAAACTGTGACCCAGGCCCTGGGTGGCAGTGGAGGAGAAGGTAGGACACTAGCTGCTACAGCTTTGCTAGGTCCCAACACATTGCTGGAATCACTGAAGCTGCTGGAAGTGTTGGATGACTGCGGCGTGACAGCTGCTGCTGCTGAAATGCCATCATCAGATATGTCTTTCTTGATGTTACTTGTAAACCACTTTCTTATGTCCATTGCTATACTACTACTTAATTAAAGCTATTAGCCAAGACGGAATACTAAATACTGTCTTTACTTAAAAAGAACAGACACAAAACTTGCAAATATCGCGAAAGGTACGTTTTCCCACAGCCAAAAAAAAAAAATAGAAGCGATTGTGATTATTATGATAGTTGAATTATGTCTGAAAACCTTTATTTAGGTATTAAAAAAATCTAAACTAAAGTTTAAAAAAAGAAAAAAAAATCTTGGATGGTAGGGCCTCATTCATGAGTGAACGGACCTTCTCCACTGGGGCCCGCCCAAAGCGCTGGATCTGCCCAGACTGGAACACCAAGTTGTAAAGTTTCTCAGTCTCAGGACACTGTTATAATATTATATAGTTAATTATAATTTGTTGTTTTCAGATTTCAACAAATATTCAGTGTAAACTGACTGTTAGCTGGGTATTGCTCTGATGCCCAAATGCAAGATAATGCTGCATGGAAGAGAAATAGAGAAAGAATATTAATTTGTAGTCTGATTTCCTCTGTCATGTGAACGGCTCTCGAATGATTCAACTTCCCATATTGGGGGGAGGCAAGAAAACCCCCCAAATGTCTTTGAGTTAGTGAGTTTAAACCCAAATAAGTGTTCTGAATGTAGTGCATACAGTTCAGCTGAAGCAATTAGTTGAATATTAAGCTGAGAAAAAAGAGAAAACGTACACTGAGAATGCATTTCTTAAGCGATTCAGGGCTAAAAAAGCAACAGCTAATGAAGAAAGTAATCAACAGGTTAACCCATTATAAAAATAAGTTCTAGGTGAATACAAAATAACTGATAATTAGTTATATTTATCACCCACCCAGAACAGCAAAATCCTGCTTGCACTTTAACGCAGACGTTAAAGTCACACTACAGAAATTTCTGTACTTTGTCACCCCCTAACAAAAGTTAATTCAGCATTCGTCTTGCATTCTGTCTCTTCTCTGAGTTTCTTCCAGCCGGTTAAAGCCAGTAGCTGCGTTTCCATTACCCCTAGAATTGTGCAAAACCTAAATATTGTAATAAAATATTGGTAATGGAAACCCGTAAATTTTGAAAAACCTCTCAAATATGGCTAAAAAGTTTTTACATTCTCATGAGGTGTTTTTTTCAGACATGTTGATATATACATGTATCACAAAAGTACAATGGAAAATTTTTTTTACATTTACACGTCCCTGGATGTGATGTAGGGGTCACGTGACCAGTTCATTTCAATTAAAGATGATGCAGTATGTATGGACAGAGGAGGAGAAGGTGGAGGAGGTGTTTTTTTCCACTGGCAGCTCTTCAGAAGGGCAGCATCTATGTTACATCACTGAAATCGCAACCTGTGTAACATCTTATTCTAACCATGTCTCTAAAATCAAACACCCAACCATGTGTTTTTAATTTCTGCCTTTTATGAGCATTTGTGGCTAAATGAACAGTGTCAAAAGTTGAAAATGCACAGCAACAAATATATAAATAGCAACATTTGGAGTGAACATCATCACAACACACAGGAAGACGCTGAAGTGAGCCAAATGAATTCACCATGCAAATTCTGAGCCTTTATCATTTAACTCTAACATTTTGTGGACCCATGTAGATTTCACATGTTCAAACATGAAGGTGCTGTCAGAATGAGGTGGAATTTAAACGGCATTAACATTTGATAACTACAAGATGGTACTATATCTGCAGTGCATAGGAGTATTACTGTAACTTGTATGATGTGTAGGTTTTAATGTTAACAGGAACATCCTAAATATGTTATATTATAGAGAGAAAAGGCTTAAATTTGTCAACTATTTGATTTGAGAAAAATATTTTGAGATTTTAAGTGTTGCTTGTTAAGTTTCTTAACAATAAATGTGCTAACCCCTTTGTGTTTCTTCTTTTTCCTTTAATTTATTTCCTCTAACATTCAAGGGCACTGTCCTGTTTGCCATCAGTATGGTAATTCATGCATGTAAGATCAGAAAACATGAGTATTCCAAATACTTGTAATTTGCTTAGTCTCTGACCTCTGCCGCTTTTTTATAGACTAAGATAAAGCACATGGCTTTATTTATTTATTTATTTATTTATTTATTTATTTTGTCAACTGACTGTTAAATAATCTTTGGTTACTTCTCTTGTTGTTGAGATGGAGTCGTGTCCCTCTGGATAGCAGTTTAGTGAAATGTTAAATGAAAAAAATATGCAGGAAAATTACAATCTGAGATTAAGAATCAAATTCAAATTGCAAGAAAACAAAAACAAGCATTACAGTGAGGCCCAAAGTCTGGCTCAGTTTGGTGCCAATGGATAGTTTGATATTTAGACTGGAAGTTGTGGAGCAAACCAGTAACATTTTAATACAGGAACCTCCTGAGCTACAGCTGCCTTATACATAATTTCTTCCATAATTTTTTTTATTATTGGATTCTTACTGAAGGCAGGTCTGCAGTGTAGATTGAGTCGAAAGTCAGAGAAGTTACAGGGATCCCAAAGTCTTCCAGCCTCACAGGGGGCAACTGCACATTTGTGTTCTTACATCAGATTACTTATTTTTAATCTGGCACAGTTGCTCCTCTCCCAAATTAACATGAAAGCTGCAGGGAGTCTCCAAAGCTCAGATCTTCACCTAAATCCCCAGACTGCAGATTAACAGGCAGTTCACAGCTTCAGCGTTGACAAGCGAGAGTGGATCTGCATGTGCAGTGACCAGAGAACCACAAAAAGTGGAAAGTCAAAGCTTTTGCTACAGATTATAGGAGTTAGAACTGAGAATATTCTGTTCTCAGGTTTAATCTTCTATTTTAATCTTACACCCCTATCTTTAGACTATGTACACATGCAGCTGGATTTTTGTCAAACTGAATATCCTCCCCTCTCCTTCTAGAAAAAAACTTGAGTCCACCTTGTTTTTAGAAATAAAAAATCCAACCACACCTAACCACATAACATGTGTTAAGCACATTAAAAAGTATGGCAAACCTTTAGGTGGCAGTATTTCCCCACATCCTATCCAATCAGAATAACCTTCCATCTCTCATCATCCCTTCCACAAAACCTGAAGCATTTGATGAAGAACATGCCTCAGACGTGAAAGGTGTTGCCCTTCGCCTGTGGTCTTCTACATGGAGCAGTACTTGAGCTTGTAAATAGAAGCAAGCAAAAAGCACCTGGACAATCGATAATGCTTACACAGGTTTGAAGGCATCCATGCTGTTTCTGAGTGTAAACAATGGGTGCACAGATGAGGTCATAGCATTTTTGTCACAGGCATCGACGTTTCAAAACCTAAAACCCCAGTCCCCAGGCCCCCATGTCCCCAGGCCCCCATGTCCCCAATGCAGACCCATAAACAACGTATTTGCTAATATTCACTTTGGTTGGAGGCTTTTAAAAGAATAATTTTAATGCTGTAAATCTGCTCTTCTGTGTGGATGACAGGCCAAATCGTAGAAAAATTTATGCGTTTTGTAAGATACCCTGCTACATGTGGACAGTGCCCAGTTTCCCCAGTTCAGCACTTTCATATCACACACAATTCTCAACTAATCAATTAACCATCTTTTTTTTTTTTTTTATGAAAAAAAAAAGAGCATTTTATTGTTTTATTTCCAACAAACCAATCACTTCAGATGCTCCAGTAGTAGTTTCTTAATGAGAATAATTCCACAGCCATTTCAGGAGATTTGAACCAGACATTTCTTAGTCCTGATTTACCCTCCATTTATCCCTCTGTCATGTTTAACCTCTGCTTCATTTCTGTGGGGTCAGTTTTGACTCATCCCAGCAGGAACCATCATTAACTCCAGTATTTATAAACTGAATTGAACACAAACTTGCCTAGGCCTTATTCACATGTTCCACTACCCATCCCATGCTTTGATCTAAAAATTACAGAAGAAACCAGTAACCTAAAAGAAAAAGAATAAGGAATATCGTACATCTCTCATCCATTAAAGTTTGCATCTGCATCTGAGGGCTGCAAAGAATTTTAATATTAACTAAGGGCTGATCATGGCTGCTTGTTGTCTAATTTTTCCCTGATTTCTTGAGAGAATATCAGCAGGCTACACTTTCATATAAACATACAAACTCATCCTCAAAGTTAATGTTCTTATATGTACATTAATGCATTCATATACCTGCTGATTCTATGTTTGCACTGTATACATATGTTTATATATGCATGAAAATAGCAACTACAGCAAGTTGCAAGACAGAGACGCAATCACGTGCACACAGAGGAAGAGAATACTGTATAAACGAGTGTGCGTGCCATGTGTGAGTCAGTGTGCTGTGTTTTTGGATTATATAAGAGTATTTAATGTGCTCTAAGATGTTGCATTAGGGATTAGACTGATAGTCACAGAGCTGCAGATTGTTGCTGTCACTGCAAATGTGCACATGCAGACAGGCAGACCTCTAATTTTCCCCACACTATCCATGCCATACATGCACACAGCTTTATTATCCATTACAGCAGAACTCTGCCTGGCTTCTTTATGCAGTGATTTATGTTTTTCCTCACATCACAGTTTAAGAAAATAAAAACAAATCCAAACTTTGTCATCATTTCATCACACAGGCAACACTGGCTTAAGTGTATTTTTGCATTTTGGTTTACAAAGGGAGTGAAAAGTAATCTGTTTTCACCACACCTGCTCAACCTCATCCTTAATCCTTGTAAGTTGACTCACCAATTCAATTTACTCTAACTGTACAACAAGAACACATAAATGCACTTAAAAGTGAGAACAACTCATGAATATTTGTCAGTTTCACTCACTTCTCATATCTTGACTCACTATGTCACCCAGGTGACCCTTCAGTCATATTCTGGAGCTTTCTTTTTTGTACCAACAACACAAATAGTTTATTTAATTATCAATGCATTAATGAGGTGTTGATGGGTAAAAAATAGAATCAAAGCACATCAGAGGCGCTGTGTATTATTGAAACGAAAGACTGTCTGACCCCGGTGTGCTTAAAGGTGTCCTTTGTAATGTTGGTCATCAAAAAGATCACCACAAGGGGGCGAAGTTTTACCAGGTGAGTTGTAGGTTTCCATTTCCATTCTAGTTAAGTGATAAATAAACATGCAGTGGTGCTTCGAGACTATTTGACATTTTGTCAAGTTGACGCATGCAGCAGTATCACATCATGTGATAAAATGGAGCATCACTGCTACTGTTTAGAAAAAACTGCGATTCAACTTTATCTATTTACCAACATCATAATCATATATATTAAATAATGTCTTCATGAGTATGACAGTTATAAAAATATGAATAAATGTATGTATGTATGGTTTATTGTAAAGCAGTAGAAAATATAAAAAAGTATAGTATATAAAAATCAAATCATGAAAAGTAAAAACATGAAATAATTAACAGTAAATACTGTAACTAGATCATTTCTTCATACCGTTAAACACAACCCATAATGGTGTCCTCTAATCCACCACTTTGGACACAAGAGTGAAATAGGGGAGGAAATATTGTTCATGAGCATTTCTACATCTCATTGATTACACAGAGTTATAAGAGTAACATTAAACATCTCTCTTTAAGTGATCTGGATGAACTATCCCCAACAATGCAGATCTTACAAAGCCATACAAAAAACAGCAGTTATCATTTTCATGAGCTGACCCTGGTTTTATGTCTCAGATAGAGTTGACTGTACATGACTAATTACACTTGTATATTTCTAACAGTCTGGAAAGTGAGACAGATGCTACAGTCTAATCAAGGAAAAATAATGTGAATGTGTGAATCCATAAATCAATAAGCTGATCAATATCACTGGCACTTTATTAAAGTGGAGAAGATCTACCAATTAACAACTGGGCACTTTTTTAAATGACTTAGTTGTGGTTGCATTTTTTTAATAAATGCAAAAGATCAGTCCTAATTCTGTTGGATGTAAACACTTCCTGTCACTTCTAGGTTGATTTACCAGTAAATAAAGGGTCCAAACCTCATGTATGGTCTCAAGATATGGAAAGTAACAAAAAGAATGAGACTGCAGATATTAAATTTCCGAAATTAACTCCCAAGTTGAGCCTAAAAGGTAACAGGCATCAACAAGGACCTTTTGTCTCTGCTGCTTCTTCTTGTTAAGAGGAATCATTTGTGTGTGACATGTCATTTTCTCTTTTATTTCCATGCATTTTTTAAAACACTTCTACAAATGTACTTTATGAACTGTGATTTTGTGCAGTTAAACTTACAATTCATCATTAGTTAAACTCTAACATCTAAAAGCATCTTTCTGTGTTCCAGCTTCATTTTTTTTCTAAATTACACCGATGGATGAGTGTATTTTAACTATAAAATCATTTCCTGGTTCAGCTATAATTTAAGAGCTAAAAAATAAAATAATAAAATCTAAGATCACTACTTTAAAGCCTTTCTTGTGTCCACTTTGGCAAAGCAGTGGCTGTAAATAATGTAGTTTGTGGCAGCAGAGCCCACCATGTCCCCATTTACAGGCCTAGCTTTTGATAGATTGTTGTTTTCTCCGGCTAAAAGCATAGGATCTCACTTCATCTGTCTTTCTTTTCCAATCTCCAGCTGTCTTTTTTTCACCCTCTGATTGTTTTTCTCCTGCTTTTGTGTCACTACCCAATGTGTCTGCTGTCTCCCACTTTCTGAATCTACCTCTTTTCCTCTCTCTATCCTATTTTTGGTCCCAGCCGCATAAATTATTTACATCTTTTGCATGGACTTTCTGACGAGAGAGCTATCAACAAGAGCTTTCAGGGTCATCATGTTACACCTGAGCATCTACCTCTGACACTCACAGTCCCACATGGGGATACATGCACATGCAAGCACAGATACTGCTAAGATGCAGAACTGAGGTTGTGTGCAAACTCAGTGGTGCAGAAGAAGGTAGGCAGGTGCTGATGTCACACTTTTCATCACAAAGATCCAGCTAAAAAGAAAGGAGATTAAAAACAATGAAACAAGAAACAGACACTTAACTTGTGTAATTCTAGAGATACTTAAGTTTGACCTGAATGTTTTTGAATACTGTTTCATATTCACTGTAAGTGTCCATGAAAGAGGCACCACCCAGAAAAATGCACAAAAATTGTAAGTGAAAATTTGACCCTAACCTTGACAGATGTAGTATTTTTGTTAAACATTGTTCTAGTAGTTACGTAATATTAACATACTACCTAATATTTGTAGTACTGTATTACATGAGGTTGTATCATGCAGTAATGGTAGTAAGATGCAGAAATGTTTTGCTGGTACTCATTGGCAATAGTTGGAACTGTAACTCTTGCTAGAGTAAATGTTACGTATCACTGATTAATCATTGTACAGAAAAAATTACCTGGAAAACAGGAATAAATGGTTGGACAGAAAATGAGACAGATCCAGAATGTGTACCATTTTAATGCAAATAAGTCTTATTAGTCTTCAGGAATAGTTCTCCAGGCTTCTTGAAGGACTTTCCGAAGCTCTTCCTTGGATGTTGCTGCCTTTTGTGCTGTTCTCTGTTAAGATGATCCCACACTGCTTCAATAATGTTGAACTTTGGGCTCTGAGAGAACTCATCGCTCCATAAGACCCGTTGCCATGGTTTTTCAGTCGAGTTCTTGTATAACTTGGCACACCCCACCCTTTTCTGCATGTTTCCCATACTTAAGAATGGCCTCTTTCATCCTCGTTTTCCCATCTGGATTCACCTTATTGGTGCAAACATAGTATTTTGTGTATGTCAAACTTTGTTTCTTTGGCATCTTTTACACATGCAACTAAAGAAATGGGAACAAACTCCTCTAGTGATGGTGAGGTACAAAGACTGGACTGAAAATTATTGAAAAAAACAACCAATTTCCAGAGAAATATTTTGAAGAATTTTAGAGAGCGTGAATAACTACACTGTAAAAAATATCTGTCCTCAACGTGAGATTTAGCCTTGCTGCTCACTTTTTAAATTACACTAGACTCAAAATATTTCTGACTCTTTGTAAACTGTTTCTGTTACTGTTACCAGGAATAAGCAATGCTTCATATCACCTGAACAGAATTTTTTTCCCCCCTAGGTTTTATTTTAGGCTTTAGGCTGAAAGCTTTTCCTGTATGTGTTTAATCAAAATCTGCTTTGCTGTAGTTTGAATGGCATTTTTTGCAGTGTATTACTCAAGACTACTTTAAAAGTTTACAGGAACGTCTGGCTGCTTAGAAGCAAAGTGTAAAGAAATGAGGGGCATAAAGACAATTGCACAGTGCTACAGCATTAACAGCAGTGGTAATATGTTACCAGAATAAAAAGTATTGTTAGCAATATTGATGGGACTACTGCTTGAAACCTATTACCAGTGTAATTAATGTCTGAATTGTTGTATATATTAAACAATTGGGGACAAAAGCCCCAGTCATATGCCAGGCATAATTTCCAGCTGCACTTTAAATAACAATTTCATTCTGTGTTCAGTTGTTGTCATGCTTTGCTGAATACAAGATTTAAAACCTCTGCTGACCAGGCGGTGTGGAGTTTTAACCTTCAGCCTGTAATTCTGAAACAAATATTATATTGGTCACCAATTTTCTAATGCAATGGTTTCAATGCTCAATCTGCACGAGGAACAGGGTGAGAGGGTAGAAGGGGAAAGAGCAGCAACCAGGAATATCAGGACTTAAGTCTGCATGAGTTACAGCTCAGCAAATGAGTTACTATTATGCAAGAGCTCAGTCAGCCCAGCTGGAGATCAGGGAGAGAGAATAAGCAGCGGAGTGAGTGAGCGAGCTGAGGGACGGAGAGGAGGAGGCTGGACAGAAAATAACAGCGAGTGAGCAGAGAGCAGACAGATTACAGCTGGATCTACCTCATACGCACACAGAGTCATGAACACAGACATGCACACGCTCTCACATCCCTTTTTCTCTCTGTCATACCTCCATGCAGCATAGCAGCGTCACGAGTAGAAGCACAGAGGACACTGTTCATCTATTAACCAAGGGTGTGAGGAGAGAAGTTCAGACAAGACAAGAAGAGAGGAACAAGGGACAAGAGAAAGAACTGAAGAGGAAAACAGAAAAGGGGGAAGGAAGAGAAGAAGAAAGAAACTTTCTACTAAAGGATATTTTCTTGTTTTGAGCTCTACCATGAGGCTGTGAATTACTTTCCTCTCTTCTTCAGTAGCTGACATCATGCGTCTGAAGGGCAGACAAACTGGTGAAAGTGGAGGCACCCACCTCTGGATGTTGCTGTGCTTCTTGCTATGTTCTCTGGTCCTGGCTAGGGGCTCCACTCCAAACCCAGAGGACTTGCAGAGCACAGGTGCCACATCGCTGCCAGAGGGATGGCTCAGCACCACAGTCCAGCTGCAGCCAGATCTAGAGACTGAAGCCCTAACACCAACACGGGCACCAACAGAGATATCGACAGAGACACCAACAGAAGCACAGACTGCTGCACAAACAGAAGCAAAAACAGAGGTTCTGACTGAGATGCAGACTCAGATCATCACCAACAATTACACAGGTTGGTCCATCTAAGAATCATCAACTGGTCGTATAGCTTTGCCTAAACTTTTCATGTGTGCATAATTTCTACTGGTGGCTTAAAACTGTTGGGTACCAGAGTTAAATTTGCTTTGAGACTCACATTAAACAAAAATTTGAATCAAACTTTTTAACTCTCACTTCGTTTATTTTAACTGGAATAAAATGTCAGACTAAGTTATAAAAATGAGTAAAATCAGTTTTAAAAATAAACCCGGAAGCTCTTTTAAATTGTCTGGTTATCCAAAGAAATTGGAACCAAAAAACAGCTACTTTAAAAGTTTTTGTTGTCCTGGACATATATATATATGTAGTTACATAGTAAGTCAAATAACACACAAGAGATTTACAGAAACTTTTCAAGTTAAATACAAGAGAAAGATCATAGTCCTTGAATGAAGAAGTTCAAAGAAGACCTTGTTCCACAATCCAACTGACTACTCTTGGATTTGTCCATTACTACACAAAAAGCATAAATATTTCAACAAAATCAAAATTTTTAAATGAAAGCAACATAAATTTTCAGTGTTTTTACAGACTTCTATAAAGTCAGAGCACCCACTGGTCATCTGAAAAACCTCCACTATGTTTTGTAATTTACACACCATTAGGATGAATTTACAAAATCAAAAGAGTCACGTTGACTTTCCAGCTGAAACACATCAGGAATGAGAGTTTTATTTCCACAAGTAAACATCTTGCTCTGAAGTCTTCATGTATGGAAGCAAATCTGCTTGTGCACTAACCACTTTGGCTTTTAATTGAGAACAAAGCTTTGTATTTGTACAGGGAAAGACTAAATTTTTTAAATATTTGTCAGCATTAATTTGTGTGATGAAAATGTATTTTTTTTTTATTTAAGATTTTTAAGGAGTTATTTATTGGTTTTAGACTCGCAGCTAAGGTTAGAATAAATTATTGGGGTTCAGCCTGAGGTGAAGGATAGCATGTGTTTGGTGAAAGTGGTTGTGCGTGTGATTTCAGGTGTTGCAGCTAGAGATGGTTCATTATGTGCCTTTTGGAGTTGTTCAACCTTAAGAAGAAGCTGCAGCATCACTTGGATGACTTCATGTCCATTAGAGCATGAGCTTTCCTTCTCCTTTTTTTCTGTTTTTTGTCTATATATCAGCCTCACACTCCTATTTTCTCCTTATTTTTTGTTTCTTTCTTTTATTTTAAACACTTTCTCTTCTTTATTTCCACCATTTACCGCCTTGTCCCTTACACACCCCCCCTCAGTGCCTGCATTGTCACGTGTATGCATGAACAGCCAAGAGCAGATAAAAAAAAATGCAAACCTCACGTGCCCAATACACACACACAACTCCCTAACACACACATAAGAAATGAATGCACTTGGCCTAAACTGCATCAATCTTCTTAAAGGTTTAGAGAATAAACACAGTTGCTCATTTCATAACTGCAGCTCTGTGTCCAACCAAGCAGGAGTAAGCACTTTATACTTTAACAGCACACACAGCTGACCAGCTGGCTTGCAACATTGCGCCACATGCATGAATTACGCCAGATCAGAGCTATTCTGTAAGGGGGCTTCCAAACACGCAAAATCCTGGAGGTGTGATAAATATCAAGCTGCCCAGAAGCAAAAAAAAAAAAAAAAAAAAATATGTGTGTGATATGTTTGTGCATGACATTAGTCCACTTGCATTAATAGATAAAAACAGTGATCCAGGTTTTGTTTACTTTCTATACAGCATAATTCAAGCGCAGCTGACTCCTTGTTTTAGGACCAGATTACATCAAAAATACTGTGTTCATGTTTGAACATTTTAGCTCTTTTTGTTTCCGCTTCCTAAAGTAGGAAATCTGTCTCAGTCATCATTTCGTAGACAGCTGACGTCTTTTGAAGACTTTGTTTTTAACCCCTAACCCAACATTTTGCAGCCAAGCAAAAGGAAGTGAACAAAAAATAAAGTGAGAAGGGTCTTTCAGTGATTTAAACCCCCAACCTGGTCATTTATAGCAGTTTTTGTGTTCATATGCAGGTCAGCTCAGAAAAAAACTCCACCTTGCCTGTTTTATCCTCAGGAATTTGACTCAAGAGCAACAAAAAAGTCAATATAAAAGCAGAGTTAGAAAGTGAAGTCAGTGTAGAAATGCATTCTCATTGATGGACAACATAGAGAAACTTCTCTGAGGGCAAAACACATCCAATCACATAGAAATATTGAAAAATAAAACTCACTTCATCTTTGATGAATTTGATTAGCTAAGTACACTTTCATCTAATGATTTTGGTTGTAATTTGGTAACTTATGTTCCCATTTAGAATAAAACTAACAATTCTCACTGTACAGGATCAGATTTCCCCCAACAAACGTGACTACAGATGCCAAGATGCATAACCCAATGCTTCAAAACGGTATTTCCAGCCAGCCTCACAAGCAACCCATAACACTGCCCTGTCAGAACCTCTTGGCATCAGACTTTAAAGGCCCAGATATCCTTAGGCCTTTTCTGTCAAGATGCAGAGTAAATGTTATATAAAAACAGGGGCTTACTCTAGGATGAACCATGACCTTTTTTCCTTCAAGTTGCCAAAACCTGACCAGTTTTGGCTACCTAAGTAAAACCAGTTGCGGTGGCTGAACATACTGTAACCAAACTAAACAAGTGAGATGAAAAACTGGAATAAGATGACCCTGGTACATAGTTGTAACCCTTTTTAACTATTTAAATATCTAATTATATAGGGTCACTCTAACTTTCATTTAAAATGTACAAGGAACACTTTAACCCCTTATCAAGCGGGGTCATTTTGGCAAAAATGCCTGTAATATGACCTCTCCAAATTAGAATTACTGCTGCTATTGAACCCTCTGGATTGTAAGTACAGGCTTGGGCTCTTTGTAAAGGTAACACTCTGTAGTTTCACCCACAGCAACCAGAATCACTGTAAGTATTACTGATAAAAAGTTATACACTTTGTAACACACAGAAAAAAATATTTTTTTGTCCTCGCCTAACCTGTACGGACAGAATTAGACCAATCTTGATGGGAAATATTGATGTTTGACCTATAGAGAGCCCTCAAAGGTAAGGAAAGTCAACATTTAAACTTTCTGCTTGTCTGTAAAAAAGGCTTTAATGTTAGCGCTGTGGTTGTTGCGTGTCAAAATGGTTTATATCATCAGAACGACAAGACTTTGAGCTTTCATTTGATGTGTATATTGTGGGCATTCATGACAGAGGGGCTTGCACACATGGCTGCAATGTTGTTGATTAGTAGTCATGTACCGGGACCTGTACGTCTGCATCATAAGGGGTTAAGGAAACTATTTTTGCTATAGATCCATTACTTCCACACATTGACTCGGACCTTTCTCAACTGGAAAATTTAATGTTTATTGCTACAGAAGTATTTATTTTGACCAGCAGCCATTCATTTTAAATAAATATGGGTGTTTTTCTCATACAGTAAGCTGTGCTTCTCTAAACATTTCTGTGTCCCCACAGCTAACTGCAGAACTGTTCCCAGAACTACAAGGACCTCTGACACTGACCTGCTAATCACAGTCTTGTACAAAGCTTGTTCAATACAAGATCCTCAGCCGAGTCAAAGGTCTGTAGAAGCTGGAGTAGACTCAGAGTCTGCAGACACATTTAGATCAATTCTGTGTTAAAAATCCATAATCTGTTGAAGAGGGTTGAGCTGATTCTTGAAGTACTGAATAAAAGCTGTCAGACTGTCAATAGCAGCGATTCATTATGCAGCTGGTCCAGGAATCCTCTCTACTGGCTCATGCTGGAAGTAAATCGATCAAAGCTTTGATATTGATCAGCTTGTCCTGAGATGCTTCTGTTTTCACACTTCAAGAACACACATTTGTAACCTGTCAGGCATAATTTTTTTAGGTTGCTTTCCTTAGTCCTATGTCAGTGACATCTTTTAAATGGACAATATTACCCCTTGATTTCTGATTGCAGCTGAAGTCTATATAATCTGACCTCATTGTCCACTGCAGTGAAGACTAATAGTTGATTTTAAGCTAAATAAATTTTTGAACCCTATGGCACTATTAAAAAAGGAAAGAGGGTCATGAGAAAAAATAAATAAAAGTTCATTCTCTGGGTAACATTTCAAAGCAATGAATCCTATATTTGTAGAGATTTCTGAGATTATAGAAGTGAACCAACTAAAAGCCCACTGCACCGCTAGCTTAGCTAAGACGATGAGTAAGATCAATGACACAAGCAAGAATTACTATACAGCAATTACATGATTGCTGCTGATGATGAAGTAAACAGTTGCAGCAGTTTTCTGCTGATTAGACTCTTGATTAGTAGTAGTTATTTCAGGTTTACAGATGCCCTAAGCCTCAACATTAACACGGTAACACAACCTATTAACCTAAACAGACAAGGTAAGAGTTGATGTTAGTGTTAATCCCTCCATGAAGCCTATATCAGTTACTTAAATTAGTTTAATCTGGCCGAGCAGGAGTTTATAGAGAATGATTGCTGTTGTGGTGTTTTCTTTTTTTCTTTTTGTATGAAATCTTTTCAGTATAAGGATATAATTTAATTGAGATGTTTAGTGTTTCAGGGAAAAAGCTGCCCTCTACTCCTCCACTGCTCTATCTCTACCATAAGGAAATACGTCTTCAAAGATTCTTGAGGCCAATGTACTCAAACAGAATCAAACACCTTGATCAAAAGTAAAAACTAAAAGGTGAGATTTAGATACAGCTCCATGACCATAAGCTGCTTATTCCTCACTCGTGAGTCTGATAAGAAATGATCGTCAGCGAAAAGTCCAAAATGTAATCCTTAACCCTAACAATGCCCTCAGTCCGATTAGCTTAGAAGAAAAGCCAATTACCTTTGTCTATTCCAGGTTATTTCTGGTACAATAAATCCTGCTAACATGCTAAGACACAGAAGAGCAGATTTTCTCACTACCTTTGTACCTTTAAGGTTTTTTTTTTATCTATTTTTAGTGCACTTCACATACAGTATGTGCAAAAGTCTTGAGCCACCCTTTGTCTGGAAAATAGGGAAACTATGCACATCAAGTTATTGAAATGTGTAGACATAAATGTGAATACAGTGTGTAATGGAACGAATCAAGACCCACTGTCAGATATGAATGTATATCTACTTATTTAGTGGTTTCACATTCCAGTGTAGTTTTCTAACCATGACCATCAAACAGAAACATGAAATATGGTGGAAAAGATTGTGCTGGTGGATTTAAACCAGCAATCCCTTGCTTGAAGGAAGGGCAGGGGTTAATACCACTCACCAGTGCTTCCTTCCCATTGACGTGCAACTTGTGTCCTAATAAAGAGTGGCAACTGTAGATATAATTACACTGCAAACATTATGGCAGGAATGGGAATGTCATCATTCCCTTCCTTAAGAATAACTTATCAACAGCCATCCTTCCACAGAGGCCTTTTCTGATGAGGCTTCATTGAACAGTAGATGGATCAGCTGTAGCATTTCTCAGGTCTTTGCAGGATTTTTTCTTTCTTTTTTTTAATAAGTTCATCCTATTTAGATCCTGCTTGTCTATTGCATAGTGTCCCGTTCTTTAATTTTTTAGGGACTCAGTGCACATCGTGTAGTGATACACCAAGTTTTCAGCTATTAGCTCAATGGGAATCACATTGTTCTTGCAAGAATGACCATGTTATTCCCATCAAACTATGTTATCTTTGGAATTGTGCAACTCAAGACATGCTGTCATAGCACCTAAAATTTTTCTGTCATGTGAAAAGACAACACTGCCTTGAGTTACCTTGAGGCAGGTGCATTTTTTACACTTAAAGAATTACTCTTAAGTGACTTAATGCAATGTACCCCATCCCTCTGAAAAAAGGTTGGGTACAAAGGTTGGACTAAACCATTTATGAAAAAGCTGCCAATGTCCAAAGAAAAACTTTGAAAGACCTTCAGAGGCTGAAGAACAATTGCTCACAGCCACTTTCAACGGTTACAGTAAAATCTGACTCAAGGGCAGCTCAAGACTTGTGAACAGTACTGTAATGCTAAAAAGTTCTCTCAAAACACCTATTACATGTATGTATAGAAAAGTAACAAATGCCAATTGTGTTTTGTTTATTTTATTTTATTCCATGTTATTTTAATTAATCCCATGGAACGAGTAAAAGATAGTAGTTTCAAAGTAAATACTAAAACTTTGATGCTGGTCTTAGGATTTCTGCAGGCATGACTCATGGTTAGAATGTCCTTGGAGACAAATATACACTTGCATGTAGAGCCCTGGATATTTATGTCAGCAACACACACTAACGTCATTCTACAGTCTAACAGGCTTGGCAAGTTTTAGAGAAAGACCTTCCTCTGTCTGCTGCCTGTCAATCCAATACGGCTGCTGGCACTAACTCAACTTCATTATTACCTTCCCACAGCTTAAAAGTGGCTGAGCAAAGTCACTAAGTGAGAGTCTGAAATGAGCTTTCTGACCGTCCTGCTCAGATGGGTGAAGCAGCGAAAGAACAGAAGAGCAGGGGGCATGGCAGTTGAGAGATGAGCACAAATCTAGACGCTTGCTTTGCAACAGAAAACAAAAAGCCAGACATTATCTTTTTGGCAGGAACATTAGGCTTATCTCTGTCTTACAAAGAATTAACATAGAGACTCTAATGTCTGCATCAAAAGTATGAAAACACATCATCATCTTGACATCGACCATTATTCCGTGGACTACCATTTTTACTGCCATTAAGCCGATAGTAGAGGTTTAGGAGGCATGAGTGACACGCACAGGATGAATCTGACAGACATTCCCCAGGAAGCCTCTGTCTTTGGAAAAAACATACTCAAACTGAACATAGTCACTGTTGTGACTACACTATAGTTAGAGGCTTTATTGCTGTTTGAGGAATTTACCAAAAATGTATATTTTTCCCATGTTTGCCATAAGATCATTTGACTGTCCAGTTGATAGAATATGCACAGACTACGGACTTACTGTAAATTATTAATACTGGAGCAAGAAAAGCTGCCATCAGAGAAGCCAAAGTGCAGTTTCTTAATATACATTCATTTATATGATGTCCTAGAAGCTTCCTGTTAGAAGCACACAGCCTATAGCTGTGAAATGAAAGAATAATGTGATGATATTTTTACATCCTCAGGTTGGCCTAATTTTGCCTACTAGTGCAAAATGACTGATGAAATACCAAATGATCAAAATAATAAATCAAAGTTGCAACTGGCACCATGATGTTGGCCTCTTAGAAAATGGCAAAAATTTGTTTATTTCAATGCTATATTCTATTGTCACTTGCATTAAGGCTGTTTTGTTGTATGCACAAAAGCTGAATTTAACTTCAGGATAGTGTTTCAATGCTCACATTGTAGGATAAATTCTATTTTTAGCCCTTATAAACAAGTGCTGCAAATGCCTGCATGTTAAAGAATACACATTCTAATGAGTTTTGAGATTAAAACTCAAATTTATTATCAAGCAATTTACTAAAAACCCTACATATACTCACATCTCTTCCCTTTCCAATTAGTTTTGATCTTTTCTTAGCCAAACAAAACTAAATCTAACCTGGTAACAATTGTTATAAGCAACAAGGAGGGGTATTACATACAACAGGGGTGCCCAAGTCCAGTCCTCAAGATGTACTATCCTGCAACTTTTAGATGCAACCCTTCCCCAACACACCTGAATCAAATAATTGGCTCGTTACCAGGCATCTGCAGAGCTGAATGACATGTAGATGAGGGAATTGAGCCATTTGATTGCAGTAGATCTCGAGGACTCAACTTGGGCACCCATGACTTACAAGATGGCACTCCCATCCTAGCATGCAAAACAGAGTGGCCTATCTTTGCCTTCTCTGTAAGCTCTCACATCAGTGCAGCCATATAGCATTTGTTCATTACCCTATAAGTTCATATTTAAAACTAGCACCTTCAGAAGGTGGTAGAGGGAATTGTAAATTTCAGACCACAGGTGTCAAACTCCTTGAGTGCTGCCATCCCGCAGGTTTTCATGATTTCCCTGCTCCAACACACCTGACTGAAATTAATGGATGAAGTATGCATATCTATTTCATCTGTATCAGTTGTGTTGTAATAGAAAGTTAGCATCATACCAACGCAGGGGGAACCAAAACAGAATCCACAGTCAACTTTGAACCGATTAACAACTCATATGACTCCTTGTTCACTGTGAAAAGTCACTATTGACTGTAGTCTTATCAATTTAGGAATTTTTTAAAGGTTAAACCCAGTTTAACACTCTTTTGTCTCTTATTTTCAAAGCATTGTAATTTATCCCTTTAAGTACATTGGTTTCCTGCATTTTCAGGATGTAAGCTTTTGTTGACTTATTCCTCCTAAATCGAAGCGACAGTGAAACATGGAGCAGAGAAAGATGGATCAGGATGTCTTGCATCTTTGTCATGTAAATTTAATAAAGGTCTTCACCTTAAATGTGCAACTTTGTGCTAGCTAGTTATTCTGTATTTATCATTTTGTAGTCGCTTTTGTTGCAACTCCAAGAGTTATTCAAACTTAATTGAAAGTCACAAGCCTTTTTTTCCTTCTGCTGTGTTAGTGATGTTCATTCTATGATCTCAGACTCATTGTTTCTGCTCTATTTAACCAGAGAGATTATCCTCTGTCAGAGCCAACAAAAGCTGATCAGTAAAGAGAGGTGGTGCATTTTAGCTTCTGTTTAGAGTTTAGTATAATTATCATTAAACTGCTTATACATTTAAAATAATCATATGCTACTTTATACATATATAAAAGGAAGGAAACTCCAAAAGGGGGAAAAAAAACATTAAAATTATTCTTAATGTATTTGATCTAATGTGTGAAAGTCATAACACAGTTAATGTTTTGCATGCATCATACTACAAATACGAATGCATGACTGGGGAGAATACACATGCCTTTATGTGCTTGCTTGGAAACATATACTACGTAAGCAGAGGAAGAGCTGTGAGGATTAGGTAATCAGTTGTGGTACAGTGCATCAGTGAAGTGCAACAGGAATAGATACACTGATGGAGAGGACACAGCAGAATGATGTTTAAGGTCAGATCACACAAGAGAGCAGCTGGAGCAAAAAGAGAAAACAAAGTTCAAAAAGAAGAAGACAGAAACACATGGATGAGCAAGCTGAAGCAAGTCAGCCATCAGCCTAGAGTGCCGTCTTTCATTAGTTTTAGCTCAGACTTTTAGCATCTGGTAGTCTGACTCAGATGAAGTGTATTTCTAAGCTTAGTTTATCCAGGGACAAACAGGCCAAACATAGAAGAGGGAGATTCTTTCCAGCACTCTGATGTCCAAGTTTGAGATCTTTGTCCGAACTGTCACCCTAACGCTATAATGATCAAGTTCAAGGAAATGTTATTTTCTCTTTCAAAGTTTTATTCTCTCCCACATGAGACATTGATCCAGAACTGCCTGAAATACCTTGTTTACAGCTTCATGTCTGAATCTTTCATGCAAATAGACTAATCTTTATTTAATCGCAAACTACTCAAAGTGATTCCCTGTCACAGACAAGTGGGCGTGATGAGAAACAGGAATGCAGTAAAGTGAATGTTTGGTTGCCAGTGCTGGGTTGCCAGGTTTGCAGGGCCAGAGTTGTATTAGTACCCTGTTGGCAGCCAAAATCTCTAACAGGCAACTCACATTTTCCCAGTGACAGAATCTTTTTTTATTTCTTTTTCTTCTTGTAAATAGTCTAAGCAAATCTAGCTGGTTCAACACATGCAAGCGTCTACACCAACACATACCATCTATGCTTCAGAATTGCTTCTGTCATGCACATTCACATAAACAAAAGTACAGGAAAACTATTTTAATTGTTCTGGCATTAAGTGTGATCTTTAATGTTGCTGGGCTCCTCTGGGGGTGCTCTGTTTGTTCAGTTTATACTGGCGTCATTGTTCCTTTTCTCTGTTTACTACAGCAATTCAAACCCCAGGGAGCGAAGCGTTAAAAGAAAAAAGTCCTCAGCTCAGAGTTTTCTCACACTATCCTAATATGTTAAAAACTTCATTTATAGAAGTACAGCAATCTTTCTATGGCAGAAATGTATGTAAGTGTGGATGTGAGGAATTTATTTTTAAGTCTTATGACTTTTTGTAAGTTTGCATACTGTAAATGCTGGAAAGTGATTAAAATTCTTTATCTGATCACATGATTGTGTAGATTAACTACACAAGCATTTATTGTACTTTCTGATATACTATTTTTTTTTCTTCTTGTAAATTTACTTTTTAAAATGTTAAGAAATGTAAGCCAGCAGAAAGGATTATATTATTTATAATCAGACCTTGAGTCAAGTGCCTAGAAAGGACCAAAAGTTTTGAAATAAATATGTTCAGTCTTAGAGGTGCAAAACTTAAAGATCCAAAGATGTTAAAAGTCAAGCTAGGATATTTCATCAGATTACAGTCCTTATGTCTGACTACGAGCACAAATGGAGAATTGATTTAATAATTGAAGTATGTTGAATTGTGCAAGGTAAAGAAGGAAATTATGAAATGTTTATAAGTTTTTAGTTTACCTGTTATTACTTTAGGACCAGAACAACAGACTAATTCAGCTGGCCTTCAGTTGTTGAACATTTAACATTTAACTGGACAGCTCTCTATATTTCATATTTTCTTTCTTTTTTTTTTTTTTTTTTTTACATAGGATGATGACCCCACCTTCTTCTGTTACTTCAGCCTGACTTATGCACTTAAGAGTAATTCTGCTCCTACTTTCATTATCCAGCTGGGTTAGTTTGACTATGAGAAATTCAGTTTGGTAAGATCTTATCAAATCAAACATCTGCATGCATTCTGAAATATGCATGCAGATGTTTTTGGACATTTTGGACCAGCATAATAATTTAGATTTACTGTCAGGTTGTTGACTGTCTCTGTCTCGCTTCCTACAGGCAGTCCAAACAGTGAAAGAAAGTTAGCCACTACAAGGTAGATTTCAATAATAAAAAGATAAATAAATAAATAAATAAAATCATATTCTACGGAAGCGAGGAGCTGTCACCCAAATTAAAAAAAATGGGACATTATCACATTATAATGTGATACTTTATTGTAAAACCGTGAAATTTATCATTTCCTTTCATTTTTTTTTAACAACAAACAGGCTAGGATAGGGAGGCTGCCCCTCCAGGCAAACTTAGTCTGCTCTGATTGTAAGTGCCATTATTCAGGTAGGTATAGATGATGTACATTATATACATTACATAAAAACACTTGAGCATCAAATTTAATTTCATGTGACAAACAGGAATTAAAACAGTAGGATTAGTCTTTAATGGCCAGTGATATTCATAGTATCACACAGTACAGCCAATTTCAAACATTTTATGAAGATGTTTAACTTTTTTACTTCATTGCCACTCTCAGTTTCTTAGACTAAGATACTAAAAAATACATGCTAGGGTTGTATTCTAATAATATATGGTTTAAGTTAGGTATAACAACTATACAATTATAATGGTTGGAGTCAGTCACATCAATTTTAGATACAGAAATGATCCCAGCCTGCCTAAGTACACAAAAGAATTTCAAAGATTTTCACTAGCACATGTTTAATTTAAACAGACTCGTGGCCTTGTAATTAAAAACATAAAAACATAATTAGTGTGTGTGGGAGCCAGGACAGTTGTGTAGTTGCAGATGTGCACAAGACAACTCAAGCAAACTGTGGTGCACGTTCATCAAATTATAGCCTGTAGCCAGTGGCTCGCTAATTAAATCTAGAAACTGTACTGGGCTTGTTCTATGGCAGATATAAATAGCTTAATATAGATCCAAATAAAGTCCCAATGAAAATAACAATGAAAGTTCATTTACTGCGTCATCTTATAATCAGTTGTTGTTCTGAACTGTATGTTTCTGAAAGATCTTTACATGAATGCTCCCAGCTTTGAAACAAAGGACTGACTAGCTTCTTAGATTAATGTCTCATAGTAATTACATTACCCTTGTTTTTATTGAGTATCATTTTGTTTTCATTCATATGCAAATTTCTACCTCAGTATGTATCTAAGCAGCTACTTTTGCTCCTTTTAACCTTTAAAAGTCATGCTCATATCAGGAAAATAAGTGTTTTTACTTTTAATTTATAAACCTGTTATTAAGACTTTAATGTAGAAAATGTAAAAACAATCTTTTGTTTTTTGTTGGTAGGTATAGTTATAGTTATATGGTAGATATTGTTAGATATCCAAACTTGGTTTAAAAAGAGGAACAAATGTACAGTTGTATTTGGCATAATTATGATAGCAAATGACTTGCACAGAAGTTAAGATTGTAATCTGTAAAGAATATTAAATAATAACATTAAGATGCATCCGAATTGTTTGAGATTTTGGACAAAACTTTAACCGCCAGATATAAGTGTTCCAAGTGATCACATGAGTAAAAGATCTGGAAGGGAAAAACAGAATAGCTTCAGTTTTATGTCTTCAAAACAGAGTCAGCTTGTATTTCTTTCCCTGCGCTGAACTTTGCACGTGTCTGGTGTGTGTGCCTTGACGTTTATGTGTATGAGGGAGGAGAGGCCATCATCTTTCCACAGGATCACGGGATCCTCTCCCTCACTGTTTCTACTGCTGCAGAAATCCTCCCATCTGTCGCTCCTAATCAGCAGAGAGCAGCTTGCATGTTCACAGGGTCTTATGCTGGGATGACATCCCCCCTCTACTCTACCCCTCCCACACACACAGATTACACTGCTGCTGACACAGAAAAAGCACAGTGCAGCACCACACACCCCTCTGGCCAATACTCATTATAACAACATCAGCAAACAGCAAACAAAACGCTTCCATTGATAGAGTGTATTGTATTTTATTATCTATAATTTCGCAAACAATACCAGGCAAACTGCAGGTCTTTTCTGGTTCATCACCCATTTTTATTGGAAGTATTTTAAAGTAAACACAAGTTCAGTAGTCTTGGTTAAGAGTGGAACAGTAAAATTTGAATACCCAGAGTTTCCTCAATTATCAGCACTTTTAAACAACCCGGTCAAACCTGCAGATATCATATGATCATTTTGTCCAACTATGAAGAAAAAAGCATGTGGGACATTTTTGCAATCAGTGTTTCCGTGTGTTTAAATCCCAGCAGCACAATCTAACAATAGCTGCAGCATCACGAGATCTCTGAGGTATTTGTGTATTCTAGCATAAGGAAGATAAAAATAGTATGCTCTGCCTCTCCAGCTCTTCCAATTTACCAGTGTAAACACTAATCTCAGTCTCCCAGAATGAGTAACAGACATTCTGGCTCAAACTTTCTACTGTGCGTTTGACATGTAAGAGAGAAGAAAAGGAGACAAGGTTGGGGAAGGGAGAAAATCAAAAAGCTAAAAAACCTGATTACATACCTGACTGCACAAAATGAACCAAACAGGACCATATGCATGTATATGTGTGTGCATGTTGAAGATAAGGGTATATTCAGTCCCCAGACCTTTGTCATAAAGCTACCTGTCAATCAAGAGTTTGAGAGACTTAGGTTTTCCACAAAGGACCGACTCAAAAAAGCAAGTCTGCCTATGACATTTAGTCAACTAATGCAGTCAATTAATTCATTAAGTCATTCTTAAATAACTGGTCAATAAAGTTAACACCGAACATGTTTCTTTATTGTGTTGCAATTCAGTCGTCCTGCAGGTTTATGCTTGATCTTAGCAATTTTGTCCATTCTTATCAGGTTTGTCCTGTGTACCTGTCCTTCCACCTCGCCGAGGTTCCTTCTATGTGGAGAGTGGCACAGGTGTATCAGTCGGCAGTGTGCTGGCCTTCTGGTGCAGAGAAGGATACCAGCTGGTCGGCAGTGACAAAATCTACTGCGATGTCAGAAGTGGGAAAGCAAAATGGAGCAACTACCTGCCTGTCTGTGAAGGTGAGTGGGACTACGCAAGAGTAAAAAGCAAGATGGACTCTAATTTAGGGGTATACATGCAGAATTTACAGAATTTACAGTACATTTCTTGCTTGGGAAGCATGTCTCTCAAACAGAATTTTAGCATTTTAGGAAAAATATTTCAAATAAAACAATACAAACATGATGGTTTAGAGGAAAAAAAAACCTGACACCTGTAATTTCTTTCTGTGTATTTTTTCTATTTATTTATTTTTTTCCAAATGACAGCAATCCCCAGACCAGAAGACCGTGGACTGAGAGTGGCTGTACTGGCATCAGTGGTGAGTGGCATAGTCATTTTTGCCATGTCCCTGGCCTTCCTCATCTGCTGCCTCCAGGAACGATCCAGTCGGTACCGTGCTAAGAAAGATGGACAGAGCAGGTAGGAAACAAAAGCATAATAAATTTAGGATTTTCTCAAACTCTAGTAAGCTAACAAAGGTTTACTCCTTAATCAGACGAAGAGAAAAACGATCAGCTCGTCGAAGCGAGTGCTGGCTGGAGAGGGAAGAAGGAGAGTGGGAAGCTTTTCCTCCACCCAAAATCTTCCACCTGTCCCAAAGGATGAACCCTCGTCTGGCTCCTGACAGCCCTCTTTATCTGACAGCAGGCCTCAGTGGATATGAGAACAGAGGATACCAAAGGTAAAACTGCAGCTCTCAAATCTTTAGTGAACCCAATCCATAAGAGCACAGGAGGGAGGAAGCTTAGTCTAACAAAGCTCAAAGAAAATTTAGCTCATAAAAAAAGACACAAATATCCCAGAGCTGTGAGCAAAGAAAAACAGAGCAAAAATATTTGAAGTTCTCCTGCAAATACAAAGCATAATAGGACAATGAGTTTAAAGAGCAGATTTATGCCCCCTGAGCAGAGCCAACATTAACTTGCAAAACTAGTCTAAAATAAAGAGTCAGAACACACTGAACCAACAATCAAATCTAAAAGGATATCCACACAAAATATTATCTTACCCTTACTGTAATGTACTGTTAAATTAATGCCAATATTTATTAACAGTTGATTTAACTGGTTTATTAAATATTACCTTCAAAAAACCAAAAAGTTTTTTTTCTTTCTCTCCAGCAAAATTGTACACATTTACCCCATTTGTAATCTATGTTCATATTTAGGTAATTGTGAGATTGGTTGATCTTGGGATCCCAGTGCCATATATTGCTCATCTTGTCAACCTGAAACACATTTTCTAGTTCATTGTTCAGCATAATTTTCATGGTAATTCTTCAAAAAGCTTTTGGTTAGAGTTACATAAAATAAAGTATTAACCAATGTTTTGGTTGAGTTTATGAAAATACTTTGAAGCGGGCTGCACGGGCTGCTTCCCCCCCACTTTAGATGAGAGAGGCTGTTTAGCATGGGTAGCCTTTTCTCTTGGTTGGCAGATGTATGGTGGCATTGCTTTACTGGGTGTTCGCTGTGCTACATGGTGGTCCTTTTGGTGCTAGACCATTTTGTGTCTACAGCAGGGTTACTCCTGGCTGTTCGGATTCCATTAGGGAACTTAGTTATGGTCTGTTTAGTTTGGACTCACCTTTTGTTATACACTCAGTTTCGGTGGGACAGCTGTGAAAGTCAAACACAACGCATTTTATTGACATAAATGTAAAACATCAAATAAAACCTGGAACAAAAGATGGTAAACAAGTGTTAGGGTTAGTGAAACTAAATAAAAAATGTTAAATGGTAATATTTGGGAATTTATGATTTTATATTGACGCCACCACCGTAAGCATTGACTAATTGCCTAGCAGCTATCACTATTAGCTTAACTAATACTAACTAGCAACTATAGCTCTAATTATAGTGAACAGCTTTTCATACTGCTAGCTAGCTATAGCTATGGCTATAGCTACGTATGTTAGCAATATTAGCTATTGCAAAACTATAGCAAGCTATAAAAGTATGTATTAAAAGTTTAACATAACAATACTTTTATATACTTTCATGTTTGTCATCTCAGGCTTGTAGTTGCCAAGAGTGGTATCATTTAGTATTGTACTGAAGTATATTGTTCAACACTCATCACAGTAACACTTCATATCATTTGCTCTTTGTGTTTCAGGAGTCAGGAGAGTTTGCTGAAGGCCTCTGTGCCTGGACTCTACCGCTCTGAGTCTCAGCTATATCCACATGTCGTCCTTCAGAGGGTCCCGACCCCGACTGCGCCCTCTGCCCCAACCGCTCCATCTGCCCCAGTCTATCTTCATCTTCCCTCCTCCTCTTCTTCAGCGTCATCTCCAGCCCACACCATAACTCAAAGTCAGCCACGGATCATGACGCAGTACCCCACTCCAACGTATCCACCCCACCCTAACACAACTGTGTCTGCCTATCCTCACCCAACACCAGCACCTATTTATCCCAACCCGAACCCACCACCACAGAGGCCGTGGCAGTAGCTTTTATCTTCAAGTTTCCTCATTTCTAAGGGCGCTGCTGTTCTCACTGAAGATGCTAAAAGAACGCACGCAGAGAAAACGTTACTGGCACGTTTTACAGACATAATAGTCCTTTTATTCCTGTTTTCTCCCACAGAGGTCTGCAAATACCATGTTCCAAAGCAGACATAAAGGACATGCAGCCAGTATGGAAGCACTCCCTTTTACTGCATGCTCGATGAACTTTTTCTCCAAGTTGAAATCTATAGAAAAAGAAGGATTTCTTTTCTAAACTACAGCTGCATTCACTTCAAGAGGAGGTCTTCAGATAAAATTCTTTCTTTTAAACCCCATATCTTACAAGATTCATGGGTTTAGTCAGCAAAAGGACACAACGGGCGGTGGTGATTTGGAGTGCAGTTTAATGAAAGAAAACCAGGCGTGTTTAGGCAGCTCTCTGCAATGTAAATTTTTTATATATTGCTTGAAAAAAGATCCTTCTTTCTGGGGATCAGTTGATCTAAACTAGCTTCTGGACTGAAAGGTGCATATATTTTGACCCCTGGAATTTTTGACCAGAATTATGTGGGATTTCACAAGTTGAGGAAATGGACTGAGTATATGGATTTATGAGCAGTACACTTTGATTAAAATACCACTACTTTTGCAACTACTGAAAGCAACCAGTTTTGTTTGTAACAATGTAATAATGTAGTAATCCTTCTCAGCTATACTTTTGTTTCACACTGAAGCAGTTTTGTATCTGTTTATTTTTTATGCTGCACCTCTTTATGTCACACCAAAACCTACCAAAACCCTCTTTTGTGGTCAGCATTTTGACTAGTGAGATATTTTGGTACAGTCATCCAGAGCTGCTGATTTGTTTAGGATCATCTGTACCTTATGCACCTCCTGTATGCTAAAATGATCATTCCAAATAATCTATTGATATTGAATCATGCTGAGCTCTTTGAGCCATAGAGAGGTTTAAAAAATAAGTTGCTAGTCAAAGAAAAAAGATTTTAAATTTAAAAGAAAATAGGAAGGTCAGACACTGAGACTTACCGCTTCACTCTTGATGTACTGATGTGATCAAATTTATGTAGGAAGGTGGTAAAACTTAATCAATTTTAACCTTTTTTTAAACTTTTTCAACTATGTACATGCATTTAAATCATCTGTTTAAGGCCCCTTTACTGCCAAGAGTTTTATTTTAATAGAGTAACTTGAATAGAAGCACTAATGAATTTGCACTTTACCTTTTTTCTTCTTTTTTTTTAGATAGCTTGGGCTGGACGGTTTTACTTCTTTTATTGTGAACTGTTTACTGTGTAACAATAAGACTGCCATTAAAATTAAATAAAGAGATTTTCTTTAGCTCAACAGTTGTCCAGGTTAAGCTTTTATTTTCAGAGCATACTAGTTGTGAGAAAACTATAGTTGATTATGACTAAGACAAGAAAAAGAAGAAGAAGAAACGAGGGGTGGGATTTTAAAACTGCGGTGGACCTTATCATCACTGTATCATGACAGATGAAAAAGAGATGATGTCCTCATTTGTAGGCAGAGTGACATTGACACTTGAGGAAAATGAAGTGGTTTATGTGACTGCACAGGACACCTGTGACAGAGCAGGTTAGTAGGTGGATTGATCCTTTACAGCAGTACATGTTAGATAAATTAATAACAATGAATCTTGTAGAATGGAAAATCTTTCTTTCTTTCCTTTCGGCTTTCCATTCAGGAGTCGCTACAGCAAATCATCCACATGTTTTACACCGGATGCCCTTTCTGACACAACCTTCTGGATTTATCCGGGCTTGGGACTGGCCCTCAGAGATAGTAGAATGGAAAATAAATTTAGAAATAAAAAATCTTGGAACATTGTGTGGATTTTGAATGGCTTAAAACAATTTAAAAGAAGGCTCAATGTAAAGCACATTAGTCAAAATATATTTGGAGCTTCATTTTCTAAAAAAAAACAAAGAGCAATACAGAAAATTGTTTTGAAGTTCATTAAAACAACATTTGTTGCAGCAGTCAGGGAGTAAACCACAAGCTGGTTTTCTATCAAATGCACATTATTACTTTTAATACACCATAGACTAATAATCCTCTAACTGATGAGGGAAGCAAATTTTTTCTCATAAACTGCCTCTTAACTTTTTGAAACCACCTCTGCAACTGCTTGTTGTAAGTATAAACTGCCAAGTCCTATCCTAGGGAGTATTAGCATGGTCTATTTGAAAATCAGAAGAATTTTTTAGCAAGAATAATCAACTGAAATCAAGATTTCTCCCTGATAGTCAAAACATGCTGCAAGGAAGTGGGCTGAAACATCTCAAAGGGTTATGTTTGCTGAAGAGCAGTTCCTGCCAACCGGGAAGTCAGTGGATCGAAAAAACGGGAGGGGGGTTAGTAAAATCAGGCAGTCAACACACTGCATACAAAGAAAAACACCTGTTCTGCAAAGATATTCATACATAGAAAAAGCTTCTTTGCATTTAAGGGAGAAAAATCAACACTAAACGCCTCCTCATTTGGGTGTGCGTGTGTTTGCATCTTATTTAGGCTGGAGAGAGTCTCAGTTACAGGAAACAGAGGATGAGTGGGAATTGATGAAAAGACTGTGAGAGTATAGGAGAAAGATTTCTTGCAAAGAGGTAGGACGGAGTTTTACATTTTGTTTTAGCTTTTTATTTTATCTGAAAGTAGAATAAAAGATAATTACTGTGAGGAAACACCAAAATTAAGAAGTGCTAAGATTTTTTTTTAATTAATAACTGTAAGAGGACATTTTTCTTTTTAATGTACTGCCTTAAGTTGTTTAATAGGTTTAATATACATATGCTTAAAACCTATCTCAAAAGAGAGAATTCACATAAATAAACTAAATAAAATAAAATAAAAAAGGCTGTAGGCTGTAGCATATACAGTAGGTTTGGTTATCCTGTTAAAGTTGAGACATTAAAATATCTCCAGAGTTGCACAGCTGCATCTTTTTAAATACTCTCTTATCCTGTTATTTTGAATCGATGTTCTTACTTTACCTTGGTATTGCAAATGAGGCACAAACATTAATGCACATCAAACATCTGGTAAAGGCTAAAATGCCCTCAAAACTCAGGCAGGATACTCTGCATAGTGATGCTTCAGTGTCACCAAAGCCATTTCAATTCGTAAAAGTAATTATTTTCTAAGTCCTCTGTAACCTAAATATCTAACACTGCTAAAGGTAAGGTAAGGCAAACTTTATTATCCCACTAAGGGAAATTCATGTGGTTATTCCACTGCACATTTTTCACTTCACTTCCACTAAGTAATGCATGAAAAATAACTTATATACACTGCCAGGCTAAAAGAAAAGTTGCCACCTGGATTTATCAAAGCAAATACATATGAGCCTCCTATTGGATAATTACTGCATGGGCGATTATTTTTCAGGTTGACAAGTCATTTAACCCTAACTGATGCAATGAGTAGCTTCTTATTTCTTAAAAAACCATGTGGAAAGACACATCCTGCGATAGTGGAAAAGATGTTAGTCTGTTTAAGAAGTGTCAAGCCAATAGCATGCGTCAATCAGAGAAAACATCTAAGGAGATGCAGAATTTACTTGAATCAAGTTAAGACCTGTCCAACGCATTATTAAAAACTGGAAAGGATAGTGGGGAACCATCGTCTTCCAGGAAGAGATGTTTTGTCTTCCAGGAAGAGATGTTTTGTCTTCCAGGAAGAGATGTGGTTGGAAAAAAAATCCTGAATGATGATGATCAGCCATCACTTAAATGTTGGGAGAAATCAAAGAAAACTCAGGGATGTGTTTAACCGTGAAAATAAAAACATTTCTACATACACAATGCGACAGGAAGTCAAGCAATTGGGATTCAGCAGCTGTGTAGTCATAAGAAAACCACTAATCAGTGAAACTAATAATAGAAAAAGACTTCAGTTTGCTAGGGAGCATACAGAATAGACTCTGGAGCAATGGAATAAGGTCATGTGGTCTGATGAGTGCAGATTTACCCTGTTCCAGAGTGATGGGAGCATCAGGGTAAGAAGAGAGGCAGATGAAGTGATGCAGCCATCATGTCTAGTTCCTACTGTACAAGCCTGTGGGGGCAGTGTTATGATCTGGGGTTGTTGCAGTCGGTCAGGTCTAGGTTCAGCAACATCATGTGTCCAAAGAATGAGGTCAGCTGATACCTGAATACACTAAATGACCAAGTTATTTCATCAATGATTTTTTTCTTCACTGATGACATGGGTATATTCCAAGATGGCAATGCCAGGATTCATTGGGTGTGCCATAATCAAAGCTAAAAGCGATCCGACGAAATATTAGTGTGTGACCTCCTTTTCTTGGTGGTGACCTTTTTTTTGGTCAGGCAGTGTACAGTATATCACCAACAAGGACCCAAATTGAAATCAAATGATTGTTTGTTTTGTTTGATTTGACAGGATTCTGTCAGGAGTGACTCTGTATCTGCCAAGCATGGATTTCCTTTTCCCTGGCAGCCATGATAAGCCAAAGACCGACTATTTTCAAGTTATAGCGATAGCCTGCCTTAACCAAAGCTGGAAACAAATCTGGTATACCGCTGACATTTTCATCCTAATCACAGGGTTGATGGCTAATGCTGCCCTGCTTTGGTTGCTTTTTAGAGAAAGAAGAAAATTATCTGCCTCTCAGGTAGGTTTAGCACACATAGTATCTGTAGTGTCAGTGCATTTCTGCAGGCTTATCATTTACAAATATATGTACATAACATCCTATTATTGGACTTTGTTACTTAATACGTTTGGGTTTGACAAGCCATCCTGAGTGAGGTTTATTGGAAGAGTTTTTCTTATACAAAAAGAAAAACATAAAAGCAGCACCAACTCTGGTCCTCAAGGCCATCTGTGCTGCAGACTTTTGATGTTTCCCTGCTTCAACACACCTGACTCAAAATAATGGCTCAATATCAGACTTGTGCAGAGCTGGTCAAAGATCCATTTAATTAGATGTTTCCTTGTTGCAGCAAGGAAACATCTAATCTGTCCAAGACAATGGGCCTTGAGGACCAGGGTTGGAGATAACTGGTTTAACAGACCTATTTGAACAAGGTAGCAAAGAAATCATGCCTGAGTTTCAAGATTCAAGATTCAAGATTCAAAATTCAAGAAGTCTTTATTGTCATTATGCATTCACATAACAAAATTTATTTTGGTAACTCTCATCTTAAATTTAAATACACACCAAAAAAATTTAATTAGATAAAAAATAGATGAAAAAAGAATGGGTGAATACAGTATTTGTAGTTGATCAGCAGCAGGCTGTCCAATACCTAATGTGCAATAAAGACTGTGGTGTATATAAATACATGTGCATTTTTTTTTCAAACTGATTGGTAATAATGAAAATAATACTAAATATTAAAAACACATTAACAAAATTTTGTCTCCCAGATTTTAGGTGTTAATCTTGCTGTGATGGATCTTGTCTTTCTGTCACTAATGCCGTTCAGCTTGACTTCTGATGCACAACAGATTAACCAAAATATCAACACAACTGAATCAGGTGAGGATATCAGTCACAGACCACATGCCAGTCAGGTGTCAGTCATGCATCTGCAACTGACAAATGCTTGCAGCAATTGAGTCCCAAAACAAGGGCGAATACCCAAAAAAAATATTGTAGGGCATTTTAGCACATTACAACATATTTAACCATGTTGGTCATTCTGCAGATGATCTTCACAAGTTATTCTTCATTTTAAAGGTCATTCAGTTCTTCCAGTGATGTATAACAAAATACAAATTAGTATTATTAAAGGAAGAAATAATCAATGGAACTAAAGATTTACTTATTTTTCGTGTTAAATTTACTTTGGCGCTATGGTAGAAGATACAAGCTTGCCATTACCTCACTTATAATCATTTGGCAGACTTTGATGTTAAAATAGACAAGAATTCAAACAAAAATGGTTAAATCCAGTTTTTCCTGTGGCAAAAAAAAGAAAAGAATATTTGTTAATCCTTTTGTTTATTAAATAGGCTATGTCAATTTGAAGATAAAGCTATATTTATAGAATAAGGCTTTTTTTTTTTTTTTTTACAATGGAAAATAATGTTAGGACATGGTAAGAGCTGATTTACCAATATTTTAGAGAGAGAATCATGTTACAATTGGAAAGTATCTGGTATGCTATGTGCTAAAGTTCTAACTGTATTCACCCACCATTTCAGAAACTTCCCCAACGCCTAAAGCTCCCATAACGGAGGCAAAAGACGTCTTCAGTATGCTCAATTTGACTGGCTGCCCCCTGCTGCTAGCTTGTATGTGTATTGAGCGCTACCTGGCAGTGGTTAGACCCATACTGTACCTTAGAATAAGGAGGTGGGAGTACCCAACGGCTGTTTCTGCTGCAGTGTGGATGATCAGCTTGTCCTTCTGTCTAGCTACAGGTAAGTGCTGGATGTCAGTTCAGAAAAGAAATTCAACTCTGATCTAATAATAATAATAATAGTCATTTTAAAAAAGTTCCATAGCAACTTTGGTCTTTGGTCTTTGTTTTGAACAAAGTTAATGATGGAAGTAGCTTTTATTTAAATTACAATGATCATATTCTTGTACTTTACAGGTTTGTTGAAAGATATGGTTTTAATGATGGTGCCTGTTTCTATCACCATCTCCTGCCTCTTCATCCTAATGCTCGCCTGCCTCAGGGGTGTGGTGTGGTCATTATGGCAGCAAAGTCCTGCCCTCATCACAACTGGAAACCATGCCCCGAGCGTGTCACCCTTAAAGAGACGGGCAGTGGGAAATGTGTTGGCTGTGGTGGGGCCTGCAGTGATGGTTTACCTCCCAGTCCTGGTGATGTTTCCCTTGGTCTTATATAAGTTCCTCGTGAACAAATCCTTGGATAGTGTAATGTGTACTGTCTTTGAATTATCTAACCTTTTCCCAAAGTTTGGTGTCCTCATAGGTCCTATGTTCTATTTCTCCAAAGCAAGACAAATATGCTGTCCAGGTGTGAAAGACAAGAAATGAAACAAAACTATCTATCTGAAATAAGTTAATGTAAATATATTGCTTGTAGCAAAAATGGAATATAATGTTGATAACTATGTTTTAATTAGCAAAGAATGCAATGAGAATAAGAACAGTTGTGTTTTCATTATGTAAATCGTTATATATGGTAAATGGACTTGTACTTATATAGTGCTTTTCCAGTCAGTTTGACCACTTAAAGAGCTTTACACTACTTATCACATTCACACACACATTCACACCCCAATAGGCACATCGGGAGGCAACGTGGGGTTAAGTGTCTTGCCCAAGGACACTTCAGCACGTAGTCAGTGGAAGCCTGGAATCGATCCGCCTACCTTCCGGTCGAAAGACGACTGCTCTTCCTCCTGAGCTATAGCAAGTTTTTCACATTTTTCACAGCCTTGGATTTGGGGGGTAAGTTTGGGGGGTATTTAGTTAACATTTTTGCCTCTAGTTTTTACATATTAGGTTTTTAAGTTTGAAGCAAACAGAAAGATATCATCAGCATAGAGTGAAACTTACTCTCACAGTGCACTGTAGTTGTATACTGTATCTTCTTTTTTGCATAGAGGAATAAAGCAATGGTGTGGAACTACTTGTATTGTGATGTGCTTGTAAGCTTTTCTGACTTTTTTTAAAATATCATTAAACTGCTGTCATATGTGATGCAGAGGGTGCCGCACTCTTCTTCTGAATCCATTCATGTATACGCTGCACAACTCAAGAACTGATTGGCATTATGCTGAGCTATGGAAAGCACAAGGTCAGGCATGCAATCTATGTACTCTGGGTTTGTTAAAACAGTTTCAACTTGTGTGGAGTACACTGTGATGAGACATGGGTGCATTCAGTTGGAGGATCCACCTCAAACAAATGGTCTGATCAGCTGGCTGAGTTTTGTTTCAGTTTTTGGCTTCAGATTTTCTCTAATCAACCCGCACTAAACTTGGAACAGGCCATTGTACACATTTAACTTCTATATATATAAGGTTATTGAACCTAAGTATAAACTAGTGATGCAACCCCAGATCCCAATGCAGCCCCCAAAAGCTTTTACAGAAGGCACTATGGTGCAGCATGTCATCCAAACTCTTCTTACCCTGATGCACCCATCACTCTGGAACAAGATTAATCCAAAAACCCCATTTTGATTGATCCAGACATGCAATCTTATATATACACCCTTGCAAACTGCAGAAGTAAAAAGAAGAAACCTCTTTTGGAAAATACAATTTTACTGCCAAACACTTAAGCTTTAACTCCTTGTTATAGCATACATTTGACAATTATCACATACAAATATCAGACATTTTGTCTCATATAAGTAGGGCATGTTCAGTATGTTTTTGTGTCCATTCCAAATGGCACAGATGGCAACAGCAAATATTATCAGTCCTGCTTTGAAGCCAAAATAAGAGTGCATTATTTATGATTTACAACTGAACCTCATAGAGCTACATATTTTCAAGACAAGGCAATCACATCATGTTTTCAAGATTTCAGAAACCAGTGATAAAACCAGAGCTTTGGAGTGTTGTTTTAAGACCATACACTTACTTTTTCTAAAATCCACACGTCACATGCTTTCACACGGTTAATATCATTCTACAGTACAATTCAGGGGGTGATTTTGTGATAGAATACATATAAAATCCTGGGTCACCTCCCTTCACTGTCAAAATTCTAAATGGCTGCTACTGACTAGTTACTGAGCTCATAGCAGATTGATGACATGACCACTGGGGATCAGGGCCACATCATTTGCTAAAACCCTGGCTTGTCTCTGAATTGTATTTTTACTTTTTCCAGCAAACAAGGACCTCTCTAAACTGCCCTTCACATTTATGCATTCAGATTAGCTGCTTTTTAAACAATGTTGAGATGGTACAAGGTGGGATAATGTGGTAGTTGGACATTCAGTGACAAAAGCATAATTGGATTTGGTAACACAAATCCTACATAAATTTCTGTGCCATTATGAACTGTTGAAATACTATTTATATGGTAACAGGAAGGATATAAAAAAAATGACACGCGAAAGCAAGTTGACTCTAGTTAACACATTCTCTTATCTGTGGTGGGTCTTCCATATTTTCCCAGTTCAGAGGGTCACTTTTACAGCTGTCTGGAGCTCATTAAAAACCTGATATGTAAAGAAACAGTATAGGCATTCTAGGGCTTTAGACATGCAAATCAAATCAAAAATCCTCAATGTAAAAATGAATATAAATCTTTTCTTTTTGCTTGGATATTAGGCTTTCACTTGTTAGAAACTATTTCTCTAACTTTTAAAAGTAAAACTGTCATAATGATTAGTAAAATTTCAAATTGGGATTCTGGCCTCCAACTGGAAACTTTAAAATGGCTGGCAAAACTAGTTTACAATAATTTAGTATTTTGAACCTTTGAAAAAAAATGTTTTACTGCTTGGTTTGAGCTTCTTTCCACACAACAGGAAGTCTGAATTTTGAAATTTTTCTTTGCAACAAAGCTGCTATTTATCCAGGGACCAACAGTGTAAACAAGAGTCAATATTCAAGTATTTATTTTTATCAAAAACAGTCCTGAAGTAAAGCCTTGAAAGACATTCCCTTGTATTTTTTGAGAGAATTAGCTCTCATTGCGAATGCTTTTAAATGCCAGATGATGATGTGGTACATAAATTTTAGTCTGTCAATTATATGCTTTGCTTAAATAATAGCAAAGCATATAAAAGTATAAAAAGTGCTTGGCCAGCTAAGTAAAAGCTCAACACAGTGGTAGCACATCACAGCCTTTTTTAAAATAATTTGTTAAAATAAATGTTTAGAATCTGTTTGACTTCTCTTAAACAAATATTGCACATTGTTTGTTTGGGTGGGACTCATTGGTAATCTGATTATTCTTTTCCATTTCACGTTATTGTAATCAGGGGATGTCACAATTTAAAATCAATTCTAGACAAAAAGCTCTTTTTTTAATGTTAGCACTGGAGTAAGTCATTGTTCTTCAAGTGAACAGCCCAGTCACCAAAGAAAATTATTGCCATTTTACATTTCTATAAATGACAAATACATGTTGATATGCAAGTCAAATATCAATGTTTCTCAGCCACAAATACATGTAATTTTAAAGTGTCTCAGATGGAAGAAGCTGGTGTTTCTTCACGTTGTTGCCTAGTGATGCTTTATGTTATGAAAGGCTGTATTTTACACCTAAAATGAAGAGAGACTGGTACAAAACTGTAATTACAACAAAACAAGGTGAAAAAGCAAAGGCCACTCTTTGGCAGCCCAGGGATGTAACACCCTTGTGATAAGGCTCACACTCGTGGAGGACAAAGCACACCAGAGCAGTTTCAAGAAAAGGATCATGGCAATGTAAGAAATAAGTTTATATAGATCCACCGTTTCTATAAAAAACATAAAATGACATTTTACTCTGGGACTGGGTGGGAAATTAAGGAGTCTGTTTTGGATGAGACATAATAGTATGTGCAAAAAAAAAAAAAAAAAAAAAACAAGAAATCAGCTTGGCCTTGCAAAGCTAAGTATAACATTTAAAAATCCTGAATTTTGCCAAATGCTTACCCTTTTGTAGGTGAAGTACAAAATAACTGGGAGTATGTTGCCGCAATACGTCACACAGAAGGCTGCGTCGATCTATTCAAGTTGAGATCCAGTTTTTTGTTGTTTTTTTTTTTTGTTTGTTTTTTTCTTGTTCTATTGTTACAAGTGAAATTTTGACAAAAATAAGAATGAACTACACCTATTTCTATTTACCCACCCCTTGTGCTGTGTGTTGTTAAAATGATCAAAGTGGAATGTAACTGGACCTGTGGTGGTGGTGCAAGCCCTGCGGCAACTCCATGTGAGCTAATTCATCTGTAATTCTCATTAAGAGGATAAAAAATCTGATCTCCTACAAGCTCTCCTCGCTCACTTGACATAAAATCAGACAAACCATTACTCATCAGAGTATTCTTCTCATGTAGAGCTTTAAAAACCAGTAAAAAGTAGTAATCAGACTTCATAATGAGACGTGTGACAGTCATCACCCTATACCAAAGGATGCGCAAATATCAAAGCTCTGAGAGGTTTCTCTAGCAGCACTACTCATGGGAGGAGTCTGAATCTTTTACTTGCCTTGGTCACAGCATAGCAAATGTATTGTTCTGCTGTGGAAAGTCTTGATCTAGGCCCTCTTGAGATGCTAAGGTGTCACTGAGGAAGACTCACCGAAGGCTTCAGGGCCCCTGTAACCTCAAATTTCCTTAAAGCAGGAACCAAGCGAGGTACGGGGTCATTGATCACAGTCACAGTATTCCTCAAATATGACATATTGTGCCCTTTAGTACAAGTCCAGTGGGTTCAGTTGTGCAAGTTCAAAGAAGCCTTCAGTTCAGAACTAGCCAAATCATAAAGTTTTCAGCAAATGGCAAGGAACGGCACAAAAACTGGGAGAGAGTGGTTGAAACTCTGAGCAGTTTCCTCTAGAAAGGCCAGTGTAAATCCTCCAGATCTCCCGATTGACCCATGTTTACATCTGTCTCCAGCAAACTCATGATGACCGCCATGGCTGCCTCATCGCTGCTGAAGCTGCTCAATCCTGGAACCACCATGCTCTCCAGGTCCAGCTGGGATGGCTCACCTGGGTGAAACCAAACAGGACAAAACTCCAGGAAAAGTTGTCTTTAATCCAGTCACACTCTTTATTTTTATTTTATTTTATTTTTCTTCTTTATATTCTCTACATCTGGGGTCTTTTTTTAAATGGAGGCAGAGCTTCTGCTGGAATTATACAATAACTGAGGTGTTGATTATAACAGTACCTACCTAGATTTTATTAAACAGAAACCAGCTACTGTAAGCTTGTGGTGTAAAGTAATTATGTACTTATCGCCATCATTATGGCCTCTTCTCACAGTATGTGTTAATCATCTAGTAAAATTACAGGTGCATTAAAGATAATTGCAGCCAGTGTGGCTATTCTCACTGGACACATGTAACTTATTGCCTTACACTACTGGAGGATTCTTCTTTTTGAATGCAATGTCAGCTAGAAGGGGTCCAAAAGGTCTATAAAACAATTAACAGCCAAACAGTAGCTACATTTAACAATAGTGTACCAACTACTCTTGCTGCATAGATAGGATATCGTCATTTTAAACAATTTTTTAACACATGCACAAAATGGCAAACATGACTGCTTCTAGATTGACTTTTTACTTCTCCATGAAAAGTTTACTTAGATATATGAGAAAGAGATGGAAAATGCATAGAAATCAGTCAGATATCTCTGATATTTCCAGTGCAAAGATTAAGATTAACCCTTTACAGTATTTTTACTTTCTCATTCTAAAAAGAAAGTAGTTTTGAGCTGATTAAGAATACACATGATGCAATAAGTAATCCAACATCGGGTGCTGGCTTTTCCAAAGAATAAACTGCACTTTCCTTTAGCTTATTCCTTATTTGGGCAAGTAATTCTGTTCATGTGGATACAATTTATTAGAATAAAACTAGCTGGGTTTTTTGTTTGTTTGTTTTTTTTAAAGCAAATTTCTAAACAAGCTTTAAAATCTGTGTATCGGATTTAGCAACATCTAAATGCATTCCTTTTAGATTGCAGCAAACTGAATATGTACTGCCTCATCCTACCTTTCCAAACATGTAGGAAAACTATGCTGACTCTAAAAAAAAATGTAGAATGACCTGTTCTGAAGCCAGTGTATGTCAGTGGTTTGTGCCTTCTAGGCTTCCATATCATTATGACAATGCAAAATGACACAGCACTACAAAGTACAAATTGTTAACTCCCACCAACTTCCGACCTCTTGAGCCACTATCCCGCAGGTTTTAGATATTTCCCTTCTGTAACACACCTGATGCAAAATGAGTAGATCTCCAACAGTTTGTTACCAAGTTTTGCACAAGCCTGATAATGAGACACTCATTTTAGTCAAGTGTTGCAGCAAGGAAACATTTAAAACTTGAAGGACATTGGTTTAAGAGGTCCAGAGTTAGAGATCCCTATTCTAAAGTAATTAAAAATGAAAAAAATATTTTTTTCATAGGATTTAACACTATCAAGACATAATCATGAATGTTATATCACAAATAAGCAACCATAAATGCTACATAATGGAACTTAAATACCTCAGTCCTGTGCACAGAGGGATTACATAAGGAAACAAAAAGCTCTACATCTGTAACTAATTATTGGGATCTGTATTTATTTATTTACCAACATTAACAATTCTTGATATTTTTTTAGACTTTGCAAATACAGCCCAATTATTCCTCCCCACCTTATCAGAGATGTGGTGGCAAGTGTAGCAGACACTACCTGTGCTCTCAGACGTTGAACCACTGGCACCTGCTGACGCGCCTGATTCGGACTGGCACTGGGACTGTGAAGAGCTGCCTGCTGCCTCCTCTCTGCTGGATGTCTGCAGTAAGCCATAATACAGTCAAACAGCAGAAACGGGCCCACATGTCCAAGTTTTTCATCTTTACACAGAGGCTGTACAGTAATTGTTATTACCCTGAGTACGTCAGTCACACTGCTGCTGGTCTGTGGAAATTTCTCTTGGAGAGGGTCAAATGGACTCGAAGCTCCGCTTGATGGGGACGAGTTTGCTCTTTTTTAAAAAAAAGGGAGACAAATAAAATTAAATTTCTGGATCTCTATCTCATTGCTTTTTATTTAACCCCTTAAGATGCATTATTCCCAAAATTTATATATATATTTCTACATGAGCTGTACCTGTAGGAGTCAAAAAGCTCATTTGCAATTTGGGTCCCTATGCTGCCTGCGTAGATCATTGTGCCCACACCACAAGAGAGGCCAGGAATTTCTGGTACTTCTTTGGTGTCATCTGGTGAAGAAGAAAGAAAACAAAGATCACACACAACGAACCAAATGCCATCGTGACTGTACAGTGCAGTGCAGGATGCATGTCTTACCCTTAAGTGCTTTTGAGTTACCTGCTTCCTCATCACCTTTTGTGGTATTAGGTCCCCTGTTGGTACAAAGGAGTATTTGTGCTTCTTAATCCAGGTCACTATAAACATTATTTGTATTTCAAAGCTGCATTAAGTCAAAATTCTGTAGTAATCAACAAGAAAATATAGGGTGTTAGATTCTTAAGGTAGAACATCATGTTGTCCACCCCCCCCAGCTTGACAACCACTGAGCTAAGGAGTTGTGAGACAAATGTTCATAAATTAACCCATACTTACGAGATGACCCTGTTTGAAGACACAATAAACTCAACTTCTTTGGTCCATGGATTTGTGAAACTAAACCACTGACTTTGGAGCGAAACATAGGAGCCATATTTAGTTTTAAACCTGTAGCACTGTGTTTCAATCTTCTCCTTACTTCGAAGAACTGTGAAGAGATTGAACACAGAGATCATTACAAGCACAGTAGAAAGAAAGTTTTGCAGCCAGACATTTAGTCTACATTTTAAAATCAGTGTTAGACAATCATCAAGCTTCTACATACTGCGTATGAAGCATTATATTTGTGCAAGAGTTGCATCTTCTAAGACTTATAGTTTTAGGGATACAGTTATCTCAGCTAATCCTTTTAATATAAGATAAGGTTTGCCAGCAGTGTTGGCTTTGCTACATCACCTTGCCTGTGTTTCCCTGCGAGGTGCTGCAGGTCGTCCTGGTGGAAGTATTCATAGCAGGACGTGCCCAGAACTTCCTGTGGCAAATAACCGATGATTGTTGTGGCTCTGGGGGAAGAGAGGGTGAAGGCCGTTTTAGTTATTGCTCCTTTGCTTGTCTCTCACCACCTCTGAGGATTGTGCCCAGCAAAACCAGCATCACAGAGCCTCTAGTGTAACATTCATCAGCCACACATGAGAGACATTTGATCGACTGATTCAAAACTTAATACATGTGGTGTGTAATTACTTCCCAAAAAAATAGAAGAGATTTTCATGTGATGCCATCAAGATGCACAGCTTCTTCTGGGAAATAATGGCAAAGACACAAAGGATTATCTCCATTGAAAGTTGAAAAGGAAAAACTCATGTTGTTGCTCCGAGAGACCTCTTCACCACCACATGCCTCTGCCAATCCTTTCTCAGCCGAATCGTGTCATTAGAACAAATCTCTGACCAGCAAGGGAAAGATAAAAGTACAGGTGGACATATATAGAAAACGGGAAACTCACTGTTGATCCACAAAAGTGAACTTGCCGTCGATTGCACAGCGGGTAACGAACTCAGTGGCTTTGACATTGATGTCTTTGGAGGACTGGTGGGAAACATGTGGGAGGAGACGACACACCATCACCAGGCAGTTTAGGCTTAAGGTTTCCTTATCGGTGGCATCACCCTCTGTTTCTAGCTGGCTGCTCGGCCAGCTCCGCATGTATCCAGTGCAATGGAGGGTACAGTATCTGTGAGTATCTGTGGGGGGGAAACAAAAAGTTTTTGTTTTTTTCTCAGAAATAAGAATCATTTATTACCTACTGAAATGGACTTAGCTCCAATTTCATTACATCCTAATCTCTCCAAGTGAACCTTTTCCATTATTCTGAATAACTTAATGGCCATTTTGATGATTTTTTTCTGCTTATTGAAATAAAAATCTCTGTATTTTTATTATTATTATAGTAATTAATGGTATAATTTATAAAAACTAATAAGTATAGAGCCAAAAGATAATAACAACTGTGCATTGTTTTAAAATGTATGCATTTAAATTCCCAGCTTTGCAGATTTTCGGCATTGCTTCCTAAATACTTTAGGCTTTTTTTCTGCAAATATGACAGCAGTGGTATCCAGATTTTTAGGCTTGTGCCCCTTTATAGAGAGGCAGAAAATGTGTTACATGTGCTTATTTCCAAATATGACAAAAATGCTAATTATTTAGTGGCATTCCAATAAAAAATGTTACTTTTTCAAATATGTCTATGAGCCTTGTTTCTTTTTAATGATTGTTTGAAGCAGAAAAGAAGATAAAATAGTTGAGAATTTCATAATTTTATAAAATGAAACGTATTTTCAATAGACTGGGTTTTGTTTCAATTCACAAATCAGTAAAGTTATTAATCTTTTAGTGAAATGAAAACTGAAACTTGTCTTGATGGGTGACTGATATTCCAGAACATTTACCATGTTCCACCACTGAGGGGCGCCAAATCTCCTGTTTCTCCTACAATATTAAGCTTTACTTTAAGTTTGGACCATCTTCATATTTTGTGGTTATACAATGTGACATCACTGACCTACTTCCTCTGCAGGACAATATTTTTAAATTGTGACACCTTTTTTGGAAAAAAATAAAGTCAGACATCCTTTTCTTTCCAAGAAGTCATCATAGCTGAACTGTGTTGGAAAAAAATATTGTAAAGTGAAGTTTTCACATCAGCTAACAGTACTCATTTATTTTCAGTTTTTAAACATTAATTTCTGTAAAATATTTAAGCAGTTATTGATGTTAAACTTCATTTATTTGGTTTGAAGGCACTATTGATTGTTAATTTGAAATAATGCACAAGGCAAACAAATAGATTGGTACTGATTTATATATTTTAAAAGGCCTGAGAGTAGCAATAATCTGACGTAACCGTTTCTATATGATGATACCAGTCTCTTGTGTCATTGTGAAATACTTCTGGTACAGTATTCTTTACTATGTTGTTTCCGTTTGTTGTTTGCTGGCATTTATGCTCTCAATCAAGTTGAGGTCTGGACTTTGGATCATTGCACCACCTCAATCATTTTCTATTTGAGTCACTCAGTTGTAGATTTGGAATCAGTGTACTGTTGTATGATCTAATTTCTGTCAAGCTTTAGCTGTCAGACAGATGGTCTTTCATTTGATATGGAGGAGTTAATGGTCAGCTCATTGACTGGGAAGATAGAAAACTCCATCCATTTTCTATACCGCTTCGTCCAATTCAGGGTCATGGGGAAGCTGGAGCCTTTCCCAGCACTTAGCATGCGAAAGGCAAGATACACCATGGACAGGTCGCCAGTCTATCACAGAGATATTAATATAACTATTTTAAATATTTTCTACTTGCAAATAATCTTTCTCACTGTAGAATGATGACCCTGAATTGCTTAGAAATGGTCTTATAACTTCCCAAACTGTTGGGCAGCAAAAATTTCTTCTCTGTTTTCATTTTTTTCTGTATTTTGGCTTAGTTTTGATAAATTAATTGCAAGGTGTGATTTGTAATGTGTTGCTGCTGATCTCACCTGAAAAGGACCATATGGTATTTTTATCATGTCCTCAAATGTGAAACCCTCAGAATTCAAGGAGGATGTGCTTTCTTATTCACATGGCTGCACCTCAGCATGCACATTTTTTAAATTAAATGTTAATCTGCATTGCATATATCCAGCACCGATCGCTGCAACAGAGTGTGATTGTGCATCTGGTAGTCATATGGACACAATACTTTCATTAGCTGATGAACAACAGCTGTTTATTGTTCTTTACAATCACATGCTTGCTCCCAGATGAACAGCACTGTTACTATAATATGATGTTTCATCCACAGATGGGTCACTGCCGCTATGCACTTACCTTTCTTTTTAGAGGTACTGGGCAATGAGTGCTTGTCTTCATGCTTTCCTGCAACTCGAGTGTGCTTCATTCGACAGAAGAAGGATCTGCGAGTTCCAGTGGTTAAGTGGGATGTCGTTACAAGGGGCTCCACCTGAACCTGAACCCCAGCTGCACAGAAAAATGGCACTTGTGACTCTGACTCACATGACTTATTTCATATTTGTTTAAATTTAATTCATTTTGGTTCTCATGGTCAATTTATCCCAGAAAGGGTTTCATTGTCTTCTGTCTTACTTGATGCGTCAATGAGGCGTTGGCGAGGGACCATCTCTGAATATGACAGCTGTTCCTTCACCTTGTTGATATCTTTGGGGTGAATGAAATCGAACAAGCTCTGCCCAGTCAACTCCAACTGTAAATACAAACAAACATCTATGAAGGCCCTTTTTTTAAAGCCCTTTATATGAAGCATATATTTGTTCATTGCCAACTAAACTGCCACTAATTTTTCTCTACGAAAGTGTGTTCCTTATATAGTCAGAATGATTATTGGCCCAAAAAACACATTTCTGGCTTTATTATGAGGAATGATGTATAATTTATAGCTTTTTAATGTGGGAACCCTTTCTTTCGGATAAAAAATGGGACTGGATATTGTCTATTTATAATGTTACAGCCCCATAAACTCTGGAGTGTACAGCGATGTAAATTCAGAAAACTCTATTCTACATGTTAAAAATCCTTTGTTATTCTTCTCAGCTTACTTTTTATTGTTGTTTGTTTTTCATTTAATGTTATTATATTTTGTTTAGAAGATCTATTTGGTGCATTCTGTTGTCTTTTCATAATTTTTTTATGTTTTGTTGTTTTGTTTTATTCAGTGCTGTGCTTGGTATCCTAATTCAAACACTGAGAGCAGGATTAACTTTTTATGGTGCCCCAGAAGTCACAAATCTAGAAAAAATGAAAGCATATACTATTTGTCAAGGAATAGTGTTAAATGTTGTCTACTTCTCCTTTAACCTCTCAAAAGGTCATAGTGGTGGCTCGTCAGATACAAACTTTTCCCCTTTCTTAGTTATACATTGATGTACTATTTGATGCAGGAAAGGAGCATTAACTCAGTGAAAGTGTTCGAAAATAAAAAAAGAAAAGCCACATTTTAACATGCTTGCTTTGTAACTGCAGCTAATTTTTTCAACAAACACAAAAAATACCTTTATCACAGCAAATGTTTTGATTTTTTTAAAACAGAACAGCATAGGCTTTATTTATATTGTCAAGAAAAGACTGCAGGATGTGCTTTTCATGTTTAACAAGTGAAGATGAAGAGTGAAAAATGTTAACTAACCCTAACCAGCGTTAGCTAAAACCTATGAAAAAGTGTGAGCCAGGTAGCAACTAAAATTCTTTATCAGCTAACATTGTTTAATGCTTTAAAGCATTGTATGTTAAGGTGAAGACATATTTTAAGGAAGAGATTTTTTTTGGCAGGGGGGGTCCTTTCTGGTTATATTGCCAACATACCTATTAGCTAGCTGGCGCTAACCTAACTAGCACTAGCTAATAATTCATTTAATTTAAGCTTGAAAGACAGGAGGCAATTAAGAAAAAGTGCTAGGAAAATACTGTCAGATATTGTAGTGTGTGTGTGTGTGTATGTGTGTGTGGTTGGGGGGTGCTACCTCAGTAAAGGTTAAGGGTCAAATTCAGTGACATTACTTTGTTTAGTTTGGCTTATTTTTGGAGCTTCTTTGAATGCCATTTCTGCTGAATTTTACTCAGATTCAAAACAGCAGAAACAATGCATTTACGCTTCTGTTAAGTCTCGGTTTGGCCAGATTAAATTGGCATATAATGTACTGCAAATTCACTTTCTTTATATGAGTGAGGATGGAAGTTCAACACACCGGGCTGAAGTTGAGGATCTTGGAGACAGACTCTGAGATGAACAGAATTTTTGCCCGTTCACAACTTACAACTAACAGGAAACCATCTGCAGCCTGGGAGATAAACAAACAGGCAAATTAACATACAAAAACATTTATACATAAAGTTAATCAAATAGACTTGTAGGGGTTTTGCATTTACCCTAAGCAGAAGGTGACGAAGGTCATCATGAGGCAAGATAGAAGGCTTGGAGGTGGTATCTGTAAAGGCGCTGCTTGTACCAGCTGAAAACACAGGATGATAAGGTTTTAGACTAATCCTTGTTACTGATGTTTCTAAATTCCCAGGCAGGTAATGAGTTACCTTTGAGGGCTTTCAGGTGTTGTACAGCTTTCCGTAGTACAGTGAGTTTATCAAGTTTTCGAGCCATGAGCTGGCAGGAAGGGATCATAGCAGCTAGCTCATCAATGAGAGTATTCATTTTGTCCCTCCGCCGCTTTTCAATCTGTCGATGAGGCTCTCTGTTGGCATATTCAGCTGTTAGATAGACCTTACCACATAACTACAAAGAACTCCATGTTCAAATGTATAATAGCTGTCTATTTTGGGGAAAGGTAATGCAAGAAAAGATAAAATTATTATTATTTGATATTCCAAACGCAGCTATTCTAGCTTTGTGGAAATTGTGATCATTCAAAATGGTCATTGCTGTTGATGTCAAACTAGATTAGACCAATGAAATTACAAAGGTTTTTGGAGGAAAGATAGTGGCGTAATTGATAAAACAATTCGAATCACCTGAAGCATTTCATCTTGACTTGCTGATCTTCCCCCTCAGATCTGCAAATAAAAAGAAAGAAAATAAATTTGCTGCCAGGGGTCCCTGTTATGACAATATGAAGTCAAAGGGTCAGTGTACCTGCTGAAGTCCTCATCCATCTGCAGGTCGAGGGTTTGGCTGTTAGATAAAATGAAGTGTGTCATTTTATTCAAGTTAAGGACAAAATGTTCTCTGTATAGTGTCACATATTTTACAACATGCAAGTAAAATGGCAGCGACTTTAGCTTCCCAAACAACAGAACATATTTTTCCTACTATACATGGGTGTCTGACCTCTCTTCTACATCTCCTTTTCGTTTCCTTGGAAGCTCGACAGCTGGCTTCGAGCATCCTGCTTGACTTGGCCCCTCCTCTGCTGCAGCATGATCTAATAGATGAAAACAACCATTGCAGAGATAAGAAAGACTACAACTGAATTCAAACTGGAGCTTCCTAATACAGTAGGTTTTCAATATGTTTATGACAGAATGAACCAATGAAGGAGTCAATAAAAAGATGAATGATTAAGACCCAACCCTATGCTTTGTTGAGATACTATGCCCTTTTCATTTAGGGGATGAGAGAATAGTGGCTATCTAACCCTTCAACTAGGGTGTTGTTGATTATTTGGATAATGTAGGGCCAAGTGCTAAGTCAGAGAGGAACTGTATTTAAGACTTTTCGACCTAATCACAATTCCTACTATGGCCCAAGCCCTGTGTTTTGCAGGGATAAGATTCCTCTTTAATATTTGGACACACTTGAACATGCTGTCCGTGCAGGGTTTTCGCTAAATGCATGTCTACATGTAGTAACAATTTGCTGCCACTTGGGGGCAATCTCAGAAATATCTGCGCAGTGGACTGTTGTGGTTGCATTGGTGCTGTTCTTGGTTCTTTGATTTTGCTCTTTAAAAATAAATAGAGGTCAAGTAGTGAAAAATCTATTTTTAGGTTAAGTGAAACTAAGTGTTAAATCATGATGGTTGTTCACTGGTGTTTGTGAGTTTCACTTGTGCTTTTGCGTTATTTGTCCTTTCTAGTACTTGGTTCTATTTGTTATGAAATTGGTTGATGTCACACTTGACACAAGTTGGCTTATAATAAGTTTCAATTAACATTTGATCAATATGTACGCTCAGGTGCTAATTTCAGATTTCTGGGGGACTTCATGTCTATCTGTTTGATTGAAAAATTGACTACAAGGCCTGAAAGTGACACAATACATTAAGGTTTAGGGGTCTTTACAGTTTGGGAACAAAGCTTTGTAGAGGCATCTAAAAAGTCCTCTATGCCCCAGCTTAGAGAGCTATTACAATTATTTTTTGAACTCTCAAATAAAAGGGGCACCTCATTCACGTGAAACAAAGCAACAGGAGCCAAGAGGTAGGACCAACAGGAGGGCCTTGCTCTGCCAGAGGATCTTGATTTCAAGAGAAGCTAAAATAACAAGTATTATAACTGTTTACAGAAAGCTAGACAGAGGACAGTTTAATTTTTAATTGACCTCTTGTTTGTATTAAAGGAGCACAGAGCATAATTTACAGCAAGTCGAGGATAGTTTTTTTTTTACTTTTGGACTACTGTTTACTACAGAGAAACCTTTACCATGGAGCTATGGAAGAAAACAATCCTTTCCACTAAATAAGGTATTTGGATGGTCAAATGGATGCATTACCCCTAATCATAGATGGCAACAGGAGACAAAGGTGCATTGCTGAAGGCAGTGAAATGTTGTGGCCAATGATCTACTGGAAAACTGCGTGTCTTGTTTTACATTTGGATGGCCCTTTCATTCTCCCACCAAACTAAATATTGACAGACATTTTAAGGCAGAAAAATGCTCCCTGCAACTCTGCAAAAATGGTTAAAAAGCATCTTAAAGAGCATTTACTTGGCCTCCAAATTCAAATGTGGCGAAATGAGCTTGCATGACGGGGCCTTACTTCATACAACGCAATTGTTTGAGGCCTCCTAACGGCAGTGGATTTCAACATTACAGTCCCAACTAAGAGAACAAACATTAAAAGGTGTAAGCAAACACAGAGGAATAGACTGAGCAGTGAAATCCAGACTTTACAGAGCAGAAATACAATGGATAAATTACAAAGGGGTTTTTCTGGTGTATTAACCAGCTAGCCACTGTTTTCTGCAACACAACGTTTAACAACCTGGTCCAGTTAAATCCACAACTCATGATGAGACTGTCTAAAAGAGGAATTAGACAAGGAAAATTTAATTATATGAGAATAAAACTGCCCATCTAGTCTTTCTCTATCAGTTTGGTGGTAGTCTGGAGTTTAGTTTGATGTGTGTGCTAGTGTGAGCCCCTTAGTGGTTTACTGAATGCATCATATAATAATAATGTGCTTCAAGGGTTACCAGTCTTAAAAGAGACAGACCCTGCAGAAGAAAGGGATAAAGTTTATTCAAGTGAGGCACTCCATGCCTTAAAACTGACTGCTCAAAATAAATGCATTAATGCATGCATGGTGGAAAAAAGAGGAGATCCTTTTTAAATTTTTTGTGGTATTTTCTTACTAAAGTATGTCATATATATTCAATAAAGACCTCAGAAAATTGTGTCAGCTTGAGAAAACTAAGACCATAAAATGTCTTTTTTACTGTAGAGGATCTGGTTAATGTTCTGGTGCCTGATACCACTGGAAACATTCAGCTGTGGAGTCCATACCTTTGTTCCAAACTATTTCAGTAACAGGGGGAAGACCTCCTGATGGAACTACTTTTATGTACTTACTATAAAATCTTTGTTTTTTATACAGTTTTGTTTACAAATTTGACCCATTTTTTATGCTGACAATCACTTTTCTTTTGGACCTCAAACAGTTATGACTCATGAATTGCAGTAGTGAGACAAAATGATCATAAAATGCTTAAGACCCCATCTAAAACAGCAGAACTACCTTTTTTCCTCTTTTTATCGTCTGATTTCTAAGCATCCATTTTTATCTCATACACATGCTCTACACATATACACAAACTACAACTTAAAATGCCATAACTCAGTCTTGTACTGCGGTCATCTGTTTCTGGGCAAATTCACATGCACCGACAGAAAGCTGCCATTAAACGGCGCCAAATCTCCAACTGTGCCAGCGATTTGGGAGTTTAAAAGGCACGTGAGAGTAAATGGGGTATGTGCTGTCGTCTTACCTAATGCTTATATAATGATGCAACACTGACCTACTTCCTTCTCAGAACTGCATACTTCAAATTGTGACAAGCATTTGGGGGAAAAAAAAAAAAAACCTGCAGTGCACATACGAGAAAGCTTTTCAACGTGACTGTTAACCAGAAATAAAAACCCACATCCTCCTGCTTTTCTCATCAGAGGAAGAAAAAGAAGTAAAGGAGATCAATTTGATAATTAACCCATATTTTAATAGTTTTAATAGTCAATTTCATAATATTATCTGGGCTATGAAAAGGAAACAGTATGTTTTGAGCTTTAAAATCATGTGCAATGTTTATCCTCAACTTTTTCTCAGTGGACATAAACTTATGTACATGTGTCTGAGAGGAAATAGCGATCCCTCTGTCAAGTAAAATAACCCAATTCACGAATAAGAATTTAATCAGCAGAGAATGAATTTTAATGATTTTTTAATATAATTTTCTTCAATTACTCCAGTTGAGTTTATTGGGTCATCACTGGTACAAAAACGGAGTGTAGGAGTGAGGGCTTGTCGGCCCTTCTTTCCACCCACCAAAGCTCTCCACCGCTGACAACGCACAACAAGCTGCCTCCCACATTTTCCTGTTTGTTATTCAGGAAATTTTTCCATGGGCACCTGTGTGACCCCTGCCAGTTCATTAGCATGACATCGAAGTGGTGACATTTGCTTTGAGCAGTGCCGAGCACACTTCAGCTGGTTAACAGTCTGAGTCACACCCAAGCCAAAAAAGCACCGGTGAGGAGAGCACCGAGGAGAGGCCAGGCCTGCTGGGCAGCATGTGACATAGCAAATTACTGAAGGCTAGAACTCAGTCAACCACAGATGGTGGCAAGCACAGGAGTGTAGCAAACTCGGTATGAGGAAGAGCATGCACAATGTGACCTTTAAGCCTATGTGTTCATTTAACACCAGCTGAATGGCTTCAAGGTATTTGATGGCGAACAACAAATGGCCTGATTTGGATTCAGATGCCACACCCAAGTTACAACACACAGATCTAGAGTGGGGTTTCCATAATACTTTCTTAAAATATGACTTTATATTTTAATTATATACTTATAAAGTTTTATTATTACTATTTCAAATTTAGTCCCAATTTTATTATAAACAGTGAACAGTTTGATGTACAAAAAATTTATAATTAGGAGTACATATAAAGCGTATCCTCTGCATAATATAGCCATTAAAAGACAGAGTGTCTTCAGTCAGAGGCTTCTTCACATATCCTTGAATACTGACAAGAGGTAATCTCTTTAATAAAAGATTTTTATAAAGGCTATTTCCTCCATGTTATCATGTATAGATATTAAAACTGAAACAATATACAATAATTGAACTTTTAATAGGCTTTTAATATACTGTGTATATTAATAATTCTTTTTATTTTTAACAATTATTTAGCTAAATAGAAAAATTAAGATTGAGATATCCTTTTTTAAAGCATATAAAACTATACAAGCATATAAAAAAAGGAAGACACGAGAGTTAGTACTTTTTTTCTCTCATAGGTTATCTACTATCGTCAACTGTTTGGTAACAAAAAGTATATTTTATCTTGACCATTTTCTTTTGCAGTTTTAAATTGAAATTGCCATAAAATAAATTATTTCATTGTTTTTTTTTTTATGAATGTTTGATTTTTTTTTCTAAAATCATAGACACAGTAAGAAATGAATGACAGTGTAGGAAAATGTGGGCATCAAACAGCAGTAAATTTATAAAGCAAAAAACACCCCCATGATTAAATGGTTTTAATGGGTTTTTGTGATACTGTGTAAACATAATTATGGTTACTGATGCTTCCTGCTAGTTTGCTAACATGCTGACAGTTTTCACATCCAGAAACAGCTATTAAATAAAAGATTAAATAAAATTGCTAAGATAAAAAAAAAAAAAAAACAACTTTATTAAAGTCCATTAGATTTGTAGGTCATTTCACATTTGGCATTGCCAAGGTAATGTAACTTCTGCACATTTAAACTGCACTATTTTTACATTGTTTTTGAACCTTTTAATCAGAAATACGTGTTTGTATATCATGTATAAAAAAAAGTGACAATATACGTTAACCAACATGGCACATGACCCTAATCTGATTAAGACAGAGCAATCAACTTCACTAAAAGCTTACTGACATTCTAGATTACTAACTAGGATTAATATTTACAGTTCTTAATATCACCTTTCCCTCAACACCCTTTAAAAGTTTAGGAATGCAACATTTAGAGTCCTCTTTGTCCTTTGGGGCAAATCTGACTTTTTATATCAAAGACTGAACAGCCTGTAATAACAAAGCTGTTCAGCAAAGCCTTTAAATAGAAAACTTCCTTTTGTTTATATAGTCAAGGTCACAGTAGTGCAATTTATCAACAGCATTCTTTGTTGTACTTTTAAACCACTAGTGTTCCACATTCAGACCACTACTGTGAGACTTGCTTGTTTTTGGATCCCTGTGACATCATGTATTGCTCTTCCAAAATCACATAACTGATCAAAACTATTTTATAATATGTTGTTTTGCCTGCTAAAACACTGGTATAACTCAACATGTGTTCTTAAGCTTCATTTTTGTATATCAGCAAATATAACCACCTGTAGTTGCAGGGGAAGAAAATATAATAATAATTTGACTAAATCCACTTTTCTTTTCTTTTCTTTGCAGTGAGACCTGGGCTTTTGGTCTCATTGCTCACACCAAGAAATGTAGCCACAAGTGTTGAGGTTTTTGATGGATATGGAGAAGTCAAGCATAAAATCCTACAGTTAAGGTACAGTATGTTCTAGGTTATTTCCAGCTGAATAACCTACAGTTCAAGTACCAAACTGCCTTATGTTAGTGAGCGAAAGCCTTGACAATGTTTTGGAATATGCAGCTATTGTGAAAAGTGTCACAATGCACATTCTGTCACAAAGAAAATGCTATGTAAACAGCGTTTACATGAAATGCTGCATAAATGACAGGGATGTTAGTATATAGACAATAGTAGCAGAGTCTATACAATATGTATCCATTTATTTTTAGTCAAAAATGACCAGACCTACACTATTCTTCCTGTAAATATACAATATTATATTTAAGATTATCATACAGTCTGCGATTAACATGCTTCATTACTTCAAATGAACAAAAGATCAAACATAGTTGACTCTAAACTGGTGTTTAGAATGCGCCGCTAGGTGGCAGCAGCAATTGTAGTAGCTCTGTTTTTAACTTATGATTTTTTTTGCAATATAGCCGTCTTTTTTAAGATATCAGCTGTCAATCTGTGTCTGTTCGGGTAGATTTTTTCGCGCTGGTCAGAGGCTGTGCTATACGGGAGATTTTTCTGAATATTTTTTCTTTTTGCAAGACTTGTTATTGTGAGTCTCCATGGCAACGAGACTTGTTTACCATCGGGATCAACTGATAAAACTCTCCAAACTCAAGATTATCAGTGAAACAACACTTCAAATCCCAACGGAGTTGAAAAGAAAGAGAAGAGGATGCAGGGCAGGAGCGAGGCAGAGAGAAAAACGGTGGCGATTCAAACCGTTTCTTCCAACGGTTGTTATGGGAAACGTGAGATCGCTAGTTAACAAAATTGATGAACTTCAGGTGCTAACCAGGTCTCTTAAAGCAGTGGTTCTCTGAGGTTTTGGAGCAATGTACCCCTTGTGTAGTACTTTTCCAGCCAAGTACACCCTAGCAAGTGCGGAGCTTCCTGGTTGGAAACACAAGTAAACAGGACTTGGCAATTAGCGCACAATTTGTTAAAATTTGTACCTAATGAAACCCTTTCACGTTTCAGTCATTTTATAAGGACAAACATGTTATCAATGATTCATAAATAATTTCCTGGGAAAGGTGAGAAAACCACAATACATGTTCTCTCCTAAACACATAATTAAAACTGAATACTGAGAATAAACTTACAGAAAGATTTACTTTATATCACAGGATTTTTTGAAATTTTACTGAAAATATTTTTGTGATTTCTATTTTCTCAAGTACCCCTTGGAGTGTCACAAAGTACCCCTTGGGGTAAGTGTACCCCCATTTGAGAAACAGTGTCTTAAAGAATACAGAGAGTGCAGTATTATGTGCTTCACCGAGACATGGCTGCATGAACACATCCCAGACTGTAATGCGTCTGTACACGGCTTCAGGACGGTCCGTGCAGACCGCAATAAACAACTCAGCGGGAAGCTGAAGGGAGGTGGAATTGCGGTGCTGGTAAACCAGCGCTGGTGTCATCCTGAACATGTCACTGTTAAAGAGAAAATCTGCAATAGAGACATTGAACTGCTAGCTGTGAGTCTCCGCCCGTATTATTTACCCAGAGAGTTCACATGCGTTATTCTGGTAGCGGTATATATATTACCTGGTACCGCTCCAGACGCAGCCTGTGATGTCATTAACTCTGTAGTGGCCAGGCTTCAAACACAACATCCAAACGCATTTGTGGCGATCTCTGGAGATTTTAACAACATCTCCCTCTCTGCAACTCTACCAACTTTCCAACAGTTTGTCAGCTGCTCCACCAGAGAAAACAAAACGTTGGACTTATTTTATGCAAATATTAAAAATGCATACAGCTCCTTTGCCCTGCCACCTTTAGGAAGATCAGACCATAACCTAGTTCTTCTCTCCTCCTCCTACAAGCCCATCGTTCAGCAACAACCAGTCATTAGAAAGGCTATTAGAACCTGGTCTAATGAAGCTGAAGATGCTCTGAGAGGATGCTTCGAGGCTACAGACTGGAACGTCCTATGTGAACCTCATGGAGATGACATCAATGCCTTGACTGAGTGTGTGACAGATTATATTAACTTCTGTGTGGACAGCACCGTTCCAACAAGAACAGTGAGGTGCTTCCCCAATAACAAACCCTGGATCACCAGTGACCTGAAAAAGCTGCTGAACATCAAAAAGAAAGCTTTTAGGGATGGAGACAGGGAGTTATTGAAGTCCACACAAAAACAACTTAAAACACAAATGAAGAAGTGCAAGGAGGACTACAGGAAGAAGTTGGAAAGTAAGCTTCAGAAAAACAATGTGAGGGATGTGTGGTCAGGAATGAAGAAGATCACTGGCTTCGGGATAAAGGAGGATCAGACCGATGGAGGTCTGGACAGAGCGAATGAACTGAACATGTTCTTCAATAGGTTTAGCTCACCTTCTGCTTCAACCCCAACTAGCCACACACCCTCCATGAGCCCACAGCTTTCCTGTCACACCTCCACTCTGTCACCCTGCAGCTCAGTCAAGGACCTGGACACAACCTCATCTCCCTCCACATCAGGACTTCCTGAAACCTCCTCTACCTCCACCTCCACTCTGTCTGTCTCCTGTAACCAAGTCATGCAACAACTGGTGAAACTGAACCAGAACAAGGCTGCAGGTCCAGATGGTGTCAGTCCCAGAGTTCTCAAGACCTGCTCAAAACAGCTATGTCCGATTCTCCAGCACCTGTTCAACACCAGCCTGAGCCAGAAAAGAATCCCGGTGCTGTGGAAAACATCCTGCCTTGTTCCAGTGCCTAAAAAACCACAACCAGCTGAACCAAAAGACTACAGACCAGTCGCCCTGACATCTCACGTCATGAAAGTCCTGGAGAGACTCTTACTGGCTCACCTCAGCAAGCAGGTGAACACCTTTCAGGACCCATTACAGTTTGCATACCGTAATGGGCTTGGGGTTGAAGATGCAATCATATACCTGCTTCAGAGAGCCCACTCTCATCTGGACCAGTCAGGCAGCACTTTGAGGGTCATGTTCTTTGATTTCTCAAGTGCTTTTAATACGATTCAGCCTGCTCTGCTGTGTGAGAAGCTGCAGAAATTCCAGGTGGATCCCTCCACAACCACCTGGATTTATGACTACCTCACAAACAGACCACAGTTTGTGAGACTGAAAGGTTGTGTGTCTGAGATGGTGGTCAGCTGCACTGGAACACCACAAGGGACTGTACTTTCACCATTTCTATTCACGCTGTACACCTCAGACTTCCAGTACAACTCTGAGTTCTGTCATCTGCAGAAATACTCTGATGACTCAGCAGTTGTTGGGTGTATCAGTGATGGACAAGAAGCAGAGTACAGAGAACTGGTCGGTCAGTTTGTGAAATGGTGCGGTGACAATCATCTCATCTTGAATACCAAGAAAACAAAGGAGATGATTGTTGACTTCAGGAGGAACAAGAACACACATAGAAGTGTTTCCATCATGGGAGAGGAGGTGGAGGTGGTGGAGGAATACAAGTACCTTGGAGTTCAGCTGGACAACAGACTTGAGTGGAAAAGCAACACTGAGTACATTTACAAGAAAGGTCAGAGCAGACTCTACTTCTTAAGGAAGCTGAGATCTTTTAACGTCTGCACCAAAATGTTGCAAATGTTCTACAGGTCTGTTGTTGAAAGTGCAATCAGCTTTGCAGCAATCTGCTGGGGCAGCGGCATCAGAACCAGAGACTTGAAAAGAATTAACAAACTGATCAAGAAAGCCGGTTCTGTGCTTGGAGTAACTCTGGAGCCGCTGGAGTTGATCATCAAAAAAAGAATTCTGTACAAGCTGACGAAGATAATGGAAGATCCTTCACACCCTCTACACAACGCCGTGACGAAACAACAGAGTGTGTTCAGTGGGAGGCTTGTTCAAGTCCGATGCAAGACAGAGAGATACAGAAGATCCTTCCTTCCAGCAGCTATCAGGCTGAAGAACAAAGCCCTTAATTAATTAATGTGATTGTTTTACTTTACTAAAAAAAAAAAAAAAAAAAAAAAAAAAAAAATTACTACTACTACAATATTGAATTTCCCTTTGGGATTAATAAAGTATTTTTCATTTCATTCATTTAATAAAGTTAAATCAGACAGACCCTTTTATTCTCCATTTAGCTGGAAATAAATCTTTAATTTTTTGCCATAATAATTTTTAAAAACTAAAATGGCATAAATATAATTATGAAGTAATGTTTTTATTTTCTTTATAATTTTCTCCTGTGATCAGTGGAGTAAATCGATTTTAATCATCTGTTAAGTGGGACAAAAATAAAACAATAATATTTTAAAGGCTTGCAATGAAAAAGATATGATACTAAAAATAAAGCTTATCTAAACCAATGGCTGTACAGTAGAATAGAGGGTTATATTGCAGGCAGGGTGTTAGTGATTTATTGGCTTTTCCACTCACTTCTGCCATCCTAATCGGCTGGACTTATGGAACTAAACTTATTTAAAATAATCCATAATTACAGGCTAGTCTTAAAAAAATTGTTACATCCTGAATTTGATATCTTTTATATGGATGAATGAGTGTAGAAAAACTAAATGTGACGAAGACAAAGGACTTAACATTGTTGTGTCCTCCAAAAGCGCTTTTTACACAGTTTTCAGAAATTAAAAAAATTTGATTTCTGGTCAGTTCCTTAGCTTATTATGACAGATAAAATAATAGTAACTAAACGTGGCTTGAGAGGCCTTTACAGTTGATATTCTTTGTATGTTTCTTGGTTTTGGACCAGCTGCTCAGAGGCGCCAGGGAGCGACTACCTCCCTCTGCTGCACAGCGAAGGCAGCGCTGCTTTAGCCTACTGATCTACTGACCCAGTTTTGAAAGGAGCCGAAAAGAGGGAACGCTGAATGAAACTCGTGGAGCCACGTGACGTTCTAAGCTCCTCGAGGACGGTTTCTGTACGGTTAGTCAAATATACTAAAACACTGCCGACAGTTGGGGAAATATGGCGGCCGTAACTAAGGAATTTCGTGGCTAATGATAGCAAAAACAACAGTAATATGTAATAAGATAGGCAGAAATACATCGGCTTAGTTACAGTGTACGTTTCCATTAAGTTTGTCGGGAGTATTCCCCTCACCCTACCCTCGCCCACAACCCAACGGTGTCCTTAATTTGCATCCCGCCGGAGACGAGCACGTAGGACGGAATGATGAATGGACAGACCGACGCTGGTAGTCGAGCACGCGATAGAACTATTCACCGGCAACCGGCATTTTTTCTGTTCCTTTTTAAAATAATCAACTAGCCAAGTGAGGCGTTAATTTACACAGAAAGCTTAATGGCGACACTACCATAAATGCTTGTATGTGTTGTCAACTTAAAGTTAAATTTACAACAAAAAATAGCCGTAAAAACTTACTAAAACATTAAGTGCATTGTACTTTGAAGGACCAAATATTTCAAATACATAAAAATAAATAAATAATGTCTGAAAATAAAGCTGTAGACTTACATCAAAAGGGATGACAGATACGTACAAAATATTTAGTAAGCAGTAATTTATTCAAAAAGTAGCTGAATTTTACACAGCAGTACAGTTAGATCCTCCACAGATATATTCCCAAACCCCTACCTGCTAGTTTGTCTCCGGTCCCCTCAGAGCTCCCAGCTGACATGCCTACAGACTGGAGCCGGCGTGCCCGGTGGATGATACAGAGCGCCGCAGCGCAGCCACCAGATGTAGTAGTAATGCATGGGAGAGGAGGAAAGGAGGGAGCTTCGTAGAGCCTGACTGTTGTATAATTGACTTCATTTTTTCTCGCCCTCCTCCTAGTAGCTATGATTTTTTTTTTTTTTTTTCTTTCCTTCTTTCTTTTTTTTTTTTTTTTTTTTTTTTTTTATAGGCGGAGGGTGGTGGTCTGTGCGGGATGGGAGGTGGCGGCAGAAACGTGAGAGATGAGTAAGCACGAAACACCCGCGTGCTTTACGAAAGAAGGAAATGAGGGAAGAGTTCAACCTTATGTCTCCTCCTTCATCGCCTTTTTGGTTCATTCATGCACGCGTTCACTTGAGGAATAGCCTGTACAGATGCATTCAGCGGCTGTTTCCCATTTATTTATAGTGCCTGTGACGATCTTTGTCACTTTAATAATAAACAGTACAGTCAACAAAACAAAAATTATCAGCAAATAAATAGTCTAATAGCTTAGGGCTACATTTGTGGAAAAGATTGATGACACTTCTAATTTTGAATATGGGCTGCACTTTTTCCTGGGTTTTTTTTTTTTTTTTTTTTTGTATAGGCCACTTTAAATAAGTGTTTTTGTGAGGCTAAACCGAACAAAATGCTGCAGTGATTGTAACTGCTATCACAGACAGATCTTAACAGCAGAAGTGGATGGTCTGGTAACCTACTATTTGCTCATGTTAGTGCTAATACACATTTCGGATTCATGCCAACAAAGCCGGGCCAGCCTTGACGAGGCCCTGAAAAGATAGTTACCCCGGTTTCAAACTCGTTTTGGTGACCTGAATAACAGCCCCGGGCGCGTCACCGATATGACTTTGCTGCAAGCCTCCTCGCTGTCTTCCAACCAGTCGGGTGACAGGAAGGATGTCTCACTCTCTGCATATTTCGTAGTCCTTTCTCCTATTGTGTGATGTGTATGAAGACAGTCACTAATCAAAACGCATTAGTAAAACTAAAATAAAATAAAAAATAAATAAATACAATTTTTAAAAAGAAAATAAAAGACCCGCCTGAGTTAAATCCTAAAAAAAAATCATGGTTTCTGAACGAATATACCAGTATATGTCTGTACATAACTAATATCTTTATCAGTTTTTTAAATGATTATAATTGATTTATTTGACGTAGAAAATACTTTTGAAGTTGGATAACTTTGGGCAGTTGTACTTCAAAAATTCTATTAAATGATGGTTAGAAAACAAAAAGAAATTCACACAAAAAATATCTTAAAGATATGCATCAAGTAGTCTTTGTATAGTCTATGTATTAACCTCTCTTGGCCTAGCCTATATAATATTAAGGCATGTTAAACTAAAGACTAAACACAATGCAATATTTGGCAATCTTTTGTAGTTATCATAATATTATTGTCTTAAAATGAAAATAATACGGAGTGATACATTATATCAAACATCGACGATCTTTGGCGCTCACCTACATAGTGTAATTCGAAACCTTTGCACGAGACTTTACGTAAGACAGAAGGCTGCACGTGCCAGCGAGAAACGTGTTGACCTATATATTATATAACTTGATGGTCACGTGGCGACAGTTGACTCGATAACCCATTTATAGCGTGTCTGTGGCGAAAGTATAGTGTCTCTGTGCACTTCAGCTGCCCGGAAACACCAAAAATACCAGTCGACAGATAATATCCAAAAAACGTCAATATAGCCCAATTTAAGAACACAGTAATGCATTTTAGCAACGAATATGTGTGGGTCCTTTTTTCAATTTTGGAATAACTTTTAAGCTAAGAAGTTTTCTTAAATTAATATACGAATAATTCTATTTTTGTAGCCTAGTAAAAATATTTAGTGAAGCAATATCACGTTTAAAACCTGCATTAAGAAAGTATAAATAAGCTTGTTTACCCTGGTTGCCGTGTATATTTTGGGAGGCAGTGAGTTTAAAACTATTGATTCCTGTACTCCAAGTTTTGCACCTTGTTTGGTCGTATTTGTGACATCTGTGGGTCTCCTGGCTCTCCTGACAGGGGAATGCCGCAGTTTCACAACCAGTACATATTGTTAGCGTGATAGCTTAATTAAATACGGAAAATTATGGGTCTACTTTAAACTTCAAGAGACCAATTTTAAGAGGTGACAAAGTCTACATCCGTTTTTTTAAAGCCCATAAAGTAAGGTCAGATTGAACACGTGACGTATATAGATCATTTACAGCTATTTGCAGGCTGATGTTCAGCTAGAAAAGATAAATAGACTATGGGATGCTTAAAAATTGACCTTTTATCCTGTTGTGATAGCAACGGGGTCATGACACCGTCCCTTCTGCATCACGTGAGTTTACAAGCACGGGTGTCACCTGCTTCTTGTCGGCTTTCTGTGTAACCTGATTTCCTAATGCAAGCCAGAAACCCGGTTTCCTTAATAGGGGTAAGGGATTAAAAGAAACCCGGTTAAGTTAGACTTCTGCCGGGGTGAGAAGGGGGCAGTCAATCCACTGCCGATGTAACCAGGTTGGAAACAGGGATGTGTAGAAAGAAGTCCTAGTGGGGGAAAAGTGTCGATAACACCTAGTGAATTAAACACGTGCGCATTGTTTTATGAATCTATCGACAAAATAACCTAACTACACTGTCACGTTATTTTAGTTTAAATGTCCCAAATGGAGTTGCACCCTTCATAATGAGGCTGAACCACTGAATGGTCTGGTCACGTGAGCCTTTTAGAAACTGGAGAAAAGTGATCTTAACTGCATGGACTTTTATCAAACGGTATTTTCTCTGTCCACAGACAAATCATGTCCTCAATTTCTTTCAGTAATTATTCACTAGCTTGAGTTTTTTTTTTTTTACGGCAGCTGAGCGCCCATTCGCCAGATCCTGATGGGCAGAAAAAGCTTATCAAGAGCTCCATCTAGTGGCTACAGCGCAACATAGCTGAATGAGTCCAGATCTGCTGCAAGCTTACAGTTTTTCTCTATTGCCAAAACACAAAACCCAGTACTCTAAACCAAATGACCAGTTGCCTAAACACATTTAGTAAAACTCCCCCCCTTTTGCCACAACCACAAACACAATTCACCTGTAGACACTGTTCACAAAACCCATCCCCTTTTTCTCAAAACTCAAAACAAAATTTGCCGTGCTAAAACACATTTTGCATATAACTCTGCTCCAATATGCATTGTGAAGCTCATGTGATGCAAAATGCTACCCACAATCAGCAAAACTTGAACACAATGAACATACCTGGTGTCAATCAGTAAACACAACGACTCATAATTGAAAACACCTATTGCAAATGATGTGACCACACCTATATAAGTCAGTGCAGTTTGCTGAAAGTTCAAAAACAAAAATGGATGATGAAGACAGAAGAAGAGGCGTTTGTGTCAGAGGAGGGAGAGGAGTTTGTGTCAGAGGAGGCAGAGGAGTTCGTGTCAGAGGAGGCAGAGGAGCGGGCCGAGGAGGGAGAGGAGCAGGTCAAGGAGGGAGAGGAGCAGGTCAAGGAGGGAGAGGAGCGGGCCGAGGAGTGGGCCAAAGAGGGCGAGAAGCAGTCCAAAGAGGAGCAGGCCAAGGAGCGAGAGGAGAAGGAGGGCAAGCAAGACAACGCATTTTCATTACAGATGAAATGAGAGCAACAGTCATTGTCCACGGCATGACAATGACCGAAGCGGGACAACGAGTCCAACCAAAACATCACTCTCTGCGCTGCCATGAGTTCTAGAGGGCTTCTCCACCGGCATGCTGAACTTGGTGCCTACAACACTGAGCGTCTCCTCACCTTCCTAGGAGAGCTCAGAGATGTTTTGCATGACAATGACCACCTGAATGCTCGGCCAGCAGATCACCACGACCAGCAGATTCCTGGACCGGCTGATCTTCCCATATACGTCATCCTCTGGGACAATGTTAGCTCCCATCGCAGCATCCAGGTCAGAGAGTGGTTTAACATCAATCAGCAATTCATTAATGTGTGTCTGCCACCCTACTCTCCGTTCCTAAACCCAATAGAGGAGTTCTTCTGAGCATGGCGGTGGAAGGTCTATGACCGCCAACCTTACACTAGAGAGAACCTTCTCAGGGCTATGGACCTGGCCTGTGATGATGTGGCTGTGGAGGCGTTCCAAGGCTGGGTGCGGCATGCCAGGACATTCTTCCCACGTTGTTTGGCTATGGACAATATTGCCTGTGACGTTGATGAGGTCCTGTGGCCCGACCCAGCCCGACGACGTGATGCCTCTCCATGATTTCGGTGTCAACATACAACATACTGTGTCAATTTTCAACGTACTGTAATAAAAGAAATCGCACCCTGAACATTGTGTTCTCAATTGTTACTGTACAGTATCTATTGTGTGTAATGGATCCTCCATGGAGTTTAGTACTCATTTTTGCATTGAGTTGTGATATTACTGCATTTTCTGCATTATGTAACTATTCCCATGAAATGCACAAATCTATAGAAAATGCCCAAAACATATTTGAGAATAAATAAGGGTTGCTCAAATGCATCCTGGCAGTTGTGAAACTGTAAAAAGAACAGTCTCACACTGTGAAAATTGTGCTTTCAATTTTTTTGGTAATGTGGTTAATGATGCTCAGTAGTGTTTACATTTTTGCAGGCCTTGAGTGGTATTTTGGTGTCAGAGTTTGCTTTTGAGCATATGAGCAACTGTTTTGGTGTGATGGGTTTGCTTTTGAGCATATGAGCAACTGTTTTGGTGTGATGGGTTGGTTTTGAAAAGAAACTGTGAGGTTTAGTATACGTAGCTTTAGAAAAGTGTTTTGTGTTTAGAGTTTTGTGAAAAGTGAGGGCAGTATCGTGAAATGTGTTTAAGCAATAGAGAAAAACTGTAAGAAGCCATAAACTATCCTTTAAGCTGTTGGCTCATACATTGTGTTTGCTTCACATTTTATTGTTGTATTTACAGTTTTTTAACTGGTAAAATCCATCAGGTTTTTATGATTGGACTCATGTCTCATGCTCTTCCCTTAGAGCTGTTTTTTTCTACCTTTGCTTTCTGTATGTGCACTGATATCTCAAGAGGTTTCTGATGATTATGCCTTAAAGTCCCTTCTCCAAGGTTCCCAGTTAAATTGTGGCTTTGCCTTACTTGTCTCTGTCAAACTAAACGATTTAACTTTGAAATTTTACCCTTAAAATGTTAATTTAAGTCGTGTATTAAATGTATTTTTGTATTGTTTGTCGGTTTGTTTTTTGTGGCATTAATTTGGATCACAGTGATTATGGTGGAGTTGGTCACATGGTATGGGTGGTCGTTGTTTTATTTTGGGGGGAGGGGGGGTGTTTTGTAATTAAGTTATAAAAGGTATAATTTGGATCTCAGCTGATTTATTAGTGCGTCAAACTAAATTAAAGGTCCAACTTCATCCTCTTGGTGAATTTTTGTCATTTCTGAAGTCACTACAACCCGATTTAACCCTTTTTTAAAGCCTGATTCAAAAGCTAATGGGCAGGAAATCTCGATTTTACCCTTTAATCAAATGTAAAGATAACAAAAAATAATTTGCACATATGTACTGTTTATTATGGTGTTGTACGTCAGAATTATTGTAGTGCATAATGTATCCACCAGGGGGCAGAATATGTTTCAGATTTTATACAACAAGGGTTTGAGCGAAGGTTTTTCCCAAAAAGTGATGCAATAGGTCTCAGAAATAGTATGTGTTGAATCAAAATCATACAGGGTTAGGATGTCTAATGTGTGGTCCATAGAATTATTATGGAACAATATTAGATTTTTACATGCAAACACAAAAGTTGATCACCAAAAATAGGCAACTTTTTAAAATCCAGTTCTGTTTGTTTCTCTATTAATTTTCCTTTAAATTTTGGCTCAGTTTCCCCAAACTATAGATACAAACCCATAATTGCAGTCTAAAAATGAAACATTTCCCAACTTCCAGAGCAATACCAAAGTCTCTACTTAATTATGAAAAAAAAATAAAATAAAATAAATTTTAAAAAGCAATCTTGTTTAAAAGCAGCCAACTTCCTCTTAAGACATAAACCAGCTTTAATGCAAGTGTTTTTAGCTCTTAATGCCTGGAAACAGTGTGTAAGCAACACTGCAGCTAAATCATTAGCTTAACCTCCTACTGCTATTTGTTGGCTTTACTCTGAAGCTACACAAAAGTCTGGAAAGTAATCAAATGAGGAGTTGGAGTGGCTATAATGTTTGACACATTTACAAGTTACTGTCTAATGGGACATTACCAGTAGTAAGTCACAAGCCTAACATACTGCAGGTCTTTACTAAATTAAGTATACTCAGTCTCCTCAAGTAGGAACGGACTTTATTTGGGCCTTGTAAAGGAGTAATGAGTATTTTGTGATTCCTTTTACAAGAGAGAGCACCAAAACAGAAAAGTACTTGAAGCAGTCATTAGTAGTAACACTGCTATTAACTTACAAGCACTGTTTATAGCCAGCTTTAAGTCTTTCTGTCCTCATTTGGGTGATTGGGCTTTTAAAAAGCTTAAAAAATTGCATTGTTTGGCCTCAACAGAGAGTCTGTTTTTTTACAGTGTTGCCCAAGGGCCTGAAGATCTCAAGCATCTTGTTTTGACCTTCAGTATTGTCCCATCCACACAGAGATTCCTCCTGATTCTTTGAATGTTTTGAAACTATTATACACTATAAATAGTATGATCTTCAAAGTATTTGCAATTTTACATTGAGAAACATTTCTTTTTTAAATTATTAAACAATTTATCACAGATTGGTGAATCTCTGTCCATCTTTACATCCAAGAGGCTCGACATCTCTGAAATGCTCCTTTTATACCCAGTCATGTCATTATCCTGTAGTCAATTAACATAATTAGTTGTCAAAGTTCTTCCAGTAGTTTTTGATTTGTGCCAATTACTTTTCCAGCCTTTTGTTGCCCAGTTCCAACTTTTGTGAGATGTGTTACTGCCATCCAATTCAAAATGAGCTAATATTTTCCATAAATTGGTTAAATGTCTCAATTTAAACATCTGATATGTTGTTTGTATTCTGTTGGGAATAAAGTATGGGTTTATGAGATTTGCAGATTACACTCTTTTCTTGTTTACACAGCATCCTAACATTTTTGGCATTGGGGTCGTAAATAAAAACTTTATTACCAGTGTTTACTTTTTTCATGGTTTTTATTTTTCAGCATTATCAACAGAAAAACTCACCAACGTGAATGAATATATTAATGAGCATTTCCTCCTTCACTCCAAAGACAGTTGCCTTCAAGTGTCTACAACATTATGTACGCATCAATACACAAAATACCTCACAACATAGTCCTGACCTGTGGAGGACAGTTCACAGAGACTGAATTTCCACTAAAAGTGGAACTATGGGGCATTTCCAAATTAGAATAGATCACTTAAATAGGATATATACACTATTCCCTGCTCTCTTTGTTAAAGTGTAATATTTCAGTCACTTTGAAATATTACATGACAGTGATCTGCCTAACAACACGCAGGCTGCGTCAGTAAGCTGGTTTGGTCCATCACAAATGAATTGTCTAGCTTTACAACATGAGAAAAGTTAAACATTTCCTGAATTCCTTTGCTAGTGTGTGGAAAATAAGTCACAATAATTTATATCTCTTTAGATAAAGTGACACAGTAATGGGTTTCAAGTCATCTCATATGTGTGTGTATAAAGAAAGAAATGTATGGATGCCAAATATTATATCCACCCTCCATTTTTAGCTCCATAAAAAATAAAATTGTGGTAATTTCCTGTTACCAAACACAGATGTGACACCTCACAGCACAAAAGCGGATCTACTTCATGAAAATATCATCTTCCTCACTTGCAGTTTCACACTCAAACACTCATGATTCATCTCTGGTCGGCTCTGAATGCAGCAGTTTCTGAGTTGTCACTGTGTTCCAGGGATAAGACACAACCGTGAATCTGCATCTGCAGATCGCCGGCCATCAGCGTAATCCCCCATCATGCATCTGAGCTGCTGCTGTCCTACAGTAGGGCCACTGCTGATCATAGCTTCAGATCAGACACGATCATTTAAATCAGTTACAGGCCAAAAGGGTTGTTTTATCTGATAGTATGCAGATTGTGTGGGGTATGTTTCAAGGCCTTTTCTTACTGTGATTAAAAGGGGAATCTATCAGTTTCACACACAAAACTCAATATATTCATCCTAAGCAGGACCAAGTAATGTATAATGCTGCACTGGACACTCCTAAAGTAACACTGATGATGTCACAGTGATGTCACCCAGCTTGAATTTACTACTTTTTTTAACAGAAACTTTACAAACAGGCTGTGGGGGAGTTTGGAAGACGTGGGCATTCACCAGACGGGGAGAACGTATTGGAAGCCATATATATGCATCCTGGGAAATACAGAATTCCATCCTATTGGAGCATTTTCCCACAGGACCTAAAACTCAGTAAATCTCAGCCTCTGATGCAGAATAGCAGTGCATCTTTAAGTTTTAACTTCAAATTATGTCTAAAAACGAAGAATATAAGCAACAAAGCCAATGAACATGTTTAAAAAACATGAACCGCATAAATAATACAGAAATATACAAGTTTCTGCCCTTAAAATCCTACTAGTTAACCAGTTTGTTTGGTGTGTAAATCTCCAATAGGTTTTCAAATCACTTAAGCTCAGACAGAAAAAAACAAAAACGATCTGGCATGGGTTTAAAGTCATCGGCTCTAACTGATCAACCTTCAGAAATAGCACCACAAACAGATGACGGACTCCTGGGATGGCCACGGCCTGACTCAGCTTCTGCTCCTGTATGTACATGTATGACTCAGCATTAAGAACCCAACTGAGAAACATCTCTCTGCACCCTCATTTTTGCACATATATAGAAAAAGAAATGGCAAATTATTCCACAACCGAGTTTACCACTATTGGATTTTTTTTTTCTCTTAAAGGTAGTTTAATGTTAAGTGCAGTAAGCAACAGCTACATCTGAATCTGTGTTCAGATCATGATGATTAGAGTTCTTTGGTAACTCTTTGTAGCGCTTTGCTGAGTCATGACTCCAAGCAGACATGACGGTTAAATGGTTTGACTTTTTACAAGGATAGGTGAAACTTTTTTTTTTTTAAATGAGTGCGAAAAAGAGAAACATCAAATCCATACACGATACTTTAGCTAAAAATGAAGTAAAACATTAAAGAAATAAGAGATCCATCTATTCTTTTCTCATAATCATTTAGTTTCACCGAACAAAGACACACTGTTCATTTTTTGACGGTTTGTTTTTATGAGCCTTATATTTTATCTTATCTATACTGCCTTTGTTCCATATCACTTCTCGTAAGCTTTACAGCTCTGCAGACATCGAATATAACTGACATCAGGGTTTATATTTGATGTCAGACATAACTGTAACTTATATTCCCTTTTTTCTTTATCCATCCACCTCTCCAGTCACTCACCCTCATATTAATCTAATTTCAATGAATGTCTTCTAATTAAACTACAGCTAAACATCTGGTTGAATATTTATCAGCTACTTATAAAGGCACTTTGCATGTTTAGTCCATTTGAAAATGAAGTAATGAGGCAAAAATCAGATTAATGTAGCAACAACTGGCTCTGAAGGGACACACACAAGAGTTTGTTTGGCAATGTGAATGAGCAACAATCCACCAATACCGACGTCACACACAGGGTAAATTGCATTTAGAAGTTTCCTGGCAACATGTTTCTCTGTAACAAAACCCACTATTCACGGGAAGTTATCCCAATAAACTTCTGTAAAGAATGTGGCTCACTGCCATGAGGTTTAAAGAACGATTCCAGCATGATTTAAGCGTTTGCTAATTTGTGTTGGATAATTTATCCCCTTTAATGTTATCACCCATTTTTAACACTCGGGTTAGCAAAGTCAAAAAGTTACATAAGAAAAAAGGCAAAAAGCTTAATTTAGCCAGTGTGAAAAAAAAAATGATGGCACAAATGTGGAGCTAAATGCTAAAATCCAGAAGCTAATATTTTTATAGCAATAATGCTGGCATGCTAAAATTTAGCTAGGTGGTTATTAGTTTTAAAAGTAATAGTTGATTTCTTTATATGTTTCCAAATATTTACAGTGTTTTGGATATTTTGTATTGACAGAGGTAGTGAAGATAAACAGGAAGCAACGAGAGATTTGAGGAGTGACATGCAGTAAAAAGTATCACCCACTGCTTGTATGTACAGTAAAACTCCACTACTGAGGACTACAACTTTAGAGCTAATGATGATGCTCCATGAAAGTGAAACTTATGTTGCTGAAAAAATATAGCTGAACTGAGCTGGCATTAGCACAAATGTGTCAAAAAGCCTGGTTTAATAACCATATGATATACTCAGAGCATTCAGTTCTGTAAACCTAAATATTCTTACCTTTTTTTATGGGAACCAGGTTTTTACTATGGTACGTTAGCATTGTTGTTGACAAGAAATTGCACCAGCAGTATTTCCATTTGTTGTCTTTTGATACAAAGTTAGAGATGGTTGAGGAATTAAAAGGAAAACCTGAACTATTCAGCCTAACAGTGGAAACAGTTACTTTTACCTTTAAATAGTCCCATCCTGAGCTTAATTTTAATAGTTTTTCCTACTTTTAAATACAACAAATAATCTTAAATAATAATAATATAGTAATAATACTTATGCCAATGAAGAGGAGATCAGTTTTTCTTTCTTAAACTTACCCAGACTCTTAAATACAAAGTGAAAAGTCAACAAAAACACTAGAAATCATGCTGGAACTTTCCTTACATTACAACAGCTTACGTATTAAAACCGGTGAGGCGTTTCTGTTCTTATCAATCAACCAGACTCTGACTACAGTGTATAAAGTTAGCTCCCAACAACAGTTTCAGCTAATTTAACTACCGGTGTAGGAAGTTAAAGCAGTGATTCGTATTCAAGCCTCATACCCACTGTCATGCTCCGGCAGTAAAATAAAAACAAATAAATTCATCTCCAGAAGCAAAATGCTGCTGAACATGCAAATATCCTGATTTAGTGTCCTAGTTGGTGAGCTGGCCTGAGAGCTATGGCTAAAGACGGCACATATGATTCAAACAACTGAGGTAATGCGGTAATGCTCCTTAATTTCTGAGCTCTTGGCGTTCTTGTGGCGGCTGAGCAGACCTAAATAACTTGTGATGAGGGTTAAATTTAAACTGAGAGGCTGACAGTGCAGCCTTCAGCACCAGCGGGGGCTCTGTGGCCCGACCCTGTGTCCGTAAACGTCTGTATTTTTCTCTGCAGCGCTGCCTCCCCGTTTGGCATGTCAGGCCTTTCCTGCCTTCATGTATGTGGGGATGGTGCCTCGCTGAGTCAGACCCTCGAAGCGTTTGTATGTGTAGTTGAGGAACACCCAGTCCTTTGACTTGAAGTCTGGCTCGGTTGCATTGGCTGTTTACAAAGACAAAAGGCGAGAAAGATTTGTTACTTTTATTATTTTTTATTTCTACTGCCTCAGACAACCCTTATGACATAAGCCAGGGATCCCCAACTCCAGTCCTTAAGGCCCACTGTCCTGCAGGTATTCCATGTTTCCCTGCTGAGAAGACCTGTGTAGAGCTGGTCAGAGATCCATTTAATCTGAATCAGGTGTGTTGCAAGATAATGGGCCTTGAAGACCAGAGTTGGGCATCACTGACATGGGAACTGCCTAATTCATTTCAATCTGCAACCTTACCACTAGATGTCACTAAAACCTTCCCACTAGATCTGGAAATGTTGTTTTCAGCTTAACAATGAATTCTCTTTGACAAACCTGGCTGAAGAATGTCCGATTCAGGGAAATCGTCAAAGTTTGACGTGTCATCAATACTTTTGATCTCAATAGAAATGGCTGCTGGCCGCTCCCTGTTGACAGAAGTAAGTTGATCTTTGTTTATTTTTTCCATGTTCAGCATAAATCCCTTTTCATCATGAGTAGGTTTTGTACCTGATGTGCTCCCAGTCTACTGACTCAAAGAAGAGATGACTCTTTATCTCCTCCACGCTCACAGCTCCAATGCGATTCTCTGCATCGGTGCAATATCTGAAAAAGCCAAACAGGAAGTTGACAATCAAACTGTTTGAGACAAGTATGACAGAAGATATTCCGATAAAAGACAGATGTTTAGCATCTGATCTTGATGTGAGACTGGAAAGATAATAGCAAATTTTTATTTTTAATTTCATTACATATGACTGAGAGGATTCAAATCTACCAGCAATGCTAGGTGTGAAACACAATTTGATATATATACGACAACGTATGTTAAGTTCTGTGTTTAATTCCTCTTTAGTAGAAAACAGGATACCTAGCCAGATCAATGTTATGCATAATACACATAAGTAATACAGCTTTAAAGACCAACTTTCTCCTTTCACAACAATACTGAGATTAAAACCTGGAACCCAGTGGTGGATCCACCGGACCTACTTGGACTCAAAGGGTTTTTTAATTGTAGTGGGACCAACCAAAAGGTTCTAAGCTCTGCGCATCTTAGTGCTTAATTAATGTCCTGCTGTTTGTCAGTTTGTTGTTTCAATGTTTGTACTTTACAAAAAAGAGAAGAACTTTCTTATTTCTGACTGAACCCTTGCAAATCGATTAATAGTTAAAAACAATGAAACAAAAACAACCTATTCCCTAATGTTAATTCTAGTTAAAAGAAAAAGGCAACATTTCTACATTTGTTTAGCTAAAACAGAGCAACAGTGAACCTTAATATCAGGTCTTTAGCCCTCTCTGAGATGGGAACTTCAGGTGGGAAGACGAGAGTTTCCTTCCAGTTCATAACCTTCCTGTACGTCTCCTGCGGAGTCTCTGAACAAAAGGGTGGATAACCTGCAAAAAGTCAGCAAGCATATTATATCAAACTGAGCATATTTTGGAAAGGAAAAAGTGCAGACCACAAAGCTATAGTGCATTCTTACCAATGAGCATTTCATACATAATTACACCCAGAGACCACCAGTCACACAGTTTGTTGTACCCCGTCTGCATGAAAACTTCAGGAGCAATGTAGTCCGGTGTTCCCACAGTGGAATAGGCCTGGAAGTTGAGTGGAATGCAGAAAGGTGAGATCTCAGCACTGAATATTTGAACATTATGCATGGAGGAGGAAGACAGACTGGTCAAACTCGCTCCATTCTTGTTGACAGTCCGTTTAAACACATAATAAAATCCTGATTATTTTACCACATTTGTTTAAAAAGTTTACAAGTTGCAGGAATAATTTCTTATCTTACATATTGGCTCCTTATTTAATTGTGTCACATAGTGAAATGAACCGTACCAGCTGTCTCCTGTTTTTCTTCCAGGTTTCTGCTTTCCTCTTAGAGTTCATGTTTTGAAATGCTGAAAAGATAAAAGAGTAAAGATTAGTTGAAGGGTTTTTCTCTCCTTGAAATAATCTGTTGTACAGCATCTAAAAATATAATTAGTTGGATGTTACTAATTCTTTTTATGCATCTTTATTTGCATTTAGTTACATTACTGCTTGAATTTGGAATGTGACTTACAGAAATCACTGGGTGGGTTGTGTGTCAGGTTCCTATAAAATTCAGTGCGATGAGCCTTCTTCAGACCAGTACACAGACCAAAATCGGATAGTTTCACATGACCCTGTGAAGAAAGAAAAAAAAATCTAAATGAATTAGCTTTTTTTTTTTTTTTTTTTTTTTATTTCTGAGACGCTGAGGGTCATGTGTTTGTGTTCTCACCCTGGAGTCCAGCAGCAAGTTGTCTGGTTTGATGTCTCTATGGATGAAGCCCAGCTGGTGGATGGAGTCGATGGCCAGGACAGTCTCTGCGATGTAGAACTGTGTGGCCTCTTCAGACAAAGTGTCCTTCTTCATCAGCAGAGTCATCATGTCACCTAGCAACAAAAACCAGAGGTCAAAACTTTTGAGAAGTAAACAGCAGATTACCAAACATCTCAGGCCAGTGGACTTAATGCAACTGCAGGGATTTTTTTTTTAATCAGGGCTACTGTTTCAGTCCAGACCTCCAGGCAGGAACTCCATGATGAGGTAGAGGTTCCTCTTGTCCTGGAAGCTGTAGAACATCTTGACCACCCAAGCGCTGTCTGCCTCCACCAGAATGTCCCTCTCTGCTCGAATATGAGCCACCTAAGGGGGATGCACGGATCAGTAATACAGCAGTGTGATTTAGCATCCATGACAACAGCAGAACAGACTAATGCTTTACCTGCTCCTTTTCCAGCATGTCTGCTTTCCTCAAAATCTTCATGGCGTAAATGTGTCCTGTGTCTTTTTTCTGTACCAAACGAACCTGAAGGGGACAACAGTGAAAAATCATTATTTCTTTTTTGAATGTAATCATATAAGAGGAAACATAATAATCTGGACCACATGATTTTTTATAAGTGAAGGAGCACATTCTTTTCTTTTATAAAACTATAAATATACACAATCAAATGTACAATACACAGGAACTGAGATAAACACACAAAAAAAAAAACTCCTGAAAAGCCTGAATTAGGTTTTGGCATCTTTCCTTGTTTTTGTTTTGTTATTTTGTTTGTCTTCTTGCAACATACCTCTCCAAAAGCACCTCGTCCAATAACCTTAAGTGATTCAAAGTCATCCAAGCCAAGTCTCGTCCTCTTCAGTCGGAGAAACTCAGTCTCTTTACGGGCATGCTGCGAGCGCCGCATGACTTTCTGCAATATACCAAAGGTTGTCAGATCAAGCATAAAATGAAGAGATGGATGTAGAAAAATAAAAAATTAATATCTGTGCATTACAAAATTAAAATAATGTATGCTCTACCTCCTCGTCAGGTAAACCCTCCTCTTCCATGGCCTTTTCAAGTTTCTTCTGCCTGAATATACATGAAAAACAAATGAGATTAAAGCCTACAAAAATATTACAAAAAACATTTATTTCCAAACAAAGAGAGTGGATGTGGCCTAGAAGGTGTCAGGTCTTGATAAAGTTGTGTAAACAGCGACACAAGTGACTTCTCCAGGAGGCAGTGAAGCATGTTACCTGGACCACAGATCAGCTCTCAGGTAACATTACAACATGAGGTGATGGATTATGGGGTTTTTTTGTGCAAACCACAGATCAACCATTTGCATTGTTACCAGCAGTGGATGGAGCGACACGTAATCCTTTTAACAGCAGCTACATTTACATTCAGAGATAAAGTCTGACTAGTTTCTAAAGGTTAATGCTTAGCAGACAAAAAGTGGCCTGGAAGGGTAATTGTAAAGCAAGACATGCAATGCACTCAGGTAGTTTTACCTCATCTCGCGCTCCTCGTGCTGCGTGAGCAGGGTGCTGTAGAAGTTTTCCAGAGTCAGCTTGGCCACAGTCACCCTCTCCCGGGTGTGGTTGCTCATGGGAAGGGCAGCTGCCGTCCCTCCCGTCATGGCCACACTATCCTGTGAAACATCAGATTGTGCATGTCAGTGCATACACCTTCTAAGCCACTGTTTACATTTTTTTGTGGTGACATTTGCAACAAGTATGCTGCAACAAAGACAAAGTCTTTTCCTGTTGGTTCTTTTTCAGAGTTGAGGAATAAACTGGGAAATGCAACATTTTAGTTAACTGGCTGCCTTTCTTACATTGTTTTTCATTTTTTAAAAAAACATACCAAGTAAATCAATTTAGGATTTTTATATATGATTTGATTTAAAAGGAAAGTCTCTTATAGAAAAAGTAAGATGCATAGTTAAACATTTTATTCAGAATCTACAGATTCTCATCCTTATAATGAAATTGTGTATCTTGGGCTAATTCGGTGTGCTAAACATTGCAGTTTGAGCTAGGGCAGGGCAATATATCGAGATTTTCAAATATATCAAGACTTTATCAGACGCAATTTAGAAGGAAGGAATATCGTTTATATCGAGATAGCTTTTTTTGAGTTAAAAGTATCTTTTCTTTTGCATTTTGCACAGCTGTATTTTTTGTTATGGTCATTGAAAATTATTTTTAATTTATTTTGTTTTAGGAGCATTTAATTTAATATAAAGGTTTTTTAATTTAATTCAGCTGTTTTAATGCACATGTGCTGCTGATCCTTAATGAAAGTATTTGGCACTGAAGGCTGTATATTAGAACTGTCTCTTTGGTTACTTGACAAAAAAAAGGTGAATCAAGATATATATTGTATATCGTGATTCAGGTAAAAAATATCGAGATATAAGATTTTGTTCTTATCGCCGAGCCATATTATGAGCCATTACTGTTTTTAATACATTTAGTGCTAACCTTATAAAGATATTGTGGACATCATTTAGTCATTAAAGAGGTGTCACCAAGAATCTAGCTGAGCAGAGGATTTACTAAAAGACAATGTAGAAACCATGCAATGTCACACTTTCAATAACCATCTCAAACCTTCCTGCCCAGTTTCTATTGTTACACATCAGCAGCACTAAAACCCACTATATAAAATGGTAACAAACACCAGCTTATATACTCCAAACAAAATAGAAGTTAGGAATTTGTAACATTTTCATGGTGTTTTATTATTTGGTGTACAATACATGGTACAATTTGTGGTACAAAAATATTCTTGTGAGCCGAGAACCAGGAATCACATGCATGATGGCTCATGGTCTGCAAGGTTTTATTGCAGGAACTAATCGGCGAAACCTCCACACATTTCACAGCATGCATTCCTTCACATTTTCGCAGTCTTGAATTAAAGTTTCAATTCTAAATCCAGAGGATAGAAAAACAGATCCTGGATATGTGCCTGTTATGTGGCTGTGGTGAAAATAAAAGTGCAACATTGATTGCAAGCACAATGAATCATATCAGAGCTGCAATTTTAGCCACAAGTCCAGATAAAAAGCTTGAATATTTTACATCTGGTAGGTTGTTTCTCTACAGGGGCCACATGTTTATGAAATGAAATGAAATGAAATAAAATGAAATGAAAATCTTAGTAAACACACACAAGTGAGGAGAAGGCCACATCTGACTAAAAGCAAACCATGACATAAAAACCACAAGATAAAAACATGAGCATTAAAAGAGGAAGTTTAATTTTCCTTATTTTTCATTAACAGAATATTACCAAGATAAGATTGTGAGCACATTATGTAACAGAGGGGAAAAGAAGCAGTGTGGTTGTGCATATCATGAACACATTTTGGCTGTATGCCATCAGAAAGAAATGAATGGACTCAATTTGCTCACAAAGAAATCAAACAGTCCTGCAGCCCAGAGATAGGAGCCATGTTTCGTCTATTCGCTGGCCCTTTTCCCGTTTCGGCACCAACAATCCCACAACAACAAGACGCTTCCTGACTTCTGGGAAAAAAAACAAAAAAAATCACTGAATCATTGTCGCAAGCCGCTTTGGTTGGAGGAAAACAGAGATTCCAGCAAAACCGAGACAAGTAACTGGTCGAGGTTTGTGCTTTGCAACTTGATAAAATAAGAAAATGAGCATAAAGGAAAACGGCACATGTAATCCTAACCCTGAACGAACACAAATATGTGTTTTTACATCGATAATGCAAATGAGTTACAGCAGGAAGCTGTTAGGTATTGTTCCTGTGATGCCAGCTCACAGAGGGCTCACACCACCTTAAAAAACATTGTACAATAAAACTGATAAAAATGGTAGCAGCTAATAACGCTTTCCCCTCACAATATCCCTGTGTGGAAGCACAGACTAGATCAATTCAGCTGTTGCCATGTTCAAAAGATACTGCCGTCTATAACCAACTATTAAAACTATTAAAAAGCACTTACAGAGGGAGGACGAGCAACGGAGAGGGGGAACTGTGAAACAGCGAACACATATTAAGCTTGAAATTTTAAAGTTGCACAGCGACAGAAAGAAATAAAGAACCTGCCCCGATCGATTTGAGTCAGCTAAAACATTTTAAGCTGTTTTGTGAGAGTTATGGCAACATGAAGAAGATCAGGGTGTGGCTGAGTGTCTCACCTCTTAAATAAAATAATGAAAAATGTTCCAGAAGTTATTTTAACCACCAAATGTTTAGAATTTTAAGTACAGATTGTAATAAACACAATATGAATCCCTTAAACTGGGACTTATGGTGAAATTTGAGGAGAAAATTTGATAGATTCTAAAGACACAAACCAATTTCTTTCATTTCAGTTAAAAAAAGAAGATATTTCATAAAGTTTTATCACCTTTTTAATAAAAATAGTGAAGAAACTCTTGATTTGTAAAAATGTATATTTTAAAACAATTTCTTAATGGCACCTTTACAAACTTGTAATTTGATGCTACTCTTTTTTTTTCTTTTTTTAGAAGTCCAATCAAAGCAAAAAGAACTGACTTTTTTTTAATCAATTAATTCAGAAAAGAAAAAAATATATAAATAATATTGAGATGCTTTCTGAATATTTGAGCTCCAACTCCACCAATTACAGTGTTTCTTTATTAGATTTATATTATAATAAGATAAATAAAATAGGGTAACAGGGAGATTTTCATCGCTCATCTTTTGAGATGAAGTAGTATTTAAAGTGTTTTGCTATTTTTGCTTCATTAATGCCTTCTTCCACCTTCCAACTGGCTCTACAGAGACTTTTTACTGGCTGCAGACAGACCCTACCCTGTCGCAAAAAAAACAAAGAGTGTCATTTTTATCTCTTTTATTTGAACTAAATACCGGAACATACCAGAATGTTTTGTGCTGTAATAACAATTGCAATGAGCCAATATAATTCAAATTTTATTAATCAGCTCCTTCCTCTTTTCACTCCTGTGTTTGTGCGATTAATTAAAGAAGGCACTGCTGAAAAGCAGTGGAAAAGCTTGTATGGACTCACTGTTGACCATGTTGCTGCTGGCATGGTCTCTAAGTCTGTGGTGAATTTAAGCAGAAGCCTAATTAAACAAAGTTGATCAAATTAATCATCATAAAGTGTGAGCACCTCTATAAAAGCACAAGCTTTGGCAGTTTGCAGGTTTGAAGCATTCTGGTGTGACAGCACAATGCCAAGAAGAAAAGACATCACAACAATCTTAGAGAAGCGACTCCATCTATCTTTTAAACTATTTTACAGTGAGAATTATTACTCATATGTGGAAAACATTCAAGATAGTTACCAATCCTCCCAGTAGCAGAAAGCACAGCAAGTTCTGCTTATAATTAAACTATTCAGAGTACAGAGAAATAGCAAAAACTCCAAGAGACACATCTCAGACTAAAGACCTCAGCAAGTTAACTGTTAGAAATTAGAAAAGGGCTGAATAAGTATGGCTTATTTAAAGGAGCTGCTGGAGAAAGCGTCTTCTCTCTGAAAAGAACATGGCATCACTGCTTAGGTTTGCAAGGTGTCATCTGAACCCCTCACAAGGAATCAAGAAGCTATCAGAAAATAAGACCTTTGAACCGATGAGACCAAAGTGGAGATTTTTGGTCAGAGCAAATCCAGACCTCAACTTGACAGAAATGTTGTGGTTGGACCTTAAGAAAGCTGCATATGTTAAGTTCAATGGTCTGAACAACACTGTAAAAAAAAGTGTATCAACATTCCTTGACAATGATGTGAGAGACTGATAACATCACGCAGAAAACCATTACTTCTAGTTCATGTTACTGATGGTGTTTCTTCAAGCAACAACAATCACAGAGTAGTTTCTACTCTTGCATTTGGCTTTGTTTTTGTTAAATAAATAATGACAGAATATGTAATGTACTGTTATTCATCTGAGGTTGTACTTGCCCATTTTCTATTTTCCCAATGTTGAAAGAATATATGCTTTCACGTGTACTTGAACTACACTTTGCCTGACAAAAAGATGGTACATTCTTATTTTGGCATGATACTTTACTGGTTGAGGGAATTTAAAAAGAAAAGAGTACAATTTATTTTCTTTTTTAATGTCTGTTTCAAAGCTTTATTACTAAAACAAAAGAACAGTCAAGGTGCAACAGTAAAATTACATTACTATTGTTATGGATAATACCAGCGTTATTAATTTAGCCATAATATCAGGAGAATTAACTAATGCAGCTGCCTTTAGGTCAAACTTTTTCCATTAATTCAGTCTGATTGTAATGCTTTTTAAATATAATTTGCCCCGTTATCCCAAATCTTTCTGAACTAGGTGAATACATTTGCAGTTTTAAATACACTCTATAAAAAAAAGAAATCCTGTCATGATCTGAGTCAAAAAGTGAGCAAAATAACCTGGTTCTCAATGTACAAAAGAAGGAGACAAATATGCTTTTCCTACTGTTGCATGAAGTGTGTATCTGTGCACTTATGTATTTGTGCTTGTTGCCCTACCAAGGTGGAAAATCAACCATCACTTAAAACAGATGCATCACACAGCTGAGCCAGCTAAGCCTTTTAACTGCGCCTGGAGGGATTCAGTTTGGCTTGAAGTTAACCAGATCCACCCCATAGCTAAACAAACAAGGCTGCACCACTCAGGCACTTACAAGGAAGGCATTATAAAAGCAAGCAGGCTATTTAGAAACTCAAGCATGCCTTAAAACAGCCCATCAAAACAGAAGTCCACAGAAGGCTCCAGTTAAACATCTGGTTGCAAGTATTGTGTTTTCAATACTCTTAAGTAGTGAATAACTCAATTTTTACAAGACAAAGTTTTAACATTGATAATGAAGCATTTGTGAAGTTGTGAAGCATTCACAACCCAACCTGGTAGATAATCAGCAGGTTGAGACTTGGGCTAATTTTGTGTAAGGAATACAATTAATTAGGTTTAACAAAAAATAAATAAATAAACAGGACATTAAGAGTTACTTTCTTCCCTTCCCCCAAAGAAAGTAGATTTCTCAGTTTGTTGTCAAATTCTTCAGTTAGTGAGTGCCAAACAGTCCCACTCCACCCTGACAGGACTGTACAGGAAGTCCTTTCCGTTGTGAATGAAAAGACTCAGTCATGATGCCAGTGAGAACACACATGTGCTTACATACACTATCCATGCACACAAAATTCAAGCCTAAACACAAAAAGTAAATAAATAAATAAAATATAATAAAATAAATGTATAGGATGGGAAGTTTACTATTTATTTTCTTCTAAAATACATCATTTGAAAGTTCATTTGAACCTATCCACAGTGGAACATTAAAATCAATAAATCAACTATAAAGACTCCAAACTGGACCAAAACAAAGTTTCATAAAAAAAATAAAAAAAAAAGTTAAAATCATATTTCTGTTTTGTTGTTGTTGTTTTCTTTTTAATGAGTGACATATATAAATGTCAGGTGTAATTTTGACTCATATTATAAATATGTGACACGGCTGCTGTGATCTGTGATTATAATCCTGTGTGTTTAGCTGCACTCCTTTCATTGTCCAGCAGTGATGGTAATGATAGTATTAAAACAGTCATCTCCCCCACAGCTCACCTAAACTGACGACACCCTGTCAAACCTCTACTATCTGCCACGCTTGGTCCATCACTGCTGCGTGACTGGTAATATTTACTGCTCAGACACGGTTAATTTTAGATCAAATCAGGGCTTTTTAAGTAGAAATATTTGGTCAGTTTGAAGCTGTGTCGCGCGGGCTAGCTAAGAGCTATTAACTCTGGCAGGTTGCATTAACAGCAATAAATACAGTTTAAACTGCACAAAAATAAGCAGGTTTTTAGTGAGATTTTTAAAAACCTACCTCCGTGTCCTGCTCCAGAGTCAAATATTGGCGTGGCGCCGGCCCACTATCCAGAAGAAAAATATAAAATCTGTAATTACGTTTCCACCTTTTCTACCTAATATTTAGGCAGTTCGAGGCTGGAGGCACCAGTTATTGGCTATCCGTCAGAAGAACCTATCAGGGTGAACAGTAAACATCGCCGATATCAACGCCACATAATAACAAAAGTCTACTGACGCTGACACAGTTGAACCTGAAATAAAAAAGACAGTATTCAAGTGTCTTCATCTGAGCCCCTGCTCCCCAAATCCTGCGCTTCCACAGTCTTTATCCCAAGAAAATATAAAATAAGAACCGCTGCTTCCTGAGACCATCGGGCTCATCAGACGTTCTGGCAACGCAATGACGTAGCCCTAAAGGACGGTAGCAGCAGCCAATCACTGATAACAAAGGGGAAGTTTGTTTGTCTCTGGCCAATCAAATGTGATAATAAATTAGAATGGCAGATACGCTAACCAATAAATACACATGTGTCTTCCCATATGGACGCAGGTTCAGCTGGCTAGCAGGTACTTGCAGCTATAAAAGAATATACTGTACTACCTACTGTTGGGAGCTGTATTACATCACTGTAAGGGTTGTGCTTTGTGCAGACCCTTACTAAAAATAGCCCATATTCATATAGTGTTAACATGATCAATTAAATAAATATAAAATGTAAAATGACATAGAAACAAGATCAATAAAAGGTCATACTGCAGTCAGCATTCTATGAGCAGGTCCATAGTTAAATGTTGACTGAAAGACAATCAGTAACCATATTAGATACTTTTAATACAATTTTATTAACATGCAATTATCTGAATGCAAACTGTGGACATTATACAGGCTTACATTTTTTTTCAGAGACAATAAAATAGATAAAAAAATACCATAAAGTCTGATAAGAGTCTCACAGACAGATTGCTGTCATATTCTGAGAAAGTGTTCTGCAAAGGCAAGATCTGAGATCTACTCTAACAGTTTAACATAGTTTGTCTGACAACAAACAAAACTCATCTCTCTTTAAACTAGACCCTCCATTATTATTATGCTTCCATGTTCCAATATTGTTACAAAACAAAAAACCTGAAGGAAACAGACTTGTTTCCTCCAGCAATCCCTTAAGAGGTGTTCAGAAATGTGGTCACCCTATCTGGAATCCTCCATTTCCTTGTACATGTCCCAAAGGTCTTTTGGACAAAGAACAGGTGTAAGTAGCAGAAAAAAATACCCCAATTACCTTTGAAAAGCACAGATAACAAATCTCCAACACTGACAACACTGTGTTGACCAAAACACAACTGAAAGGAGTTTAGAGTGGACAGTTAAGTTTATATGTCATAAATTTCCTTATTTGGACAGGTTGTGCTTTTACTAAGGACCATGATGTCAACAGGCGGAGAAGGAGGGTGTACCCCGCTAACACTTCTGGGTGTGGTGACCAGCAGACAAGGCTGTTTTTATATTTCTCACATCAATGGGGCCCACTGAGCTGTGACACGACTCCTATATTTAGATTTGTGCTGTAAAATCTCTGGCCTGCAGCCTAGACTGCCCAAAGTTAAATCTGATGAATTAAGAACCAAACCACTTTTTTCCCTCTCTGTATACTCTTTAAAGTATTGTCAGAGGAGACAAGAATTTAAGTTCCCAGACTACAAGAAAAAATCTAATGTATTTTTAGATTATTTTTATGCCGTCATCTGTTCATTTCTCTTTTTCACCCTACCAGCAGTTTTTTCCCAAACCATTTATGTCCTCAAAAACATCATGAAATATATGCTATGCCAGAGCTTAGTTCTTCAAAATATTGATGTTTTTTCTTTTCTTTTCTTTTCTTTTTTGTTTTTTCTTGTCATGTCTGTAAAAGTCTAGCTAGTTTTATAGCACTTGGCTGTAAAAGTACCTGACTTTAATTTCTTTGCAAACAGCAGAACCCAAGATATCTTAACTCATTCATACACATTCATCCCTGCATTTAAGGTCTGAAACATATCACAAAAAATGTTGGATCAGAAGAGCTTTTACCACTCTATAATGCTCCCGTTCATTTTCATAACACCTAAAGACAGTCTAGCACTGTGGATACCAAACGAGTAAGCATGTCAGGTGTCATTTTGTTCAGTTCTTCATACATTTCCAGCTTAACGTTTGCAAAAGTCACCAGGCTGGTCTACTACTTGTATCCACTTCTTTCTCAATATTGCATTTGTAATGTGTGCAGAACATGGTTTTAGTCATTTTTGTTGAGAAATATATGGCAGTCCCAAGAATATATTTGGTCTTGATGGAAGTTCATTGAAGTATTAAGAGCTTTGCCAAGAGCACTGCTACAATATACCAAAGCCTTGCTTCTGGGTGTCCTGTTGATACCAGTCTGGATAGTCCAGGTGATACAGCATCCATTTCTTCTGGTAAAGATCTTGAAAACTGGTTAATCTGACTTCAGTGTATGCTTCAGCTGTGTGGTGGTCCATCCCAGGGGCCTCAGAGTCTCAGAGGTTTCTTTACTGCACTATAAAGTTTTAACTTGCATAAGGAAATGAAACTGCTCATGTTGTTATATCAGCTGTTGTGCAATGATGTTCTTAATGCAGGGATTAGCAATCACAAGGGTCCAATTTTACACATTAAAATCCTTCCAGACTGCTTGAATCATTCAGATATAATGTACAGTAAAGGGAGGAATATGCAAAACATTTCCAATCTTTATTTTAAGAAACATCGTTTTTAAACAGCTCAATGATTTTCTCACTTTTATTAGAGATTCTCTGCCCATCTCTTCAATCAGCCTTTTTTGGGGGGGCGCCATCTTTATAAATCTAAACAAAATAGCACTCACTGATGTAATCACATTTATTTTAGGCAGGACAAATGCATCACAGCTATACGTCATCAGCTGCATGAATCAAGACAACAAGCTTGACTATATAAAGTAAAAGAGAACATGTGATTATCAAAGAGGATTCATCTATGTCAGAAACAAGTTGCCTCCAGATGAAGAGGCATGACAAAGAGACAAAAAAATCAAACTACAAAACTTTACTACACAACATGGGGAAACAACTTAACTTTGGGTTATGGTGGTGGGTATTGATGTTCATTACTTGCATTCTCTCAATTGAATAAACAAAAATAAAAAAAAGGATTAAATGCACATTAAATATCTAAGGCTGCTTGTACTCCTATTGACACATACTTATAAATACAGCCCAAGTTCTTTATTAGGTGGCACACCCAAGTTAAAACCGAAAGTAGTTGAGTTGTGTGTGCTGACATCCTGTTACATTTGGAAGCTGATTTTTGTACTAAATCATTATTAGTCACATATTGACCCCAACAGTCTTAGATAACTTAATCTGATGTACTTATTTACATTTTTTGTGTTTTAGGCTTGAAATAAAAAAATTTGTTAATATGAAATAAAACATGAAATGCGTTGGGTTCATAATGTCTGCAAGCAAATAAGAGTTTTGATTGCACTTTTATTAATGTTATTACCGTATTTGTTGCTTTAAAACTGTTGAAAAGTAATTAAACATGAAACATAAAAGTAAACTATTTTCTGTTGTATTAGAATACAGATTTTTTCTGATACCAGAGGCTACAGTCCATGTGGGATGGGTTACTTGCACATCATAAAGGCACTGTTGACACCAAATAGTTTGTGAGAGTTTTGGAGAAATTGGGTGCCAATCAAATAATAGAATTTCCAGAAAAGGTCCGGCTAATTTATGAAGCAAGACTCTGAGTTGGCTGGTCTGCACTCCAGACCTGTCACACACTAACATTTAATGCATTATGAAACAGAATACAAACGAGTTTTGATTGTAAAGAAAGACAAAACTCAAGACTTCCATGGAAGGAATTCCTCATTTATTACAGACAAGTACAAAAATAATAATTCAAAATGAACAAATATCAACACAGGCATGACATTAAGGTATGAGTTGGGATGGGGAAAATCCAAGCCCTTTTTTGTGTTTATTGGCTCATAGAGGGCTGAGTGGAGTCACTTTTAAATCAGACTGAAGAGGGAACAGTACTTTCAAATATATATATATATAGATAAAAAAAAAAGATAATATACATAGAACACAAGAAGTTACTTTCCTGAACTTGGTGTCATGGAAAATATTAGGTACAAATCTAGTGCTGTTAAATCCTCCCCTTTGTTTCATCTTTAAAAAATGTCTAGTGTTTTTTGCACAGAAACTGTGTTTAACAGATATGAGACCTCCATTTGGTGAAGAACAAGAATCAAAATATGAATGAAAAGTTTCCAAAGCTCCTGTGGGTCATGACTCCGATGGTGATGGTTGGCTGGGAGCTCCGTTGCGAGTGCGGAGTTGAGACTGAGCGATGTCGGCCAGAGCATTCTGGATCTTTTCTAGAAGCATATCGCCGCGGTAAACCACTTCCTCCAGATGAGCTGCTGCTTCGTGGTTCTCCTCCTCCAGCTGCCGCAGACTCGCCGCCTAGTAAGACATCACAGACACTCATTTCTATCATGTGTTTTGTTTAGCTTTTTTTAAACAATGTTAAAAAGCTCATACAAAAATGCAGTCTCCCTTTAAATTCATGGAATTGGATCCAATTCAACCTGCTGGAATAACTTAATACTTTTATTATTTAAATATTCAATCTCTGAAAGTACTAAGCACATTTGATCAAATTTGTGCTTCTTGTTAAGTTCAGGAAATCCAGAGGACACCCAAATGTCCAGTGAGCCTGCCAAATATTTAAGCAACCATGCTTGAAGTCACATCCTGTGGTCGAGTGAAAAATGGCACTCCATTTTCACAAGGGTCAAATTAATGCTATATATCAGGCAAACAGACTAGAAGGGCAGTGGATTTAGTGCTGCAGTCACATACCAATAACGAATACCACTGTAACTGGTGTTTTATTATTAACACAGATCAGCCACACCAATTCTGAATATCACTCTTCCTGTAACTGATGTCAATGTTTTCTTTTATTATTAAACACAGACCAATCAAACATCAGGCACTTTAAACAACAAATTATGATTCACCAATATGTACATCTATAAAGTTAAATGTGTCAGGCTGTTGGTCTTTTAGTTCATTGTTCCCTACGCCACTTGCCTCCTCTGCTCCTCCACTTGACTCCCATGCTTCCTCTACCTCACCTGTGTCACACTGTCCTGCACCTAACCCTTGGGCAACTCCTGCCTGTCAAACATTACTTAATTGAATGTCACATACCAGTTGCTGTTCAAGTTTGTGAATAGGCTATCAAAAGTCTAGTATTAAAGTATTTGACATCATTCAGGAATCTTGCATGCACCGTGTGACATCAATGACATTACCTGACCAGAGCTCTCTTCCTTGGTTGCCTTTCGCATTTTCGAAAAATATTTTAACAGGTTCTTCTGAAACTGCAACCAATAGTTAACATAATACGGTGTGTAGATGATAGACTACGTTGTTTAAGCTAACTAGTGTCAACTTTATTAGCCTACGGTAGCATTAGGAACCAATTAACATTACATAGCATCACGTTTGCTGGTCATCATCAATATCTTTATTGGAATGTCTATTCAATTTGTAAAAACTAAAGCGACTTATCAGCAGCTACCACACATAATAAGCTTGTCGGAACCTATCAAAGTTTATCTTGCCTGTAGGATTAACTAATGAAGTTTAATAGACAACCTCTCTCCCTGTGGCTGCACTCTGCATGCTGTGTTCACATGCAGAGCAGATGCCTGGCAGGAGAGTAGCCTATCACTGCTGTGCTTCTGGAGCAATGCAGGTTCGATTTAGAAATTTTGACGTCCACGTGACGCTAACAATATGCTGAGTCAGTGTAGGAGACATTTATTTAGGCTTACACTAAATAAAGACTGGGCATTTATTTTAGCTTATCATAAAGATCTTAAGCCAGATTCATGTTTAATTAATAAAAAAAAAAGGGGGGAGATCATTTGTAAACATTTGTAGAAGACACGGTCACATGTAGCTTTGCACATTACTGTTCATATGCATTAAAGATTCCTAATTTTCTTGTATAGTTGACGTAATCTATAAACTGACTTAAGAAGGTTATGTCTGATAGCAAAAATAGAGCTCAAACAAACTTGAGTTGTGACGCTTACTTGATTTATTTAACTATCTTGACAGTCATTCCATAAATATATTGACCAAGCACTCATATGAATAATTTTCACCCAGATATTCTGAAGGGGTCATTTGTGTTTGATCTCATATATCCTTCTATTTCCAGGGAAGGAAATTGAGACAGCAGCACCCTGTACGATCTAACACTGGCCAAAAAAAAAGGAGCAACATGGGCATTCAGCTGGCTCCCCCTGCTGCCTGAAAGCTAGAAATGCTAACAAGTGTACACAAATTTTGGCCACTTCCCTTAAGTAGAGATGGGGAGATGAAGCCTTGTGAAGCTTTTGAGACTCCTTCCTAATTGTTTCAGAAAAAACTTTGAAGCTTCAAAGACAGCTGCAGTTACAGTAGCCTCAAACTTCCAAATGATTCGCTTAATTTATTTAGTTTATTCTCTTTCCAACACAAAAGCAATAAATTCAGTCTGGAAAAACTCACATTTTTATTTCAAGAATTACTGTCCAGTTATGAAAATCTTAAATTTTTAAATTTGAATTTACTATTAAAATGTGTAAATGTGTTGTTCGGTCACTACTTATGATTACTTGAAACATAATTTAGATTGATATGAGAGGTTTATGCTGTGAAGTGTGATGATAGGCATTTGAGCATTAGTGTTTTGGAGGTATGACCCTTTTATTACAGGATATAACTTTAATGATTGGTAGACTAAACAGCCATATTTGTCAGAAACTGCTAAAAACATGATCAGTTTTTATTATACCATTCATTCATTTCATTCAACCGCTTATTCCTCATAATGGTTGCTCGGAAACAATTAGCAAAACCATATATTATAAAACACCTTTGTGGGTGACACAAGGTCAAAATGTTCCCATACATGGGATTGTTTTATTAAAATTCTACATCATTATTAACTCTTTATCGGGCACTTATTAAAATACTTGGAAATTTACATTTTTAACCATGGAAAACAGTGTTATTATAATATTGGTAGATTACCACAAGACTTTAAACTTGTCAGTTTTCTCACATTTTTATGTTAAAGACCAATCTCAATGAAGTAGCTGGGATGTAGCCTGTTCTTTGATGATTGGTGTGAAGAACTAAGTGTGGTTTTATGATTAAATGGACTAGCATGCAGAGGCATTTTGTATGTCCAATTAAGTGTACAAATATGATCATTTGCCCAATAAAGGGTTAAAGATCTCTCACAACAAATGAAAAAGTACCAAAGACTTAAATTTGTAATCTCACTTGTGGTGATTAATTTGGATGTATGAGGCCTCCAACATCTTTGGCCATGTGAACACAAATTTCATACAAGCCTCAACACAGTGTTTCAAACCAATCTGCTTCAATAGAATGAAACAGGTCTTTTGAGTCTCAGTGTCAAATGTCCCATCTCTACCTTCAAGCATATAATTTGTAACTGAAATGCATGTTGTGAACATGAATGTACTGACCTGCAAAGCTGCTGTGGACTCTTCACTGGGCAAAGAGTCGATTAGTACATCCACATCTTTGGCTGTCCTGGCTATGAGAGCTGCAAACAGCTGGGCGTATTCTAGTCAAAGATAAAAAAAAAAAAAATCATGTTGGATATAATCGCATAACAATTAAGTTACGTATGCTAAATAAATATTGCTAAATAAATACTAGAGTTAGCCAAAAGAAGAAAAAAATGAATACCAAGCGCTAATATTAGCGCAAAGAAAAATAACTTCATTTAAAAACCAAACAGACCTTCGGTTGGATTTGCTGGCTGATCCTTGTTGATAGTCGTCTGGATGTTACTAAAGGATGCAGGTGGCGCACATTGTTGCAGAACACCTATTGCATTACAGAACTGATCGGCAAGCTAGAAAAACGAAGGAAAACAATTAGGTGAATAGGCTACTGACAATGCAGTCGTGTATCAAGTTGCTAAATATTCAACACAATCAAAGTAACTTTAAAGCTTCGAGCACCACTTTGACACTACAATGTTGACCATTGTAACTCTCGTAATAAATGTTTCTTACTCTAACGTAAATTCGTGCTCACATTCGTGCACTTGGATGTTAGCTAACGTTGTTAGTTAGCTTTCTTAGCAACACAGTGATGAACAATGTTAACCGTGACTACTACTGTCTTGAAAGTAGCTACAGCCTTCGTGTTGCACGTTATATAACGAAAAACATGATACTTTGCATTTCATTCTAGTTAAATGTTCAACGTTTGTCATACCGAATTGACAGCATCTTGAAGTTGGGTTAGCCGGTCCGCCATGATTTTTTTTTTAACTTACAGGAAATTCCGCTATCATCGTCGCGAGATTACAAACATAAAGTCTCGCAGAACTCAGCGGTATTTTGGAAGCTTTGAGTTATCGTTAGCAGTTGCTGTTGACACCACGGCTAACTTCACAACTACGGAGGACTGTATTTAAATGATTTTTTTCTCTATTTTCTGACATTTCACTGGGAGTCATAAAGGAATGGAGCTACGCCAGAATTTCTAACTGAGATCAACCTTAGCTTGTAGCTCATGTTAGCTACCAGACATCAACAGGAAGTAAGAAGCTATCTAAATTCCAATGTCTTGCACTTTGAACTCTCCAGGTACGACAGTATTATTTTAGTCATTGTCTAATTTAAAATAGGCAGAACTGTTTTTGATGACTGTTGATTATATACACGAACTCGTCTGTGGTATAAGCCCATAAGTGGATTTGCATGGCTGCTTTACTGTGATTAGCAAGCTAATAAATTAGCAGAGACATGTTAGTTTCCCTAAAATAATGTCATTTAACTCGGTTAGAACATACTTGTGCGTTATTTAAAATAATTTAATTGTTTTTAATATGACTTAGTAAGTTTATCTCTCACAATTGGGTATGGTTAGCATGAACAAATTAGGTAATAGCTTGCAATCCCAGGTATCCTGGGTAAGAGGAATGTAGGGGTATAGACAATCTAAATACAGTAAGTTTTTGGATAGCATGCTGAAAAGCCTAGGCTTTTAATTTTATTTTACACGTGGGCATTTTCAGCCTCTGATTGTATTACTCTTCACTTCACAAGAGGTTAGAAAGTAGTTAGATTGCTTGAGAAGTCATAATGTTTAATCCTAATTGATTACCTTAGATAAAACCCTAATTAAATTTAAAAGCAAGAGTTAAGTTTCAATCGAATAAGAAGCAGGAGCTGTCTTTAAAGCCTTGCTTTATTTTCATCTTTCATTTTCATCACTTTCATCTTAAAGAAATGTCTATTGACCAACAGGGAGTTATTCATCTTTCAAACGAAAAGCCCATACATTTTTAAAATTCTTTTGTCTTAACATTTTCCCAAAGTTTGTGCTAACAATGACATTCATCCACTCAGGTATGAATTGTAGTTTAGAGAAGGTCCTGGCAGATGCCAAATCACTAGTGGAGAGACTTCGTAACCATGACAACGCAGCTGAGATGTTAATCGAGCAGACAAGCTCTCTCAACAAGCGGGTGGAAGCCATGAAACAGGTACACTGTGACATGATTTTGGTGCTGATGGACTGCTTTAATAAATGTTTTTATAATGTTTTAACACTTAGTAGGATGTTTATTGCCACTGGGGGGCAGTGTTTTATCAAAAAGCTGTGGGACATTTTTACACTTACTAAATTGAATAGTACATTATCAAAACCTTAAAAAGGGAAATCATAAAGAATCAATAATAGTTATTAGTCTTAAATTTTGCCTAGTGTTAATGTTTTTTTTTAACAGTAGGGCTAAAGAAACCTTTTACTTAAGACTGTGTTTGATCACTATGTTTTGTTGAAGCTGTGCAGCATTGTCCCATTATGTTGAACATATTTTACAACATTCCTCTTCAGGAATGTAAGAGCAGTACCCAGCACAGATCCTTCCTCATCATTCTGTTCAGCTTCTTTGAGACTCTGGCCCTTGATGCATCTGCCTTTATATACTTAAAAACTAAGTGCAGTACTTCTTATGGTTGTGGTACCTGTAATTTCCTGAGTGAAGGTTTAGAATTTGTTTAGCCAGATTAGAAATAACTACACAAAAACTCTACAGACATTAGTTACTTAGAAAGTAGTTACTTTTGAGAGGAATTTCTAAAAATTCAGCCTTAAACAAGAAATTATTTAAAGACTAACAGTGTGTGGAAGCCTTACATTTGTGTATTGAAAGCTGCTGTGGTCGTTTTATGATTGTAGTATCAGGAGGAGATTGATAAACTGAATGAAGTTGCACGGCATCGGCCTCGTTCCAGTCTGGTCATGGGAATCCAGCAGGAAAATCGTCAGATCCGAGAGCTCCAGCAGGAAAACAAAGGTATGCTATCACCCTTTAATGTTTACTTTGATTGAGGTTAATTTTTGGTCCAGTTTTAAAGCAGACACAAATCAATCATGTGGTTTATGTGGCAGATTTCTACTGTTCACTACCAAAGGAGCTGTTCAGACCTGGTGCTAACAAGCATCCTGAATGATCCAATCACAAGTCGGCAGCGCTAAGTACAAATGTGACTACACTTGTATTCATTCACCCAAGTCACATTCAGAGGTGGTCCAGGAAGTTTTGATCCACAACAGTTCAGCAGTCCAAAAAGGAATGTTTCCAGAGCTAGATTAAAGAACCCCTACTGGCCTGATTTACCTCCAGCTGCAAGCAGCTGTCAGGATGTTTTCCCACTCTCCCTGTTTTAGTAAAAAAAATATTCCATAGAACTCAAGAGGATGTATCATTAACTGAAAGTCTGCTGCTTCTCTTTTAATTTCTGCAGCAACAGAAACAAAGCAGCTGTGAGACCACCTCTAAAGCTCTGCATCTGTCCTGTTGCTCCTGGGAATTACACCAATAGGCCTTACACCGAACAAGCTCTGTTTCCTGCACAGTGGAAGAGGGCCATGTGCTTTCTTGCAGCAGTCACTTTCATTGGCCATTGTAGCTTGTGGAAATAACATGGAAGATCATGTGGTTTCCCGAATGTTTGCAAGTAAACTGGACTTCTAAGAAAGTATATGTAAAACATTAGGTACAGCTGCCAGCACCAGGAGATGATCCAAAAGTAATCTGGAGTACACTGTAGAAACACTTTTTCTGATAAATGAAAGAGAGTTTTTTTGGGGGGGATCTTACAGCGGATCTGACAGATCCTTTTCTCCTATGTTGTATATCTCTGGGAAACAAATATAAAGGAATAAACATGTGCTCTCTCTCTTCCTGCAGAGCTCCGAACGTCATTGGAGGAGCACCAGTCTGCGTTAGAACTCATCATGACCAAATACAGGGAACAAGTCTTTAGGCTTCTTATGGCCAGCAAGCGGGACGACCCGGCCATCGTCACCCAGCTGAAGGAACAGCACACCACTGTCAGTGAAATCCACTTAAACTCTTTTCTAAGATTTCCTCTACATTTAAACTAAATAACACAAATTCTTCACTTAAAAATAACTTACGTAAACTTTAATTAATTCATAAGAACACTTAGATGAAAAAATATTTATATACTTACAGGACGTTTGTTGTCTTTTATTCGCTTTCTGTCTTTGTAGGAAATGCAAGCGCACATAGACAAGATCAATGAGATGGCCTCTGTCATGCGAAAGGCAATCGAGGTGGATGAGGGGCGGATATGTGAAGATGAGGAGAGGATTAAACAGCTGGAGGTAAAAATGAACACGAAACCTTGCTGTACAAGCTGTTTTAAACATCCCAAACCTTACCAAGCCCCCTTTTTTTCAACTATTATGCCACAGAAGGCAACAAACTCTAAAGTGAATTATTATTTGCAGTAACATCAACATTTTTGGGTCCTTTCCTGCAAAAGCTATGAATTCCTTGTCCTGAATGTGTAGAACTGAGCAGTGCAGAGTAATGTTAATCAGAGCTAGTGTTTTAATATAACATGGGACATGTTAATGTTGGAGCATCTCAAGAAGGATATGGGAGGAGAATGCAGCATAAAACATGACTTTCAGCTCATAGATGTAGTGCAGGCTGTAAGGTAACTCTTAAGGCTTTTTTCTGACATTTGTGCATGGAATAATAGCAGTGCCACCATTTACAGAAACTTGAGCTAGCTTTCTTTTTGTCTGATTTCTACAAAATACTGTTACTAATATAATCTGAAATGTATTTTTTGCATGATTGTTGCCCTCCATAGATAAACATACAGCCTAAATCACGTACATTTATGTTCATATAAAGCAGAAAGTGACAAATGCATGTTGTTAATCTGATGTAAACGGCTTCTCTGTGACACTTTGGCTTTGTGCGGTTAAATTAAGATAATGAAATGCAGATTAGCTTTGGGATGAAAAAATCTGTGTTCTGATGTGAACTGGGATGTCCTGTTAACATGGATGTGGAAAATAGAGGGTTTTAGACTAATTTTTAAACACTTCTAACAGCAAATGTTTGTTCTAACTCAAACTGTAAACAATATGTTGTTGGTGATAATCAGCAGTTTTGTTGGTAGTGTGTGAAAGTGTGTTTTTTTTTTTTTTTCCCCCTGTATTTCAGCTGGAAAACAGTGGACTCAGAGAGCTGCTGGGAATCAGTCGCGAGGCATTCCTCGTTCTTAAGGGAGAGGACCAATCAGAGAGCACATCACTGTCACCACTACTGACCAGTGCTGATGTTAGCTTACGGAAAACCTAAAGTCCAATCTGCCCTCCCTCCCCTTCACCCCCCACTGCTGCCACTACAGTGTACAAAGTGTACAATCTGTTGTCACACACCAACCTCAGCTTTCATCCCACAGACTTTTCAGACGAATTGTCTGACAGCATGTTGCCCTAGAGCCAAATCCCCTCCTCACAACCTCCTCATGTTTTTGTTTGTATTTTGGTAATGTTTGCTTATTTTGCCAGTGTGCATGAACCTGTGGTGCCTGTGTGGGTTTAAAAAAGAATGAGTGAAAGAAGGACTTGGTTTAAAATAAATCTGTGATTATGAGGTTATCTTTGCAGTGTTCTCATTGATTTCATTTTCAAATGTTGCATGTTTCTGGTTCTGATGGTGTGGGTAAGAAACTTCTCACTTTCACTACTGTTTTAGTAGTTGCATGTATTGTCAACAATAGCTTAAAAACAGGAATGGAAACAGTATCAACTTGTCAACAAACATTTATTTCTTTCATTACTTGGGCCAAAAAAGTGAAGAAAAAACATTTCATACTTGGTTTTTGCATATTATGAGATGAAAAAAGTTCATATTTTTAGAAGGTCTGAACAATCAGCATTTTAATCAGACGGACATTTGGACTTTGTCATTACAACTCTAATTCTTTTCCTTTTCAGTAGTTCTTTTGTAAATTTGCTGCTGTGTTTAGGATCATGTCACATGATCCTAGTTTCAGCTAAGCCTTAGCTGTCGGACAGATGGCCTCAAACCCCACAATACTTTGGTATACAGAGGAATTCATGGTTAATTCAATAAATGCAAGGTGTCCAGGTCATGTGGCTGCAAAACAAGCCCAAATCATCACCTCTCTGCTGCTATGCTCACAGTTGACATGAAATGTTAGTGATCATACGCTGTGTTTGGTTTTCACCAGATTTAGTGCTGAACAGTGTGAGCAAACACCTCCACTTTGGTCCCTACTGTCCAAAGGACATTTCTTAGATGTGTCTTGGCCACCTTGAGCTGTGGTGTCATATTCTTTTTTAGAGAGAAGAAGCTTTCTTCTGCAACCCTTCCAAACAAACCACAGTTAAATCTTTTAATTCAAGCTCAGGTGGAAAGTGAGTGGCTGGAGTTAGAAGATTTAGTTTTACACCTTTTTCTCATTTCTTTCATCATTTATTTTTTGTTAATTAGCCTGAACTTGTAAAACTGATAAAACCAGAACTGTGTATCAGCTTAATTTGTAGAATGAATAAGTCCTGGACTCCAAATTGTCTGGAAACGGCTTCATAACTCTTCCTTTGTTGATGGGCAGCAACTAATGTTTTGCTGATGTGAGGAGAAAATACTTACATTTGATAAATTAATAAAATTAAATTGACAATAATGTGTTTTTTTTTTTTTCTTCTTCTTTTCTTTTCTGTGTTTGACATGTGCTGCTATGAAGATACAGGAATGGTAGTGCTTGAAAGTGTTTTTCCAGCATTATGGTTTTTCTTTTCAAAGTCGAAGAGAATATGAGTAACAACAAAATTCTAACAAATAATAATGAAGACAAACAAACATGATCATCTCATTTTAAGTAAGACACTTGTAAAGAATCATGGTGGATGCCCCGTACGAACTGGAAAACGAATGGGGTGGTTGAGATATCGCGGGATTTAGAACGAGATCTTTTACGAGAACACAGTTCAGCAGGCAGAGCGGCAGAAGAAGAGAAGCAAGACAGATTTGCGTCCCACGAAACCTTTAACTGTAGTCCAGCATGACGCTTTTATGGTTGCTGGGACTAAATCACAGGCGACCGCAAGGTTCCCAGTAATTTTCAGTGACTGGAGATTGAAGAGTTCTGTTAAGGGATAGCGAAGCAGATAAAATGTCTCGCTGGATTTGGTGCCCGTTGCTGGTGTTTCTTCTCTTCTTGTTCAAAGTTCAAGCTCAAGTCGAAAGTGAGTATCGTGACTAGAGCTAGCTAATAGATTTAGTTTTACATTTTAGTTGTATTTTTTCACTAATTAGCCTACTACAAATGTAAAACTGATTTAAAAGAAAAAAAAACATTGTCGTCTATCAGCTAAGTTTGTAAGACAAATACGCGGTTGGTTGGTGTGTGATTTCTGGAGCCCCCCTTGAGTAGCTTCAGCTAGCAAACAAAACATAATAATGGTAAATGGTCTCTACTAATATTTTTCACTATTGAACCCCAAATCTTTATTCAGACATGTGTGTGTATTGTGTGAAATTGTTTAGGTTTTCTATCGTTCACCAACACAACTATTAGAGGTGTAGGGTGGAACAACAAAAAGCAAAATATTTTTCAAAACATTGCTGTTATAATGTAGTTAAATATTACTCAGTATGTTGCAGGATGTTAGCAGTTTGTGCACTCAGAGGAATTCACACTGTAAAAGTACAATATTGGGTTATTATATTCAAGTGGAATAGTTATATTAAAGTTGATGTTGCAGAGTGTACTGAATTCTCCGAGCTTAGACTCAAAACAAATGGTGTTTGTTGTGAAATGTGATCGTGGAGTGATTATTCTGTTTGGCCAATCAATAGTCTGTCTAGTACTGCCTCCAAATACCAGCATTATGAGTTTGTTCTTAAATCTTCTTGATTGACCCCCTTCTTTACATTTTTTTTCCTTTCACTTAAAAAAAATCCTATATTTGTTCGTTTGGAAAAAGTCAGATGGAAGGTTTAGGTAACATGTTTAATGCATGTCAGTACAGCTCTGACAAAGCACACTGTGACTGTGACAAAAGTAAAGCAACTAAGCCTGAATAGAATTGTTAGGAGAATAACAGGAAATCGGTCCCACGATTCACTCTAGACTGGGATTTCTATCTGTGCTGCACATTTGTCATTTGTATTCACTTATCAGGCAAAAAAAGAAGAAAAAATCAAGGCAGTAGGTCAGTCCTTAGGTGGAATCCGACCCTTAAACAGTCTAGATTAAGCAACATGTGCAGCCCTCAACACGTCCACAGAGCATTAGCTCTCATACTTTGCATTCTTCCGCTGTGAGAGCAACAATGACCTTTTACACAACAATATACAACTTAAAAAAGGTTTACACATCCTGACTCAGTCAGCACAGTATTTGTCATAATATTCTGAATAGGATTAAGAATTGCACGTGCATGCTTCAGCATTAGAAGCAGCAAAAAGCAGCGTTTAAACTTTGAGACTGGATGAAATCATTCAGACTGATCATTCAGTGATAGCCAACTAGGGTAGTTTAGTCTCACATATGAACTCGAAGAGTAGGGCACTGATAAGGTTGTGTACCGCATGATAAGATGTGAAACATTTTGCAACAGAAATGCAATGTATATTATTGATAAATATATTTCTCTGGTCAAGTTGCATGTGCTTGTAGGATCTAACCACCGAATCATTGCTGCTGCATGATTACTTCAGGCGGTCCTGGTCCTGCATAAGACTCTGCATGTTCCACCTAATTAATTGATTATTACCAAAATATGGAAATAGAAAAGCGCCTGAGAGGGACACTTGACAGTGATGTAAGCAGACAATCAGCAGACAAGCTTGCTTGATCTTGATCTACAAGGGTTTTATAACTTCACAATAATAGATTTATAGATGAACAGTTTTCACATGATTTTTTTTAATCATACATTTTAAATAAGCAGCTGACATGTTGAAATTGACTGCATTACACAATAGGTGTCAGTCCAGCAAAACCCCCTTTGTAGTTTAGAAATCACTGCACTTTAAGCAGCTTAACAAATGGTTGAGTTTAATGAGCACACATTCAGTGTTTTTTTCCCCGTAAGACCCAATTAACACAATACTACTGTGATCATCTCCAGTTTGTTTTTTCCTGTCGTGAGTGACAAGAAAACAAACTTCTTAAATCTACTTCTTGAGTCTCAGCAGGAAAAATCAAGATGTGATGTGGTAATACTGCAGCGACTGCTGGGAAATTGTAGTTGTTGTTGCTTTATTTGTTTGTGTTTCCCAACTTGAGTTTTTATCAATCAAACTGAGATGGCAGATAACTCTTTCACCTGATATGTATTTACTTACCAAAAAACTATAATTTGGCTATAAATGTTCCAACAAACTCCCAAATGTTAGATTTACAGGGTCTGTTTGCAATGGGAAAAATGTCTGAGACGAATACCTCCACCAAGGTATAAAACCGTTTTTGTTTTTTTTGTGTGTGTGTGTAATATTGCAGTTGTAAAACTTAAACAACACAATGAAAATGAAAACATTGAATGCAAAAACAAAACACAAGTGTTTCATAATGACCCTGAACGCAGCATGTCTGGGCTGCTGTTACCTACTTTACTGGATAAACCTGTTCGTCAATCTGCAATCCTCCATTTGTTTATTCAAAGTTAGCATGAAACAATCAATTACATGGTGAAAAATGGCTTCAGTAATTCAGGCCTTCATTGATACGCTGATTAGCCATGGACAATAACTGTGTTACATTGAACACCACTACAGCAACATATGGAAAAAAAAAAGAAAAAAACAACGTTTAGAAGTTGAGTTGTGCTTGAGATTGGATCAGGAGCTGAAAATGAACCAATCCTGTTACAACATTTTAGAGTTTAACCCCAGCCTGCCTCTGCACACACTACTGGATGAGCATTAGAGATGCTGCCAGGTTGATTCTGGTTTTCCATAAAGTGACTCTTTCGTTTGTGCTCAGCTGTCATACAGAGCTTATAAAGCCCAGGACATATAGTGACTCTGCAGCAGAGTCGTTTCTAAATATTTTACTACAGCACAGTCATATGACATAAAAAAAACAATTTATTTCTTCCGTTTCCCTCTCAGACCGGGTGATTTTCCTGCCGGGGACGTTCCAGAACGTGAACGTCTCACAGAATGAGACAGTGCAGCTCATGGTGTCCAGGATCCCTGTGGAGATCGCCTTCATCACTCTGCAGTTCCACACGCTGTACCGCAACGCCACGCTCTCCTACACGAGGGTGAGAACATCAGCTCTTCCACTAGTACTCAAAAAATCTGACACGCCTAATCAGAAGATAATACAGATCTTCTGTCTACAGTTTTTACACCTGTGACAACCAACGGAACATTTTTATTCATTCACTGTTAATGATGCTGTTGGAAAAAACATTACAAAGTCCCTGTTTAGTGGAATATATTTTAATATGATTTCAAACATCAACAGAAAAGAAAATGCATTAATTAAAACAAATCAGTTTGAAATTTTTACTTTGAAAGTTTGGACATGCCTTTACGATTATACATGCTATATTAAAAACAAGTTATTGCGTTTATGCATGCAGCATCAAATTAAGTAAACAGCTTAATAGAATGAAATGCAAAGAAATAAAGGTCATGCATTGTTTGCTTATTGTCACATGAGTGTTTTTGCTTCTGTTGAAGATCAGGTTGTTATGTTTGTCCATTAGTTTGCCTGAAAGATTTTTTGTAATTTCAGGAGTGGATTTATGTAGCTATTACATTAAAAATAAAACAGTAAGTTAATTCAAAGGGATGAGATGAAAGCTCTGTGATGTTAAGCGCTAGAGGGGTTAATTATCATTTTAAATCAGCAAAACAAATGCATTTACTTTCCCCAATTTATCCACTTTCTCAGCAGAATGATTCTGTTAATGCTGGGGTCGTGTGACGCCGTAAGAAGAAAAAGAAAAGAAGCAAACTTTCCAGAGAAATTACTGCCATGTTTCATAGTGGATGCAGTCGGTTAGTTCAGCTGCTGCTTAATGAATGAGGCTTTGTGAGAGAGGTCGTCTGACCCTCTGAGAGAAGTCGCAGTCAGCTGATGTACAGTCCACAGGTCCTGACTGGGACTGGGCGTCCGGGAGGGGGGGTGGGGGGTATAAATGCCAGGATTTTGTCCCAAAAGTCTCAGTGGTACCGAATATTTTGGTTCCAAGCAGCACATGCGGGTCAGGTCAGTTTCAGTGTTTTTATTTGTTTTTCTTGGTCGGCAAAGCAAAAGAAAACATATCTGTGTAATTAATGGGGTTTTTAAACCTTAAAAAGGGGTTTCTCATCAAAGCGGAGGAGGCTGTTGACGCAAGTGAGCATGAGAGGGTAACATGGAGCAACAAACCAAACTTACTAAGAAAGAAAAGTGAGGAAGTGAGCATACGAGCAGAAACAGATTGAAAGTGTATATGTTGCATTTCGACAGTTTGCATTTTTCCTTTAAATTTTAAGGAAAGTAGTAAACAACATCCCTTTTTGTGTTTAAGTCCTTGCTGTTGGTGCTGACTGTCAGTTTCTTCTGCTTTCAACCGTTGTACCCGTTTCCTGTTGGTGAAACTCGTCTTTGCAGCAATTTGACATCACTCTGCTTCTGTGACACGTTAGACACGTAAAGTGGGAACCGCATCGAACAGAGCATCTCTGCCCACTCCTGTATCATCTTCCTGAACACCCAGCCACAATGGGGTTATTATACAAGTAGAGAAGTCACACTGAGACTTGTGGGCTCAGAATGGCAGTGTCACCAGTCTCAGAGCTCCTCCCTTCAGGGTTTTGCTGAACAACATGACAGTAAAAACAATCTGTTGTCCCCCTCTCTGCTCATTTCAGCCCTCAGCAACGCTAAGGATTAAATATGTGTACACTTATTTACTTTTAGCCACTGATCACTGGTGTATATCATATGATGTGTCCATTACGTGATCAATGCTCTGTTGTGTTTTGTGGTTTTTATCCAGTAGACACTGTGGTGCCCAGAGTAAATTTCTCTCCAAAGTCTTTATCTTTTATTAAGAGTAATTCAGCTCATTTTTCCCTGCAGATAAAGTTTAAAAAAAGTACAACTATCATTTCCTTTTTTATAGCCAGAAAATGTGAATTAGTTGCAAGGATTTGTTGAAATGTGTAAACATAAATGGAAGTACAGTGGTCCCTTGTTTATTGCGAAATGACGACCTTATTAATTTTTCACAATTTAAGTGCATGTTAAGGCCTAATTGTCCCTCCTCGGAATGTTTATAGACCTTTCCCAAACTGTAATGAACATTTTCAACATTCTCACACACTTTATACACTCTCAAAAACCTACATATATTTAACAACATGAATTTCTTAATACTTACTCACCCCATAAAATGTATTTCAGCTTCTCTGCTGGCGCTGCGCCCCCACCCTCATCTGTAACGTCGTTTTTCTCAGAAGGCCTGGGTGTTGCTGTCTTTTTCAGATTGAAGAGCATAGTTATGGGAAGTCGCTGGCGCTCCTTTTTTTCTGGTGATAATGTTCTTATACACCGACATGTTACTTTCTATGACACTGAAGAACTGTAATGAGCGGAACATCAAGGGGTCCCACTCTTGTGCAACTCGCTGAAGTTCATAGTGATCAGGAATCGATACGAAACACAGTTAAAGAACACAAGACACGAAGTAGACTGATTCTGGACAGAGTCCTTTGGCCAATCAAGAAACAAAACACAGTAAAATTTGGACATAGAATGGTTTAAACAGGATTTACACATTTAAATATAAAGTCCTGCATTCAAAAGAAAATCTCCGAAACAGAAGATGAACCGCGGTATGGTGAGGGACAACTGTACTTTTTTTTTTTTTTTTTTTTTTAAACAAGTTTGAAAATCAATATTTGGTTCGATCAACTTTAGTCTTCATCACAGCCTGATTCTTCTTAGACAAGCTTTCTTGTAATTTATTTAGTCTTCAGGATTAGTTCTCCCCACTTCTTGAAGGACACTTAAAAGCTTTTATTTGGACGTTGGCGATTTTTGAGTAATTCTCTGTCAAATATTTTCCCACACTGCTTCTGTAATGTTGAGGTTCAAGCTGTGAGGAGGATCCATCACTCCTTCAGACCTGTTGCCTCTGACTTTCATCCTTCCATAGAGAACATTTCTGATGAGGCTTCAGTGACAGTAGATGGATAAACTGAACGGATGCATCTCTCAGATCTTCTGTCAGATCTTTGCAGGACTTGTTGTCCTATTTTTTAAGACCATCACATTTAGATGCTTTTCATTTGCTGTTTTTTTTTTTATCCCTGACACTTCTTCCACTTTTCCAGTTTCCTCACATTTTAAGGCCATGCTGCACAGCATACAGAGAGAAACTACATATTCAGCTTCTAGTTATTTGGGAATCACCTTATAGGTTCACAAATAGTATTTCATGCCTGTCAAATTCTGTTATCTTTGGCGTTTGTATAGCTGCAACTCCAGAAACTGGAACAAATTATCTGTAGTTGTGACATTCTGCTGATGACTTTTTTCTTTTCCAAGAAAATGGGTTGATATGTGTAGAAGAAACACAGGCTCATCCACATGTCTTCCTCATTCTTCAGTGTTGAGTCTCTTAACCAAAACGGAAGTGCTGATGCATGCTTTTATTTCTAGTAGATTAGATTATTGTAATGCCCTGCTCTCTGGTCTTCCCAAAAGGTCCCATCTCAATTTAAATGAAAATGATCAGGTAGAAGGGCTGGATTGAAAGTGAACAAAAAAGAAGCCAAAAAAACTAGTGAAGACCTTCAGAAAGTCTGGAGAACTATTGCTTAAGACTACTTTAAGGATTAACGTCCAGCTCTTTGGAAGCAAAATGTAAAGAATTTGGATGGTGGCGCTCAGGATTTTTGCACAGTATTGTGCAGGTCTCAAAATGTATCCTGAGATTAATCTATTTCCATAAACTCTCAGTAAACTATCCTTAAACAATGTTTTTTTTTTAACAGTTTTTGGACAACAGTGAAGCTTTGTGACACAAAGGAAAAGAAAGTCTTGTTTTGTTGTAATTGGACGTTCTTTAATTTTATCTTCATAGTATGAGCGTAAAGACACAGAAAGCGGTCTAGATATGACATTCAACTGATCAAAAGGGAGATGTTTGTAATTATGGATGTGATCGAGGGCTTGCTGTGGTCAGATTGGAGGGTTGAAACACTGAGGACTCATGATTGATTAGCTTATATAACAATAGTCACATGTGGATTCAAACCCTGGCCGATTAGCAACACTAACATGATAAACGATGTCTTCGTTATCAGTGGTTAGATATGTGATTTTTCCTCACTGATAACCAGACTAAGGAATAAGTCTGCAACATTTGTATAGAAAATTTTCACAGATGTTTCAGTCTTCAGAGAAGACCGCTCATGACTTTCCTCATTCACAGTGTCTCCTACGTTCTTCATAAAATAAGCTTTTGTAAACATGCTCAGTGTTCTTATCTTTGTGTGCACTTTTTGTATGTTATTGTGCATTTGCTGATAAACTTATCTCTGTTTGGCTCAGATGCCAAGTCAGGATCAGTCTCTGACGGCGGTGGACTCTGGGCTGCTGTCGGCCCTCCTGCCTGACCAGTCGTCGCTCTCCTTGTTCCTGTCTTCTCCTGGCGGCGACACCGTGGCGGGCACCGGTGTCATCCTCCCGTACTCCGGCTCTGGTAAGTCTTAAAGCTATTACAGGACGCTGCTACTCTGACTTGTTTGAGGGGTCTGAAATGAGGAAGTTGCATACCATAAGTCATGAAAACTATTTCTGCAAAAGCAAAGAAGATCTAACCACAAACAGGGAAGGAAGTGTTTGTTGATTTTAGATTTTTAGCTTGTGAAAACTCATGCAGACCTTGAGTGAGCACCTGCACTGATTGTATGTGGATGTCCGTCTGAATTATCCCATAATGGCCTCTGGTTTCAGACCCAGTCCCTGGAGCCTGTAACATGGAGTTTAACCTGAACACGGATCCAAACATCTACATCCATTACAACCTCTATGAAACCACCATCCAGTTCGCGCCTGCAAATTTAGGATATGAGAGGTAATGTGCTCCTGATTGGCACCACTTGCTCAACTTCCTGTTTGGTGGCTAACTGGCCTTTCATCACCCCATCGTGCCTGGACTGATATTTTATTGCACATTTGTGTCACAAAGCCACCCTGAAGGGACCACATGTTCAATGACACACAAGCATTTCCTGCTAAGCGAGTAGCTGTACGGACCTGATCTGATCCTATGTCTCAATGTTGTGTCACAACTGCTACGTGGCGGCTCACTACTTACTTTCCACTGAGTAACTAATCATATCTGAGACAATTTTACTGTTTTGTGTTTTTTGGAAAACCGAGTGGCTCAGTTTAAATATGGCAGATACAGCTGGATTAATACAAATTTCTTTAACTGTCTTTGGGTGCAGATTAGTTTACTTCAGATGTGACTCTTCTTGTTTAACGTGTCTGACTGGATTTATTCATCATTATAGTAGGTCTTTAGTTTGATCTCTATGCTTGTGCTATGGTGGACATATCTTTACTATAAACTAATCTGCATACAGTTGTGCTGTGTACACATTAAGCAATTTATTAAGTTTGTCTGTACAATTCTCATTCAAATTTGGAGAAACTGAGTTGTAAAAATACAGCAATGATGCCAGAGAAACTTCTAGATAAGTTTTTTTTCTGAATTATATTGTTAGATTTTAGATAATAATTTCAGATACGGGCATCTTGTTCCATTTTTGAAGCCGTGTTCAACTCTATCCCCCCAAGACTAGAATTTTATTTAATTTGATTTTTTTGAGTTGCCTGTTTTCCACTCAGTAGCAAAGTATATTTCCTTTTTTTTCCTATTAATTCAGAAAATTGAAATGTTTATAGGACGTTTCCCACAACAGCCCTTAATAACAAAACAAAAAAGACTAAAATATTCCTTTAAATCTGACATTTCCATCACTGTAAGATGTAATTTACAAATTACTGCACAAACTGATGGTGACTATTGACAGAATATGATGTCTAATCTTGTTTATAATGGTTTGCGTTCTAGGTTTATTTAGCAAATACCTTAGAGCTTCTTTATCCAAGACTTTTTGTTTATTGTCTTTGAATACATTCTTTTGGTGCAAAAACAATAAAGTCTTGCAGATAAGTGCAACTGACTCTTGATGACTCAGCATTTTATAGCTCTTTTTATAGTAATTTGTGGGTAACTCAAGTTCACAAAATAAGCAAAGCTATGATCTGCTTAATTAACTACCCACAAAGCTCAAGACTCTTCTCATATTAAACCATTTCTTGTTTGCAAAGCTGGCTCAAACACAAGGTTGTTACTAACACTCACTCAAGTAAACTACACAAAACAGGCTGCAGCTCAGCAGACTGGAGAAAACTGATCTGTGCTCTGCTTTCCATCAGAGGTCAAACTCCTCCGGCCTGCGACGAATCCACAGAAAGCAACACCCGCTGGCGGCTGCAGTATGACGTCTACCAGTACTTCCTGCCTGAGAACGACCTATCGGAGCGCAGCCTCTTCAGTGGAATTCAGGCCGTGGCCGACATACAGGGCATGACGACGAGCGGCAGACGGGTACACGGCATGACCGCTCATGATGAGCCGTTTAATGTCTCATCTGATATCCAGTAACAAGGACGTTTAACAGCAGCAGCAACAAACTGACCAAAGCTAACGTTTCATCATGCATCTGCCTTTAGGTCATGACGCTGCTGTCCACAGATAAGAGCATGATGGTCTTCAACTCCATCCCTGGTCAGGGCGTCATCTACTCGGTCATCGTCAGAGATCCCGTGTTAAACACGTCGGCCGCCTACGTGCCCGTCCACACCTACGCCTGCAGCTTCGTGTCCACTATGGATGGCTGTCAGACTCTTGGTAGGCTTTTTTTTAAATGTCTTGATAGAAAAAAATAAAGAAAACACATTTTTTATGTACTTTGCTTTGATTGAAGTCAATCTTATATCTCAGGAAAGATATCTACAAAAATCTTTTTTACCATCACGGGCTTGGCAGGCCTGTTTGTCTGCTTCTTTGGCCATCGATTCTTCAAATGTGGTGAGTAGTTTTATTTATTAATATAGCTTTTTTTTAAGGGCAAAAGCAGATTTTTTTTGCCATTTTAACCAAGTCAGAATTTCAGGCACTTTGTAGTTCTTTAGGACATGTTTTCTTTGAAGAGCAGCTTCTAGTTCACTAATAAAACAGCAGGGCCAGACGTTGTTTGCAAGCTTCCTCATGCATTCCTGATAACATGCACTCTGGGTTTTTATAAATCTTCTGTCTCATGCAGAGTCCATCGGTATGTGTTTGTAAAATGAATTACCAGAAAGTGACCCTGCCTCTCATGTGGTCTTCCTCATGTGCCATGTTGAAATGAATTTGTCTCTTCCTCACACAGAGCTGTTCTGCATGGGATTCAGCTTTGCGGCGTTCTTCTTTTTCATTCTCATCACGAGGACCACAGAACTGGACTACAACAGTAAGCTTTTACCTCTCACACAGCTAAAGCCACAGGAAGTCTCTCCGACTTCTGAGGCTCCACATTAGTAGATAAAATGAACATTTCAGCCATCAACGGAGGTGTTTGTGCGTCTCTCTCTGCAGTCCGCCTGGCTGTGTCTGCTGTGGTTGGCGTGTTGGGCGGAGTTATCCTGGTGATGAGCTGGTGGCGCTTTGGTTCCGTCATGGCCTGTGTCATCGTGGTCGGCCTGATGCTCGGCTTCCTCGTCGCCTCCACTGTGCTCTTCACTCCAATTGGTACAGAGACAATCAGCCTTCATTTAGGAAACAGTGATATTCACTCAATAAGAGGTAAACGCGTTCATTCTGTGTCTGTCTTCAGGTGACCTTGACGTGTTCAGGAACTCAGATGTGGTTTTCTGGGTGACGTTCTGCTGCATTATGATTGTCATTCCTCCGTTCTTCGTGCGGTGGCCCAGAGAGGTAAGAGACTTATTATCTCAACCCACAACAAGATGTCAGTCTCTGATTCTCCTTTGTGCTGGCGCCCTCTGGTGGTCAGCAGCAGACCACACGGTTTAAAAGCGTTTATCACATTTGAACAAAAATGATTGTACTTTGAAGGATAAATTGGCTATTTTGGCAAAAACAAAGAGAAAAAAAACAACTCAGCCCTGATTTCATTCTGTCAGGTGTATAGCTAGAGATGATTAGCTTAGCATGAGGACTAGAAAGGGCTAGTTAATGTAACACAAATATATTAGGAACATATTATTGCCTTTTTTTTTTTTTTTTTAACTAAATAAGGCCACAAGACTTCATGGTCTAACAAACAGTTGCAGTTCAAATTCCCAGTAAAACTTCCCGTTGTTCTTATTTTAAGGCACTTGGTTCTTAGATCCCAGATCCCACAGAAGCTGGACTGGGAGTTTAACTCTTTTTGTAAGATTAATTCTGGCCACAGAAAAAGAAAATATTTAACTGTTCTCTTGTTTCATAGCATTTTTCATTCAAAAGCTTTCAGCAGTGAATTGAAATAATAAAAAGTTTATTTTAAAACCATATTTAAAGAGCACATATAATGTTTGAGTACAGGTTTATAGTTGTATGCTTGAGGTGTAGTAGTCACTTCAGCTACTACTGTTCTACTACCACTGTTCTCCGTTTCATTATTGCTCAAAACAAACTCACACATTGTACAAAATCATTCAAATGAAAAATACAAGTGCCCACTTAAAAATACATGACTAATGTAAGAAAAAAAACAAGGTGCTGGATATGTCCTTAAAGGGCAGCTAGTTAAAAGAAATTATGCCAACCAAACAAAATGAATCATTTTTATCAAATTTATTCATTTCCCAGATGACCTGAGTAAAGAAACTGTTGCATAGTCTGATTTCCTGGTTGCTTTTAGGTCTCCTAGAGGGAAGCCTCTCAAAGAGAGAGTGAGATTTACTGATAACTGACACGTTAAACCTGTATTTTAATTATTATAAACATTATTTTGCTCAAACTTTGCACTGCTGCAGAATCTCTTGTTTCTGTCTGAAACATTTTGTTTTAGCTCCTTTCTCTTTAAAGGAGGGAAGGAGGGATGAGCAGTTCAAGTTCAGCAGCTTTTAGTTACTTGTGCTCCAACACACAGGAACATAAATCATAGCACTGCTAGAAGAATAGATCATGTTTAAACCATAGGTATTATTAGTTCTGATGAGAATTAGTTGCCAATAGCAAAGGACAAAGCGAGCAGAAGAGTTTAAGCTTCCTTCTTGGAGGATCAGTGAATGCAGCATGGCTTGAAGCTGGAGTAAAGCGGAGTAAAGATCAGGAATTTTACTACTTGGTGCTGGAAGTGAAACAAAGAGCCTTAATATTAGGTCTCTATAACTTATTTTTATGCCATCAGGTTTCCAGGAGGACTCTCTAGCCCCACTTTCTTGCTCAAATGTGGTTAAAGCTACAAAACAGCAGCTAATAAACCAGTGGATGATAAAATAACAGACGCAACCATTTCTTAGACAGTCTGTGTCAGGCGGCTGCTCATTCTTTGTTTGAGACATGTGAAACTTCCCACAAGTCACACAGATGTCTGACATGGTCATTAACAGAGTAAAAAGTTTGAGTTTTATGAGCAGTGTGGGAAGGGGTAACTTTGGTTTGGACTTCAGGCTTTGAAACTTTGGTGTTCTGTAACAAATTGAAAACTTTGTAAATGTGTTTTTCAGGGGAACATCACCACATGCGGAGTTGTCGGTGCATACGCTGTCATTCTCGCCGTCAACGCCTACATTTACACCAGCCTCTCCTACATCACTCTGAACATCCTCAAACGCTTCCTCAACAACAACTTCAGCGCGGTGTTCACCGACGTGCCGTTCCAAATCATCGGTGAGTTCAAATACAAACTCCAACATATACCCGCTGTTGTAAATCCAACAGCTTGTTTTAACTCGCCGTCCTCTCCTCCAACCAGATTACATCATGATCACCATGTGGGTGGTGCTGGGCGTGTGCGGCATTGTCCTGCAGCTCTACCGCGAGCGCTCCCGGCCATTCTTCCCCCCAAGCCCATACCTCATGTGGCTGCAGGAGCGCGAGCGCCGCAAGACCAACGTCCTGGACCCGAGCCACCACTTCCCCTCGCTGCCCAGCCGCATTGTGGAACGAGCGCGGCAGCTCGTGCAGCGGAGGGAGCCGGCAGGAGAGCACACGCCGCTGCTCCTGTAAACCGATGGCACCCACAGATGCGCTCCCAACCAGAGAGATCCTGATGGAGGATTTTTTTTTAGACCGGGTGATGCTCAGGTTGCCAGTTAGAAAGGAAACGGCAGCAGTGGCTTTCCTCATGAAGCACTCTGGGATAATTGATATTAATGACAATACACACCTCAGAGGAAGAGTCTGTCAACTAACACCACTTTTATTAAACACTTGAATGACGTTAAACCGGTGGAGAAGAACCGAACTTGTTAATGACTGAAAGTGCGGCCGCTTCTGCTTATTGTTTGCACTAAAATCACAAACCACTACTGTTTTTTTTGTTTGTTTTTTTACCCAGCAAGGTGTCTCACCTTGTCAGATTTGGATTATTTTTACACTTTTTTTTTTTTTTTTTTATAATGCCAAAACAGATGATTTAATCACCACTTTGTAGCCCAGCTTAAAGATGAGCCTTCACATCTACTGAATCCTCTAACATTTAGAAGATGAGGTCTTTGTGATGATCTGATCTGAATATGAAACTAAGCATATTTTTAGCCTTCTTTTTTCAACGTCTTGCTTGTTTTGTTTTGACTGGACTGAAACTCAGCGATCCAGTCAGTGTTTTTGTACTTTGCACACGGAAATTTAATATATTTAATTCCTCTTGCTGTCAAGGAGCTAATTGTATGTGAATGTGTTGAAACTTGAGCTGGTGTACCTCGACGTTTCTCAGGGTTTCACACGCAGCTTTTAGGCTACTGACAAGCACCCAGAGAGAGATGAAGCCTTCGATTTTTAACCCCCCCTCCAAATGTCTGTTGGAGTTTTATTAAAGTAGAGTGGACTTCTTTGGTCTTGAGATTTTAAAAGTTAAGATTTTAATTAGATAAATTGTAGTTGAATGTGTTTTGATATTAAATAAACGGCCTACAGGCGAAACATGACCTGTTTTTTTATACAAGTTTGATTGAATGATGTAAATTTATCATTGTGTTTAATAATAATAATAATATGTTAAATTGTAAAATGAGATATCAGTGTTCAAATTTCTTGACCTCACCATGGCAACTCATCTGTTCAGATTTTTAGATTTAATCTGATTTACAAAAACTGTCATTAATTCTTGTCCTCATGATGTGCCAGACAGCAAAATCAGACTTTAAATATTTTAAATTATTGAAAGTTTGTGTAACATTGTAACAAAAACTGGATTGCTGAATAACTGATAAATCAATATTTAACATTTAATAAAACTCAGCTAGTGCAGCACGCTTATATTTTGATAAAATGCTGGCGTTGCTGCTAGATCATTAGATCCACCTTTAGATTGAATCTTAACTAAAAATCCTCATTTTTGACAAGATTTTAGCCAAAATACTAGAAATGCCCTCTTACCTTACTTTTATATTTACTTGCTGTGGATCCACACACATGGTGGCTTTTTACTATGATGTCTGAGTAGACAAACAGCTGTGTGTGTGTGTGTATGTGTGTGTGTGTGTGTGAATTGAGAGCCCTCTGAGCTCTAAATCTGTAGTAGTGGCACCGTTTGGGGTTAAGTAACGTTTTATGAGCATAACAAACCGTAATTACCTGTAGTGCAGTCATTGCTGTACCTGAAGTCACTGGATCCACTCGCGGATGAAAACATGTTTATATCTGGAAGAGTTTTGGCCACTGACGGCCACCGTCCATTTACAACAGTGCTTTGTGTCATTAAGTCATCTTTATGCCAATCTTTACCACTAGATTTTAGTAATTATACACTGTACTTTTTAAGCAGATGTTTCATTATTTTTTCCACACTTAGACGTATGAGGTGAAAATTGTATTTTGTGCAGAAAAAGTGTTAAATATCAAAGTTAAATATAACCACTTTTACCAGTCATCTAAGTGGAGGTTTCGGTTTTCACAAGAAAGATGGCCGTGTTGAAATTTTTTGTAAAATGGGCAAATACGCCCTCTGATAAAACAGAAAATTTTTGTTTTAAAATTTTAAAAGCCAAAGCATTGTATTAAATACACATTTTACAAACATCAGTCAATAAACTGCAACATTGTTGGAGTTAGTTGCTTGTAAAGTTGATGTGAGAATCCCCATTTTTCTTTTCCCCAACCAAGTTTGGTTAAAACTAAATTTCACTTTTAGTGACTGTTGCAATGTTGCATTATTACCACAAGGGGTCGCTACAGTTCAGATGTTAAATTGAGTTTCAGACTTGAGTGAATCACAATGAGGTTGCCAATTAAACACATCTAACCTCTTCCTGTACTCATTAAAAAAAGGGGACTGATCAGTTGACAATAATCACAGCTGTAAGACCTGTAATTACTTGTCTTAATATTTTTCCCTCTCACTTCTGTTCCTACATGACAACAAAACAGTCATGATTTTAAAACCACTTGCCCATTTATTAATCAAGATGACAAAGGTAGCTGGTACAAGGGACAGTCAACATAATCCACATTCAAACCGTGACAAAGATTTCTGTAAAGTGCCAACAAAAGGAAAAAAAAAAAAAAAAAAAAGCTTAATATTCTTTATATATACACACATACCCACCACATAGAAAACTAGATTTTTAATACGCACAAAAACAAAAAATAAAGTTAGAAACCATATAAAACAAGTTTATACCAAGAATATTCTGCTGCAAAATGAAGTTGGCCTTGGGTGTTTTCTTTTCTCAGAGAAAAAGAGGCGTTTGATCAGTAGTTTCTCTGAGAACGAGTGCTCGTACACACCGTGCAATTTTCATCTGTAACAACCATTTAAACCTCGATCATCTAATACATTCCAATGCCGCTCAGAAAGGAGGGCTTTCTGACGAAGGCACACGACAGGAGGACTGTTCACAGCGACAACGCCTCCCACTGAAAGATCCTTTACACAAAAATCCATTTTCACCAGTGGTAAGTTTTCACCAGTGCAAAGTGGGATGTCACTGCATGATTTGTGTTCCAGTTCAACTTTGGTAACCTGCTGGAGAGAACAGGCCAGAAGCTGCTGGGGTTAATATGTGAACATTGTCCAGAACTAAACTTTATGGTTTAAAACTCAGGACAGACCATGTAGCTGCTGTCCGTGTCAAAGAGGTGAAAAACAAATGTGCAAGTTGCAGATTTATTAATGTGAAGATCTCTAAAGAGACCACCAAATTACAACAAAAACAAAACATCTCTGACCCCACCCAATTAAAACAAAAACAACAAGACTATTAAATAACTTAAAAAAAAAACAAAAACAAATAAAATTACACAAAACAACAATGACAAAAGACTTCATGAGGATTAGTGATCTCAGCTCCATGAGTTGGACACGAGGCCGAGACTCAGCAGCCTGCTGGGTTCGGCCAGCAGATCGCGCTGTTACGTCTTCTGCTTCCTTTTATTGTTCATTTCAAAGTACGGGTCTTCACTTCTGCCCTTGTTCAGCGGGGTCTTCTTCACTGCGATGGGCTTGGTTTCCACAGCTTTGATGTTGCTTTTCTGTGGAACAGGGATTTGAGTCGGTTCTGGTTTCAGGGTCAACTTTGTGTTGATGGGGTTAGTGGCTGCTTGTTTCCGTCCCATCCTCTGTGCCATGGCCGGGGTTTTCTGACTGGTTTTGTTGGATGAGGAGCCTGCGTTGCCCGCTGGGACCTGCCCGGGGGCGAGGGTGGCGCTCCGTGTAGTGGTGGCGAAAGCTTTTGTTGGTGTTGGCACCTTACTTTTGGCCGTGGTCTCCTTGCTCTTTGGCAGGGAGCCGGCAGGGTTCGTCAGTGCTGGGGATGCTGTCCGTGAGCTGGGGGTGGGCGTCCGGGACTTTGAAGTCACCATGGTGGCTGTTGCTGCCCTTGACGCCGTCCTTGCCCGCCTGGCTGCTTCTAGACGGAGGCGCGAGGCTGGGGAGCCCGGGCGGCGCTGTGCGAGCCGAGAGCGCTGGGTGGCGCCTGTTGGGGGCCGGGCATCTTTAGAGGGCTCCGATAGTCCCGGTGCAGTGATGGGGTGAGGTATGGAGGAAGCGGTGGGGGAAGTACAGGGGCTGGAGGCTTTGTGGCATTTAGAGGATGGCTCAGGACAGACAGGACTCCTGGGCTGTAAGGCGGCACCGTGCGGTCTGAGCTTCTGTTTGGAGGTGGGATTCTGGTCCAGAGGAGTGGTTGATGGAGCTGCTGATGGAGTTAGAGCTCTGCGCTGCACCTGAAAGCCCTGACATGGCGTGCTAGGAGACTGCCTGCAGGAGCTGCCCACAGGTGTGGAGGGCAGAGAGGAGGAACCTTTGGTGGTGACGGGAAGCGGGAGCTGGGTGGGCTTCCTGGGAGAGGATTGTGTCGTCTGGAGGTTCTTCTTTGGTGCTGAAGCAGAACCTTTTCTTGGCATGGTGGGCGTGCATGCTGGGGAGGGAGTGTATGAGCGGCATGTTTGACTTGCAGAAGACCCAGACGTCGGCTTACACCCCGACCCTGATGAAGATGATGAACTGGAGGAGGAAGATGAGGAGGAGGAGATGAGATCATTGACAGCAGCAAGGGGGTCCATGTCAGGAGGAGAGGGTGGAGCTGCGTTGCCATGGTGACCCCCCAGACCAGGGGGTCCCTTTTGAAAAGCCAGGATCTTCTGCTCCAGAGTGGTAAACTGCAGCACTCGGAGCGGGTCGTACTTAGTCAGAAAACCACGTAGGGTGTCCCAGCCGCCGCCGACACGCACCATCACATGTTTGCCATGAAGCATCTGAGGGGGGAGAAAAATAAGATCAAATTTGGAGTCAAAGTTCAAACATGAGTGATGTGTTCCTGTAAGCTCCCAAAATAACAGCAGACATGCAGATTAGGGTCTCAACGCCAAGAATAGCAGCGTAATCGTGACGTAATCACAATCCACCGGTACTGGGAAATGAGCTTACATGTGACCAATCACAGCCTCCAGTTAGCACCACTGCAACCACCAGGACAACCAGCCTGTGTGTCAGTGTAGATCCTGTGACACAACAGCACGTAAACAGTATGTGACTGAGTAAATAAGTAGCTCTGCGTGTACTCACTCGAATAAAGATGGTCTTATCTCCGAGTCTGTAGCGCCCCTCAGACAGGTACTCAATGGAGACTCTGTTGGAGCAGTTGCAGGGCGGGTCATCCATGCTGTGCTCCTGCATCACATATGGAACCAAATAGGACAATTAATCAGCTGAAGAGATGTTCAACTCGTGACGCTATTCATACACATCAACAATTAGCTTAGAAACCTTAGAAATGATGTTTTTGGTCATTAATATCTGAAGCACACAAACAGAAGCAGTGTAGGCTCTGTTTTTCCTTTGTAGAAACAGAAATCCAACTTAAGGAGCTCTCATGCCTTCACAGCAGCTGATTAAACTGACTGATATTGACACTATAAGGAGCTTCTTACTAATTAAGAGCAAAGGAGCAAATACGCTTGGGAATAAAATTTGCACCACAGTGGTTGTTTGCATCTGAACCGTCTTCCACTTCAATGACTGCAGTTATTTTTAGCTCAGCTGTCTCCTCTGGGAATAAAACCATCACCCCTTCAGTGTTAGCATCCTGTTTGATCCACTGAACCAGACTAAATAAATAAACCCAGAATGAGAACTTCAGTCCCCATCGGTCATGTTTCATAAACTATTTCAATCACAGTCAGCTGAAGACATGGACCTTGTGCACATGTATGACGGCATGCATCTGCAGCCTTGGCGTCACGTGCTACACAGAGTCAAAGAGCGCCGGCAGAGTGTCACATGGTCAGCCGCAATGAGTCATGTGTCCTGTGGGGCGCTGATGAAGCTTCATATGGGTCACACATGTACCACCTATGTGCGGCTATCAGCTGTGGAACATTTTGCATCTCTGATGTGGAGGTTTAGGAAAGAACACGTGAACACGTGTGCTTATCTTATGGCCATTCAGATGGTCTCTTTTTGCTCATTTCCATGGTTACAACCATCCCTGGACTAGCATGTTTTTTTGCCCCTGGGTTGAAAGCTTTGTTTTGTGTTTGTGGTGTAAGATTCTCTTCCTATCCAAACTTACCCCAGGCTGATAGAGGCCGCCATGCTGGCAGCACACGCTGAAGGTTTTGACGGCTGGAGGAGGCTCCTCAGTCAGTAACAGAGTCTCCTCCAACTCGATCTCCTTCTCCAGCTTCACCAACACGGGAGGCTCCACGCCATACCTGAAGAGCAACATCTGCACAGTAAGTAAACCCGTTACACCAACCCTAAACTCTAATAGTCTTCTAATCAGACACTTACTTAGACACGATGCGTCCGATCTCCAGCAGACAGAGACAAACCTGCCGAGGATCTTTATGCAGCACTGAAGCAGAAAACACACCCATTATCAGCCCGACTGTTAGTTTTACTAACCTGAAAGAAAAGGTTCTGCTCATTTTTGACATACATACAGTCAACAGAGAACAGCAAGTCATACTCTGTTAAACTAAAATGTGACTTTTTAAACACAAAATTCCCTGAGGGGGATGTTGGATGACTTATTCAGGGAGAAAGAAAACAAAAAGGCTTAACTTACCAAAAACAATTGAGTCAAAATGTGTAAATCATTGATGGCGCCTCCAGATTTCTTAAACAAGTCACATCGAATAATATTTTCATGCTTATTACACGGTCTTAAAAACAGACCTCTTGAAGGAGGAATAAAACCAACTTTGCAAATCTAGTCTGACCTTGCAAAGAGTAAAAGAGCTCACCAGCTGTTTCTAAATAACCACAAGCAACAAAACAGAATTTATTTGCTTTAAACCAGCTAATGGAAACATGTCTAATGAAGAACAGGAATCAACTTCACATTAATTCCTCCTGGCCCGCAATTTGACATGTGGAGTGGATCATTTTTGCCAATTTAAAGCTAAATTAGTTTTAAAAGCGATGCTACACAAGTTATTGAGCTTAAAACTTTGCTTCTGACTCATTCTTATGCCACATAGGCATTGATTTTGCACATTTCTGGAGCCGTCGTTGCCCTGCAGCATCACGCAACAGCTGCGCTTTGCTATGCACCACGCCATAGGCCAATAACTACATATCATCACAGTGGTCATTTTGGATGTGCGTCACGGCTGATTCAGCCAAGAAACCCAAGGACAAAGTCAGAGGAAGCAAGGAAAAGAAAGAGAAAAGGGGGGAAACAATGAAAACATTTGACTGACTTTTACTGGTTGAAGACAGCTTAGAGAAGACACAGGATGCAAGACAGATCCAAAATTAGCCTTTAAGGAGCACAAAGTACAAAAATCTCAGAAGTTCAGTAGTGCTGCTTTAAAAAAAAAAAAATGTAAACAAGCTCAATTCATAATCTGATCTTTATTAGTAGGTAAACGTTTCCAGAATAGCCGGAGACACCATGCACTCCTTAAAAGCCAAAAGTGCTGGTCAACCCATCATAACATGTAGTCTCAACAAATAATTAAATTAAAGTGATACCCAAAGTTTAAAGCTTCAAAACAGACACAAACCAAGAGGTGACATCATAGTTGTTTATATTTAATCTGTTTTTTTTGCACTTTATATATTTTCCCAAACTGTAGATAAATCCTGACGCTCCAGTGGTTCGGAGCTGCTTTGGCAGAAAGACCTGGGACACTTGAGACTTTATGTTTTGGCTGATTGTGGATGCTATAGAAACAGTGGAGCAGCAGTTGTGTGGCTTACTTTAAGTCATCCTAATCTTGAGTTTTGGAAATCCATTAATGGTAATGAATCCCACATAGAGAGGACTCGGGGTGGTCGTGCACCTCATCAGATCCCATTAAACTACTAAGAAGCAAAGCTTAACCAAAAAAAAAAAAAAAAGAAAAATCTGCTGCTCAGATTTGTTTTATCAGGAGCTTACAGCCGAGATCTGGTCTGGTTTTTTATCCAGTTGGGATTCTTAGCATGATTTACAACGATGACGAGCTCCAACTTTGGATTCAGTGGGTGGATGTTCATTAATCCAACACTGAGGAAATTCAGAAATGTGACTTGCATATAAAGGCAGATGTGATAAGGGTTTGCGATGAAGAAGCTTTCCTAAAACTTCAACAGACCTCTCAGCTTTGCAGCACTTAGCACTTCCATCTTAAGCTCAGGCACCATGCCAGCCGTGACATTTTAATGAGTTACTTTGTTTTCTGTTTGTAACTCAGCAGCTCTGACTCAGAAAAGCTTTACCAGGAAAACAAGGCATAAAAACAAACTGTGCACTGTGCAGACAGCTGGATAGAAAACAAATATACAAGCAAAAAACACGAGAGGGAAGAAATGTGAGTGTGTGTGTATATCTGCAATTTTTTACCAAGGCCTTCTGACTCAAACAGGTAAGTCTCCTCCACTCCGATGTGCCGACACCAAGCCAGGAAGTTGGCTGTGTTATCACGAGCAAAGAAGGAGCCGGGGGAGGCATCCCGCTTACATGCAACCTTTCTTGTGGGAAAAAGCTTCAAAAAGAGGGAAAATTAAAAAAAAAAAAAAAAAAAAAAACAAGATCATGGTTATCCTAAATCACGGTGTGGACATAAGCAATATAAGAGCAAACAAGTTGGAAATATCTTTAAATCACAGAGCATTTAATTCAAAAGGTGCTAACAAACAGAAACCCTGATGTGAGGCAGGAAAGTCCACACTGTGCCCTGCAGGGCTGTCAGTAAACATCGGCCACAAGTAAACATGAGAGATGCCCTTTGGACGATGGTTCGAGTTATTTCCATCACTGCTGTCTGACTCACCTTGCTGAGCACTGAGGGGCAGCTCTGGGCAATCTTGGTTTGCAGCACGCCGATAAGCTGGCAGAGCTTCACTCCATTATTTAGCTCCTCCATGAAAAACTCAGCTCTCACCTCCACTCCTGGAAACACACACACAAAAAAAGAAAACGAAATGAAATGCATTAGCTTACTTCTAGTGCTTCATTTTGCTTTATTTAAGAAGCTACAAATAAATCACATCAAACCCCCTTTACAATTTAAAATTTACTTCTCAGGAGCTTAAAGCTCACATGACTCCCCCATTGTAAATCACCGCCTGAGGGAACACCATAGAGGCCACTAACTTCCACAATACCGTCACACAAAGTGACAAAGATTGCGCCGTAAAAGTTGTTTGCACTCAACAAGGATCAACCCCTGAGGCTTGAAACTTTATCCTCCGCACGGCAGCTGTTTGAGCCGCATCCGGCCCTTCAGGACCAGCAATCAGACCGGTCCGAAAGGTTTAAAACGGACTGAAAACATGGGATGCAGGTCATCCTGGTCACGGTGCCTATAACTCAAACCGACTGTTTAGTACCGGCCCACATTCCTCATGTTAACAACTGAATGCCTGCTCCTACAAAACAGATTCAGTAGCAAACAATAGACTCAGTTTCTAGTCAGCTTCAGTTTCCTACAGCTCCATTGTCTGCTAAGGGACAATAGATGTCCGTGTAATGGAAGAGACAGATTAAATGAGGGATGGTTTTTCCTCTTATTTTTTGCCCACTTGGTTTTCCGTGGTTTCCTATGAGCTGGTTGGAAATGGCAGCATCAAAATCCAATTACATGGAAAACCTGTGTCAATGGTGTCAGTTTTTCCTCGCCTGAAGGGGCTTACCGTTTGCACGCCAATGTCAGTTGTTTATTTCCACAAACAGTCATAGACGTTGTAGTATAATACTCTTGGGAAAGTGAGAATAAACCAAAATGTCTACCCAGAAAAAGTGTGTCAGAATGTAAATGGTGCCTCACTCCGCTTACCCAACATGCCAGAGAGCCAAATGGCCAGGTCTTCCTGCATGGGTACCAAGGTGGCTTCATGGCGCACGGCCAGCCACTGGTCATACTGGAAGACATCTGCGAGGCCGGGGCCGTGCCGCTGTGCTAACGGGCTGCGAGGACTCCTGGGGCTCAACAAAGGAGCGTCGAACTTCTCGCCGAACCAAACCTGAAAACGAGAAGAGGGAAAGTTAGGATGCAGTGTCTCCACCCATGGGTTAGGGTTATATACACACACCTTTCTTTGAATTTAATGATTAATGAACGAGTGGCTAATAAAAAAATCATCATACTGTTGCTACCATTCAGGCCTGTGCTGCTGGAATGTGGGCGACCCATTCATGCAGAGTCAGAGATGCCATCACACTTCACTTTCATGCTCAACTGGACATCACATCACATATTCAGACACTGCAGCTTGGCCTGATAACCACTGTTCACTCCGTTTCACAGTCTCATGTTTATCACTTTGGCTCATTTCATCATCATTGTAGATTTTATAGCAAAATAAATAAATAAATAAAAACGTGAAGTTGTTTAGTTTAACTTCCAAACAGACAGAAAAAAAAACTGGATGGTGCTGCTGCTTCCTAAAATGTGAGCCAAGCTCTACTTCAGTCCTGGGCTCGGCGCCTGAAGCGAGCCACTGATCTCGGCTCTTGACGCCCGATGTCCCATCATATCCATCTCTGCCGTCTCACAGTCCCTCCCTTTCTCCCTCAGTCTCTTCAACTGATGAGCCACTAAATATATCATGTAACTAACAATTACATTAATAAAACAGTAAAAAAAAAAAAAAAAAAAAAGGTGTGTGTGTAGCAAAGTTAACAAGATCAACATTTACAACAAAGATGATGTTTTCCTCTCAAATTTAACTGATTACAGGCAGCAGGACAAAAAAACAGCAGCAGATGTGGACTATGATTATTTCTCAAGACATTACATAACTCGCTTCTAGACAACCCGGCCTTCCTTATTCTGTCCAGATTCTTGACATCTGCGTACAGCCTTTCATCTCTGTGTCCATCATATGTCATGGAGCAATAACGGGGCACTGCATCAACCGTGGTGAAAGGGTCATTGTGCTTCCAACAAGGCCCTGAATTCATCGTGTTCGCTCGGGCAACAAACAGGAAACTTTCTGCGCAATGGAACAGATGGACTGTTCTGCAGAAACGTCCTTCTGCTGATGCTTTGAGACGCCCCAGCAACGCTGATCCAGACCGTCTTATGTTAGGGAATTTTGTCCCAAATCCTCAACATGAACTTACCACAGTTTTGCAAACATATGGTCTAAATTCCCCTTTAATTATTCACATTTTTTGCACTTTTCATCATCTTATTTGATGGTCAGGTGAAAACTAATCTCCACAGCTTAACAGTCAGTGTAATCTACACAAACATCCATTCACAAAACCACTGATGGCCATTTACAACCCTCATCTCCACCACTGTAACCTTTGAATTTCAACAGTCCAGCTGGTGTTGAAACACGAAGACCTGGTGGAGAAACAGCATAATGTGGCAAAAACACCTGAATAGCTCGTCTCACTTCGAAGGACATGTGTTACATAACAGCTTTAAGAAGGGCGAACTGCCAGCAGCGCTCTGCAGGATCACAACCACAGCGTATGCTCGTCTCGACATCCAGCTAGTTTAAAAAATAAATGTTTAGAAGTTGCGTCAAAGATTCTGTGAAGATTAGAAAAGACGCCAGAATAGTGAAGATTATCCAGAGAATGTTCACTATTTAAAAACAGATTGTTGTAATCAAAAAAAAAAAAAAAAAAATCTGCATTGGAGTTTGAAAAGGGGCAATCTCAGATAATCTGTTCTCCCCTCTTTACACCATATCGGCCTTGATTGGGTGCAGGAATGTGGACTTTAATCCTGGAAAGAAATGCAAAATACTCAGATTTAAAAGTATTTGCACCTGTATCTACCAATCAGCTCTCAGCAGTTTCTGATGCTCTTAAGTTGAGCCACTTAAACCGAAGGTGAATAAACTCCCTGAAATAGGCATCAGCAGGAAGGTGTAAGAGAAAAACGAGGTTTAGCAACTAAGCATAATCCAAGAACACTCTCACACACACACACACACACTGTTTGCTCTTTATACTGTCATCATTTTCAGATTCTTTCCTGCGATTCAAGATTTTTTCATGATGACATCATTTGTTGTGTTTTTCTCTTCAGTTTCCCGCCTTTCCAACAACTTTAGACGTTAAACTTCCCATGACCGGGTTGGTGACCTTTAAGCATTTAGGATCATAACGAACTCAGAGCTGTTTGGTGAACCCAGGCTGAACTAACAAGCTCACGTTGCTCTTTTCCAACTCCAAGAGTGACTTTCCAATTGGTAATTTTCAACCCAGATTCAAGTTCCAACCGAGTGAACTTTTAGAAAATATTAACATAATACATCAGCTCAGATATATTTAGCTTTGATGTGCATTTGACCTTCTTGCAACAATTTCAAACGATTTGTGTCACAAAAAAAACAACTTGCAGACATCAGATTTTGCAATAGTTTTAACAGATAAGTGCATATGTTACTTATACTTCCATGAGTGCGTACATCTTCAGCATGGGTGATTCGAGCAGTCAGAGTGAGCAGGTATCTGATCTGAATGTGCTCTGGATGAGCAGCGAAGCTCTGAGCTGAGCTTTGGGGAACGACTGCAGTTCAGCATCATAACAGTCCGACAAGGATCAATACCGTCGCAGGGTGCCTTAGATAACGCTCAGTGGAAGGTTAAAAATTCCCCCACTTGTACTGAGCATCATCCTGTCTTATATAAACATGAAATGATTGATTGTATCCACCGCATGAGACAAATAAAGTTTTAATCTATTTGCTCCGGTTTAAAAAATGATTTGATTGTTTGATCACATTTTATCTATTCAATGTTTGCAAGTATCATAAATTCTGCTATGATTCTGTTATTTTTCAGGAGCCAGTGACTGATATGCCGATTTCACCTGATCACGTCCTGGTTGGATCAATGCTATTTGATGACGTAATGAGCTAATAAATAAAAATCACAGCTGTTGTCTTACCCCAAAAACTAAACTGTGCGATTCATCTGGTGTGATTTAAGCTGCAGCATCTTACCGCAGCTCTGGGGAGGCTCCTCACGTCCTAATCAACACTTTTACCCGAGAAACTTCCTGCCACATGTTATGTGAACAGCACTGGGATACATATTTTAAATGTCCACATTCCGAAATGGGTGGGAAGAGTCGTGTCTTTGTGAACCAGATGACAGAAAACTCCTTCGCTAGAGGAGCTATGTTCGCAACATGATACATTTGTTGTTTTGGGATGGCGGACACTTTGTTGCTGGGAGGAGAAGGGGAAAAAGGGAAAAAGAATATAAGAATTCCACCCACTCCCCCAACAAAAATGTAAGGAGAAACTCCTCCGGGTCCGAGCAGTGGAACGCCAGACATGCATAACAACAACAAGCCGGCATGCTGTAACACAGGTGGGCTCGCCGCAGTTGCCGAGTGGGAGACAGATGTCTGCAATTCTTGATTTAATCTGAAAAGCTGTGGAAATGTGTTGCGACATCTCCCTCAGCTGAGAACACAGTGTTTTTATCCAACACTTGGACACAACAACCTCAGCTGGAGACTCAAAGTCAAGTTCAGCCTGAGCTAGATGTGTTTTGTCTCAGGTTTACAGATACAGGCAGGATTGTTCAGCTGAATTACTTAGAAATTTCATTTGAAAAATAACCCCACTACACTAAAAGACTAAAAATAGATGTTTACGACTCATGCAAAATAGTGATAAACTCACCTGGATGCCAGTCTGGACAGCCATGACTTTGTTCACACGAGGTTCACTTCTTCATTCTGTGGAAAGACGAGATAAACAGGTGAAGATAAACCATCAGTGTTGGTTGTTCTCTGGCGTTACAGTTCACAAAGTGTAAACGAGGAAATCCGAGCAGCATCCGTGTTCCTGAAAACTCCTTATCAACATGTATATGGTGTCTGAATGGGGACAGTGTCACACTGAGCTGGAGACGTTTCAAACCCAAGAATTACTTCACAACTGTAGCTCAAAATTTTCTTTCACATGATGGTTGACAACTAGTCATCAATGGGATTGGAAGTGGAATAGTTGAGCTTTTATTCACTAGCAGAGCTAATTTAAAGTCATCCTTTGAAAAGGCTGCATACAGGATGGAGGTGCAGGCTATGTGGCCATAATTCAGACAGTGGTGTCTTAACCAGAGCAACAACAAAAAAAAAAAAAACTTTACAAGGACAAAACATAAAATGGATTTTTTTTATGGAATAACTTCAATTTCTGGGCACATAAAAAGCTAGACTGTGGTCAGTCAGGAGATTTTATTGTTTACAGACTTGGCCCATAAAACAGCTGGTGAGTCACATTATTATAATCTTTGCCAGGCCATGCATGATTCATACACAGTTTTTTTATTTTATGCAAAGTCTTTTTCCAAACTTTGCACATTAGTCAAAGTGTTTTTGTTTTTTTTTTGCCCTGTCTAATCACATCTTCTACATGAGGTTGATGGATTAGCATCACAGCAGGACTTTCTTTTAAAGAGTTACAGATTGGAAGTCAGTCACCAAAAATTCAGGTAAAAAATCTGTTAATCACATGTATTAATTTTGGAGAGACCTACTAGTTCAGCAGTTTCCCTCAACTTAGTGTGCTGAATTTTAATTATTACAACAAAACAAAAGAAGGTAAAGCATTGTCATTTTAATACCACATTACCTTTAAACTCAAATGACAGTTTTCCCCTCATCACTCAATCCATTAACTCTGTATAATTGTTCATATAAAAGAGAATTTATTCTGATTAATATGCACTAAATCAAAAATACCCACTTTATAATTACATTACAACAGTGAACATTAACATTTCAACAGCAGGGTCAAGCTTAATTGGGCTTTTCTTTTAAACTGAATTAAGCAATCAAGACAAACTGATGCAGTTTTCTTCTTGCTGATTTAATCATTCCTTCCCTGTGAAACACATGCACTTCAAGACTGAACTGGACCCAGATCGAATATAGAAACACATTAACCCAGGCTTTACGCAGTCACTGATTAAAATCAATAACGAAGTCAGATTAATCAATAATGAATACAACTCAAAGGTGGAGTCTTAAATACAATAAATTCCACAGTGGAGCCCTCTGACTCCATGGATAAGAGAATCATGAGGGAAAACCTGAGGACGATCTGGTTCCACACGACTGTCTAGCTCCACTCAGGAACCTGACTATCCAACCAACCATTCTTTGAAACTAAGTTCAAGCATATGGCTTATTTTTTATCTCCCATCTTTTTATCCTCCTATCAGTTCGGAAATTTATTTTCTGCACCAAGTGTGTAATCAAATTGACAAGACGTCATTTTAAATTTCCAAAAAGGTGTACAAACTTAAAGATTAATGCGATTCCTTGTGTAGAAGCACAGATGCTGCTTTTACTGGACAGCAGTGAGTTGGAGTGAATCAAAACTTTCTCACGAGGAAGTGATGGGTTAGCTCTCTCTCCTTTTCCCCCCACACAGGATGTGTAGGATTACCCCAACCCTCAACTGTCCCTGAGGGTGCGTGTTTGACAAAGAGAGGCGGTGGGTGGGGGAAACAATCACAAGCACGTAGATCCTAATAACTCGGGTTATTTGGTCAACACAGCTGAGGCAATAGTCCTCCACCCCCCTTCCATTCCCTTTTCTCTCCCCAGACACACAAACAGCTTAAAACGATGTAAAAACAAACAAAGAAAAGAGGTTTGTGTAACTTTTACACATCCTGGGTTTTCCCCACTGAGCTCTCTCACAAAATTTAAAAAACACAACTACAATTATTCCATTAGTTGTTCTTTAAAAGCCTGACGGAGTGTCAGATGACGGGATGCTGCGTCCCGTTATCCGACACCAAAACTGCAGCCCAGGGGAGGTAAGATGAAAGTTAGCAGTCAAGGACGGGGACAGGAAAGAGGGTGACGACACAAGCCCACTTACCTCAGAACAAAAGCATAAAAACAGCAGTGCACAACTGCGCTCAGCCTCCAACGCACATCCTCACCCACACCGGGCCAAAACGCCACTCGATGTTCAGCTATGCTCAGCCAGAGCGGCTCCAACCACTGTTCTTCCACGAGTGAGACGGGAGGGAAAGGCAGAGAGAGAATGACAGGGAAGGAGGGAGGGAGGATGGATGGATGGGAGGGAGGAGGTGCAGAAGGAGAGCCCTGACTAATGAAGTGGCTATGCTTCGCTAAACCCTGACCACCCCTTTGCCCCCCCCAAACAATCCTATCACAGCGGGACCCTCTCACAAAGCAACCATTGTTTTCTTAGCTTGCCACCACACACACACACACACACACACGGTCTCATCTCCAAGCCAGCAGCCAAACCAGGATGCAGTTAAACAGAAAGAGATGGGATAGAGGTGATGGTGCCTTTACCTCCGCTTCCTTTTCAACCTCCCCACCTTCAAGCCTCCAGAAAAACCCCCACCCTCCCAAACCAGTACAACAGTCCAGTGTTGTTGGATGGCTTGCTGTCAAGCAATCATATGGAAAGCACACCAACAAAAATTGCCTTAGAAAAGCACCAACTTCAATAGAGAAAAGAGTAGTACACGTGATGTCATGTGACTGAATCAGGTGTTGGTTTTTCACAGCTGTTTAAATTAGCTTTTGCTCTAATGACCACAGCGTTTGTGATTCAGCAATCTGACAACCAGCCTCCTTACAGTCTCCAGTTCTGGCAGGATAGAGACAACTGACATCTTTAATGTCTTTTAAAGCAGAATCATCAGAAACAGGGAAAAGACAGACAACCTTTAGATTTCTAAAGAGTGGAGCAATCCAGAAAGGCTTCAGCTTGCAGGCATTCAGCAAGGGTCACATTAAACAACAACGGGACAAAGGGCAAATCCTTGGCTCTGGACTCCAGTTGTGTGCATCTGGGGCCCCGGCAAAGTCTGAGAGCTGGACTCCCTACGGGGACCAAAAAGGCGCCCACACATTCAAATGTCAGGCACAGAGGAGAGAGAAAATCTAAGCCAAAGAACAGAAGAGGCGAAGACAAAACCCGTATTATTATGGCGGTGAACTTGGGAGTGGCAGAAAGGGCAGGGACATGGAGCACCACCACGCACACATTCCCCAACGGTCATTCTCCCACAATGCTGGTGTTATGTTGGAGTCCTTACCCTCTTTGAACCCCCCCATCAAAAAGATTTCCCATAACACCCTCCCTCCCTGTTTAGGGTTAAAGGAGATAACTAGCTTCGGTTATGAAATCACTGATAACCGTCAATTAGGTTTGCTTCAGATTTAGAGAAGGAAAAGAAACACTATCACTCATCAATCAGTAGCATCTTTTCCCTCCATCACCATTCTCCTATCAGCTAATAAGATTTTACATTTAGAAGATGGGCACAATTTTTGGCCATCATAGTGGCTATCAAGTGTGGTATCGCAATCTTGCGAGACATAATTCATATTTCAGGCTTCAGATGGTTTTGCTCCTGTTTTTTACCCTTGGGTATGTTTGCATCTGCATAGCTCTAAGCATCCACATTACAGTCACTTTTAAAATGCATATGGTTAAATAGGTTATTGGAACCCAACTATGCAAAGACAAGTATGAGATTCAGAGGGTTTATATAGCCATCAAAATCTGATGACTCATGCTAATCAGATAATTGTAATAACTGAATCTGAAGCATCTACATGCACTTCTGAAGTGTAATATTAGAAAGTCCCTGGCCAACATTTTCCAGTCCATTATCGGATTTCTTTTGGAGTATGTAGTGATGTAACTTAGTCTTATTTTCAAAACATCCTGTCTTTGTTAAACATAGCGGTTTTCACGGCCTTAATAAGCAAAACAGACTACATGTGAATGTTGTACACACTGATTTCCTGCTGCTGTTTTTCTTTGTATGCCACTCACATCGACTACTTCGCTTCAGTCTTTTTAACAGAAGACCCTGATGCGAATAATTCTGTTGCACATGCAGAGATGTTAAAAAAAATATATATATATATCAGATATACGGGTCAACAAGCACAGAGACGGAGTACTGAGGAGAAAACTAGCTGTGTTCATCCAGTTTATCTGATAACTGCCATTATCTGATAAACCAGAGCAGATTATGGCATCTACATGATCACGTGGATCATCTGATAATTCCAGAAGTCAGGTAATGATCAGTTTTGCTGTGCATGTAAATGGGCTCTTAAATGTTCCATTTTAGGAAAAATTTTCTGAAACAAGTTTGGTTGTATCCTCAACTTGTAAGTAATGTTTCTCTATATCTAAGGATGAGTTCACTCCTATATCGAGTTGCTTTGATAGCATTGCTAGGGGTGGAAAGTTAGCAGTTACAGTTTAAGATCTAGCCAAACTGATCACGTGCATGACTGTAATGACAATTAAAAATGTCAAACACTGAACTGAAGCATTAATTCTTCATTTTGAGTAACTGCAAATTGGGATGGAAAAGCTCACATCATCATTTGAGTCATTTTTATGACTTTACATGGAGAATGGAAAGCCCTCTAGTCCAAAACCCAGTACTTCCAAAGATAGAGGTGGGAACTGGAGAGAAAGCCAGGGCAACTCATGCACCGTGCTGTCAAGTCCTTTATGTCTTTAGTGAGAGCCATTTAGACTCCAGCTGTCCGGTGGATATCAAGCCTAAAAGAGTAATTTAACCGCAGTGAACTTATTTTTGCCATTGCAGCCATCACACCCTATAAGGTCACAGACAATGACCTTATGTGGCAGCTAGAGACCCCTCAGGATAAGCCCCTAAGACCTGTAGGCTACCAGTGACAGCCCAGGCAGGGAGATCCACAAGCCTGACACATCCAGGGTCCACCAGGCAGCCTTCATTGCTGAGGTTCGATATCAAAACTGAATGCTTTAGTTTCTATTGAGCACTTGCGTAACATTCAGTACATTGACATTGAACTGTGTGGTGGTGTTTCGCACTCCATCAATACTACAGTGTTACAAATTTATGGTTATTGCAGCAGCTCTACTGGCTGAAGCACAACAGTTCCACATTAAACATGCAGTGACTGTGAAAGGACACAAATCATCTTTGCAAGAACGAACATTTAGAAAGAAGCACAACACAGTGAGCGACACTGGTCACAGCAGTTGGCAATGTCAGGAGTGTAAACAACAAATGATGCTTTTATTTGTGCATATAAGAGTTTGGATGGTGTTATTTAATAATGCAGGCAAGACAACTTTTCTAGAAAGCAGACATCCTCAAATTAAGACCTATCTGAAGTCAAATTAGGTTTAAGTGAATAAATGGTGCAGAAACCTGGTCCACAGAAGACCACGGTCTAACCTGTATTTCATGTTGCACGTAAAATAATCAGCTTTGGAGGTTTAATTCCCCCAGGAAAACTTTCATTTCCAGACTGAACGAGTTCTAATCATTCCATTTGAAACCCTGCATTCAGAAAGATGTTTGCCAATGGTAAAGATGCCAGTAAACCCTTGCTTCATGCAACTGCAGTCAACTAAATACTCCATGTGCAAATCTAAAACTAATTAAGCCAACTTTTCAATGAAAAGGCCTATTTTTGTGTAAAGCTAAACTAACAGGCCTCTTCCTACTGGGAAAGGGTGTTGAACAAATTAAGGGAACTGCCTTTGTGTTTACAAATTAGCACTATAATGGACAGAGTTTATTAAAGGAAAGGGATCTAGTCAGATCTTCCTCGTAGCATTAGCTAAACATAGATGCGTGTGTTTTGTAGATGCGGTTGAAGGCGAGACATCTGTCCGCGTGTTCCCCACGCAGGTCGCCTCGCTCTCTAGTTGCAGCCAATAATCATTTAAGAGGATCAGCGCTATTCCAGACAGCAGGAGCACATCCACCTCTGAGACGCTCCGTCACCACAACACGCTGCACGTGGCGTACGGCCGTAGCCTGCAGCGCACAAGTGATGCATGCGAGCGCTCGTGCATAAGAAGAGAGACAGATAAAAAAAGAGAACGCATTATGTAATGAGTTAAGAAAATATGTCCTTTTTGATTTTCCACTACATGGCATTGTGTGTCAGGGGGGATGCAAATAGAGTACATGAGAAAAAATAAAACCAAAAAGTCAGCCATGTGAAGCTTTAAAGATTTCCAGGGGATGTTTCAAGGAAATGAAATACGAGAGTAATGCCCTCTTTTTAGGCTTTAATTTAAAAACTTGAGTAGAGACAATGGATGAGTCCTTATTCTGGTCCCACAGCATGATGTGGGTGTAGGCCAGCACCCAGGGTCAGTAAGCTTCCTGCACCCCTCCCCTCCCTTCCAAAGGAGTTCTGCTGGACCCAACCACTCCCAGGAGAATACCAACTATTCCTATATTAGACTCCTTCCTGCTGAGCCCTTTGTGTCTGGACTTAATTACCCTGTCAGAGGAGCGTTTCATTTAGAGCCAGGCCTCCTCCTTTTCATTGCAGATGGGGTCTGGCTGCACTGTGTCCAGAAGGAAATTCATTGAGTTGAGGATAAAAAAAAAAAACAAAGTAAACATCATGTCAATGGCCTGTCGTTGAACCAAGCCACTCATCTTCAATGGAACTTTCTAAAGCCATTCAAAGGCCTGTACAAGTTTGCTCATCATGGTATTCCATAGTAAGATGCTATCCCCTTCTGAGCTGGATTAAATCATCACTCAGATGTGACCCTCTTGTCCTTGTTGGAGTGGTCTCTTCTTAGAGGTGAGACAATGTGAGTAAGCCCATCTTAAAGGCTTGAATGAGTGGAAGCCACCTGCCAGTCCAATTTTGATTTGTTGATGCTAATCCATGGCTCACTACATGTTACTGGGTCGGCTTTGAGACATTGAAGCCTCTCGCTGCTGATTCAGGATCAGGCTTCCACAGTGTTGACCAGCGGAGGAAACACGTACAAGCCGATTCCAGGTCGGGTGGTCTGTCAACTGCATCCTTCGCTCATAAGATCATCCCTGGAGTTAGCGCACAAACACAAGACACAATCAGTGCTGCGTTTACCCAAAACATGTTGAATCCATCGACTTTCCTCTGTTAGGAACTTTTCTCCAAGGTACTTCAACTTCCCCAAAACCTGTAAGGTCTTAGTCAAGATTTCTAGTCCATTTTCTTTAACCAGTCTTATGGAATAGTTATGTTATGCCTGTCAAACTGTTATCTTTAGCATTTTTCACAGATGCAACAAGAACAATAGAAAAAGATGATGCATCTATACAACAGATAAATTGACTAAAGAAACCATTCTTATGCATTTTTTACTGGTTCGTCCCTTGAGTTAACAGGTAGTTAGGTCCAAGAACAGAAGACTAGATGGGGGGAAAAAAGGTTCAACAGTTTGAGAAAGCCTGGTGAAATATTGCTAATACTTTAAAAGCTAAATATGCTATCACATTGCCATCTTGCAATCAAGGAATAAAATATAAAAATTCAGTCATTGATAAATAAAGACTGAGCTCTCATAGTGCCTTGGCAAAACTCTGGAAAATGATTAGTCCAAACAATTCCTGGCTTTATCCGTTAGACCACACTTCCAAGCTTGAAACAGCCAGAAGCCCGAACAGTGACTCCACTGTTAAACAGAAGCTGTTGGAGAACATAATGAATCTCCTCAGTATGAACATGTAGAGAGGAAAAAAAAATGACTGAGTCAGGTGACATCATATTCATAAGAGCCCTTAGCTTTAAATCTAACTGTGTCCCAATAACCTCAATTTTCAGACATTTATTTAGATTAACTTCAAGTCAAATCCCCGCAATGATCTGCAGTCAGTCTGCAGCAAACTATCTAATGGAGTTCCACAATCACAGAGGAATGCACCAGCTGCAAAGCATGAACCATCACTTCAAACAGACATTGTCCACTTTCACAGTTGCCCTCCTTTTTAAATTTCATGCCTGCATGATGTCAGCAGTCAGCTGGCCGAGTCAATCTGCAGCAAGTCACACAGGGATGCAGACCTGGCAAGATGCCCACCATGAGCCGTTTCTGCTCAACACACCCACACACACAGCTGCATTGATATCACTGCTTCAGAGACCATCTGAAACACAGCGCAAACTGCCGAAAACATACTCAGTTCTGATCATCTTCCTTTAGTGAAGAAAAGATTGATATGTGTTGGGTTTTCAAATATTCATGTACTGCGGTCTAACGATGCCAGGCTCCCATCTTGCATCAAGGTGAGCTGAGATAAGCCAATGTTGCCCAAACAGTCACCTCACCCTCCCAACAAGCATCAGGTGAAGGGTCGCTGAGCTCACCCTAGTTAGCAATGTTTGTTTACCACATAATCTTTCACTTTAATCAGTCTTAGCTTTGCTAAGTTGTGGGAAAAAATGTGACTCCCTTATAGAGTGATCAAAAAGAAACTAAGATGTTTCAACTAAATTAAAAAAAAAAAGAAAAAGTCTTGAACAAAAAAAAGAAAACAAACACTTGGGATCCAAAACCCTGGAGCCCAAAACTGACTTAACTCACAAAAGCTTACAGCTAAATCCCAGACTAGAGTCGACCTTTGTTCATAAAAACTATGACGCATGCTTAACAGAAACAAATAATCTGCATGACTGAGAGATAAGTTGAGCTTAGCGAGTTCAGAAAATGCTGTATCTTGCCTGACAGCATGACCCGAGTTAGTTAGCCGGCTGCCTGTAGCAAGAGGCGAAAGAGATAAAAGCAGACCTCATAAGATTTTAAAAATATTTTGTGGAATGGCTGAATATAGGCACAATTGAAATGTTAAGTCAGGTTATTAAGGATATGTTAAACTAAATCTATATATTTAAAGACAACAGATCAATCTTCATCCCCACATCTCTGTCCAATAACTACAATCTTAGAAAACAGATAAATTATGTATGTCAACTCTAATATGCAGCCGTTTACAGGACACACACGACCAGATGAGACAAAGAAGCCTTAATGAGTTAAAAATGCACAAGAGAACATATGGGCTGCACGGCAGTGTGTGCGGACACAATGGAGATGATAATGAAATCATGGATTACCCCTCATTTATTTAGGATACAGCTTACAGGAAGAGAAAGGGGGGTGAGGGTATGCATGTGTGTGCCTTAACTTTGAGCCTTGGCAGGTCCAAAACACAAGGGCTGATGCCAAAGATCAAGCAGATGGTGATTATGAAGATGGTTAGAAATTAGGTTGCTACTCTCGTGTGTGCTTGTTTAATAACTGGCCAATGGCAGCTTTGTCCCAAACGGAGTGACGTACTGTATTGTCTCTGATCCAGTGGAAGACTACAGTGCAGACTAAAGGACAACAATTACAGAAAGGCACCAACATCTGGCTTTAAAAATAATAAAAATAAATTACAGCCCTAAAAGGAACTAAAATAAGAAAATACTTATTAAAAATGTCCAGGTCCAGGAAGAGAGCTATATAGGCTCTAAAATCCTCCACATGACAGTCATTCTGCATATAAAGAATACCTCTCTGCCAGGACCTGTGCATTAATTAGTTAGCTACATAAAACGGTTATTGATTTATGCAGGATTTCTAAATAATACAAATTCGGGTTTATAACGTTCGGATTGAAATTTGGTTGAAAGACAGAAAGACAAAGAAAGAAAAAGTGACGAATGCATAAGATGCCATGACAAAGCAATGTTATATATTCATTTAAACCTGAGGGTGAGCTCAATATGCTGGTACTCATTTGCAGCCTCCTTTATGAATAGGGGGTTCTTTTTCTATCATGTGGAGTAAGGATAAAACTAATTACTTCATCAAAAGCCATAACTATAATCCTGGTCATTGCAGTACTTAAAGAAAAGGTTTAAACTCAACACCTGCATCTGAACTGTGATGTGTGACTGGCCCTTCCCTGGTGTCCACCTCTTTGCAGGAAGCACCTGTGGATCCTTTGCTTAATCCTTCTTCCTCCAACAGGAAACCAGGTCTATCCCATGTAGACTCTAACATACCCATCCTCATTGTCCTGGCACAATAGATGCTCTGACAGGAAGAGACTGCCAGTTTTTGAGCGTTTGATCCAAGTATAGCTGCATGAGCAACTTTCTTCATCCACATAAACTTGATCCTGTTAGCCATTTCACTTTATCATCATGCAACAGCTCAGTAGGCACTGTCTCCAGATTAAATATGCTCTAGTAAACGTCTGATCCTCTTACCTATTTATTCCTATTTACCAATCAAGTATGAGTGTGCATATGTTTGAGACTAGAGGTCGTTGGTTTCAACAGAAACAGTAGAGACCAGTCAAAGCCAATTTACTAGCCGATCTTTATGTAAAAGACACCTGAGAGTTTCAGAGATGGAAATTGGATCTTTTATTCTGCTTTAAATGTGCATACAGTTGTTTTGAAGGGAGAAATTGGCGGTTACTCATAAGTTAAACCAATGCTTGTAAAGTGGTTTATGCTAACATGAAGTTTTAGAAAGACATATCAGCAAAGAAATACACAAAAACGTCAAAACTATAATTTTGCTTCTTTTCCTCCATAGATATGCAAATGTGGAGCAAAATTTGTCTTGCTATCCTATACGACACAATATTAAAACATATAGAAATTCGGCTCTAATATAAAAATGAACATTATTCCGCCGTATTTTTGCTTGGAATCGTGTGAACAGCCTCCACGAGGCTTCCTCGTGGATTTAACGGAGAAACAGCAGGCGAAAACTTCAGGATAAACTTTTCTCCTCCTCAAACTTTTCAGACATAAAGTAGCAGTTTTAAGCTTACCAGCAACGCTGCGGATAACAGACTTCTCACGCTGAACGTCCGGATTACTCAATGTGGCCTCAGCGGGTTTTTCCTTGTGGAATCTTAGGCTGGTGCTTCAGTTATCAGGAGTTACTTTCTCCGCTGCTGCAGCAGCTGTGTGTTTGTGGGCAGCGCTGTTCGAACCAGCCAATCAGAGTGCAGAGCCGACTGGGGGCGTGACCTTAGGCTCACCTGAGTGTCATTTTACTCCATGATGAAAACCCATTCACAGGAATACAATCCAAATGCCTAAATACAAGAAAGCTGCTATGTTCATAAAGCGTTTTACTTCTTAAATACTTCAACGTAAACTGTGTGTATTATCCACTCCTCTTTCTCTACCTCTCAAAAATGGTTTTCTTAAAGCCTTTTTCCAATTGTGAAGTTTTTGTTTATCTTTGCTTCACCCATTATCTGTTAATATAACACAGGCATGACAATCTAAATAACACATTGTTTTGTAAGTAAAAGTCAGACACTGCGCATGCTACCTAAGAATATACATGTTTGCAGTATTCGCTAAATACGTTGTGATAATAAAAGGTAAAACTACATATAAAAGCCTCCAGAGAAAGTGACACCGCTAAACTGTAAATTCTCACATCTTTCGAATATTATTTAACACAAGATGTGTAAACAGCATTTAGGTAGAGTCAAATTAAAAGCGGTAAGGACTGAAAGGTGCAAAATTGAAATTAGAAGTACAATGAGACTTTTCGGCCAAAAAAAATAAATAAATAAAAATCAAATGTATTTATCCACATATTGCCCATATAAAATATACATTTTGTTATTATTTTAACACATTTGCTGCTCAAGGTAACATTTCAGCCAGAAAGAAATGTAATTACACTGAATTTGATTACTATAGTCTCTCAAGATTTAGCCTTTGGGTAGAAAAACAAACTCGGGCCTACTTAAAGCAAACCATGAGGGGGATGAATCCAATTAAATCACACAACATCTTCAGGGACATTTGTCTCATGAGGAGGAGGGAGGCTGGATTTGTGTTTCAGCCACACCCAAACCATTGTCAAGTGAAACCATGGCAGTCTGTACAAGTTTTTGTTTTTGTTTTCTTGTTATGAATAGAGGAGCCTTCCAGCTGCTAAGCTGCCTTCCCAGCCAGCCAGATGACCCTTTAAAGCTTCCTGAAACTGGATATTGTTTTGTTGTTAACTAGTGAGCATGCACAACAACTTTTCACATGTTGCTGTTAGGTGGTGCAGAAAGCATGCAACCTTTTCAACCTCAGAAGCAGAAAAAATATAGCCAAGGACGATGTGCATGTAGGATAAGGCTAATTTTTTTAGCTATTGGAGCTCATTAAATCTTTGCAATTCTGCTAATTGTATTGGTTGGTCAGTCTATATATGTATTATTGACATTTACAAATCCAAAAGATGCATTCTGAGTCACTCATCAGTGTGTTAGTGTGTACAAGTGGATTTCAGGGCTGCCAAAGGATGATTATTAAAGATCCTGAGGATGCCTTCAGGTTTCTTCTCGCAACAACAGCGCCACCTAGAGGTAAGTGTTTGAAGTTTTGGGTTACACTTTGCAAACAGCTGTTTGATCACGTTTTATGCAAGTGTGGATGTTTTGAAATTTCCTTGGGCTTGATTTGAAAAACTTTCATTTGGACAGCAAGAAAACAGATGAAACAGTAAGAAGTGGTCTCCAGGAAGGACAGGAAGTGACGTCAGGTACACCAGCTCAGGTGGTGAAAGTTCATATATGTGGACAGTTATCAGACAAGCTGTTTTGCTTGAATTTTAAGTTTGTGATTGAACTCAAATCTCTTAGTCAATCCAAACAGTTTGACATTCACTGATGCTTTTTACTTATAATAATGTCATGATCAGACATAATACTGCAGCTGACAATGTGATGCACAAAGATGTGTGGCAGACGGCATGCAGCCACAGCTTGACCCTTTAGAGATGTTTTCTCTTGTAATCATCCTTTCTGACCTCATACCAATTCCTTTTCTTTTTCTTTTTTTTTACATGTCATATGATTGAAAGAACAGAACTAGATTCAAGACTGTGTCCTTAAACACAACATATAGGTAATACCGGTTTTTACACCTGGTTGGATTTTAGACGTATTATGAAAATTAAAGAACTAAATCTTTTGAAAATCTTAAACACAAACATACTCAGATCGATGAGCTTTAGTATAGTGTAAAAACCCCTTAAATGTACAGTAAAAGATAACATGAAATGCATGGGTCAAAGCATGACAGTTGCAGTTAGAAGCTGCGGTTGTGTTTATCCTGCTGCAGAACATGCTGACCCACTTCCTTAATATGAATGTACTGTGATAATTGTATTTGTTAAACATGGAGGGACCAGTTACTTCCCTGGTGTATAATTTAGTTTGTAGTTATGGTTAATTAATTTTGTGTAATACAAAACTAGAAGTCTATTCATTTGTGTAGTAGCTGTAATATGGGTATAATATGTGGATTTATTTACTTTCCTCTTATCGTGGAAACTGAATGATCTCCTTGATGTGTAGCAACATTGCTACTGTTAAGTCCAGGCCATGTATCTGACCATTTCCAGAGGATTTTTAAGCATAAAAAGGCACCACAATCAAATGATGAACGAGTTTTGTCTCTACGTGTAATGGACAACTCATCAATTCTACAGATATAACATATGTCTGAATTTTTTTTAGATGCATCTGTGAAAAATCTGTGAAAAATTTAGACATGTACACAAAAATATTTTGCACCTACAAGGTGATTCCCAGAGTTATTAGGTCACCAAAAATTTGTAATTTCTCAGCATGGTATGTGGCATGTCCTTAAATATAGATAAAAGCAAGTGAAGAATAAAAGAAAGATGTCAGGCCTATTCGTTCTGTAGCCCAAGGGTTGCTGGTTCTATCCCGGCCTGGAAAGCTCATGTTCGAGGTGTCCCAGAGCAAGACACCGAACCCCTAATTGCTCCTGATGGGTTGTGGTTGAGCGCCTTGCATGGCAGCTTCCGCCATCAGTGTGTGGATGTGTGTGTGAATGAGTGAATGTGATGTATATGTAAAGCACTTTGGATAAAAGCGCTATATAAGTACAGACCATTTACCATAAAAAAATAAGTAGTATCTGAAAATAAAGCCATTAAGATATAGGAAAAAAATCTTAAGGTGATCCATCAGTATCTGTAAAGACACCATTCTTAAGGAAGGAAAACAAGAACAAGACGTGCATCAAATAACACAAGAACTGGATTAAAATTGGTGACATGTCTTATGGAGTGAAGGATCCTCTCCAAACATTTGTATTTTAACGTTATTGAAACAACGTGGGATCATCTTGGCAAAGAACAGAACACAAGACAGCTGACATCCAAAGGTGAGCTTTGGGATGTCCTCGAGAAGCCAGAACAATTCCTGAAGATGACTTAAAGAAATGGCAAGAAAACGTGACAAAAGTTAAGGCTGTGTTGGAGAATAAAGGTGATCATACCAAATATTAACTTTAAAACTTCTTAGAATTGTACAAACTCCATTTTTGCCTCATATACTATCATTTTATTTATGGTCATGAGTTCTAAATAGATTGCTGTATCTGTTTCCTGTTTTCCTGGAAATATACATTAAGAAATGAAGAGTGATTCAAAAGGCATTGTAATTCTCAGACTATAGAAAATTAAACATGGCTGCCACCTAGTGGTGATAATCAGTAGGTAACAGTTTTAAGTGGTAAGATACATAAAATGTGCACTCTTTGTGACTAAATTGTGTTTTTCCCCCCTAGATTTGCTATGTGAGCTTAAATTCAGACTTTTGGCTTTGATTAAAGCTGTTGGAAAGCTGCAGGAATAACAGTTCTGTAATATAGTTTCTTTCCCAGGGGTTAAACCAGTTTCTCAGTCCTGGTCCTGCATGTTTTCTCACTCCAACACACCTGATTCAGATTAACTGAACTCCTGCTCAAGCTCTTTCCAATCCTATTAATGAACCATTCATTTCATCCAGGTGTGAAAGTGCAGCAACACCTCAAACAGGGCTACGAATGAGAAAAACAAGGTTCAACTGTAACTGGACCACAAAGTTTTTTTCACAGGCAAATGTGGACTATGTACTCATCTTTTTTCCTTTTTTTTAGCGCAGTAAACAGACTCAGAGTATAACTTATATTTCAGTTATTGTTTTAATGTTCGATTCATAGCAGAAAAAAACCCTCAAATGACAGTCCCGACTGTATTAGTATTATTCACAGCCACCAACTGCGCTCACAAATTTCCCAGCATGCATCTCGCTCCAACCGTAACTGTATCAAGTTTAAAATCTCTCAACTGATCCCTTCAAGTACAATATGTTCCTAACGCAATGAGGTGAATCCATGCAATCACACAAACGTGGCATCTGTCGGCCAGAAGATGGAGCCCTCATCCACCAAATCCCTCCATGAAAGGAAAGCCGGGGCGTGGAGGAAGGCAGCAGGAAGGTGTAAGGAGGTTACACGCAGTTAGTGTCCCACTGGGGTCTTTTGTCTGGGTGCTTGGGGGCAGCTTGGGCTTACTGGCCCCATTTGCACCATATGCCACAAGAGGCCTGACTGTCACATTAGATGAGGACCTCTGGGGTGATGGCATCACTGACCACACATTCCAAGTGCACATTTACAGCTGTTTATCTGTACATCATTCATCACCTCTTAAACAGCTGTGTAGATGGATGGACAAAACTTTTCAAGTCAGTTTTCAATCATACATTTCACTTTAATGTGTAACATGTACATTAACTGTACATATATTAAGTATTTATTTGTTCCCATTAAGTTTGTGACATTAGCTCCCTTTCACCTGTCAGAGGCTGTTTAATAAATCTTCATATTTAGAATTAAATTCATAAACTTTTTTTGTTGGGCCATTTTAAAGCTCCTGAAGGACCACATACTGTTAATCAAGGCCTTTATCAAAGAATTTAAATCTTAAATAGAAGAAAAGCAATATAAATCTAAATGTCTCTGGAGTTATTTACAGATGTGTGCAAAAACTCTGATTTATCCCAGAAATTACATCATGTACCCATACATGTTACTCCCAACTAAAGCATGATGTTTCATTATGTAACTTAAGTATCAAATGCCAAATGCTGAGTAATGTACAAGCTACAAAACTACTTAAATCTTGGGGAGCTGCTCCCCACGATGAAGTGATGTATTTTTAACCTACATGTGAATTTGATTTGGCTAACTCATGTGGATCTGGACCTGCTCAGCTTTAACACAAAGAGCTTAACTGAAACTGTTTTACTTTGATGTTATGCTCATTGAAACAATGAAGTAGCTTATAAGAATTGCTTTTTTCATTTTTGTTTCTCACTTTTGCATCAATGTGTGCTGCTGCAACCCCTAATTTCCTAGCTTCAGGATCAATAAAAGCATCTATATATCTATATGTCTGTCTGTGAGTATTACTGCTAATATTTTAGTCTTTAGTATACATTTATACATTATAATTGCTCTTTGAAAATTAAGTTTAATTTATATTTATCCCAGATACGCATCACTATATATCCATACATAAGCATTAATTCCTCCTTAAATCTAGATACATCAGAATGTGTAGGATCATTTTTAGAAGAGTTTCTGGCTAAAGAAGTCAAACAAAAAATTTAATTACTGTTTTCACTTTTACATAATCTGCAAATTGATGCCCAACTTGAAATTATTTTTAGTCAACAATTAGAAATTGTGCATTTTAATGAAGCAATTACTTTTTGATAGCGACTAAATATTCCGCTTAGTATAAAAACTATTATGGAGAAATTTGAGCCTAAACGTTGGACTACTGCAGGGAACCTTAATATGATCGTTATATAAAGTAGTATAATTTCAGAATTTGTTGCAACAACGATGGATGCGTTCAACGCAAACGCATACAGTACAGCTAGCTTATTAGCCACAACAGTCGGCCAATATAAGGTTGAAATGGTTAAACCGAGGATGTTTAGTAAAGCTTTTGCAACATTTAATAGCTCAGCGTTTGATGGTGGGCAATTAAAATAAAAATTAGCGAATTTCTAAATTTTATACTACTAAGATAACCTAGTTACTAGTGATGTTAGCGGATCGGACTCTTTACACACTCAAGTAGGATGCTAAAGCCATTAGCGTCGAGCTATTTATTTGAAGCTACACATTTCTCCTTTTTTATAAGTGTTTTTATATCAACACGATAATAAACATTAGAAACGTCTCAACTTAGCCCGAAATGTCGACAAGTAATAGGATTAACACAAACAGCTAAGAGCAGCTTTGTAGTTATTTTTGCTAACGCCTGCTAAGCTAACAAGCTAGCCCGCGAATGACTTGTTATCCCAGAATTCGGTTGACGGGTGGGTAGCCCTAACAGGCGCGAGGTGAAATCCAGTGTACCACAGTTTGCTTGCAAAAAACGGCACTTTTTGAAAACCACACGCAGGGACACGGACTTTTTCCCGCTGTCTGATGTCAATTCTTCAAAATGGGGTCTGCTAACGTACGTCTCCGCCATTTTGTGACAGGTTTTTCATTGAGCAAAGGGGTACGTGTAATGGTTGAATGTAACCCCATCAAGAAGATATCCGCTTGGCAGTTGCAGAGAAAAGGGATCAGGAGTAATTTTCTACCATCCCGTGAGATAAAGTCGTTTTGAAGTGGTCAGCAAGGGATAGTGGCAGCTTGCCGCAGCTGCTTACAAGTCCCCAGCAACAGATTGCTCTATGACCAAAAAAAAAAAAAAAAAAAACTTCACCAAGCAGACTGTCCAACATTGTAGAGTCAGTTTGTGTTTTATAATTAAGTTGTTAGGGAATATTATTTTTTTAAAGAAAAATAAATTGTTATATGTGAAATATAGGATACATAAATATAAAATTTTCAGGCTCACCCCCACCCAAAAAAAATGTTTGAAATTAAATATTGAAATAATTATATAGAGGAAGAATTGTGTGTCTATATTTATTACTTTCATGGGGATTCTGTACTTTTGCTGCTTGACTAATATCAATAAGGGACTCGTTCTGAATTAAGTTCTAATTAATATATTAGGGTCACTTTTAACAAATTTACTATTAAAATTATGGTTTGTCCACCATTTACACGTCTGACTGGGATAGTAAAAGAGCTATGTTAATTAGTGTTATCCCCTCCCCCCACGGGACACTTCCAAGAACCTCCTGACCCGTTTTCCAAACGGAGAGAAGAGTTGTCAGACGGTCCCTAAAAAAGAAAACAGTCTCTATTGTTCCAGCAGTCGCTCTGCCTTGGAGAGCGCAGTGCCACCAGTGGCCGCAGAGGGCGCTGCGCGCATGGCAGGTCGGGCTCCGCGGCCTTCACATCTTTTTGTCTGAGAACTGGATCCCTCTGCCGCTCTACAGTGTGCGCGATAGCCTCGGAGCTGCGTCCGTAACACACTGTCAAACCACTCCAAACGAATACAGCCGCGACCAAAAGCATTAATTCAACACCTTCAGCCATGGCGTTTCTAATCTACCGGTAAATCGGTCGTATTTGTGACTGTTCGTTGGAACTTAGTCCGGGCTTGTATCGGGCTTGCTTTCTGTGTGCATCAGTCTTTATTAGCGAGCTGCCGCTCTTCTTGCTATCAGCTATTTCTTTAACTTTTTAAACACTCAGCTTGGCGAATGACTGAGCGCCGGCGGAGTATGGGATCCTTGGTGTCTTAGGAAGCGACTGAAGTGGGGTTTAACCGTTTTTGCATGCAAAAACAATGGCAAATTCGACGGGGAAAAATATACTAGATCAGCGAAGGAAAGGACAGGCTTTCCTGGACGAGCTGCGGCAATTTCACCAAAGCAGAGGGTGAGATTGGGGCATCTTTATTACCAAGAAATATAACTTTAAATCTTGATTGCATGTGGCGGCGACTTAACCAAAAGTGTAAATTTAACATGTGTGCATTTATTTCTTGTGTTATCCCAACAGATCACCATTCAAGAAGATTCCTGTCGTGGGTGGGAAAGAGCTGGATCTGAATGCTCTCTATATCAGAGTCGTCTCTTTAGGTGGATTTGCTAAGGTGAGTGGGAACCAAAAGTGTAATTTCTCCACACTCTGCTGTCTGTGGACTTCTCGCTGTACCACTCTACAACTCCATACGGATAACCCAGGACAAGTGTAAACCCCCCAGAAAGACGTTAGTGGGTCGGTGTTGGCCTTGCGCTAGTTTGCCATGTATCTCTATGCAATGTGGTGGCTTGTGTTGTTGTGTGGTTTGAATTGAGAGTCCAACCGCTCGGAGTCAGAGTGCAGTTGGAGCGACTCAAAATTAGCGGGCACGTTTAACATCGATTATAGGCACGGAGCCCGGCTTCGGAGAGCACCGCGTAGGACACAGCGTGTCGCTCGGGCTTTTACAGGCAGTTATCAGCCAGGGTGATGCTTGAATTTTCGTTCTCGCCATAGCCATCTTTCTTCGGCTTCATGGCTGAACACAAAATGTAGGCCTCACAGGCCCATGTAGTGGATACAGTAAACGCTGCCGACACTCAGAAACCAAACGGGTCGGTGCAAGCTAATGTGTTTGTACACGGATGGAGACAGTTTGTTGAAGTTCGGCCTCGTGAGGTTTTAACGTCTAAACGGGAAAAATCAAGTTAGCTTGCTAGCTCTAGCGCTAACTAGCCTCAACTGTAACGATAATATCCTAAACGGAGTCAGGCTGTTGTACTTACTAATGTATCAAATTCTAAGTAAATACAGTAAATAAAGCCATTTGATACTAATAAGACTGAACTGAACCAAACGTTTAGTCAGGCTCATCTCGTTTTCAAGTATTTTTATTTTTAGTTTGAGAAAGTTATTGATTAGTGATTGGTATTGAAGGGGGGGGACCTGTAGCACTAAATGGTTTTAGTGTGACCGCTCTTTTTGGTATTGCCGGTGTTTTTCTAACCAACTCCTCTGTCTTCCAGGTCTCGGACAAAAACCAATGGATTGAACTTGCAGAGGAGTTTAACTTTCCAAGGAGTTGCTCCAACGCTGCATTCGCTTTAAAACAGTACTACCTTCGGTAAGTGTCAGGGCCATGCAGGTCTCTCAGGTAGCATGTGGGAAGTGTTTACAAACGTTAAGATGCAGTCTGCAGGATCTAGCCTCATTGATCCAGTCTGCTTGGAGCGTCTACTACTTCTTTTACATTAATATGGTGAAATGGGGGAGAAAAAAAAAATCTTGGATACAGTTCTAGACACATTTTTTGAAGAATATATTTGGGGATGGTTTTCTTTGACCATAAAGTTTTTGTAAATCTTTTGGTTTAGCAGCTCTCTGTGCTCTGAAGTGTATTACACCTAAGCTGCCCAGTCTTGACACAGTCAGCTGCCAGTGATGGTAATCTGCTGTAGATGCTGCCAACCCCCAAACAACTGGCATGTTTAACAGACACACACTCCTACAATTGCTGCCATCACTAGCACCTGCCTGCCTGGGATGGCACCAGTGTAGCAAAAAAAAAAAAAAAAAAAAAAAAAAGCCTGTAGCCTTTAATGGTTATTTTACAGGCAACGTATTATATACATGTTATCAACAAACTGGCTTTTAGAACAAGTTGCAAGTTTAGGTGGACCTTTTTTTTTATTATTAATTGACATGGCTGATGAGACTAGGAGCTGTGCAGGAGTTTAGGTGGTCTTTGACAATAGCTGCATGGAAGCAACACCTGAAGTTAGAGAAGGTCTTTCTGAGCGTATGCAAAACACTTTACACCTGCTAAATATTTAGTTAGAATAACCAAAGGTGTTCTGTTGCTCTGGTGTTCTTGAAAGTTTACTGCAACACTTATAAGAAAATTATTGGCTAACAGGTTAATTTAGCAGAACAGTTATCAATGAGCTGCTAAATTAACCTGCTATTTGGCTAAGCAATAATTACCAATAAAATGCTGTATGTTAGGAAGGAAGATGAGACCTGACATGCTGAAATCCCCCCTTGTGTCACAGCTGCTTTTTGAGCTGCTTTGTGGCGTTTATCAGTGGCAGCTTATTGTAGGGATGTCAGGGGCACCTGGCAGCTAGACTTGTCTTGTAACAACTGATGCTAATAATATAGTGACTATCCTTGCCTCTGTTATGCTGCTATGTTTGCTGACAGAACAATATATATTTTTCTTTCACCCTCTTGTTTTGCATAATAAAAGTGGGTGAATATTTTAGTGACTGTGGATACATTTCTTGTTACTCACACTTGTAGAGGTCAGGGGTCATAGGCAGGTGCTGTATATTTTTACTCACTGAAGAAGGCCAGATTCAGTGTGTGACTCCTGAACACTTGAGTCGGATGGATGTTTGCTAACATCGGTTAACCCTGATTATCCAGTTGAATGACCACCTGTAAGCTACCTCTGCCTGGGTTAGAATTTTTTTTAAAGGCTTTTCTTTAAAAAAATGTACACATGCAATGATTATTGTTGACTGACATCCAGGTAGGAGTTAAGGATGCACCATCTTTGCTGGGATCACACTTCTGACCGCCTGTTGGAGTGAGTCCTCAGGTCTGAATGAATAGGATGGGCATGATGAGGCGCTCTCTGGTCAGCACTTCCCACTCAAAGCAGAGTAATGCGAAGCACTAAAGTTCAGTGCCGGTTCATGCTGCCATCTATTTGGTATTTGAATGCCGCTCGGTAATAAGCGAGCGGTCTTGCCAGAAACAGTTTTCCAGCTCATTTTCAACATGTTGAAGCTTCAACATCAATTCTAACACCAGCACTGATATTATTTCAACTCCGCGGGATGACGGATTCTGGACCAAAGCCTCGGAGTTAAAAACTGAGAGCGCTGTCGGAATTTGGATTGTTTTTTTGGTCTGCTTTTAAAAAATGGACAAAGTTTCCTAGTTTCCCTCTAGATCTACTTCTTTAACTTTTTACACTTTCACTCCGTTTCAATGGATTTAAGTTTTTTGCAATTTTTCCTTTTAGTTGGAAGAGGTTTGCACTCATCTCTAAACTACTGGAGTGACCCCCTACCTCCCACCTTTTAACTTCTTTCCCTCTAAAATCCTCTCTAGTTTGTCCATCATTTTCTATCATTCGAGAATGAATGAAAACTGTTGAAATAAGACCCTTGGTGTTGCTTTACTTTTCCAGATTGTAGCTCGTTACACCCAGAAGCTAAGTCAGGTGACTGATACCCTGGTTTAACCTCTGTTTGCCCTCCCTGCTGCATCTCCCATTCGGAGGCCCGTGAGTCACTGCCATCGAGGAAAGCTCAGTTGAGCTTCTGCCCTCTGTTATAAGTTAGATTTGTGTGGTTTTTGTCTTGATAAAGTTACTACACACATCTGAATCTCTTATTACTCTGTAATGTTTTTAATAGGGAAAGTGTTGCTATTTCTCTTCATGTGGAGTTTGATTTGACAAGTATGTGGATCAGCGATGTGTTGCGGGTGTTTTTCATTTATCAGCGTTTGGTAGAAACGGTGACTTATAGATTGGATTACAGCTTTATCAACAAGTTATGCATTCAGCTTCGCCTCCAAGTGTAGATTTAAGTTTGCAGCAGCGAGCAAAAATCATTTTCAGAGTCTAGTAAGCTGCTTTCTATGCAGAAAATGATTGCATCACTGAAGCTGGTTGCTGTTGCAGCCAGGCTTGCATGTTTAGTCATTTCATTTAATATGTTTGGATGTTTTAACGTCCTGATATGGCTTCTCTCCTTACCTCAGCCTGGTTAGCCGTATGTTTAACCGTTTTTGGCTTGTGAGCCCAATTTTTAGGGCCTCAAATTCTCATGACCCCAGCAATTAGCCAGTTATGCAGTCATGTGAGCATGACAAAAACGTTCCTGTATTTTTAAGGCTCAAGAGCTGTTACAAGTGGGTTTAAGTTAATGTTTTGCTTGGAGAAAGTGTCAAATGAATGTCTGCATAGCAAGCAATGTCCCTTTACTAAGTGAAAACAGAGGTAGCATCTGAGTGGGCAGCATACAGGAACCTGCAGTGTACTCATCTGTTTATACCATAATGCAAAGTTAAGAGTGCTTTACTGTGTGGATAATGTCGATTGCAATGTCAGGTCTTCATACTTCTGTTGGAGATGAGATATTAAATTGAAAGAGAGAAAACAAAATGCTGAACCTTTGCCCAGCATAACAGCACAGAAACACTCAACTAGTTTTTTGTTTGGCAAGTTTTAATTTTCACACTGTGTACCATCATGGCTGTTGGTCCAGCTCTGCTTCCCGCGCCAGCCAGTAGATTCTCCTGCTCGTCTGGAACATCTGGACGAAGTGGCCTTTGATCTGGCTTACATTAGCTGTGTTTTTATTCCACTGCCTCATCCGAGCCAACACTCAGGCCTCAGAGATGCCCATTTGTTGACCAGTTGTAAAGAGAGTGCCTTTTCCTTCCCTCTTATAAAGAATAATAGAGTTGTTTTGCAAAAAAAAAAAAAAAAAAAAAAAAAAAAAAAGCGGCAAAGCAAACTTGTTATCACAGATGACATCTAAAGGCTTTTAAGACTTTGTGTTTTTGGTCTGTCTGTAATTTGACCTGCCCTCCAGCAGTATGGGCCATCACTGATAGCCTAATCTTTTTTACTCAGCTTCCTTGCTAACAAGGAGATGGGTAGACGGTGGAGCTACAATCAGACTTCAATGTATGAAACGTATGATATATTTTAGGTTTGTGATTGTGGTGTGTTGGCTGCAGTTCTTTAGAAGAATCACTCCACTTGCTATGCATTTTACACTTAAACAGAGTTTGTTCTGTGCACTTAGACTATCCCTTGTGATAAGGAGGAGTCTTCAGGTAGGAAACCAACAGGCTAATGTTGGGAGAAACCAATGAGGACTTTGTACATAGACTGGACTGGAAATTATTCAGCACTCACATTTACCCAAAAGGATAAGAGTTTTTTTTTTTTTTCTGATTTCTCACAAAAGTATTTAATCCGTCACAAATGCAAGAACATTAAAACACATTTTCCTTGTCTGCAGTTAATAGGGCTTTTGCAAAGATGTTATCATGCCTATGGAGAAAAGAGAAAAAAAAGAGTTTTTCTGGATGTCTGCACCAGATGCTTCTGCTAAACAAAACCCTGTTTTAATAACCAGTTTGAGTACAAGTGTCAGATCAGAGGATAACTGGCTTGGTAGTGTTGGCACTCACCACAGAAGGGACTTTGAATAAAACTGAATTTAAATAAGATTTCTTTGATTTCATCCCTCAGAAAAGAAGTTTTTCTGAAGTTTTCAATAAAACGTTACTGTAAAGCTCTTTCCTTTCTTGTCTGCATGTAATGTGCTGTAGGTATTCATTGGTTCGGACTGTAATCACCATTGATGGGAACATAGTGTCTGGGTGCTTATGGTTTGCTATAGAGGATGCTGCATACACAGCTGTAAGAGTGAACACAGCTAACTTTTCCTTTATAATAACGTTTTCAGACTGTAATGTCTGACATGGATTATGTTGTAACCCTCAGAGCACTGATAGTAAATGTACTACTACTGACAAGTCTTATTTTAGCATGTTTAAAAAAAACAAACCTAAAGTTAAACAAGCTACTTGTGGTGGTTTTTAAGAAAGTAAAAAGAGCTTTGAGAGTTTAAAATAATCTGTTTGTCTTATACCCATTGATAATGACAGACTCCGGCTGTTGGAGGTGAAATTGTTCTTTTTTTTTAAATGTTACGTTATTCTATTTTCCTGCTTCTTTTTAGCTATACAACCTTCCCAGAGCTGAAGATTAAAAGTAAATCCATTATCAGTTTAGATAAACACTAGCGTAATATTTGGAATATGCACGCTCACAAGCAAAATGACAAAAGAGCTGATTAAAGCTGGTGAGTTTTTGTTGTATATTTGCATAAAAAGATAGTGTTCCCTCACAATGAAAACAAAGACATAGCTGGTCGTCACACTTGTTGATGTCTTTTCCCTGACATGCAGGAACAATTATTAATGAAAAAAGTTCTTCAAAAGGAAAAATCCAGTCAAATTTCTCTTTTTTTTTTTTTTGTTTCTGATTTAGGAACGATCTTAACTGAATGAAATTTGCAGTCATGATAAGACGTTTGAATTCTTTTAAACTTTGGGAAAAAGCTCTGCAGTCCTTTGTTTATCTCTTTTGGGATAAGAAACACTGTAACATCCTTAAAGAAAGAGCAGTTCCTTCCAACCACAAATTTTAAGCATTGCTCAGTTATGTTTATCAGTTTTTACAACCTGTAATTTTGTGTGGATAAATGTGAGGACAGCGGGGTGAATGTGAGCAGCCGTTAACATGTTTCATTTGTGCCTTTTCATTTCCTTTCTTATTTACGAACCTTGATAATAAAGTAATATTTTACCTCCTAACATAGTGATCTGATAAATAGTCTACATGAAATTATATGATAAGGCAGCATTAGTATCTAAAGTCCTTTTTGTTTAGTATTTATTGAACGTCTGTCATTTCACAACTTGGGGTCAGTGTGGTTTTCTTTTCCTAAGTCTATTCTAATTTCTCCTAACCCTTTTTCTTAACCCTATGACATTTTCCAATGAGGTTGAAGGAAAAAGTCTTAGAAAGATGAAAATTAATGAAATGAACCGATTATTCAGCTGTAAAGTGTTTGAATTCCAGTACTTAAACGCTAATTTCTTTAAACATTTAAGTTGCTTTGAATCAGTTTGATTTGATTGAAAAAAACATTTCAAGAATGGCACTCGTTTTCATCAGCTTTATTTTAAGTCACTCTAGATATATTTGCCCTTTACTGTGATCTGTGGCGATTTGTCTGTACTGTCACTGCTCCTACCGGTGAAGTATTTTCTCCATTTGGTACGGTGGCATCCTTTAAACACTGATTATTGACAAAGTTAGCCCCCCCAGCATGTAGTGGCCTGTCAGGACAGTTAAATCAAAGTAAACTTGAATGTGCAGAAATTGCCAGTCGGAGTGTATTTAGATGTCTGCTTCCATGTCCAGCAGGGGGCAACCAACTCCCACACAGAGACTCACCAAAGGGGCATTTGGGCAGCTGAGAGGAATCGAAGCCAGAGGCATCCCCTCTAGTGCCATCCACATGTTCGTAAATAATGCCGGTGGTCGTTTGTACCAGCGTGTCCACTCATCACTTGTCAAGCTTTGCTTTTGCTGTATTATTCGGAGGGAGCAGGCTTAGAACTGGCGGTGTTGAAATATGCACTCCCTGAAACGGTTGTAGTGAAATTCATGCAAACAACGGTGGTTTCTGCTGAGTGCTGGTGGCTCACTTCTTCAGCAGAATGAAACTGATGTTCCTCTTATCATGCATGTGGAGAGAAAAAAGGGGAAGCCATGGCACATGCAGCTGCACTCGATTCTCCCCCTTATCCAATGCCTCCACCCCCACCCACCAGCCTTTATCTCATTTGTGCCCAGACAGCAGTTGATGACGCTGCAGTTGGGCCTATCTCTTTCTCCCTCCCTCCTCACCAACTCCCTCTCTCTCTACAAGTGAAGGAATAGTGTATTTATAGTCCGGCGTGTCAACCAGCAGCTAGCGAACGGGGGATTACCTCAGCTACGATGAGCAAGTGGGGCCTGATTCAGAAACAGGCGCTTGCTGGGTGACTCACGGCCACACAGGCTGGCCGCACCACAACTACTGCTGCTGCTGAGGTATTTTGATGTGAAAATTGTTGTGCTTGTCATTGACATTTCACTACATTACTATCAGCTGTTTATCACATCTCAGAAAGCTTGCAATTGCATGTTCTTGGAAGAAAGTTTTTTTTTTTTTTTTCTTTCTTTAGTTAATATTGTTTGCTCACTGCTGTCGGGGTCATATATTTATTTATTCATTTTCTTTTAGCTGACTTGTTGCTTTCTGGTGCATTTGCAACCATCAAACAGTGGTTTATCTTATCTCTTTTTGCTCACTGGGGAGTCTGAAAGCATCACAGCTATGCATTAAAAATGACTATTTTTAGTCTGAAGTTAAATAAGAAGAGATACAAAAAAAGCTGTCTGTCCAGTCCTTCTCCAATGATTTCTTCTGTCATTAAAGTCAAACATGCAGAAGAATCATGAGTTCATAAAGCAGGTCAGGTGTTTTCCTCCACCAAGGTGAGAGATGAGGCATGTGATCAGTTTATCTGCAAGTATTAGCATGCAGAATAACATCTAAAGGACAAAAGTAGAATTTTCTTTAATGCTGCAAAAGACTATTTCCTAGTATAACTGGAGGGAAAGGCTGTGCTCTGCAAGATAATACATCAAGTTAATTGTGCTTGCTTCTGTAATCTTTCTGACTATTAACCCGTCATAAGGTCACACTTGTAGTGAGGAATAATTAAATGAAGCTATGTGGAGTATGCAGACTTTCATTGGACCTATAAACACCTTAATTGTGCTGTCACATCCTGCTGGAGTTTTAAGAATAACTTACAGCAAGCATTGCTGCTCTGCTCTAGAGTTGCCAGGTTTGTTTAAGATGTGCAGCTTTTTAAGAATACTGTTACCTGTTTTGGCTTATTTAGTATATCTTGTTGCTTGTTCCACCAGCTCTGGTTAAACAGGAAGACTATAGTAAAGAGGAGTAACTTAAGTGGGCTATGTGTAAGGCAAGGCAGTTTATTTGTATAGCACATTTCATGTACAGGACAATTCAAAGTGCTTTACAAAACAAAGTGTAGACAAAACCTGTAGAGATCTAATCAGCCATAGTCGCATTTTCCATAAATTTACTGCTTCAATCTGTCTCATCTTACAGCTGATAATCCTAATCTGAGAATGTTTGTGTGCTCATCTCTAAACTCAGATGAGTTGTCCCCCACTTTCTTAAGCACGAGTTTAGCTGCCACTGCTGCAGTAGGACAGTTTTCATGACATCAGACCTTTTTGTATGTAAGAGGTTGCTGTTACAGTAAGCATTAGCACACAGGTGATATCAAATGAGAACAAAGGAAAGTATCAGACAATGGAAGTTAAATACACTTCAATAAATATGTACAGTTTATGGTCTGACAGAATAGTACATAAATATGTATATAATATGTATAAATAATGGAGTGTACATTAAAATAGCTGCATAATAATATTATTATAATAATTGGACATATTAGTAAAAAAAATTGCAGATGTTTAAAAAATATGGCTGTAGACAGATTGCACCACTGTAGTGGGAGCAGTTAATGTGGTCATTATAGCGTGACAGCAGCAGTGAGGGAAGACCTGCGGTACCTCTCCATAACACAGGATGGATCAGTCTGTCATTGAAGGTGCTTTCTGGAGCAGACGGGGGGTCCTGCAGAGTGTGTAACTTATGGTCCAGCATGGACGTCAGTGTTGCCAGGACCCTGGCACCTACTTCCTGCACTGAGTCCAGAGAACAGCCCAAAACTGAACTGGACTTCTAGATGACTTTTTACAGCTTCTATCTCTCCCTTTCTGTGATGCTGCGAGTCCAAACTGTACAGGATGGCTGATGCCACCATAGACTTATAGGTCATCAGGAGTGCCCCCTTCACTCCTAAAGACTGCAGTCTTCTCAGAAGATAGTCTGCTCTGACCCTTTCTGCACAATGTGTCTGTGTTGCAAGTCCAGTCGTTTACCTGTCGTTTAGGTGAACCCCCATGTACTTATAAGAGTCCACTCTCTCAATGTCCAGTTACTGGATGTTCACCGGTGAGGGGATGGCAGACCAGCATTTATTATTCTTTTTTTTAATGCCCTTGTCTGCACCCTGCTGTAATGATTTATGTAAAGCACTTTGAAATGTCTTGTACATGAAATGTGCTATACAAATAAATTTGCCTTTTTGCCTTACCATCTTCTTAGTTTTCCCCACGTTGATCAGGAGTTGATTGTGAAATGAGTCCACTCTGCCTTGTCAAGGTCCACCATTGCCCTCTCCATTTTGGCTTTCGGAAGCACCTGCTGGATGCTGTTGAAGGCACAGGAGAAATAGAAAAAGCATGATTCTCACACTGCTGTCTAGCTTCTCCCAGTGAGCCAGAGCACGTGTAGCTGGTTGGTAATCGTGTCTTCCAGTATCAGTCTCTGTAGTGTCTTCATCAGGTGGCGTATAAAAGCCACCGGCCTGCAGCTGCTAAGTTCTCTGGCATATGTCTTTGGTACTGGTACCCCAGTCTTCCAGAGCTGTGGTACCATCCTCAGTCAAGGTGTTTGAATGCAGCGGCGTGGTGGTGGGAGTGGGTGCTTGATCTCAGCCTGTGAGTAGAGTGTTTTAAAGCCCAAGATAGTTTTCAGGCTTCTCCATACCCCACTAATGTTCTGCTATTGCAGCTACTCCTCCATTTTCCTCTTTTAACTTGCCTTTCCCTCTCTGATTTTTCTTCTCAGCGCCTTCTGTACAGTCCTCAGTTCCTCCTTGTTCCTTGATCTGAAACCTCTTTTTCTCCTTCAGGAGAGCTTTAATATCAGGTGTAATCCACGGCAATTTAGCGAAGCACCACACCGCCCTGGAGGGTACAGTGGTCTCAAAACAGGTGTTTATGTAGTCTGTGATGCAGCCTGTGATGGCATTGATGTTCTCTCTATGTGGGTCACAGAGCTCCATCCACACAGTGGTGTTGAAGCAGTCCCCGAGAGCTTCCTCGGTCTCAACAGTCCTCCACCTCACTGTACTTGGGGCCACAGCCTGCCTGTGTACAACAGGTTTAACAGGCTGGGAATGTATAATATTGTGGTCGGCTCTCCCAAGAGAAGGGAGAGGAGATGCAGAATATGCCTCCTTGGTGTTTGCATAAAACAGGTCTTGTTATTTGTTGTCTCTGGTGAGACGGGTGACATACTTTGTGTATGTTGGGAGAACAGATAATGGAGATGCATTATTGAAGTCCCCAGAGATGAGGAAAAGGGTCCTGTGGCTGCAGCTTGGTGGTGACCAAGAGCAGTGTTAGAGGCTATGTCCACATTAGCAGAAGGGGGCACGTAAACTGCTATCACAATAACACGTGAACTCCTGTGGCAGATAATATGGCCTTATTCTAACCGCCAACAGTTCAGTGTTTCTGTTGCCTTTTACCAGTGCAGTGTCCCGGTTTAGACCACCTCACATTCACAAACACAGCTAGTTCCCCTTCTTTCCTCTTGCTGCTGTTCTCCGTTCTGTCCACCCGCAGTAGATGAAAATTTGGGAATAAGCGGTGTCAGACAGGTCTCCATAAACAGAAGGAAATTGCTCTTTCTGTACTCCAGCAGATGTCCCTTGTGCGCCGCCAGCTCGTCCATCTTGTTGGGAAGAGATCTTACGTTTGCCATGATGACAAAGGGGAGAACAGGTCTGAAGCTCCTCCTATCTTCCCGAAATTTTGTCCTATTGCGGCACCAACAGCGAGTCTTGAATATCATCTCCACAGGGATCTCATGTCTGTCCAGGGGGAACCCTACAGCGCTGCGCATCTCCATCAACTCTTCCTTACTGTAAACAATGCACGCAGGGCCCCCCATGCACATCATTAAACTGGATGTTTTAGTTGGAAAAAAAAATGCTGTGAATCAACAGAAAAACAACAGATTTGTGTACAAAGAAGTTTGGTCTATGTACAAAATATTAACAAAAGCAATAAGCTATAAATGAGTTAAAATACTAGATAAGAAAGGAAACTGGTAAGAGCTCTTGCATCTAGCCCGACTCGCGACGGATGTAGAAGTGGGATTTCTTTCTTGTGTGCAGTTACTCTGCTCTAGTTGTGGCTGTTTAACAGTTCTGACTCATATTGGCATTAGTCAGGACACAACATCTTGGTGTACTCACTAATGTTAAATAAAAATGCTGAACTTACAACTCTCTGAGTAGTTTTCCCTAAGTTAAAGATGGCTAACATATTGAAGACCTTGGTTCAATCAAAAAAATAAAAATAAATAAGCCATTCTAATTATTTCAGAAAGTCATGATTATCAAAAGCCATGGTCCAATGCAGTGGAACAGCATCACACCACACTGTTGTAGATGCAGCTTCGTCCCCTATGAGTGCTTTGGTAGTTAGAAGAAAACATTGTACTCTCAGAGTAAACATACTACTACTGATAAAGGGGTTTAGTTATCTTAACAGGTGCACCCACGCTGGGGGAAAAAAATGTTTAAACCGGCTGCTTTTTGTGGGAAAATCTGCAACAGACAGCACTTTCATCTGTTTATACATTTGTGTTTTAATGAAAATTACCAAGAAGCTTGTCTTGTACAGTAGTACAATTGAAAGGGATTATTTATCTGGGGAGTTGGAATATCAAGTGAACAGGGTGTGCTTATTGCTTTTGAAGAGAGGGGCTGCTGGGCTGGCCTCAGGAGCTAATACATGTCTAGGAAAAGAGCAGCTGTCAGAACAAATAATTATTTTTCCTATTTCTTTAGGAGCTTGAGCAGCACTCTAGATTCAAGTGAATTTATGGAACATAATTTTAGAATATCCATATCACTACATTAGGGAAAAAGAAGCTCAAGTCTTGACAACAACATAGAGCAAAAATACTCACCCAGCTATCATTTGCTTTTTGTGTGTGTTCCCTCCCTCCTCACAGATACTTGGAGAAGTATGAGAAAGTCCACCACTTTGGCGAGGATGATGAAGAAGCTCAGCCGGGGAATCCCAAAGCCTCTCTTCCAGTCGGTGCAATTCCCAGCTCTTACAACTACCAGCAACACGTTGTATCAGGTAGGCAGAGTCGACTGTGTGTTTTTGTCTGGGTCACATCTGCATCAGGTGTGCAGGTTTGATTTCTCTTGGCAGTGTGTGTCTTGCTGTTTCTTGTCTTCTCTCCGAAGTTCATCTAGTCTCAGTCTTGCCGTCTCTTGGCAAACTGGAGTACTTAATCTTCGTGCAGATGTGATTACAGCTAAGCATCACTTGATTAGAACGGGGTGTGCGATGCATGGGAAACTGGACAGCTCACTGGTCAAGTATATACACGGAAATGTGCTTCAGCTGTATTTGTACTTTTGATGTTACTTTTTATTTCTCACTTTTCAGCATGAGGGTGGATCAGACAGCTTGTTCTAGGCTTTACTGCGTAGAAATGGAAATCTTTTTTTCTCCATGTCAGGCTGAATTTGCCCATATTATTCAGAAAAAAACCCAACTTCAATTTTCAGTGTCAGTGTCATATTTCCTTTTTTTGGAAATTAAATAAACCCCCTTTGTAAAGCAGGTTTTGCAACTGTGAGGCTATATTTAACCCCATCTATGGCAATCGATTATTTCATGCAAGAACAAATAACTTTCAGACATGACAGAACTGTTCTTTACTTGGAAAATGTGGAAAGAAGTTAAGAAAAGTTTGCATTTTCATCCTGTTAGAAAGTTACCAATATAATGATCACAAAGCAAAACTGCCCAAGGGGGTTTGTGGATACAGAAAAATTAGCAGCAGGTGAAGCTCAAAAATAATCATTAAATGATGATATTTTTGCTCCGAAGGTCCAGTTTTGTCCTGACAAATTTTTGTTAATGTAACAGATGTTTTCGCTTAAATTTGATGCCAAGTCTGCATGTACACGGGTATTTTAGGAAAATGTAATGCCCGGGTAACATTTTGGAAGAGGTTGTGTGGCTTGCATCACAATATACATCCTTAGATCCTTTGTTTACATGGCAACAGCAGACAGAGATAGGCTTATTTTAAGGAAATTTATTTCTTGAACTGGTAAGATTAGACGAGATGGTGTAAAATGACTTGCATTTGGCTGATTTGGCTTTTCTCCATCAGTGATGCACAGGTCAGTATTTTGTTACCACCCAAGAGGTGTGAACGTTTACTGGCTCCAAATCTTCAGAAGTTGTCTTTAACCAAACAAACTTGTAGAGCATTACTGTAGCTGAAAGAAGCCACAAATTTTATAATTCTCTTCCTGCAAACTTGAAGCAGAAAGCCGATAGCATCTCGTCAATTCTTGGCTGATTAGCTAGGCTGGCTGTCTTCCTTCATTTTACATATGTTAACTTTGGATGAAAACAGCTAATGTGGTTCCACACAGTTCTGTTACAGTACTTGATATTTGCAAGTCAGATTTGAGATCATCTTTTTTTATTTTACTGACTTCATAAGTGTGTCCAGATGTCTGGATCCTGCAGAGCTCTTATTTCTCTCCCATTCTACTCAATATATCACAGTAACCTTAGCATAATATTGAATAAAATCTGGTGTTTTACAGCAGCTAAACATGACTGTGTAATTGCGAGACTGTTTGCTGAAGCTGAAAAGTTGCCAATTAACCGTTGTCTACTAAAGTTTTGTGTAGGATGTAAACTATCCATTGTTGCATTGGTGTAGAACTTTGGATATTAGAATTGAGAAAGGCTAACATTTTTTATTTGCATCCACCCAGTCCATTATAAAAACCCAAGTGCAACAGCCATAGCTGCATATTTGCAATGCTACATAACTTAATTCTTCTGTAGATTCATTATTTTTAGTAAAATATTCCATAAGTAGTTTTTATGTTAGCAGCCTGCTTTCATGCAGACTGTTTTTTCCTAATTTTTCTCACTGTACACCACTATTAGAAGCTTCTTGGATTTGCCAGCATGATGCATAACACTGTCAGGTGCTCAGCTGGATATATTCTTCTGTAAAATAAAAATCACAGAAATAATCAGGCAGCTGCAAGTCTCCACAATCTTTTTTTCTTTGCTACAGTATATAATTGCTGGTGTTGTAATGTGTTCACACTGTACTTACGTGAAATCTACATTCACTGTTCGAAACCAGTGAAGAAGATGGGTGTCCTCTCACAGCTATCTGGGATCAGAAACGTGGAATTCTTGTCAGTTTGCTCCCAGGATTGAGCCTTCCCCGTGATCGGACTTGTCTGCACTCATCAGATCAGTGAATTGTAACAGAAGAAAGTCTGAGCTACAGACTGTTGGTCCATTTCATCAGCCTGTTATTGAACTAGCTTTTGTACACACCAACTCTGATTTACTTCTAACCTTTGCTACCTTATTTAAACCAAGGCTATCAAGAATGCATTTATTGTCTGTGCCATGTTTTTTTTCTTTTTCTTAGAAGTTTCCCACACTCCAAAGTACTGACAAATAATTTCCTAAAGCCAAGCATGCAGCTGCTGTCATGTTAACAAAGAAGTCTCTGAGTAACATCATATTTTAAATGAATGTAGTACAGTTTGCCCAAGGCCAGCCTTTATGTCTGCATGGTTGGAGCTCACTCACACAACAGTGAGCGTCAGCTTTCCGTTATCCACACAGTGTTGTAGTGTCCATCGCCAGGCTGCTCCTGGACATAATTGACTGTCCTGACAGCAGTTATTGATAAGGAGAAGAAGGACACACTTGTGTTTTTTCTCCCCCCCTTCACCTCGGCTCAGATTAGACTCTGCAGCCTTTTTTTTTTTTTTTTTTGTCCCAAGCTCTTTTCTGTAACAGACAAGCCCCCCTGCTACCTGAGCTAATTGACTCCAAAACACAGCCATATGGGGAAAATGTGCACAGTAACATTGCAGTCTTGGTTGGTTGGGTAGTAAAGAAGACATCAAAACAGCTGTACAGCTTGTACAGCATGGTTTGTATTAACTTGTGATGCCTCTGTAATTGCTTGCTTGTAGTGGTGGAATGGAGACATACCTAATAATCAGCCTTTGTCAGTATTTACAATTACATCTTAAATGAAAAGAGTTTCTCAGGATGATGCAGGTCTGCATGCCTCTGGTTTCACAGCTTACAATTTCATAGTCTCGATTCTCACCAACCACTCATGCAGCATCGCTTTATACACTGACTACAGAGCATTTATCAGAGCACAGGCAGCAGAAAAGCATGATTGCTAAGAAGCTGAACATGAAACATGACATACAAATGTTTCATTCCTCTGTTGCTTAATCTGTCCTCTCATGAAACCTTCAAAGATTCAGATCACGCTATGTACTAGCAGTACAAGGCCTGTTGTGGTGAAATAACTGTGCCATTTGGAACATTTATATTATCCTAGACTAGCACCTTTAGATTTCTTCCTTCTAAACCACTTTCAATCAGTCTGGTAAGCTGTTGCGTGTGGCTCATCTACAGTAAAAAGGCTGTTAAGATCAGGGGGTTTCTGTCCAGTTATATTCTGAGGGCATTTAAAATGAATACTACAGTATGCAGGAGGTGTAGTAATGGCTTAGTTTGTTAGCTTTTCTTCATTAATAGATGGTCTTACACTACCTCAAATGGATAACACAGGTACAACATTATGCATACATGGTATTTTTCTCTCGATTATTCCCAAGTGCAGCCACCTTGAGGAAAATCACTGCGGTTTCAGAGTTTTGCAACAACTAAGAATTTATCCTGCACATAAGGTTTCATCTGTCAGACAGTATGTTGTATATCATTCCTCTGCACCTCTCTGCAGGTGCCGGAGGACAAGTGCAGACAGTCAGCCTATGAATGGAGCCTTGGCTGCTGTAATAGAAGCTCAGCCAGATGACATTTGCCTGTGCAAACCCTTTCAGTGTAGAAATCAAATTCACTCAGCAGGGGCCCCTGTCTCTCTAATGATTAGCCTCCAGAAGCAGCAGTGTACAGTACCAGAGACTGCACCAAATTGAAATACCCACCCTCTGGAAAAAATGGCAAGTTATGCACACAAAATGATTGATTTGCAGAAAATTGAGCAACGGCACAGGGAGGAATCTCATGTCTGTGTCGACAGAGCGATTCCACTTTCGCTGGCTGGATCATCTATCTTTGAGATCTTCTTGCTCATTACATCAAAGGCATGGCCATTTTCCCACACAGCTTGAATTTCAGATTGGTAGCTTTTTAATTATAAAGAGCCTTTCATGGAAACCGAACCAATTAAACAGAATTAAAAGTCAGTAAATGTTTGTGTTCTTCAGTTAGACAACAAGACGGCTCATCAGACAAACTTTGAAACTGCAATTTGCCCAGAACACCAGGTCTGTTGCATTTTCCTTTCTTTACAGCCACTATTAAGATGCCTACTTTGTTTCTTTTTCCCCTCAGACTATCTCCGCCAAAGCTATGGACTATCTACGGATTTCATTCAGCCGTGTGACTACAACAAACTGGTGCTGTCTCTCCTTTCGGGCCTACCCAATGAAGTGGACTTCGCTGTTAACGTTTGCACTCTGCTTTCCAACGAGAGCAAGCATGCCATGCAGCTGGACAAGGACCCCAAACTGGTCACATTGCTTCTGGCCCATGCCGGCGTTTTTGATGACTGTACGTACCCAGTGTTTGACATGAACACTTCTCTTTTCTTAGCACCTATGCTTTATTATTTATTTAAAGTGGAGCTAGAGACCAAGGGAAGAAGATAAAGGTAATGATAAGCTAAATCCTGAAGCTCTTACTAACTCTCTCCCTTGTTTTTCTCTAGCACTAGGCAGCTTCTCTGGGGTGTTTGGGATTGACTGGAAGGAGAAGACCTCCCGGGACTTTGTCAGGGTAAAGTGTATAAATATATATATTTATATGTTCTTTTAAATGAAGAATCAAGAAATATCCCCAGCTTTGGTCTTTTATATACAGATATTGGACACTGCCTTTACTGAGAAGCCACTGAGCGTCTCTGTCGCTCTTCCAAGATGGAAAATTGGCAGAAACACAGCAGTTAATCTTTGCCTCAGAGCAGTTTTCTCTGAGGCATCCTTAAAATTGAGTGGAGGTCAAATCACTTCAGTCTCAGTCAATTTTTTGGTGCTTTCATAAGAGTGGCATTCTGAACATATGTAATGCAGAAAATTTTTCATTATAACTCAATTTAGAAGGACAATATTATGGCCAATACAGCTCAGCGGTGATGGTCAGTCAATAAAACGTTGTGGAAATGCTTTCAGCTACTTTATCCAGAGGAAGGTCGGCCTGCAGATCAGGTCACACAAATGATTTAGTGCAAGATGTTTAATCTCTAAAGAATTTATTCATATGCTTGATTTCAAGACCTAATACCTGTATTTATAAAGTGTTTATCCTCCTTCAGTTATGATTTACTCAATTGCAGCCTTGCCCTCATGGTAATCTTTCCAATGACTTTATTTGTAGCCACACTGATTTAACCAATCACATTGGATAATTTGATGCTGTAAACATCCTTCAGCTTAATCTGGCTGCTGTTAGGAACATTTCCATTGCACTGCTAACAGCCTCTGTTTCTCTATAGTTCTGGAAAGAGGTGGTGGAGGATGCTGAAGTCAGGGAGCTGATCTGGGACAAGAGCAGCTTAACACAAGGTAAACACATTTGCTGCTAAAAGCTTCAGTAACCAAATAAGCACCTACAGTTCATTTATTGGTGCTGTGACGTGGACAGGTGGGTATCATATGAAAAAGTATGTTCTGTTTTGGCAGTTTGGTGGTCTGGAGCATTCAGGTGTGTGTTAACAAACTGTCAAGGGGAAAAGACATAACCGAAAGATCCTGATAGCTGCTCCTCAATTTGGGAAGAGTCATAAAGCCATTCCAAATAACTCTGTGGTCCATTCTACTTTGAGAGAGATTATTCACAGGCAACTGTCTTGAATGTTTCCCATCTTCCTGGTAGTGAACGTCTGTCCGATGTCGTTTCCGCATGTAACTGGTGCGTTTTCAAAAGCCTTGTGGATCCATCGCTTGACTCAGCAAACTGAGCAATACCACTGGAAACCTCAGGGTGAATATTGAGCAGTATAGCTCACATACAGCCTGCAAAAGGAACAAACCAGTGAAGAAGAAGAACAGCATGACTATGAAGACAACAGTGACAACTGTAGCGATGGTGGGAGCTTTTGAAGAAAGGCAGCGTGTGTGAAGGGTGGTAGCAACTTTATAGTGCTGCATTACCGCCACCAACTGATGTCCGAAATTGACGTCAGAATGGGAAAGTGAACTCTGAACTCGGCACTGCCCAAGGATGAGTTGACTTTATAACCACGGCAACGTAAAAACGCATGGAAGTATGAAGGGCAGCAACGCAAGACAACGCCGGAAACAGACTGTTGCGTACTTTAGGGAGCATAAATGGTCCTTTTTTTCAGAAGTGTTGTAGTAGAAAGTCTCTTGACTCTAAAAAGAACATGAAAGCACAGTTTAGGTTTGCAGATGCCATCCAATCACACCATAAGACTACCAGGTAATATGACCTGCAACGTGATGAGACCAAAATGTAAGGTAAAAATCAAATGCGGCATATCATCACAAGAACCTCTCATCAGCTGTTAAACACAGGGATGGAAGGGGATTCGGGGTTGTTTTTAGAGCCAAAGGGCCTTTTGGTCATTGAGTCAAGCATGACCACCTCTGTATACTTCAGTATTATGTCAAATGTGAGGCCATCTTTCCAACAAACAGAAAAGGGTTGTAAAGAAGAGTGTGCTAAAACGTCTGCAACAATGAGAGAGACTGATAAAGCAATCATTTTCTGTATGACGTTAAGTTATTTGTTCCTAAATATGTTTCATTTTTGCTCAGTTTATCTGAGGTTGTATTTATAAGATCTGGTAAGGATCAGACCGAGCAGTGTTGAGTCTTTACCGTCTAATCTGGCACGGAGCTTTAAAAGGTTCCTCCTCTCTCTGCAGATGGTACGTCGTGTGAGGAGCGCTGGCGGAGCCTCTTCCACCCGCCACGGAACTCTGGTATCAGCGACATGGAGGCCCAGCGGGTACTGCAGATTGCCGTTATCCTGCGAAACCTTTCCTTCGAGGAGACAAACGTCAAGCTGCTGGCGGCCAACCGAACGTGCCTGCGCTTCCTTTTGCTCTGTGCCCACTGTAACCTCATTTCACTCCGACAGCTCGGACTCGACACGTTGGGCAACGTGGCTGCTGAGGTGAGTCTGGTTCCTAGAAAGCAGGTGTTTTGGGTATGGACGGAAGCAAAACTCCTGTTAAGATTCAGTATAATATTAAGGGAAAGTACCAGTCAGAATGCACATGCGCAACACTTGGAATAAGTGATGATAGACTTGACAGGCTTTGTTAAAGGGGCAGCACTGTTAGCTAACTACCTGCATGCTATGCTCAGTCTCCCACAGTCTGATGGATTAATGTTTAAATGACATGTTTGTGAGGTTAATTTGAGACAGATTGGTGGTGGGTTTAGACAGCCAGCTGTAGCTGTGTGCATGGCTCCTGAATAAATGAGGGCAGATGGTGTCAGTTTTTTTTTTTTTTTTTTAGAATATTTACACTCGAGTCCAACAAAGACCTTCAACCAAATATGAAGAATTTAGTAGTGACCACCCTACAGCTATGGTGGTTATAATGGTGATTGTTCATTCATCGTTCATTGAATGATTGTTGTTTAAGACATATTACTATGCTCCATTCAACATAAAAAGATGCAAATAAACATGGCAATACATTCAACATGGCTGATGTCACTATTTGTGGCATTGGATGTATAACAGGTGAGCATCGTATTAAATTAAGACTCTGCTTTAACAAGAGATGCTTTTGATCAAAAAAATCGGTTGACCTCAAACACAAACATCTGGCCATAGATTGAGTTTCCTAATATTTCTATGCATTTCATCCTTCATTGCTAAAATAAACAATAAAATGCCAAACAAAAGCTTGGAATCTTGTAAAGAGAGCTGCTCCACAATGCAGACCAAAAGGACAATTGTTAGGCTTTTATTCTCAAGTTGCTTACACAAACATTAAATGGGAGGTGCTTAGATATCGTTTCTACTCTGTTTTGGGAAATTGTTGTTTAGCATACTGGAGACAATGCTGCAGGCAAATCCATGTTTCCCAATCTGAATTCATGTTGTCAAGTGCTTGTAGCTTTAAATCCCACTGTCTTTAATTCTAATCACTAGAACCTGCAGCGGGTGTAGAACTGGTGCAGCCAAACCAAGTGCATAGAAGCTGCAGGGATAAAAAGCAGGAAGAGATGCTCCCTGAAGGGGCAGCTGAGAGATGGATTTGTTCCAGCGTACTTGCTGATTTCAGTGTTTGCTGCCAAGCACTTCTTATTTTGTATTGTACTTCCTTGGTTCAGTTCTGTTTCTGATAAATGTAACAACTGTTGACAGGTGGTTTACTGGATGATGGCGCAGTTGTATTAATCTTGTGTGACTTCTTGTAGCTCCAGCTGGATCCTGTTGACTTTCGGACGACACACCTGATCTTTCACACCATCACCAAATGCTTGATGTCCAGGGACAGGTTTCTCAAAATGAGAGGTGGGTTTTCTAGCTGTTGAGTGGGACTCAGCTGCTTTCCTAACATTTTCATAGAAAATAACGAAGTGGAATCTGTGTTTATGCCTGTACGTCCTGTAGCCATGGAGATCCTGGGTAACCTCAGCAAAGCAGAGGACAACGGTGTGCTTATCTGTGAGTACGTGGACCAGGAGTCGTACAGGGAGGTAATGATGCTCCTCACCCTGCCTGATCTCATGCTCCTTATGGCCTCGTTGGAGGTGCTATACCTGCTGGCCCAGCTGGGAGATGTTCCCTGCAGCAAGATTGCCTCCGTCGATCACAGCATAGGTATTAATCCGTGTTATTAGAAGCAAATAAAGGTTTACTTGTTTGGAGTAAAATCTTACTAATCAGCCTTTCAGTCTTACCTGCTAAATGGCTAAAATGTAATTGTGTATTTCAGCGTTGCTTGTCATTATAACCTTTGTGTGTTTTCTGTCTCCCTCGCTCTGGGTTCAGACCTATTGGTGCGATTAGTTTCAGTAGACCTTCACACGTTCGGACCCGACGCCCTGACAGCAGTGCGGTTGATCGAGCATCAGGCTAACGCCGACCAGGCGGCCGAGGTTCGACCACAGCTGGTAGAGCAGGTTCCTGCAGCCATGCAGGGAGCTCCAGCACCAGGTGAGTGTTTGTCTCATCAGCTTTCAGACATTCTGCAAGATAAACAGGAAAATAAGTTTGATTTGAGGGTGCTATGCTCTGAGATGGAGCAAAGCAATTCCTGAAGGTGCTCGGATATTTTTCTAAACCGTGTAGAGCTACAGCTGTGGCCTCACCCATCAAAAGCATCAGGATGAAAGGAGTTTATGCAAATTATATTAAGAAGCTCTTATAGATAATGTGAATGGCCACAAGGCACTGTTTGGGGGAAAATTGATTCCCTTCAGAGTGAAAACCGACTGTACATGTGAGTTAGAAAAGTTGCCAACTTCTTGAACTGAAAATACCGCAGCACAGCTTCACCGTTGAAAGGAAACAAAACAAGTTTATTTAAACTGACCTGGAACCAGATTTGTACACAACTCAATATTTTCTTTTAATTTTTCAACCTGAGGAAAAAAAACTGAGGTGACACCTGCAGTTTCTGTTGTAATTGACTGAATTTGCCCTCCAGTTTATCAATATTTTCTATGAATTACAACAGTTATTGTCATGGGCAGATTGTTTAATGCTGTCGATGCTTTTTCTAAGTTTTTAATGCCACCATTCGTTCAGATCAGCGTGCTCCTTATTTTCGTGTGATTTAAAACCTAATTTAACTTACTTGATTTTGTGTTATGTCTTCATCTCTACGTGGGTGGTTAATGACATTTTTCCTGTGATGTGACAAATCCAAAATATATATTTATGCTTTATTTAAATTAAAAGTTTGGATGAGGCTCAACCTTTTCCGCTGCAACTTTGAGCCGCAGATAAAATACACTGTTGAGTGATCCTCATTGAGATGAACTAATAAATCTGTGGAGCAGGCGAGGGTAAAAGGAGGATACAAGCGACATCTCCTACCTTGTTGTGGCAAACAAAGTGTCTCACATTTTCACCTTCTCTTTCCCTGCTGTTGCTTTCATTCATACTTTCAGTGACAGTTCACCTGTAGCTGAGCCACTTCATGTGAAATGCCGAGGCCTGGTGCTTGAAATCCCTGCTTCTATGTATGCCTGGAGATACGACACAAGAATAAAACAGTGTTAAAACACATGGTTCAAAGACAAAAGATGTGAACCTCATTTATAGCTCAAGTGTGTGAATCAGCAGGTGAAACCCTGCTAACCTTGGAGGTGTACTACCCGTGCAAAATTATGAGTGTGCTGACACCTAGTGGAGCACTAGCAGTGTGAAGTGATTAGATAGTGGACTAACTCACTTTTTTTTTTTTTTTAGGATGAATGACACAAATGTCTAAATGTTTCTGTTTGTTCCCTTTTTGTCTCTTTTAGTAACAAGGGTGCCAGTTCAAGCCACTCAGCCACCACCTGGTATTGTTGAACTTGATGGGGAGAAATTTACGCTACAGTGGTGAGATTTTGGTATTTTCATATTGTCTGTATATCATGTTAGCTTCCTATCTGTCTGCGTTTATAACCTGTCTGTCTTCACTTTGGTGCTACCAACAGGCTAAACGCACACTTTGAGACGAACTCAGAGGGCTCCGTATCTCGATCAGAAATGTATTCTGAGTACCTGGCCACATGCAGCAAAATGGGACGAAGCAACATCTTGAACTCTACTGGTTTTCTCAAATGTCTGCGGTCAGTCCTGATTCTAAATTATTGTTTCTCAGTCAAAGTTTTTGTGCAGGAAATATTTACCAAGATCACCATCGGCACAGATGAGTTATGAATTGGTATGTGGGATCAGTTTTTTTCCTTTTATCCTCCTTGCCACCACAGGACGGTGTTCCCCAACCATACTATGCGAAGGCAAGATGAGGCCAAAGTCAGCAGTCAGGTTCAGATCCTTCTGGTTGGATTAAGGCGACGGGCGATCCCTCTGCCCATCCAGTTGTACTACCAGCAGCAACAGCAGAGCCCAGCAGCTCCTCCACCTCCAGCAGCTCGACATGAAGCACCTGGAGACCCTCAGGCTCCGCCTCCAGGTAGAACCGACAGCTTTTCTGTTCATTACTTTTATCTGTGTGCATCATTATTGGAATATTAAGGGCAAAACTATGCTTTAAAAAAAAAAAAAGCCTTTTTTTTGCACAGCTGGTAAGGATGTTGATGCTCGGATCTTTCCTTCAGAGTTTTTTTTTTCCTTGGCACAAGAGGCATCCAGTCTGTAAGATAAACAGTCTAAATGTCAGTTGATGAAAAGCTCAACGCACACCAGATTCTGTATCATATGTAGAAGATTGTCTGCAGAATTGCAGAAAAAGCAGAGTTGATACCACTGAGACAAAAATGGCTGAACTAATTACAAAGGCAAGAACATGCTGAGGAAATGATCAAAGGGAGAGGGAGCTACTTGCAGGAGCTAACTAGTGAAATTGGAAGGATGGCGGCTAAGCTGCATCACATGTCCTAAATTAGAGCACAGGAGATGTTTTGGCATCAGTGTGTATTTTCAGTCTATGCAACAGAAAGAATTCTGGGTATGTTGGTTGCCTTTTCTTTTTTCTTTGTTTCAAATGAAACACACACTGATGTATAAAATGTTGAAGCAGCTTTACTGAAGTGCTCAGGACTGAGCTATGTGAACATGGTGTTATTAAAGCTTGGGCTGAATGAGCAGAAAAACGGACTCAAAATACAACCCAGGAGAGCTGATTAAGAGGATGATGATTGTAATTTAACTGAAATTACATCCTTACCATTAAATGGAAATAAATGCTGTTGTTCAGGGCTCTGGGCTGTGAGCATTTAGATGCACTTAGCAGCCTTTTTTTTTTTTAAGGGAATGTGACTAAATTTTAAATCTAGGCCACATTGTGAAATATGCTCCATATATTTTGCATGTGTTTTCTGTCAGAGGAAATTAATTTCAAGCTAAGCTGTTGTAGTCATAGGACAAACATCTACCTGCTGCACTCCTGACAAGAAACGGTTATGCAGTTAGGAAAAAAATATTGCAAAGAATCAGCAGCATTTTTAAAGGCAAGAGTCAACTTATGAAATTAAAAAACAATATCTAACTGTGTTAAAGGAAGAGCTCCCATTTAGTGGCTTTAACATTCTCCCAGACTGTGTTTGCATTCATGCTGCAGTGGTCAAACGACTCAGACCTTTTAAATAACATGTTCCACTCCTCGCCAGAGGAAGACGTGACACACAACAAAGAAGAAAAGTCGTTCATTTATTGGTTATTGGTTTATTTGTTAGCTATTAGTTATATTAGTTATATTATGAGCTATCAAGGGCTATATGATTAATTGTTTTTAAATTGAAATCGCAATTTAAGACGTGAAGAGTGCAATTAATTTACGTGTTACAATGCACCTGATTCAGCCGTCAAACTTGCAGCTTCCACAGTTTTAAAAATCCACTTGCTTCAGACGTATTTCTTGTCATCTTTCTCGTGACAGTAGGGTCCTCTCTTTAAAATTTTAAAAATGCATCTGGCCGGGATTCCGCTCTATCTGAGCATCATATGATTACATCGCATTTGCGTTGTTTCATTTCCACACTTGCTTATTATTCACTCTCTCACAGCTGGTGAGCGGGAGGGGGGAAGAGGCAGCTGCAGCACAGAAACCACAGAGTAACCAGGTGTTTGTGCAAAACTGTGGAGAAAGTGCGAGTTATTGTCTCCCCTCATATTCTCTAATGAATACTTTAATAAGACGCGGTGAAGATCAGGAATGCTGCATGTTTAAATTAAACATCATGTGACGGCTACACTAGGCTGTGAAGTTGCATTTTCACAGCAGCTCCACCACCACTGCCAGCTCCCCCAGAGGAGACAAGATCATTCATCAAAAGGAGGAGGAGGCCAAGGATGCTTTTTGTTGGGCTCATTGCTTCAATATGCGTTCTCTGCTAGTTGGAGTGTGTGCATCTGTGCATGCGCGTTGGTGTCTGTGTGTGTGGCATTGGGCTGAAACTCTGCTGTGTGCAGTATAGATATCATGTAGAAAGAAATGAGATGCTGTGGTGCAGATAAGACAAGTGACATCAGACCTTTTGTTTTTTAATACATGGACATAGTCCTTAAACCTGTTCTAGAGGAAATGTAGCCTTCATGCTTCAGTGTTTTGGCCACAAGTCACATCTTGTAGTTGGTAAGTGAAGCCGTTTGTATCTCAACTTTGCATCCTTGTTAGAATATAGAGCAGTTTATATTTTTATGTCATGTGATGAGCCATCTCATATAGAAGATATATTTCTGAATGAACATTGAACAGAAGCTAGAATTTAAGATTAAATTGCAAACTTAATTGCAAAATTGGAAAGAAAAATTGCTATAAATTTTTTTTCCCCAATGTCGTTCTAGTGTAGTCACGTAAAAAGAAAAAAAAGTAATCAAAATTGAGCATCTTAATTCTTTCTGCTTGAAGCTTGTTTCCAGCTTGCGTGATGCGAGTCGACCCGCTTATTAGCCACCAGTTATCCACTTTATGTACACAAACATGCATGTATTTAAAAACTAAAGGGAAATGTTCCCTTCTGTTTCAAAAAGAAATCAAAGACCATTAACAAGAAAATTTCCATCCACATGAAAAGGCACAGACAGGCAGTCTCATTACAATTTCCTAACAGTTGATGTTGGTTGACTGTTGGTGCAGCTAAGTCCAACTCAACAGAGATGTTCTGGAGATACAAAAATCCTGTATTTTTTTATTTAATTTAATTTTTTATTTTTTTCTCATAAAAATTAATTTTTTTACAATATTGTTCAACATTGGCTCAACTGGCTCTGTGTTGTGTTATTGGGGTGTTGTTTTATGTAGCAGCATACGCCATTACACATCCTGACGTCTCCGTTGCTTAATATAGTCGTCTTCTTCCACACATTTACATGCAAACAAATGAAAAGTCCTTTGAGTGAGGTTAGCATCAGCACTTTCTTGTATAATTCCACTGTTGCTATGTGAACAAAGAGGAGAGCTGTTGTCTCAGAAATCCAAATAAAAAAGAAACTAGAGTGAACCAAGCTTTTCCAGTATTGTTACCCAAACTATGGTATTAGCGCCCCATCCATATCAAACTGACCCCCACTCTGGAAACTTTTAAATTACACCTTAAAAAACATTTTTTTTTTTTTTTGGCTTTTAGTGCAACATGACAATTTTGTGATCAGTTTCTTTTAATGTACATTACCCTTCTAATTTCTCTTAGCCTTCCCTTTTGTCTTTGTGTGTCTTTATTTTGTTTTTTGGGGGGGTTTTTTTGTGCTTTTTGATGAGCAGAATCTCTGGCTGTCAGAGCTGTTTGTTTTTAATGTGCTATATCAATACAGTTGAAGAGCGTTGCATATTTTCAACTTTAAACCAAACACAATCTGACACTGCAAACCAAAAACTGCCTTTACTTTTATTGTTCACACAAACAAATGATATTTAAGTATCCTTAATCATAAACCCATTATCAATTCAGCCCCAGTCTGCTGATGCAAATGAGAAATAAATGTTATGATATAAAATGTCTTATGTTGCATCGGAAGTTTAAATGGCTTTTTTTATAAACTGATAAAAAAAACTGCCTTAACTTACAGTGTTTGTATATTATTGTATCATCAGGGTTGCCACCAGGACATACTGCTCTTGGCTCACAGTTTGTCCGAGTCCCGGGTCAACACAGCCCTGGTGTCGCCACCCCATCCGTGGCCTTGACTGCACAGGAACCTTCCCATGGAAACCACCCGACTGTTCCCCGTCACCCGGTGCCCCTGCAGGTGTCTCCACAGTTGCCACCAAATCCTCTGGCAGCGCAGCAGCAGCAGATCCGACCTGGCCCGGTGGTTCAGATTCCTGCATCAACTCCGGCCAACCAGAACCACAGCCCTCAGAACCCAGGCCTTCCACCTGCCTGTCATCAACAGCAGCAACACTCCCCGATGCTCCCCACTGGGACACCTGTCACGCTATTTCAGCCAGTACCACAAGGCCACATCCTCACTGCCAGGGTACAAGGCGTCTGCCCTCCCATCACCCAACCCCCACCTCTGCCTCAAACCCCTCCTCTGTCTGGGCCTCAGGGCGGAGCTGCCCAGGTAGACCCACAGTGTGCTGTTGCTGCATCATCAGCGCCCTCTTCCATCCAGGTCGGAAGTAGTCAAGCATTGAGTGTCGCTGGGGTGCCCAATTCCCAGGGGTCACGTGTTACATTTCAGAATATCGCCCCCAAACCAGCGCCAAACCAGTCAGGTGGCCCAGCAGCCACGATAGCTCCTCCCAACCAGCAGCCTCAGAGTGTAGTAATAGTCAGTCCCAATCCTCAGCAGAATGCAGCCTACACCCCTGCCATACACCAGATTGTTCTCGCCAACCCCTCCACCATTTCTGGTGCCCAGACGATCCAGTTAGCAGGGCAGCCTGGAGGTACGTCCAGTCCCTGCCCACCTCCTGCCTCTCATTCTAATACCCAGGTCCAGCCCAATCAAACTGTCAGCCATGCACTGTCCACGAAACGGCATCAACAGCAGCATCAACAGCCGCCCCTCCAAATCATTTCCCCAACTCCTTCCTCTCAGCCTACCTCCACTGAGTCCAGCTTGATCAAACAGCTACTGCTTCCAAAGCGAGGGCCTTCTACTCCAGGAGGAAAGCTAATCCTACCTGCTCCACAAGTGCCCCCTCCCAACAATACGATAACACCAAGCCCACAGGTCATCTACCAGGCGGGCTACAGCACTCAGAATCCTCCTCCTCAGCCTCAGCCGCTCAATGTCCAGCTGGTCCCCGGCCAGCTGCCCTCCGCAGGAGCTCCAGCTCTCCAGACGGTTCAGCTCTTGCCAGGCCAGCTCATTTCCACAAGTAGTCCAGGGGGAACCGCTATTATTCAGGGTCCCACAACAGCTGGACAAGTCACATTCACCGTGGTCCCCAACACTGGCTTCACCACCTCTACTGCTGCTGTCGCTGCTGTCGGTCAGGGAACCGTTGCTCCGACCGTTCCCTCTCCTCCATTCTCTGCTGGAACGATCCCACCCCATGTCCCAGCAGGTCCACCTCCTACACCACCACTGCCAGCTCCCCTCAGAGGAGACAAGATCATTTGTCAAAAGGAGGAGGAGGCCAAGGATGCCACAGGGCTGCATATCCATGAGAGGAAGATAGAGGTGATGGAGAATTCTTCCTTGGCAGAAGGAGACTCCTCAAACGGTAAAACCAGTAATGGAGATGTTGTGGCAGGTGCCAAGCTGCTAAATGGTCGGAAGTGCATGGAGTCTAATCTACCTCCATACCACTCAGGGAACAACCAGGGAGCACTCAATGGCCCGGCTACAGAGAATCATCCTGCTAACGGAAAGCAGGCCCTCTCCCCGGGCCTGAACACCCCTCTTGAGGGCAACACGGACCCCAAAAAGGCTCTTGTCAATGGGGTGTGTGACTTTGATCGGGAGGAGAGTGGTGGCAACTTTAACAAAAACATTCCAAATCACATTGCTTCCAAACAGTACTTGGGGAACGGGGAGGTGGCCCTCTCTGAGAAGAGCCACAGCTCAAACCCGTGTCTCCCCAGTCCTCCTCCTCCCCAGCAGGACACTGCCAAAGCCCAGCAGACTGAGCGCCTGGTCAACGGACCCCAAGCAGTAGGCCACAGGCCTTCCTCGGAATTAACCAATGGACCTTTGGGGCCAGGCCACGCCACGCCGGTGCTAAGACAGCAACTGCTCCCCAACTCCTCACTCCCCTCCACTGTTACCTCCCAGATTCTCGCTGCCTCTCCTGCAAACGGAGTGGCCTCAGAGGCTCGAGGCCTCAAGAGGCCGGCTGAAAACGAGGACCGCAGCTCATCATCTTCGAGCATCCCCAGTAAAGTGGGAGTACGGATCATCACCATCAGTGACCCCAATAATGCCGGCAGCAGCTCCACAATGGTGGCGGTGCCAGCAGGAACAGACCCAAGCACAGTAGCCAAAGTAGCAATAGAGAACGCCACTCAGCAGAGGAACTGCTCGCCCACTCAGGCATCTGGCACAACGGTGAGTCAGTGTGGGATTAGTCTCTGTCATTTATCTACTCCATCTTCTGGTAATGGGATTTGGTGTCTGGTCTGTTTCCTTTAAAAAAAACAAACAAAAAAAACAAAAACAAAGTGACTCTTGCTGAGTCAAAAACTAGAGGATACTGGAGGATTTTTATAATTTTTGAACATGCTATGTAAACAGATAAAACCATATTTTAACATTTTTAAAGAAACATTTAATTCAGATTAAATAATTTATTCTAAATCAGATTTGTTTGTGGTTGATAGCTGGCTACACTTAAGCCAAATATGCAGTATGTTCTGACTTCAAGTTGGTTCATTCAGAAAGAGGACAGAACTCCAACTTAATCTGTTAAACCTGCAGCAGAGAAACTGACTGAGCAAGTAAAGCCATAAAAGAACACTTGCAGTCTATGATTCTGTGTGAAAAATCACGAAACACTAGAATAAGCATCATGTGAGTAGAGTTTATAACCCTAAATATTTTTGATTGGTCAAAAATTCCCAGTGTTTTATTTCTGCCTCTCAGCTAACTGAGAGGATGGAGTGCAGTGTGAGGGTCTGTGATGGAGTGAGCTTGGGAATGAGTGTGGAGAGAACCAAATTTGGACAGTAAATGTCAATCTCTGCCATTTCCAATATGTTTACATTGTGAGGCACAGAGCAGCAGAGCTGAAATCGTCTTTTAGTCCCTCTAAAGAAAAAAAATGGGCTGTACATCTAGGCTGTTGATGACCTGCTGTGCTCACAAGACAAAAGGTTTAGGAGGGTCATCGTGAAACTAAACATTACCATTGGTTCAATTCTGTTTTGTCATCAGTGAATTGTAATGTCTTTGTTTTACTGAATCCTCAAAAAACTGATGGAGGTTGGAAGCGATGGATGATTGACATAGTCAAACTGTGGATGAGTTGAATATTGCTGCACTTCTGAGAGTTTTGCTCAGTCTCTTTTTGGGGTTATACTCAACACATTTCTGAGCAACATGCAAGTAAACAATTTTTTAACCCGAACCCTTTGGAGGTTAAGAAGGTGAGACTAATGAAGACCATGTAGCTCTCACTGATACCCACCTCCTATAGCAAAGCAGCTGAGAGAACAACCCCTGCCTAGAGACGGGCCCGGGTTACATCTCAGCCAACAATTTGGTTCTGATGATGACTTCAGGCTGCTGTCCGTTAGTTCTTCTGTTCTGTGACGTCTTCATACAAATTCCTAATTTTTCTCTTACAGCCGACAGTTACCCTGTCCCCACCCCTCGCCTCCCAGCCTGCATCAGCAGGTACCCACAACCCACACCTCCCAGCACAGCAGAACCCTGCAGCACCGCCAGAGCCGGGCAGGAAAGCAGGGCAGAACTTCAAGTGTCTGTGGCAGTCCTGCAGACGGTAAAGTCCACAAATATCAGCACTTCTGAACACCATCTCTAACTTAAAATGAACTTTAACTGAGTCAGTCGGTTCCTTTCTTTTAGGTGGTTTGAAACACCGTCTCAAGTATTTTACCACGCAGCTACGCAACACGGTGGAAAAGATGTGTACGGAGGGCATTGTCAGTGGGAGGGATGTGAACCTTTTCCCCGACAGAGACTGTCCTTCATCACGCATTTACAGGTAAACTCCAAGCCCCTTCCTCTGTGACCCACCAAGATTCTTTAACACTAATTTGTTGTTATGCCAAATTTAGTGTCATAACACAAAATGAACATGGTGTATAGGATTAGTCCAAATGTTTCCGCTCTGCTTTGCCAGGATAAGCACTGTTCTCGAGAGGCTTTGCTGGCTGGACTCAAGCTAGAGGAGCAGCAGGCACAAAGTCCCAATCAGACTTCTTCCGAGTACGTACAACCTCCTCCGTTTATCTCAGTGAGAATCATCACTGCAGTATCAGGCTTATTAAGAGAGAAATTGGCATTTGCTTTAATATCAAACCAAGATTTAACAGAAACTTCAGCAGCCAAGTTATCAATAACTTAAAATGTTTTTAAATTAAACATTAAACAGCTTTGATAAATTCATGCCTGACTTGTCTGCTTGATATCTTGCGAAGGACCCCGCCAGTGGCAGGCAGCACTCCGGCACAACGGGCACCGAAAGCAATCGTCAATCATCCGAGCGCAGCTCTCATGGCCCTTCGCAGAGGTTCTCGAAACCTGGTCTTCAGGGACTTTACTGTGAGTTGAACCAGAATGACCATTACCACCATTTATCCCTACATTTCTGTGGGGCTCACACATACTGGTGTGTGACTCCCTAAGCTCTTGGTTGGCTAAGGTGAACGTAAGCTGCTCATAGGAAAAACAATACAGAATGATGAAACCGTTTAAAAAGATGCCCATGTATTTGCTCATTGGGTTGTTTAGAATATCATTTTTCTCTTTTTGGTCTCCATGTTCTCTTCCATGACTTTATTTCTTTGTTTCTTCTCCCAGGATGAGAAAGAGGGACCAGTGACCAAACACATACGACTAACTGCTGCCTTAACGTTAAAGAACATCGCCAAGCACTCTGACTGTGGTCGCATGTAAGTATCCTGCTGAGCTGAAACAAGTCTTGATTTTTTTTTTTTTTGAAGATGGTAAATAAAAATACAACTATGAAAGGTTTTGTGAATGTATTTCAAAAGAGCTATATCATTCTAAGCCTGATTACATAAGAAATATCTGTAAAAGGCTGAATCTCTGGAAACCTGAGCCTCATTTCTGCACACTGAGCGTTGACTCCTGGGCTCGGAGGCATCTGGAAACATGGGGGAAAACAAGAACCGTGGATTGATGAATTGATATCTAGGACTGTTTTTGGGACACCATGTCATCAGAACCAAAGATGAATTGGTGATGTTCGAAAGCTCGTTGTGTGATGGCAGCATTAATGTAGAGAATTTAATTAAGGTTTTAGTGCAACATAAGCTGCCTACTAATCAAACTTTTAGTCAAGACAATGCAAAACCACATTCAGCTCAGATTAGACGCATGGCCACAACGGATAGAGGGTCCAGGTACTGGACTGACATGTTGCCAATAAAGTATTTGGAGCTTTTTAAAAGGAAAAATGCAACAAAGATGAGCCCTTATTATCACTCCTGCACAGTGAGAATTGGAGATTGAAGCATTTTATTGCCTCAGTTTATGAAGATCTTTCGATGTTTCTTGAAGAAAAAGAAAGAAAAAGGCTTCACTGTCCCATTTACAGCAGAATTTTCATCAAATGCCATCAAATTAATAAAAAAAATGGGGGGATACATATTGCCTGCAAGGAAGAACAAATGCATTTAAATGAAAGAATTACTGGTTTTTGTTTTTTCATTTTTCATTCTTCACATTTTTCTGACTTGGGATTGTAAGAGCTGCTTTTATGAATGTTTTTATGCTTGGCTAAAGACTTTGTGCTTTTCTTCTTGTTTCTCCACTCTCAGGTTGGTAAAGAGGCATGAGACTCACCTCTCTGTGCTCGCACTAAGTAACATGGAGGTTTCCACCACGCTTGCCAAATGCCTTTATGAACTCACACGCTCGCTTCAGGCTTAAAGCCAAAAGGAAAAACGCCTACCACCCCATTACCCTCTCCTTTGATGAGAGGAGCAAGCCACCGGTGAGCCGTAGCAGGTCAACTGCACAGGGTCGGGGTGGGTGGGAGCCGAGGGCCAGGAACCAGGATGAAGACCCTGATCCTGCTACAACTCGCCACCCCTCTCAGTCTCCCTCTTATCCCTCACCTACTTCCTCGCCAACCTGTGTTCAAACCCACACCCTCTCCATCCGCACATACACAGGAAAAAGAGAGAGGGAAAGGAGAAAAAAAAAAAAAAAACCCTGCCTTGGGGTCTTCCACCAGCTGCCCACCAGGGGGAGCTCTTTGAAACTGCTTCCCCGAGGGACTCCACAAAACCCCAAACATGAGCACATTTTATTTAATTTTTTTTTTTTAATTTTCCTGTTTTTGTGGGGGTTTTTCCCTTCTTCCTCAAAAGAAGTGTGTGATCTGTGGATGACTGAAGAGTACAGATGGGCGGGGCCAGTTGAGTGCGGAACCACTTGTCTCGTATTAGGTGGGAGAGGACTTAGCTGGCTACTGGCGCAGAGGTTTCTTTCCCTTTTTTTGTGTGTTTTTGTTTTTGTCTTTAGAAACTCGGTAGCTTGGTTTTCTTACTTGAGTCAATATATTTTCACTTATTTATTATAAATGAGTACCATTACAATTAATGAGAAAGAATCCTGTATATACGTTGTGAATATATATAAAGAAGATCCATTCTTGGCAATGCAGCCACTGGAGAACTTGCTCTGTGGAGTAATAGAAGCATTACTTTGGCAGAATTTAATAAATTAGTATGTTTTTTTTTTTTTCTTTTCTTTTCTAATGATCCCTGGTCACTTGTATCTAATGTGATTCTATACTCAGCAGTGGATGAATGTACTTAAAAACTTGTAAATAATTCTGCAAAGGTACTGATGCTGTAAAGCTTAGGGAGGGGAAAAACAGTTTTTTGTGGAACTGTGACATTTTTTGTATTATAAAACCTTGTAGAACTCATTTTGCTGGCTGAAAGAGTATGGAATAATATATCTCATGTCATTTTGTAGAAGAAAAAAAAATATTGAAGGTATTCTCTTCCCTTCCTCTACCCTGACACACCCTCTCCCCCCACCACCACCACGCGTGCACACACAACACAAGGAGCATATATCCACTGTAAGCGTTTTGTCATTGTACGTGCACTGTGCGCGTACCAAAATTTTTTTGTATTTGTAAATTGGTTTAAATACATGGAGTTTTTATACAGGTTTTCTCCTGTGTTCTTTGCTTTACGTGCAGGTATGATATTTTCTTCACTACTTTTTTCTATCTTAATATAGTGTGGAGTTTTATTGTACTATTTTTTCATTCTTAATACCATGCCACATTCCGGCTCACGTCCTCAGACTGTCCTCTCTACCGTGTGTTGTGTAACATTTGACTGCCTGTCGTATTAGCATCTGACCGGGGCGACCCAACCACCTTCATTTCTGCGGTGTCAGTAGGATGTGTGACTATACATAGACCTAACAGTCTGTTAGAGATTGGCTTTATTTACTTTGGTGACTGTTTATAGTTTTTAAATAAAACACTGAACATTTTGCTTGGGGTTTTCTCTTGGTTCATTTTTTTTCCCCCCTATGCAAGAGGTGGGTTACATTTATTTTAATTTTAACAAAATTACCACTGAGCTTATTTGTTTGGGGCAAACTGTAATCACAAAAATGAAGAACCACTTTGAACTGCAACGATAGTGTGGATGAATGGATACAAGGGAAGCTCATAGAAGCGGATTGGCTCAGATTTATAATGCTTTTTTATTTCAACCTGAAAAGCTAAGACTTTCAGTTTTTAATTTATATGGTACCATATGACAACAAAAGTCATCTCAGAATACTTTAAAGAGAAAGTGAACAAGTTTGATTTAAATGGGGATGAGGAAAAGACAAAGACAAAAACATGATGATGAATACTTGCTTTGGGAAAGAAAAAAGTAGTTGATGACTACAAGGAGTGAAGAGAAGAACTCAGGTGATCATGTGACATCACCCAGCAGCCCAGGCCCATAGCAGCATAAGTAAAGGTTCATCATCTAACCTACTGCTATTATACTGTAAAAATGCATTTGGATTGAATTAAACTTATTCATCATTCAGGGTCACCTAAGGTCCCTCAAACCATATATGATTTTTTTTTTTTTTTTTGTTCTTACGTTTTCAAGAAAGAATAGTGAATTTAAGTAGTGTCCAGTCATACTGCACTCATGTGTGAAATGTGATTTTAAGTGAGTTTTTTTTTTTTTTTATTATTAAATGTAAGAAATATGGAAATTATAGCTGAGCACCAACAATTAAAAGCTTTCAGCTCATATCAGATCTCACATACCACTGCAGCACATCATATGGTATCTAATATTCTGCAATAATTAGTTGATTAAAGATAATTTCACCTATTAACGGCATAAAGTGGTCGCAGTCTTGATCGCTACTTGTAATTTTGGTTTGTTACGCAAATTTAAATACTTGAATATGTTATTGTTTCATTTTCTGTTTTTATCATGTTGTAGCAAATATACAGCTATATAAAAAGGAAAATGTGCCACATGGTCATATTTTGACGACTTGAGGGATGTTGAAGTTATATAGCTAAGCAGATGTGTTTGAAGCACTGATGTGTTTTCAACAGACTTCACTGTAGATCTTATGCATGGTGTATTTCATATGAACTAGACTCTATGCTGCCCTCAAATTAGTAAAGTATCAAGAAAAGAAATTTTTCCTTTTTTTACTCTTCATTTACATGGTTTTTAATGGTATTTAGCTGAATTATTAGGTAAAATAAGATTAAATTATGATAGTTGTGTACATATGTTAACATTTTTTTATTCTATGTATTTATTTTGTCCTCTATTTATGTTTGTATGTTTGCGTTTATGTCTAACTCCATAGATAAATCCACTCTGGTCTGTAATGTTTAGTTGCTCCAATAGCTGGCGCCAGAGGCGCAAACTAGCAGCTAGACTGCAAGACATGTGGCTGAGACTTTCTGAAAGCTACGCTTCATATTTACGTAAAAACAATTTCCAGATAACGCGATTTATCAGCATTATATTACAGGAGATTGGACGCTGAAAACTGTTAAGTAGGTGGAAACTAGCCGCAGCTGCATTCAAAGGTAAGTTACGACACTTTCTCATAGCTAACTGAAGCTAGCTGCTAAGAAGCTAGAAGCGACGTAAGCAGGTGCTGTTGTTCAAAGCCGCTGGTTAGCTTTCAGCTAAATTCGCCTGCTGCCACCTAGCTAGCCAACCTATGACCTTCAATTCAGTCGTCGTGGCTAATTATAAACCGTATTTAGCCGTTTTTGTTGTTGTGTTAATAGGAGACAGTTAGCTCTTTGGTAGCCGTGTTTTTAGCTAGCTACAGCTGTCCAGCTAACAAATAACAACCATGTTGCCAACGTCGCGTTGGCACTGGTTGTTCAAGTTGGGGCTGATTAAGTGGCTCCGGTTCGCAGGCCGTGCTGACAAAAAACAGCAATAAACATGAACAGCTACATGCCTGTCAACTTTTCATATTTCACGTGACATATATAGCTCTATTTTTAAAAGTTAACATGGTTCTAATATGATGTTGGGCTAATGCTTGTACGCCTCCCAGCTAGCATTTAGTGATAACTGGCTAAGTCCTTTGCATAAGTTGGATTGACAGTTGGAGCCCAAAGCTCATCAGTGTCCCGTGTTGACATCATTTATTTTTAGCGATGAGAAATGTGTTCACACAAAAACCCCAGCCCGATACTATAGTCCCAGACTGTTCCACTTGTATGAATTTGAGATAATTAAAAATGTTTCAAACCAGGGCAGGCTCTAAAGGAGACATGACATCGAAGTCAAAGGTGTTGAGTTCCGTGTCACCAGCCTGATAGACGTGATGGCCTGCTGGGGTTGTTGTTCATACTGACTCAGAATGTAAATAAGTCTGGACATTGAAACTTGAAATTAGTATAAATTAGTCCGACTTTAGCCGAACACCAATGTCGGCCTTTGCAGGCTGTGTTGGTTTTAGACACCAAACACGAAGTGGGTCAGATTATCTAAAGGGAATGTGTTTCAGTTTCAGTTTAAGGTTACTAGATCACCAGAAATTCACAATAATGAGTATTTATATTGTTTAGTGCATATCCAATAATATATATGCTTATCTAGTTAATATAATGAAAAAAATAATCACATCATTTAGTTATTCTGTAAATTAACCAGGGCATAGTGGCCACCTGCATTAGAAAATCCCAAGTGCATGACATAAATGCCACAAATTTCTGTTTTGACAGAACCTTACATACCTACAATATCACATACTTGATTCTGCTTTGACTAACTGACCTTTGATTACATGCCATTAATCTTTCTCTGCTGATATATTGCATTTTAAAACTCAGTCATCAAATTGGAAGAGGCCACTGCAACAGGAGACCCTTGACATTTGTGTCCTGTGTATTTCAGAATAATTACTTTTTTGTTATCTTGCACTTATTTCAGACTGCAAGAACATTTTCAAAGCTCTTAAATCTACAGAAGCGAAGTCCCTTCTCTTGTTTTGTCATCATGTTGGCAGAATCATGGAAGATATTAGTTTGCAGAAGCTATAAAGAAATTAAAGACTTAATTATACTCCAGTTTGGCTCCAGTGACTGCACAGGCTTTGCCCATCATGAGCTGTCATAGATTCACTTGAAGGCTCTATACACAGTCAAGATATTGCTTCAGGTATTTCTAGTGAACTTTCTATCTGAGTAATATTAAGCTTTACAGTTTCCATCAGATCACCATGCTTTGCAATTATTCATCAATTGTACAAGTTCATAAATTAATAATTATAAGAAATGCCAATCAGACTCTTGATTAACAGATAATATATATATTTATTACAAATCTTTAGTTACACAAATAATGTTTACAGCTACATCAAACTTTCTCTTCATAACTAGAATGCACAAGCTTCATGTGCACTAATGTATAGTTGTAAACAGTTTTGTTTACATTGCTGCTGTTAGTTGCAGTGATTGGGGAGTCTTTTTCTCTCTGCTATGGCTGTCATTTAATCCCAGTGTGTCTGTGTTTACGTTCATGCTGGCTGTAAAGCACTGAGCATGTTTACTGGACATTAGGGAGGAAAAATGATATATTAATCAGGCCAAATCATACTTTTAAACTTAAACTTACATGTGCATAGGTGTACTACACAAGCTCTGAATTTTAATTTTTGCCATCTTTAAAAAAACAAACAAAAAACGTTATTTGAAGTATTACCAGACTTGCACTCTGCTTTTAATAAAATCCAGATTTTATTATGGCAGCATCATCTGATAAAATAAACATCAAAATTGCTGGAATATGTTGCAGTGAATTTTGCTATAATTACACCTGTGATCATCTCCTACAGAGAAGAAGATGCAAACTGTCTTGAATCATTTCTCAGTCTACAGGATCGTGGCAGTAACCATACTTCATTCAAAAACTCGATTCCCGTCCTGTGCGTGTTTACTGGGACAAGGACATTGGTCCAGTTATATGACCAGGTCGAATTCTAACTGTATGTATCTAACTGACCCTGTATGATGTTTTTTAAAAGTTCCATTTCTGTCAATCTTTTGTCACCCGGGTGCCATATAAAGGGAAAATGGGCAGGTTGGTGGAGGCAGTTATGAACTTCGGGTCCTAGCATCTTTATTGCTCATATTTTGACCCAGTTGCCTCCTCTAGGGAGGTTCATATAGTTGGCTAGATCAGCGATTCCCAACTCCTCAAGGCACACTATCCTGCAGGTCTTAGGCTACATTCAGACTGCAGGGCATAATGCTCAATTCAGTTGTTTTTTTTTTGTGAAATCTGATTTTTTTGAAAGTCAGTTCACATTTCCAATTAAATGCGACTTGTATGTGATCTCCTGTGTGAACCTTATGTGCACCAAAAGTGTCCCGCATGCGTAGAAGACACAACAACGTGACGTCTGTGTTTGCAGAAGTTAACATGGATAACCGTAGCCAGCACATTTTCAATGGCATTGTTTTAAGGAGGAGATTACAAAACAGGAGAGTCAGATGTTTTGGCCATGGCATTTTGTGGAGCAGTGGCAGCAACGTCTGTACAGAGAAACGTGTGGGTATCAATGACGATTAATGCGACCTGGCCTTTCAAACAGAAGTCACGTGGCAAAAGATTAGACACGTAGCGGATTTAGGACCACATTTCCAAGTGGCCTGGGTCGCATTTGAAAAAATCGTATCTGCGTCATTTAAACTGTTAGGAAAAGATCAGATACAGGTCGCATAGGGGCAAAAAAATCAGATTTGGGTCACTGCAACCTGCAGTCTGAACGTAGCCTTAGATTATTCAAATTCATGGCTCATTATCAGGCTTGAACAGAGCTTGTCAGAGAACCATTTAATTTGAATCAGGTGTGTTGCAGCAGGGAGCGATCGGAGACCTTCAGGATAGTGTGCCTTGAGGACCAGTGTTGGAAATCACTGGGGTAGCTGCCCAAAATAAATGTAGCTCTTCATCCCCATGAAACAAAGTAATAAGGACGAGGAGGAATTAGGATTGGGTATGAGGCGTACCAAATTCATGAAATGTTTGTGCAGACCGTATCCACCCTTTCAAAAACTATGGATGCTATTCTCTTATGGCAGGGGTGTCAAACTCCGGTCCTCGAGGGCTGGTATCCTGCATGTTTTCATTGTTTCCTTGATCTAACACACTTGACTGAAATTAATGGGTTATTGTGAAGAAGTTGAAAAGAAGCTGTTGGATCCATTTGATTTTATTCAGGTGTGTTGGAGCAACTAAAACCTGCAGGATAGTGGCCCTTGAGTTTGACACCCCTGTCTTATGGTGAGGGCCTCTTCTTGTAGAACAGTGTTTCTCAGTCCTGGTCCTTGGGAACCGCTGCCCCACATGCTTTATAGGTAACTCTACTTTAACACACCTGAACGAAATGACTGGCTCATTAACAGGCTTGTAAAGAACTTGATGAGGAAATTCATTCATCTGAATCAGGTGTGTTGGATTAGGAACACACTTAACATATGGAAGGCAGTCGGTCCTGAGGACCTGGATTGAGAAACACTGGTGTAGAATAATGCTCCTTGCAACACTTCTTAATACTGCACATTCAGGAGAGCTTCTAGTTGTCTAATCAGGACTTGCCTCTCTGCCATCAGCAAGAAAACTTCAAGTGTCCTTGCACCTATCACCATAGTGATTTCAGATGGGTTAAGACTTGTGCACAAGCTTTTATTTAACTTATGTGGGTTCTGCTCAGACTTGATATTAACTTGCTCTGGGTGATCTGATCGCCAATGACAGCTCAAAATACATGTATTCTTACTTGCCCTGCAATGTAGTCAGATCTCAATTTCCTGTTCTACATGCAAATAAAAACAGACACTACATCCAAGTCTTAGCTAAGCAACAAACAGGACGTCAACGTATCTACTGATGTTTTGTTAAATCGTGAGTATATTCTGTGATTTTAGCCTGATGTGAGTCATAAAAGAAGCACAAAGTAACTAATCTGTGATGTTGAAAAGCTCAAAACCTCTGGTGACTACACAAAGGCTTTAATTCTGACATGAACTCTAAAGTAAAGCCTTGAAAATAGCGAAACACATATTCATAATAAATGGCTTTGCCGCCTCGAACATATCCATGGGCTGTGCCCTCTTTGCAGACTTATCACGTGCGCAGGAAAGCTACCTCACTGGCAATGAAGCATGTCTTTTGGTGTGAAAGTTGTTTTTTCACTCTTAAGTCAGGAAGTGGACACACTCGTTTGCCTGAGGTTGCTCCTCTCTAGGCTGTTAGTCGGGAGAAGTCACGTTTTCAGTGAAGAAACACATTTAGCAACTGTAATGTCTCATGTGGAGCTTTTGAAACTGACGGCAACAACTCAGATAAAAAGAGATGAGAAAAGAGGTGTCAGGGATTTGTTAGATCACCAGTTGCAACAAACAATATCTCTTTGTTTGCCTCAGTTATTTATTTTTTTTTAGAAGGAAAATCTAAATCTGCAGACCAAACCTTAAAACAGGTGCTGCTTTGTAACAGCAGCATTATGTTTCTCTACCTTTCTGTGTTGCAGTGACAACCAGAGGCCGGACATGACTGGAGCTGAAAGTGGTGAGAACAGTATAAAATCAGTATCAAAGATCATATTGTTTCTGTTCATAATGATTGGAAATGATCAGATGTGAGTGTTATATGTGCTTACAGAGAGTGTGTCTCTCCTCTGTTCAGGTGGCCAAGGCCCTCCTGATGGGTCAGATGCTGAGGAGGCAGAGAGATGTCCGATCTGCTTGGGCGTTCTGGCTGGAGGCGAGCTCGCCATGCCCGACAGCTGCTGCCATATGTTCTGCCTCAGATGCCTCATCACGTGGGCAGAGGTGATGCTCACTTACAGCACAACAAAGTTTGACTGTTTTTTTAGTGTATTAATGAGCTTGTGTTTGTTTGCTTTGCTTTAAAGTTGCAGATGTCTCCCTCCTGCCCTGTGGACAGGAGACCCTTCAGCGATGTTTACAGATTGGATGGAAACCTCCGCCTTGTGCAAGTCAGTCTGGTTTCTGCTGGTGTTTTTTTCTGTTAAAAACTAGGCTACTTAAGTTGCAGCCCTGAAACTCCTAGAACTTCTGTGCAAATCTGTGTCTGGTTGGACAAACTAACAGACTAAATGTGATCCTGCTTGGTTGTTTCAGGTTCCTTTGAGGAAACAACCAGTTCGAGTCGAGGCTGAGAGTTGCAGCTGTAGAAACCCCGAACAGAAAATCTGTCTAAAGTGAGTTTCTTTAGATAGTCTCATTAATGAGTAAACAGAGATCTAATAGTTCTAAAGAAAATGTGTTCTTTTCTAGAAGTAAGCCTACAAGAAGTCTGAGGCGACAGAAGACGGAGAGAACTGCTGACACCAAAACAAAAGGACTTGTGAGGAAATGTATGTTTGAACTCGTCAGCCTCCAAAATTCTGCCTGACCTGCTTGCATTATGTCTGTCAGCCGCATTTGATTGTCTGTCAATATATTTTCCAGGTAACGAAGAGGACCCCTTATCACTGAGCAGAAAAAAGGTGCACTATTTGTTCCTTCTGCTCTTGCATGTTTCAGTTTTAGCTTGAATATCACTGTTAAAACTCGCTGGCTTTGGACTTATTTTCTCCAGGTGAGGGGAACAGAGTGCTGCACGTGGTCACCGCCCCCCTGTGTCTCAGTAACATCAACTCAGGACATGTAAGTCAAACTTCTTGCTCAAATTTACTTCAGCTGCTTAAAATACCAGCTCTTTATCCAAGAAAGACCCATTTGTGTTCAGAATTCCCATTATTTGCATGACTTGCAATTTGTTTCCTACAACGCCTTTTTTTGTGGAATTTTGGATCAAGTGTGTTTAATTTTTTTTTCTACTCATGCCAATGTTTTGAAAGATCGCACTGATAATTGACAGACTCATCCTTATTATTTGAACACATTCAAGTTGTGACAAGTTGTGGCACTTTTATACAGGCTGGTCTAATGTGGTTTAGGTTCCCAAGAATTCAGTGGAATCGCCCTTTACACATATGCTCAGCAGCCTACAACGGCTGAGCCAGGGTAGAGACTGAGACTGTCCTGGAAAAAAAATAATGTCTGGATGTTGATTGTAATAAAAGGGTTGGGGTTCTACATGCATTTTTACTTAAAAAAAAAAAAAAGAAAAGCAAAAATGTCATTGGAGTTTTAAGCTGTTACAACAAGCTGTACTGTATAAAATCTGAATCCGTTCTGAAAAGGGGTGTGTCTGAATCTTAAAGGTATCTTTATTATTCCTGAGGACGGTTTTATGTACAGTCAGTGGTTGTAAATACACATAAAACATTGCTATTTGTAAGGATAAATGATGTTATAGCTGAATATGACTGTTCTGTGATGGATGTGCTGCAAGCTCATATCTCAAGGGATGTTTTGTGTCAGTTGAGATAGATGTGTCTTTTCTCAAAGACCTTATTTAGGTCATCAATGTCATGGAAAGATGTTCCAGCAACTTTGCTGCAACCTTTACAATGTGCTGTAGGCACTGGCTTTTTGCTGTTAAACAGAAAGTGGCAGCAGATGAAAGAAAATATAAGATTAGACCACATAAAAAATGGTGTCGATATTAAAACTGAAGCTTCGAATAAAAATGCATTTGCTGATGAATTCAGGGCATTTGTGCTTCTACATGTTCAACAGCCAAAAATGATACTTTTTCCAAAAATCAGCACGTATCTTTAGTTTTCTGCTAACTTAATGTTAAAAAAGATGAATTGCACTTGTCAATAAAACTAGACTATAATGCTTCATTTTGTTTGATTATTTTTTCTGTCCTGCAGTGCTGATCCTGCTTGGCTAGCAGAGGACGTACCGTACGACACTGGATTCCAGCAGTGCAAACCCCAATCACAACGTTGTCCTTGGCTACACCCTGCTGCTCCCATCCCTGCTGACGGCACCTCAAGGTAATGAAATTCCAGCCGACTTCCGCTTTGACTTGATGGCATCTTTTGTTAAACTTTCCTGCCTCCACAACCTCGCTTTGACACTCAGGCTTACGATTATAACTGTAGTGTGTAAGTGCAGCAAAACTGACAGGATCAGCCTTAGACAGACAAACACACACACACATACTTACTTCTATTGATTCCAAAGGCAGGGAAATTAGGGGTTGCAGCAGCATGCTTTGGCAAAAGACTCTGATAACAAACAAAATAAAGCAGCAAAACAAATCTATAACAGATCTATAAACCAGCTAATAAACAAATATACAAATCTCTGTACAACATATACAAATCAACCGAGCAAGAGAGAATAAGAGAGAAGAATATCAAGAAGTAGCAGCCTTGGTGGAGTCCAACCCTCACTGGAAACAAATCTGATTTACTGACAGCGATGTGGACCAAGCTCTGGTACTGGTTGTACAGGGGCCAAACAGCTTGTACAACGGGGTCCGGCACTCCATACTCCCAGAGCACCTCCCACAGGAGTCAATGGGGGACACGGTCAAACCCCTTCTCCAAGCACACAAAGCACATGTAGGTTGGTTGAGCAAACTACCGTACCCCCTCCAAGACCCTGAAAAGGGTATAGAGCTGTTCCCACTGTTCCACGACCGGGACGAAAACCACACTGCTCCTCCTCAATCCGAGGTTCGACTGGCCGATGGGCCTTCCTCTACGAGACCTCTGAATAGTCCATGCCAGGGTCCCCCAACTCTGCTTCCTCATTGGAAGGCATGTCGGTGGAATTGAAATGGTCTTCAAAGTATTCACTTCACCGACACACAACGTCCTGAGGGGAGGTCAGCAGCCCCCCATCCCCACTGTACACAATGTTGATGGAGCGCTGCTTCCCCCCTCCTGAGCCACCGGATGATGGACCAGAATCTCCTTGAGGCCGTCTGGAAGCCATTCTTCATGGCCTCTCCGAACTCCTCCCATGCTCAAGTTTTTGCCTCAGTGACCACTGAAGCCACGTTCTGCTTAGGCTCCCAATACTCATCAGTTGTCTCCGGAGTCCCACAGGCCAAAAAAGCCTGATGACAGAGATTCATCCATCTGTCTGGACACACCTCTTCTGCAAACTCAAAGATGCTTTGTAACTTTGTTTTCCTGTCGTGCGCTAGTTGCACTGATCTGCCTGTATGGTTCGGACATAATCCTTTATTGAAAATGTCAGTGTTCAGGGCTGTTTAGGATTATTTAATCATGGTATTTGTAACCACAATTAATTGTGAAATTAAGTAATTGTAACATCCCTAAACCAAGTGGAATCTCTTACTTGCTTACTTATTTATTTTCTTTTTCACAGACTTTTTCATGAAGCTAGTTGGAACAGCAACTCATTTCCATTTGGGCTCATCTCATCTCCCTTCAACACCAGCTCACCGTTTAGCCCGAGCCATTTTGGTGAGTCACATCTGACGCAGCTGACGTCATTTCTCACAACCACAGACAAAAACATTAGAGTTTAAAATTTACTAACACATTTATGGTCATTTGTTTATTCACTGTTGTTGAATTTGACAGAATATTTCTATTGACAATTTGAACATCAGTGCATAAAAACGCTAAATGATTGGTTAGAAAAGACACATCTTCCTGCCTTGATATTAACATATATTTTCCAAACATTACAGGTTGCATTTCCAACTTTTTTCTTGTTTCTTGCAGTATTTCAGGGTGTAGTCTGTGCTGTCACGTGTCCCAAAGGAGGAGAAAAGCGAGGCGGTAGATCATCAACATCCAAAGCTCCCACCAAAGAGTCTCTACCTGCAAGAAGATCTGGACGCAACAGTAAAACCGAAGAGGAGACTCCTGCACCTGAACCTGCATCACCTCCACAGTCTAGTTTGTCTAACTCTGACTCCTCCACCAGCCAACCCAACAAGCCAGGCAGGACTTCTCAGGTGCCAGCTAAGAGGAAGGGGAAACGAGTAACAAACCGAAAGGCCAGTGGCAAACGGAAAGCTGCAGCCAAGAAAAAGTCCTCTCCTGAAGTCGTCAGCAGCCCAGTAGCAAGCGAGGATGAGGAAGGGAGCGATGGAGGTGAGAACAGCGAGAAGGTGGAGCAAGAGGAAGAAACTATAGAACAGAAGGATGAGGACAACTCGGATCAGCAGCTGAATGATGCCGATAGTGGCCTCGCAGAAGAGCAAAGTGACTTAAACTTTGCGGATGAGCAAAGTGGTGCGGGATCTGTAAGCAACGATGGGGTGCAGGGCAGTAATGAGAATCAGGAAGAATCCAGTGAACAGCAAGAGAAGGCTGATGTGGGAAATGATGACCTCTGTCTGTCAGAATCTGCTCCTAACAGCCCTGTCTCGTGCTCTGAAGACATCCAGAGTAAAACAGTGGAAGAAGAGCCAGCTAGCCCAGTTTCCTCTGAGAAAAATGATTCTGAGATAAATACATCCCCATCCCCTTTTGCCTCTCAGAACTCTTTACAGGAAGACATGATATCTCCTTCATGTGACAAGCAGGAGCAGGATGATGACATGGAGATTGATGCAGAGTCAGTAGAAGACAAGGATGAAAATCCTTTAGAGGAAATTAATTCAGAGTCATGTGAGAATGTGACACAGGTTGGTTTTTCCTCTGAGGAAAATGTAACTGACTTGGCAGCCAAAGCTTCAGAGGACACCGATGTAAACATGAATAAACCAGAAGAGTGTTTAGGAGTCGACAGCTCTGAGGGTGTTACTAAGGACAATGTGATGTTCAAAGATGACGGCGCATCCAAGGATGACGGTGTGTTCAAAGATGATGGTATATCCAAGGATGACACAAATGTTGTCCCAATGGACTGCAGTTCCCCCTTGAGTGAGCAGGGGAACAACTCCCTATTTAATCTTCCAAGTGAGAAGGCTTCCCCAGCTGCTGAAGAACCACCTGCTGCTGCTGCTGCTTCAGAAACTCTAGGACAGCAAGATGGCAGCTCCAGAGAGCAACGGGAGAGACAAAGGAGCCAAGAGAGGAAGAATGGAAAGCAGCGGCGCTCTCGCTTCCACTCCCCAACATCCACCTGGTCACCTCAGAGGGACTCCAAGAGAGAATCATCCAGGCGCTCACGGTCAAGAGAGCGTGATTGCAGCCTGCCGTCAGGTCGGTCTTCACAAGCTCGCAGCAGAGATAGAGATAGGGACAGAGACAGGGATCGAGATCGGGATCGAGATCGGGATCGAGACGGAGAGAGAGACCATCATAGGAGAGACCGCAGCCGTGAAAGAAGGAGGCGGCGATCCAGGAGTCGTTCTAGGTCAAGGTCTCGGTCTAGATCTCGATCAAGAACAAGGTCCTACAGGCGAGCACCCAGTCCTGAACGTCCTTCATCCAGAGAGCAGTCTCCCCCTAGGAAGGACCGTAGAGGCGGCTGGAGGTCTGGGCCTGATGGATCTAGTTCTGAGGGACGGAAGTATCATGGAGGTGCTGGTCGATTTGAGAATGGTCTTCCTTCAGAAAGTCCTCCTGATCGCCAGGGCTGGTCGGAAAATCCCGACTGGGTCACAGAAAAGACACAAAGTGAAGCTGAAAGCCGAAACCGGGACTCTGGTTTCAGTGGTGGCTCGTCTTGGGAAGACCACCTCAAGAGCAGCGGAAACGGAAGAGAACCACGTGGTCGAGGAGGCCGTGGAGGGTTTGAACGTGGCCGAGGAGGAAGGGGAGGCAGCGGCAGCCGTAGCTTCTACAACCAACAGGAGGACATGGCCGACAGCCGGTGGCAGCCTAGGAACAACTTCTCAGGTACAGGCAACAATTCAGGGAACGACTCGTACAGCCGCTTCAACGAAAACCGAAGTGGTGGCCGAAAGAAGGAGTCTGAGCCTGGAGACTCTATGGTTGACAGATCGGGCTGGTCCTCAGCATCCAGCTGGGCTGTTAGGAGGACGCTGCCTGCAGATGTGCAGGACTATTACTCCAAGAGGGAAAGAGGAGGACCGGGCAGCTGGAATAGAACAGAGGAGGAGCAGCAGCCAGCAGCATCAGGTTCATCTCCTAAAGTCATCATGGCTGCACAAATAGTGACCTCTTCTGGCTTCTCTGTTTTCTAACTTTGTGCTTCTTTGTTTTCAGATCCACCAAAAAGCGATCCTCCTCCCCAGGCAGTCCCAGGCAACGCTCCGGTCCCTGTTATGAATGTGATACCTCCTCAGCTGAATGTTCTTCACCATCACTACCCCATCCAGAGCCTGCAAGGACCCCTCCCTGTCAGCTTGCAGCCTGCAGCTCCCTACGCCATGCCTCCTCAGGTCCCCATGCACCTCCACCCTACCGTGCCACTGCTTCAGGTGCCTACTGTCGGTGCGCAGGGCCTCCCACCCCCTCCCCCTCCACCTCCACCCATGCAAGCAGGCAGCCAGACTGCAGCAGCTCAGCCTGATGGCCACACGACACAGGTAGAATGCACTGATATATAGTCAGGACTGTTAGGAATGCAATGACATCCCTTTCACCATCCTAACTTTGATTCTGTGCTTTATTCTAGATGGCGAGCACTGTTGTGTCTTATGGAAAATCCACCCTCCTTCCCACACCAACCAAAGCGGGCTTTGCAGCAGTGACCCAGGGCCAGCCAGCACCAAGCCAGGTGCTACCTTCGTCTACAACTCAGCCCAGCCAGCATAACAAGGTTCAAGCTGACAGCTCCAAAAAAGAAAAGGTAACACTTGGCCAACCAATCAAAATCTGTCATGGAAGTTTTGTTTACAGCTTTAAGTAACACAGTTTCCTGTTTATGCCTTAGAAACAACAGATCCAAGAGAAAGCTATAAATGAAGTGAAGACAGCCATCAAACCCTTTTACCAAAAAAAGGAAATCACAAAGGAGGAATACAAAGAGATCGTCCGCAAAGCAGTAGAGAAGGTACACACGTGCTAATCCATAACCCAGTCACACTCAGTTTTTAAGTGCCTCATACCACTTCTTAGAGATGGCAGTGGCAATGTGAATGTGGTGCAAACAGCTGATTTGAAATAGCTATAGGTTGTTAAACACCCTTGAATACATTCAAGAGTAAAACAAGACTGCTAATGTTTGACCTATTTTATCTGAGGAGGGCTTCCCTGGGTTTAGCAAACATCAGCTAGTAAGGAAGTTTTTTCTAGCTAATAGTTACCATGAATGACTGAAATGGTAAAACTTTTCTCCTTCAGGTATGTCACAGCAAGAGTGGGGAGGTGAACTCCAGCAAAGTAGCCAACTTGGTGAAGGCCTATGTGGACAAATACAAACACGCCCGCAAGAAATGAACTGCTGCCCTGCTGCTGGGGAGGCCGTGCCCTCACAGACCCATTCTGCTGCTCAAGTGCAATTTTCTCCTGCTGGAATTTGGCCTCCAAGTTGAAAGATGATGGAGAGCCAGCATTTTCTTTTTTTTTTATATCTACCTTTTCTTGAATGAAGATTTTTTTTCTATAGATTTTCATATTTTGTTAGAAAAGAATGACCCAATCAGAAATTGTAATGCAAGAGCCCTTTATTTTGCATAGATCACATGACTTGGGAATCTACTGTATAGAGCTTGGTGAACAATGTCCGATCCTGTAGTGGAGAGCCTCTGGCACTGGTAAATTTTCCCTTCCTGATTTCAGAACTTAATTGAAAGTTGTCAATGTCCTTTTTTTAAAAAATATCTCATCTGAGAGCCTAGTTGAGAAAAGTGCATTGCCTTTATTCACTTCTGTGGCCCAATGAGGGGCTGGAATCTGATGACTGTGATTGTAATCAGGGTGCTGATTGGCAGTTGTCCAATCAGCAGTGAGAGAGTCATGCAAGTTCCCAATGAGGGGGTATTTCAGGTGAAAATTGACCCTTACCCCCCCCCCCCCCCCCCCCCCCCCCCCCCTTCCTGAATGTGTAATAAATATCAATGTCTGTACATGAATTGTGCAAAGTATCCAGATAGTAGTTAAATAAATTAGCTGCTTTCTAATTCGCTGTTTGTCAAAGGTGGTACCTGACAAATTTTACATACCACCAAATTTTAGGTTAAAGGTGTATTTACAGCTATGAGCCACAAGATTGGTTGTAAACAATCAATTTATTCATAATGCTCAATACCTTTTAAATAATTTTGTTCATGGTGGTGTTAAATTTGTACTCACTTGAATGAAAACTTGACTACTGGGGAGTGGTAATTGAAGGGACTGCACACTGACATGCTTTTCTGTTAATCTGTCCATTTAGTCCTCAGATTCTTGGTGGATGTCATTCTATAATCTCACGATGATGTCCTTTTCCTTTAAGACAAACATCTAAGTAATAAAAATATGGTTAAGTTTTTCCTGCTCCAGTATAGAGGTCGTGGGGTTTTGCTTGTTGGCCTTGTGGGACATTCAGTAGGAACAGAGCCATTATTACAGTACGGGACACAATAAGCATTTTTTTCTTGCTTCTTGAAGCTGATGCACCCTAAACTATTTTGATACGAGTCGAGTCCTTGTCACAAAGCCAGTTTGTTTGCCTTTGTGAGGCACCAGAAAAATTACTTGGATTGATTCAAAGATGTGATATTGAGTTATGATTCAAAGCTAAATGGACTCTGTGAAATTGTCTTATTACAATAAGTTATGCTTAACAGCTCAATAATAAAATCTTAATTACACTGTCTTTAAAACTTCCTGGTCTGCAACATATGTGGCAGTAGTATTTAAGTCGAAATTTGAATATTTGTAGCAGAAATCTTAATCTGTGGAGTTTCTTCGTTTGTCCACTAGGGGGCAGCGTTGTCAACAAAGACTGACATTGATTGTGCTTCATTCTAGTACTTTGGGAATAAATTATGTCATTGCTTATCTTTCTTTCAAAACATAAAGCAAAGAGCGGTAAGACTTCCTCATAAATCAAAGACTCTCATGGTGTTAATGGGTTTCAGAAAACACCAAAGCCATGCTTAAGTCAATCTTCATTTGAACTATAAATCCCAATAATAGTAAAGATTCCTGATTTGGAGAAAGGTGGAAAATTATTTGGGGATTGCCTTAGTTGAATTACCTTTGAATTTTGTTTAGTTTAAGAAAAAGCATATAATTTTTAAATGATTCCAGTTTTATATATTGTGTATTAGTGCTTTTATCTTTTTTTTATAAAAGATAAAAGTTGACTTTTATCTATTATACTTTTATTTTATATCAGATACTTGATACTGTCAACCAAAGGCAAATAATGAAAAGTATGTTATTCAAAAAGCAGATTTCTTGTATTGAATTCACTTATTTAACCGTCTTGTGATGACAAGCAGAATGATGGTTTGACTGCTGTGTTGGGTCAAACAAATTTGCTTTTCCAAAGGGGAATTTTATTGATATAAAGGAAATTAAGCTTTGTGGATATAGGGCTTCTCTTGTAAACTTTAATATATTTTCATTTGTTTATAGCTGAGTTACAAATTAATGTTAGGAAACAAAAGATGGGGGATAGTGAACATAAGAAAAATAAGACAAAGACTGTACAAAACCCAAAGAAACAAAACAGCTGCTACACCTGTAAAGAAATTTAACAGAAAACACCCTACAGCTGTGTAAGAAAACAAAGCAGATAATCATCAGGAGCACCTAAAGCTCCTATATCTGTAAAGAAACTTGACAGAAAACATAGTCAGGGTAAGAAAACAAAGCAAACAATCATCAGGAGCACCTAAAGCTGCTACATCTGTAAAGAAACTTGACAAAAAAACACCCCACAGCTGTGTAAGAAAGAACTTATAATCGTCAGGAGCACTTATAGCTGCAACATCTGTAAAGAAAATGATAACATCCTACGGCATCTGTAAGAAAATAGCAGAAAATCATCAGGAGCACCTATAGGGAGACAAACTGAAAAAAAAATAATTATAAATATCTACAACACCAGGTACTGTATTTAAACTTAATTAAAATTCCTCACAGATGATCAGTCTCATTCAATCAAATAGCAGGAAAATAAATTGGGGAAAGAATATATTACACCTTAATACATTCATACCATGCTGTCATGATGAGGCTACATTTGATTAAAAGGGCTCTGTTTATATAGAAGTCAAAAGTTCAGGGACTCAGGACTAGGGAATTGCTCCTCTTCCTTTTTTTTCCATCAGGATTATGAGGTAATGACACTCATAAAACATTTTCAAAACTGTTAAGACAATACCAGACACAATGAGTATCAGCAGTCCAAGGTTTAAGTTATCTTTGATTTTTATTTTTGGACAATAATTACAGGATGTACATAGTGTTTCATTGAAACAACAGTGTAACACTGGTGGGCAAAGCCCTCTTTGCTCCTGAGGTTGAGTTGATGTAATATCTAATGGAGATGTGCATAAAGAACATTTTACAGATTTGTGTTTGTAGTCAAGGGAAAAAAAAAAAAGACTACTGCAGAATGAGTGGCTTTAACACATTTCATTCTACACTTAATCAATATAATATGATCACTCAATCAGTCTCAATGGAGATGAGCAGCTAAAGCTCCAGTGTATTGGAGCAAAATCTGCGTTCCAAATTTACCAATCTTGGGCTTTTTTTTGTATTACAGCTCCAATGCATCGTTCTTTTTTTTTTTTTTTTTAAAAAAAAGAAAATAAAAAAAACAAAAAAAAACAAAGAGTATTTACACAATAGATATATATACATAGATATATACATACAACATTATATAAATATAGTAAAATAGATTAAATTACATCGATTTCACGGTCTTCCATAAATAGATGTTTGACAAAAACAGTTTGGTGATGTGTTAGTGTTGGAAGCACTGTGCACTGTCTGGTGACAGGCTCTCGACTCGGCAGGACACAAGTCCACGTCAAGGTATCGTGTTCTTCATTGTGAAACATTTTGAAAGCACAAAATTGTGCAACCATACATATAAAGACCCAAAACTGAGACTCTGTTGTTTGGTCTGTGTTGAAAAGTTCGCCTAATTTCTTATAGGTTGCTTTTGTTTATTTATTTATTTGTTTTGCAATTGTAACAGATAAATTACAACCACTGCATGTGGTCAAATTCCAAGTATTCTCCCATAAAGAAAAAAAATCAGTCTTTGCAGCCTCCTCGAAGCAGTAGTGTTGCTGCAAGCACTGTCAAGATCTTCAGCAAGCAATATGAGTAAATAGAGTCCTGGTGTAAGATACTCTACAGTTCCCAGTGTCTGGTTCTGAAAAGGCAGGTTCTGATGACTTATAAATAAGCTGATTTTATAAGCAAGGTCACAGAGCCATATTAAAAATACTGAACAGGCTGCATTTTAGGCTTCACATGTTAAGACTGACAAGTGTGCTAAACTTTAAGTGCTTTTCAATGTACAAAGATGCTTTACAAATACGTTTTTGGCTAAGCAATAAAAAACAAAAAAGAAAAGTAAACTAAAAAATGATTGCAGAAATCAATTAATTACCCTAGAAAAGGACAAAACTTTCAAGTCATAAAGCCTTTTGTCAGTTTTTTGGGAAATTCACATCAGCAGGACCTGTTGTAGCTAAGCTCAGAAATCACCGCTACGCTCCCCGCAACCCCGTACCTGAGTGATGGTTGGATTTTGAATTATTTGACTCTGTCATCTCTGGTAGGAGGCACGTTCAGGGGTTTGTTTTCGGCTGTACCATAATTATTGAGAAAAAAAACAAAACAAAAAAACAAGTAAAAAGCACAAACAGCAATAAAAAAAAGTTATAATAAAAATAGAGAGAAAAAAAACAAGTAAAACACCATCTTTGTGGTCTATAACAGCATAACTGTACAAAGTTCAGATACATTCTCTTGGAATGGCATGTTCTGTTGCTCAGGTGGTCAAAACTGAGCATCAAGTGAGTTTTTTTTATATTTTTCTTCATTAACGGATTTTGATCTTGGTTGCGCCGTTGTCATGGTCCAGCTCCAAGAGCCTCTTCTCCTCTAGCAGGAAAGTTGGAATTTTAGTGTCCATTATCTTTTCCAGCATTGTGGATCCAGTCCACGATGATAAGACTCATGCTAAACACCATGACCAATATTCCACATATCAGGAAGGCAAAGGCCTGGAGAGGAAAAAAAAAATACAGTTAATATGTTGAGCCAAAGAAATGTAAATTTAAAATTTTATGTAACTGACTTTCTAACCGAAAGTAAATAACTCCTTACCCCGATCTTTTGCAAAGATTTCATGGGCTCCTTCTTAACTAGTTTGATGTAGAAAGCTGAGGGCAGGATAAAGATGAGCATACAAGCTGCAGAGGCACCTGAAGGAGGAGAGAAAAAAAAGAAGTTTTAGTCACCACAATCTCTTACTGTAGCCCAATTAAGACATCATTGCACATTAAATACATGCAGATGCTAACCAATAAAGCCAAAGATATCTCTGATGGTGGGTACGAAGATGACCAGGGTGTTGGTGCCAGCCAGCAAAACAAAAGTGATAATGGTATGACGAACCCAGCTGAAGTCCTTAGAGGGGCACAGTAGCTGGTTGATCGAGGTACGAATCTGCACAACACAAGACAAAAGTTTTCTTAATATACTTGCTATGTCTACTAAATGTTTTATATTTCTTAATGACTGTACTTTCTTGACACATACAGGGAAGAGAACCACAGGGACGGTGAGGGTGACGGCAGTCAGCACGGCCAGACGAACGATCAGCAGCAGCACATCATACTTGTAATACTTGGAGTAAGTGTGCAGCAGTTCAGGCTCCACATGGACTGTTTAGAAATACATCAGAGACCATTTGAGTTTATAGATAACACATTTATCAAGGGGTCAAGAACAGTTAACAATAAACACGTATAGCATTTGTATCCATTAGCTATAATATATCAAATGTTAGCATGCTAACAAGTTAGGCTAATACAGCGATTGTGCTGGCTGATTCATTTGGTATTTTTATCCAGTAGATAATTTGTTTAGCATTAGGTTAAGCTAATAATTTTTTTCCATCTATTTTAAATGAAAGGGAATTAAACAAAATAAAGCATTTGAACCTTTGTATAGGACCGTTTTAACATTTTAGCCACATTGCTAACAAGCTAATTAAAAAAAAAAACAAAACAACTTGTTCAAACCAATGGCTTTCTAAAAGAAAAGTAAAATTACAAGCAAATTTTTTATTTTTCCTTTACCAAACCTGTACCTTAGTGCCACTTACACAAAGTTAGCACACTAAAACGAAGGGTAGTGATGCTAAACGAAGTAATCATCAGGTTTTTGGCTGTTAGCGTTTAGTTAAAAAGGAGTGTTTTGGCCACTCTAGCGCCAGCAAAAAGGTACTAACATCTTCTTATATTTTAAATAGGCTGTAAATATATATTTGGGTAAAGAAAAATTGGGTTTCATACATATATTAATCAATTTATAAATATTTATATAAATGCTTGAAAATTTAAACATCATGGGGCTATTTCCACCATTTTCCAAAAAGGGGCAACGTCCATTAGATTAAGCAATATTGACTTGCCCTGAATCTGAGTGCACACAACAAGTAAATAGGATTTATTTGTTTGTTGTTACGACTGTGTATGAACTTCTTGTACTCCATTGTGCTATTCTATAACTGTTTCCAGGAACATTTCTGTGAAGTCTGACTGATGGTAAACATAACATGCTTGCCCACTGCTCATCTGCATCAGATGGGATTTTTTCACAGTCTTGCATAAGAGGCCTTGAACAAGCCAAATCAGCTGTAGACATGGAAATTTCTTTGCTTAACTCTTTTCGAACATCTAATCAGCTGTATGCCTATTTTATCTGACAAATGCTACAACACACTCACAATAATGAGATGTATTGGTCTAAATGACTTACTGTTGAAGGTGAGGTATCCAAAGAGGGCAGCCAGCAGATACATAATGAACATTCCCAGAAAGGACACATTGGCAACTCCCTGCATCTTCCTGCGCGAACGGCTGTTCAGGAGAGAGGCAACAGGATGTTTGAAATTTTGATTAAGTAAATCATGCTGAAAATAAGGAAAGTGAGAAGTGAAACATGAAACAAAAATCAGTGGACACTTACTCTTTGAGCTCATCATACATGGGCAGGATGGCAGGGTGGCACACAAAGGCGAAGGTCAAGATGGGTACAGCATAGACAGTCTGAAAATAAATAAACAATTCAAATATTACAAATGATTTTGCAGGATTTATTTAACTTCTCCATATGTTTCAAGTCTCAACTTTACCTGTGTGTTGTACACAAAGTATTTGGGCTTGCAGGTGTCCTCATTATGGTCCTTGGCAGTGATATTGATGCTCAATGTGGTGCCGTTCAGCATTGTCATAGTTTCAGTCACAACATCATCATCTAGCTGATGACATGGGATCTGAAACTTCTTGATTATCACCTGGAAGGACACAAGGCAAAACATTTACCAACGTTGCTCTTGTGTGGTAAGAAGCTAAAGAGACTCATGCAGAAAATGGCGTAGGAGAAGTGAGGAAACAGATCATACTCACCACAATCAGGAAAAAAACCATGCAGAGAAGAGACAGACCACTGGTGTATCCAAGATAACCTGAAAGGATAAACAATGAGTCACTTCTATTTTCAAGCCATTTTTCTTCCACTTTTAATCACTTCACTTTGACTTGTAAAGATTTGGAGTCTCTTTCTAAGTTATTTATGCACCTCAGTGCTTCGTCGACTTACAAATACATCTACTTTTACAACAGTCTCCTTACCCAAGTTCCTGAGAAGTGAAAGGGGCAAGATGATGATAACCGACACCAGCAGCACCAGGTAGTCTCCATTAGTGTACCATTCTCTGAGAAAGAAGATCAACATGTCAGGAATATTGCTTAATGCAAGTAATTCTGTCAAGAGACATGTTTTTTTAGGTGTTGACAAGATAAATCAACCTTCATCTTAGACAAACTGATCATTCAACACCAGGAATAAACTAATAAGCTTTATCTGTGAGAATCTCCTTTAGATCCTCTGCAGCTCAAGGCCTGCTCAAGCCTCTCCACTGCTGCAGACACATCACAAACAGCTGACACCATCCAGCCTGTGCGGGATGACTGCATTGCTCACAGAAAAAGATGCAACAAAGCAGCACAGAGGAGCCGAACCACATCAATTTTTTAAAGTTGAAGTGAGGTCGCAGTGAGCTCATCCCGCGCTCCGTCCCGATGCAGCACCAGCTGCATCTTCTAAAAGGGCTCTTTGAAGGGCTGCTTAGACAAACTGAGTATTGGCGTTGTTTGAACAACACACCCAGGCCCCCGCCTTTACTATAAGAGAAAGACAAAGCCTCTACTTCACCTTCTCCACTACTTGAAAAAACAACCAGCGGCCATTTTGCTCTATGTGCCACTTTACCTCAAGTGCTTCTGTGGGGCACATCTGCTTTGTTTTGCATCTCATTTCGGGAATCCATTTTGTCTCCAACTTCCACTCATCTTTTTTACCACATAAAAGCAAACAACCCTTTATCGGTAATTCGTTCACCAACACAAATCAAATCAGTTGTTCCTTGACTGAAAGCCAGTCCAGCTGATCTGCTAACAGACTTCTTGGAAATGTTTTCAGGGTCATTTGAGGGTTCATATTATTTGCCAGAATTCTAAACAAGTCACTCTGGTTTTCATATAAGTAAAACTGGTTTTGATCTTAAATCAAATTTAGATGTTTATTTGAATCCAATGAAAAATATAAAGCAGAGAAACAACTTGTACTGACAGCTTAAAGGCCTGGAATATTCATCTTGACCACTAGTAGTGCTATAGAGCAGTTTTTAAATGACAGTTTTGTGAACAAAATCTTTGTTTATTAGAAATTAAACTACCTAGCACTACTTAAATTTGCCCATAGTCTTTGTGAAATTGAGTCTGAATTGAATTACTATTATTTTTACCTTTAAAAACACTTTTCCAGACCTGTAAGTTTGTGGAAGCTGCTAAAATATTTAGCCACTCACCCATTGCTGGTTCCTGTGAAAGCTTGAATGACAATAGGAAGCTCGTATTTGACGATGTAGAGGTAGCTTGACATGGCTGTAAAGAGAAAAACAATCACAGTTAGTACATTTCACTGTAAAATAAGTCCCGCAGGATGTTCAACACAAATACAAAAATGCCAAATATTTGGTGAGAGGCCAAGATATTCCAGAGGAAATAAAAAAGAATGATTCAAGTTTTTACTGGAAGCTGCTACAAACACATTAGTTCGTCATCTTAGCTCACAAGTCACACCATAAAAACACATTTTTGCCAGTATCTCACCTCCGATGTTCTGCATGGTGATGGAGCAGGAGGCTGCGAGTTTGCCTGGTATCCCAAAGGCTTTGTAACCCAGCTGTTCGTAAACTAGTGCACCTTCAAAGAGGAAAAACACCCAAAGCATTTTAAGAATCTGCCTTTTAAACTTTGACATCAAGCTGCTGCTGGGAAGTTTGGAAGTGTGACCGTGCTTACCTCCTTCATTAGCTGTTTTCAGCAGCAAATGGACAGAATACAAAGAGAAGATGGCGACAGCCACGAGAAGAATCCTGTAAACAGAAGATTTTTAGTTCCTGACTTAAGACTGAGATGTAATTACAAAAGAAAAAAAAAAGAAGTTGCAATTATAACACAACCCTAATTAACGGTGAAGCGCTGAATAAGGGACTTTAAAGGACAAATGAATGAGAAGTTGTCTTTTTCACTCTGGCAAACAAACACTGACATTTTGCTAACATGACACTACTAAGGATGTCTTTCATCTGATTACTTTTGCAATGACTCAAATCTTATGGAAGAATTTGCCTTTAGATTTAGATAAAAACACCTCTTTCTGCTTGTTTTTAATATTTTATACATTGCACTGCAAAATCACTTATTAGAGTCATCAATTCAAATTACTGCTGTTGATACCAAAATGTCGGGAATAAGAAAAATAAATCAAACGAAGCGAAAGCCTACATTTTCTCAACTTGATCAGCAAAGACAACCCAGACTGTTGGTACTTTAATTCACAAGCAGCATCATCAGGATTGCAAAGGACGAAAGGTTTCCCTGTTCAGGATCCTCTGAACGGCTCTGGGATGCTGCCGAGGTAGCACTGTACATTCTGAGGTATTAATAGTCTGAGAAAATGAATCAGTCTGCTATTTCAGACTTGTCATGCATAGAGACAGCATGTGACCATCCCCTCCCTTCTCCTCCTCCTTTATTACTTTATATACAAGCTCTAGATGACCTTTTATAGGAGCTAGGTTGCTTGTAAGTGTAATAGCACCAAAAATAGCTTTCATAGCAGCAGTATGTCAGATTTAAAGTGGCTATTTTATCTTTATAATCCCCAGCTTCCTGTAGACGCAGCGCACTGATTGGCCGGCTGATAAAGACCCTCTCTGCTCCATTCATGAACTCCTGCATGCGTTTACGGTCCCTGTTTACGTAACTCTGGTTCAGTTCTGGATTAGTTCAGCTAAGCTGCTTCTCCTGCCACTCCCTGTGTTAGTGAGGTGACCTACAACTACCATTTGGTTGCTCTCAGATTAACTTGAAGCTCAGTGGGACTTTTTATTGTACATTTTTCTAGTTTTTCACAATTTGTTTCTGTTTCTTAATTGCTTTAGGTTATCCTAAAGGGATGTGAAAATATGCAATTTTATGCTCTGACCAGCCTTTAGGGGGCGCTATTTATGTAAATACCCCTCTTCTTTCTCACCAAAAATGACCTCCTCACACTTTTATCTACAGCAAGCATGATAGCAAGTACTGAAGCTGTGCAAAATCAGAATAATTGTAAACTTTCAACCTGGTGTAATCAGCCTCCCCCTTCAGGGTCGAACAGCTGCTGAATCAACACACACACGCTCACACACACACTGCAGGCGGGAAACCTCATCCTGCAAAGCTAAAGTACATCAGGACCTGAGACCTTGACGCAACAGACAAAACCACACCTGCCAACGCTCGCCTCAGCTGCAACTGCTGTTGCATCAGAATGGCGTTAACAATAAGTAAAGCTGATCACTGCTTACACAAACAGGGCGATGCCAGTGTTGGCCATGGCGTAGGACAAACCCAGGATGCCACTGCCCATGATGGCGTTGCCCAGGTTGAAGACGGACATACCAAAGGAAGCACTTCCCTGGTGCTGTGGAGGAAACACAAGATAGTTAAAGTTAGAAAACAAAACAAAATATGACTAATTATGTTGGAAGTTAAGAGGACATCTTACATATTCAGTCTCATACTTCTTCTTGCCCGGATTATGTTCAGGGAGGAAGTTTTGACTCTCTGCATCAAAGTCAGGATATTGGCTGTAAAAGAAAAGTGAAATTTTGAGAGAAATTCAATGGAATTGTGAAATAGAAGATGAAAAGTTTTAATTTCTGAGTGCATTTTAAAACGAGCCTCACCCATCCAGTGGGACCTTCTTCACACTTGGGTAAGGGAAGTCAGTGCTGTTGGTGCTGCTGTTGTCATCATCTCCACAGGTGTTTAAATTCTTCATCTCAATTTTAGCAGCAGGCTGTTTCTCAGAGGGCATTTTGGAGCTGAAATAAAAAAAAATCGAATTTAACTGTTAAGTGACTGCATTTCAATATTACCATTTTTATTTCTTCTGCGTCAACTTCCTCCCACCCCAGCCTTTCTTTATTTTTAACCTCGCGCGTTCACGCTCCATTAAGAATGATCAATAATAAAACACCCAGCCGCCTCGCGAATTTCAGATCACGTGACTTCTCTTCAGCAAACTGAGGAAGGAAGGATGGAGGAGGGGGGCGGGCTGGCGCACCAGCAGTGGAAAAATACCAGACCGGCAACGGCGTCCACCCAAGCTTATATAGATGCTGAATGAGGAAAAAATAAATAAATAAATAAAAAAAAAACGCATTGCGCGTCGCTGACACTTATATTTCCCTTGAAAAACATTTAAAAGAAGTTAAGGGGAAAAAAACATGTTTTTGGTGTTTCTGTTTTTAATTCTCTAAATAAGCTGAAATGTCATTACCATTCAGAGATGCTAAAGTTGTCACCATCGTTACCTAAAACAGTCTTTATTGGATTTTAATTTACTACAGTTTTCCTCATACAGAAGCCGAAAAAAGCAACACCGGCTCTATTTAATGGCATCATTTCCACTACCGGCTCCAGTAGAAACAAAAGGCACGTGCTGACCCTTAATGGACATGGCTACTGCGGCTCACACAGTGACTCACGCTCGGGTTATGTTTATAGGCTTCTCAAACCATACCCAGTCTTGACAGTCGTTTTTATTTCTTTCTATCAAGAATATGAATGTTTTGTGAACGATATGAGGCTGTGTTACTTAAGTCACTGTCATACACGAGTCCAGCACTTCAGCATGACTGTGATATTATTTATTTTACTGAACCAAAAATACTGACCTCTAAATAAAAATCATTATTAATTTTTTTATTTTCTGACAGATTCACATAACTGACGTGTCAGGAAGCATTTTAATACGCAGTTTTAAACACAAACAACCGGAATATATACATATTCTTGGTTAAAATGTCAAATTAGACAGTACATAGATAATTAGATTAGATTTTGAAGTAAAAGGTGTTATTAAATCATATATATATATAATATGTATATATATATATATATATATATAATTATTATTATTTTTTTAAATCTGGTTATTTGAAAAGACCGCACCTCTCACATCTGGTAATTTTCCAGACAGGCGGTGAAATGAAGGATGCCGGCCACTCTCTTACCTTTAGAAGATGTAGCAGGAAGTCCTTAAAATCCTTTTAGGTGGAAAAAAATACAAAACTTTCCGGATGATTTATCCACGAAAAGGAACAGATCCTTAAGAATATTTAATTTAGATATGACCAAATGAGGAATGAATGAAACAGCTAATTATATAAGACGGAATCTAACTCAAAAATGAAAAGTTCATCTGTAATATAAATAACAGTTTTCAGAAAGGGGAAATGTAAATAAAAACTGGCGAGTGAAACAAAAAGAACTTCGGTTTATTTACTAATAAAACCAAATAACCGGAGACGCGCTAAGATAGGAAGAAGAGCTCGTTCTGCTCGAGCAGAGGTATGGACCACCCTTTATTGCATCAGCTCCACCGGAGGGGAGGAGTCCGCTATCACCGAGGAGGAGAGATTTTTTTTCTACTCACACTGTGACGTGTTTTGTATACAAACAGAGGTCTGACCCAGAGGCTCCCCTGGAAAACCACTGGCATCCACCAGTAGCCTCATTTTACTACAGTTGCTTTACACTTAAAGATACGGATATTTAAATTGTCCTAATCAATCTGTCCTCTGGTATTTTAAAGGATAAGCTAAGAGCACACACTTTTGTCCACAAGATACCCATGTGTCTGTTGTCTAGAACAGGAAATTAAACGTATTTACACTCAGTGGCCAGTTTATTAGGTATACCTGACTATATTTAAAGTAACTGAGATCTCATTTCCTCCCCATTCTAAAGCTTGGTTTGCACTCCAGCAAGTCACCTTTATCATGTTATCTAAATGAATTGAATTGCTGCTATGTGGTTGGTTCATTAGCTATTTGTGTTAAGTAGTTGAACAGGTTTTTCTAGTAAAGTAGCCAGTGAGCGTATATCTGTAGTCCTGCAAACTCAAACTCAACAGCCTGGCAAAAGGGATGACAGCAAGTGTCTTCCTAAAATCTCTCATCTGCTTAAACTCACCATCAGTTTTTTTCCACCACAGACCATCAGAAGAGTCATCGCTGCTGTGAAAAGATCCAATGACAAATTTTTTTTGGTGGAAATAATGATGGGACACCTCCAACAATGGTTTTGTCACGTGTAAGTGTGCAAGATAAGTAAAAAAGAGGCTAGTGGTTCTATTCTTAAGATGACCCAGCGGAAATATCAACATGTGATATAAAAACCATTAACCTTGGCATGTTGTGACCTTTCAGTTTGGAAATCCATTAACTAACAAATTGGACCAGGATCAATCTGGATGATGCTCTCTAACCTTCCTGCTAAAACATAGATACAATTACAAGCTGTACAAAGGTTATGTGACCGACATACTCACAGTGGAGTAAGTCAAAATTTGCTTGCACTGTGTTTAAGAGTGCATGCTTTCTTACTTTTCTCATATAACTTCATATCACAGATAAATGTCACAGAATTGTTGGGGTTCACTAACATTGGAGTTTTGGTTTCTAGAATTGTAAAATGCCAACTATAACACTAACTGGTACCCATCAATCTGGGAATTTTCAAGTTCTTTTAACAAATTCAGGCTTGAAATGTGTCCCCATCGCAAACTACATGGCCTTTCATGCAAGACTGAGTCACTGGTACAGCATGCCGTCTAGATGACCCTTTTTAATCAACATTCATTTGAATTTTTTTCTCTTATTTCTGTGATTCTCTGTACCGCATCAGATACTTCAGGTTAAACCTGATATTTCTGAATGGTTGTATGTTTAAACAGATTTGATCCTCCACCTTCTCACAAAAAGTATGTTATAATTTCAACTTTTAATACTTAAGTTTTCAACTAGACTGATTCATTCAGTTTGAGCTAATCAAAGCTATGCTTTCACACGCTTTTGCTAACTGTATGAAAATTGTATCAGTTTGTTTAGTTAATTGTTTAGAGTGATTTCTCTTTCTATTCCACTATGTTGAGTTAGCCATTTTGTAGTGATGTTTGAAACTTAAGCTATAACTTTGTCCTCCACAGTGTAGTGCCCTACGAAACATGTGGTCATGTGGTACTTCCTAAGTTGTGTGCAGAAGCTGTACACTACATTGTTCAAGACAGACAATCATGCATTGCAGCCTGGAGCTAACAACTAATGGAGCTGATAGAACATGCTAATGCTAATGCTAAAGCAGTAGCTAATGTTTGTAGCTTTCCTTGAGCTCAGAAACTCCTCAAATGTCTCTACACTGAAGTGTCAAGCCTCATCCTTTGTCAGAGTCACATGATTTGAGAAATTATCAGCAAAATAACCATTTTTTTAAATCTAAAAATATCTGCTTTGTTTCAACATATTGAAGTACTTGTTATTGGCAATATTATTAATTAGTATATTGAGCATCTTAATATACTGCTGCAGTCAGTGGTTTTAAAACCAGCTTTTTGGACAAAATTCTTTTGTCATTCTTCAGTGAAATCCACTTCATTTTCAAAGTGGTCTGACCAGGCCTGGTCCAAAACCAGTATAATTGGGTTCTGATGCCTCAGTTCTCTTATATAGTTGACTTGTAACTGTACATTTGTGTGCGAATATGTAAAAAGTCCTATTAGCAAGGTTAACACCAGTGCTATCTTGGCTAAGTCCACCTTTGCCATGTAAACAGAAGAGACTTCTCATATTCTGACATTAAATAAAGGGGATGGTGTTGCACAGTCTGGTATTACAAACCAAAACTCAAATTTTCCAAATCACATGTAAATGTTAAAGTCAGAGTTATGAAAATCTCCATCCTGGAAAATGATTTCCATAAAGTTTTAAAACTACATTTGCATGTGGAATATTAAATGGATAGAAAAAAAGCAATTTAAAATACCAATTTTTGTGTGTACAAGGTCTTAGTGTAATTTATAATAAGATTACCAGTCATTCATTGACTGACAGACTGCAGAACCACCTAAGAATATTAAGGTAAAGTAGCCTCAGAGTTGCCTGGACTGGAGTCAGTCCCGATCAGGGTCAGAGACCAGCTTCAAAGCAGACCTCCCTGTCTAAAGACGATTACGCACAACTATCATGTGACACAGTCATCCTGATCCTCATTCACACTGCTGGCTCTTCTTGCCACGTCAAGTGTAGGTGTGCATGTGTGCATATAGGTGTGTGTGTATGTGTGTGTGTGGGAGTAAAATCTTCATGTGCTCCAGTTTCCGGTTTATTATTAATCCCATGGTCACTGAGAACATTAATGAGCAGCCACTTTTTTTGGACTGCCCTTTGACGCCACTCACCTGTTGATAAAACACCATTCTGATGCAACCACTGCTAACCATTGCTGTTTAGCTTTTTCCACAGTTTCTGTTATGACTCTGCTGTTGCTGCAAAACATGAACCTACTTACTAAAACCGCCACTCACTGTTTGACACTTGCTATCTCCATTACTGCTTAGTCTATTTGTCCTAGTAATACTGCTGCTGATATATCAATTAATAACTTTTATTGCTACAATTTGTGTTGGTATAAATAATTGTTTTAATTTTACTATTTAAAACTTAGAGTACAACAGTGATTTAAATGACCTCTTTCACCTAGTAGAGTACATCAGCTACTTTTTCTTTTACTTATGAATCAATCCAAACTTACCTAACAATCAGACAGATTTGTAAGCCAAGTAAAGACTGAAGAGTAGCTAAAAATACTACGAGTACTTCTACAGAAATACTTTGACTTACAACAAATGGTGTGGTAATGATGATGGTTATAATTATTCAACATGGTGCATAATCAGTCTCACTCACCTGAGTCACTGTCTACAGTAACAGGAGTCAAAATGTCAGAAACTGTAACTAAAGAGTCTTTTCTTTGTGGAAACATTACGTAACATCATTGTGCCTTTAAACCCTGAACTGCTCTATAAAATGTTCATGGCCTCACATTCATTTTAGGCTTTTTAATCTTGTGATGCGAGCTCAAAATCCCACACATTTTACAGTTTTCCATTTTAATGAGGCAGATAGCTGGCAAATTTTATTATTGTGCAGAAGAATCCTATCTGTCCTATTTTGTTCCCATTGACTTATAAAGCATCTTCTGGACACATATATCCTGGTATGTAAGCTAGTAAAGGGGAGGAGACAAAAATGCACTTAGAGGGTAAAAAAATTACCTTAATATAGTCTCTATCACTCACACATATTGCATCACAGTTACACTTTGTATAGCTTCTAGTGTGTGAGTCTTTGTTCGAGGGTTAAGCCTGAATCTGCAGATCTAAGACGGATCAGGAAACTAGAACAGGGGCAAGAGGTGCAGGAGGCGGGGCAAGGTGGTCTGAGCACTGGTGCCCCAAAACCCTTATAATGTTTTCATGTCGATTCCGATCCCAATCAAGCAGGTTCTTTTGAAGTTTGGGTAATAAAAAAAGAAAGCAACAATCAAGTTGGTTAGCAAGAAAATGACTCTCCCTACAAGTGCTAATGTATTTATAGTCCTTTCAATACTCCCATTGTTACACTCAGCTGTTTCCATTAGACTAACTAACGCTGCTGCCACAACTCCAACTGCTGCAGCTGCTTCTAATAATGCTCACTTTGTCATGTGGTGGCTCACAAGTGCATTTAGTGTCAGTTCTAAGAAGTTTAGGGAACAAGGCCTTCACTGTAACAACATCTCTATCTGAGTGACTGAGACTGTACTGAACAATAAATGATTTGCCTCTGTCCACAAAGCCTGCAACAAAGCATTCAAACTTGCATGCGTGTGTGTGTATGTGGGCTCAAAACAAATCCTAGAGATATTTGCACACACCTTTGCAGAAATTAACATGAGGCAAGGATCATTTCTTCACATGCTTTTCATTGCTGTTGTAGATACTGTGTCTGTAGGTAAAATGTGACCCCATTACTATTGTGAGGAAATCATGCCGAAATGAGACTTCCTGTCAGATTATCAGTAAAACCACAAGTCTTTCAACGAAAACTGTGAAGAACTTGAAATAGGAAGCTGCATCTTATGCCTCGATATGGAAATATTCTGATTGGTCTGACAGCAACGATCAACCTTTAATAAGTGTGGATTTCAAAATGTCAAGGAGGAAAGACATCAGCAATGACAGAGAAGCAATTCAATCAGCCAGAAGGATTAAATGGTCATTTCTAAACTATTTAGATTCCATCACTGCACCAAGAAAAATTATTACGAAGTGGGAAATATTCAAGAAAGTTGCCAATCTGCTCAGAAATAGAGGTCCCAGCAGGATGATCTCAAAGTTCAACTGTGCAACACTGCAAGAAAATCCAAGTTGTTGCATATCAGACTCTACAGGCCTCAGATAGCATATTAAGTTAATGACAGTACAGTTAAAACATTTAACATTTATGGCTTGTTTGGAAAGATCGTGAGGATAAATCCTCTTCTCTATAATAGAAAAAGAACATAGCAGCCCAGCTTAGATTTGAAAAGTTGCTTCTTAAAAGGATGTCTGGGACCTTTGGCCTCATTCAGCAACATCTTAGAAATCTTTTTATATTTGTATTACGTTGCACTTTAGAAGTTTTTATTTATTTTTTTTTTTATTTTTGCGGAAACCCCCTGTTGGATTCACAAACCTATTTTTACTGCAAAGTTGTTTATATCTTTCCTCTTGGTGGTTTGGTAAATACCCCTCTGTTAGTAAGTTGAAAGGACATACTAGCTGGCCCTGTTTTGCATAGGTAAATGGCTGAAAATGTCCATAAAGAGGTAAGACTTTGTGTGCAGAGACAGACAGAGGCAAGACAGAGATGAGGAAACATAACAAACATTCTGCAAAAATAATAAATAAATAATATGTAAGATGTGCAATGAAACCTGTTTGTCCTCTTTTTTAAAGTGATACACTTGATTATAAATAACAACAGAATGATAATATAAAAACAAGTTAATGCACAAAATGAGCACTTCAAGATGCACATCTTTGTATTACAGTGGCTAAAAGGGAAAGCGGTACAGCGTAGAATAAATTCTTATCGCATTTATACTGAACTTTTTACAGTTTATAAAGTAGATTGCCACCTGTTGTTTCCCAACACATGCAGCATCTTTTTAAGATGCGATGCATTTGATGAAATAAAATATCCAGGTGAGTCTGAAGGTTGGTCAGTGGTTTTAATGAACCATGTGACCAAGGCTTAAACTCCATCTCCTAATAAAACTAATCATTATAATGCAAAGCCGTTGTTTTGATAGATTTTAATCATTAAAGAACATGTTCAGCGGGTGGATCTGAGTCAAGGAATGAAATGCATGAAAAATACTATTAATTTTTCTTAGCTAAAAACAAATGCAAAATACAAAGCTTTTCTTGAATGCCACAAAAATGTGCACAGTTGGAGAATGAGGTCTATTGTCTTTTGGGTAGATGGAGAAGTTTGATCATAATACACAAAGGCAGATTTGATTAAAACCAAACAAACTATGTCAGCACAAACAGCTCATACCAGCTGTTAAGCACGGTGGTGGAGGGGTAATTGTTTGGGCTTGTTCTGCAGCTGCAGGACATGGACACCTTGCCGTTATTGAGTTGACCATGAACTCCTCTGAACAACAAAGTATTCTGGACTCAAACATGAGGCCATCTGTCTGCATTTAGAGTTTGACAAAAATTAGGCCATGAAACAAGACAATGATCCCAAACAGCAGCTAATCTACAACAGAATGGCTGAAAAAGAAAATAAATGAAGGTTTTGCGATGATGTTGTTAAAGTCTGGACGTCAACCTGATTGAAATGTTGTGGTAGGACCTTATGTAAATGAATGCTAAAACTCTCCATGACTTGAAGCAACATTTTAAAGAAATGTGGGTGAAGTGTCTATTTTGTTTATGTCCTGATACATAAAACGTTGAAAGATCATGCAATTTTTTCACATTACTGTATATTCATGTGTTCACTCATTCATTCCTAAAAACTATCCATAAAAAAACATTTAAACATGCAAAATTTTCTAAACACAGTTTGGAGTCACCAAAAGTAACTTGATAGACTGAGTAAAACTTTCCATACTGTATCAGCTGTGGGACATTGAGTCTAACTGGATGTGACCTTCATCCACAGAGACTATACTGGATCACCGCAGGGTGATCACCACCCCGGCAGTCATCCATTTTCTCATGTAAGTCTATTACCCACTGACCAAATGAATAGCTCTTAGCAGATTACATTTAACCTTGCCAGTCTCCCACCAAACCCCCCTCCTGGGTCCAAGCCGGATCACTGACACTATTCCACTCCCTCCTGTCCACCTCTCCCAGAACTATATTTATTAACTTTTCATGTTCTCTCACTAGTTCAGGTTTTCTTTTTTCTCTTAGGCTTTATTCACCTTATCCCCACTGTATGTGGTCTATAAACAGTTTACCCACAGAGGAGGATCTTTATTACTATATAGACAGAGAACTTTTATTTCCTGTTTTGTTTCTAAGAAAGCGATATCACGATGAGCCATGCTTTATTTAGACAGTAGAGGTCAGCGAGTTTTTTGTTCCCTGGATTCTTGGTGTGAACAAAAAATCTATGTGGAAATCTGGTGTAGTTCAAGGTAAAAGGTGCAACCAGATTCTTTCCATTAAGAAAGATGATGGGATAAAAAATGAAGACGCTGCAGGAGTCAACCTGGAAAACAAATACATTTGTTCCTTTGGTGGCCATCATAGTAATTTGGGGCATTATAGGGGTTTTGCTAAATAAAACTGCTTCTTTCATCTTACATTTTATATTATGTAGGTGCTGTTTTACACGTTCAAGCATGTGTGTACATTTGTGTGTGTCCTCCCCCTTTTCTTTCTTTCTTTCTTTTTTTTAACTGGGCATTGGGTGCATCAATACAACTGGAGTTTGACGCTACTGACACAAAGGAGGCTGGTGGCCATCAGACTGAAAAGCAAACAATTTGCTGAAGAGGAAGTGAGTTATCTTTTGGAAACCTTGTCATGTCGTTCACACACACACAGATGCTCACACAGATGCATAGTTGATCCTGATCGGACATGAGGACTGTGACAGGATGAGGGACCCTACGTAAACACTTCTTAGCTAAACACGACCTCCTAACACAGTGGGAAATACCACAGGGTCCAACAACCATCACTGTCTCTTCACAGCTTGTACAAAGCTCTTGGATTTCGTTTTCTTTTTTTAAACAGTGCAATCACAGTTTTTTCAAACTGGTTCCCATGCCAGTTCCATTCAATCCCATATTTGTCCCAAATGTTTTAATGCACAAAAGCAATTTAGATGAAAGATGACTGTTGTCGTTAAGTGCATGCAACAAAGTTCAGGACTAAGCAGTAAGACAAAATTTCTGTCTAATTTGATAAACTGATGCAGAATTGTCAGTTTTCTACCAAATCTGTGACTAAACATTTATTTTATCGGTGTTTATTCACATTCTCTGCAATGTTTACAGGGGTTGAAAAGTCTTATTGTCTTATTGCCAATATTTGGGACGGCAAACTCATGCATGACACTTTCAGGGCTTTCAAAAAGCAACACTTGCAGAAACCTTCTTAACCTCAAGCTAATATTTGCTAAAAAATCAAGAATACATGACAAGCAGCAGTTGAGTTGTGCATTTAAATAAACACAATTTGTGCACTTGTTACTTTGTGTTATGGACCAAGATGGTGAGATTTTTTATTCTAAACTATCTACAGTTGTCGACGCTCTTTCCTGAACAATAAAGCTAAATGTCACAAGAACAAAAAACTGCTTCAAACATCTGAAGGAAGTAAGGGTATATTTTAAGACTGCAATCTCAGTACAAAATTAAGGTGAGATGTTTCATTTTCCTCCCTGCGTCAATGCTAAGCAAGCATTCAAACTAGATGTCCAGGTAAGGCACCAGTTTGATTCAATTCAGCTTTCTACATAAGTTATTAAATTCAGCTTTCCAATGTCTACATGTGCTCGAGCATCTCTTGATTCAGGAGCATTACCTTAGTAATCCTCTTAGTGGTGGGAAAGTGGTTTAGTGGGCCCATTCTTTATGACAGCCGCACAAATGGGAGGATCACATTAGTCTTAGGGGCCCCGGAGGGTAGGCTGCTCGTCTCGCTTTCCAAAAACTTTCCACCCAGGATAGAACTTGGTCAACCATATGAACCCACTGACTCCCTGCTTGCCTCTGCAGAGCTGCTGTAGCATATTTTTTTTTCTTTTTTCAGTGACAAAGACAATAACAAAAGGCAGATTGATGGTAGAGAAAATGTGTGACAGGTCACCTTAGCAAACCTAAATTTAGTAGTTATTTTTCACAGTTCTATGAAATTCGAGCTCCATAGAACAGAGAAATTGTACAAGTTGAAATTATTCGTAGTTACACTTTCTGGTTTCTTGGAGAGCTGTAGAATGGTGACTTAAGTCATTACCTGATGTGGGTTCAACATGTGCAAGCACTTTTAACAAGGTTAGGACAAGGTCACGTGACACACACACACACACACACACACACATATATATGTGTATGTGTGTGTGTGTATATGTATGTATATATATTCCTAGTTTGAATGAACTGGAGTGCTTCTCAAGATCTTATGTCGTATGAATCTCACCATGCATCTTGGATCTCAAAACCCAAGATGGCTGCCCAGCAGTGTTGGTAGCTAATGTAATAAAAAACTTATCGGAACTATAATGTTGTGCTTTGTAAATCAGTCACACAAATAGCATGTTCAGCCTCTATCAGCGAGCATGAAACTACATGTTTACTGTATAACTTATTTGTAGTATTCTTGCTTTTTGTGTTCGACTATTTTTATTGTGATTTCTATTCTTCTTAGCATTGTTAGGAGAGCCTGGGATTTAAGAATTTCACTGCCAATGATTACGAAAGTAATTGTTGTACAATGACAATAAATTCATTCATTCATTCATGTTTGCATGAACAAAAATAGAGCGTGTTGTTGTTAGCTTGAAATGCTAACGATAGCTAACCTGTTCAGTAAGCTAATTCTTTCAAGAGGACACTTAATTGGAGGAAGAGAGGAAAAGACTGAAAATGACAGAGCAAGAGATAAGACAAGACTCAACATTGGACTAACTTTAACTCACTGGACTGATCTCTGAGAAGAGACAGTATCTAAGATGGGTGCCAAATTAGCCGTTTTTGGGTCACGTAAATGAGAAAATCTGCCAAAGTTTAGTGGGACTACTTTAAATTTTTACTCCCTCCATGATGAATATTGGATATTTGCAGGTCTTATAATCCCCCACCTTTTATTTTTTGTTTTTAATTTGTGATTGCATTACGATAAAAGCCCCTATTTTGGTGTGTGTGAAATGAGAGCGGTTGGTCTTGTAGAAGAATATTTTTATGTTGTGTGATAAGAGGTTTTTCTAAAAAAATATTTTCAATTGTTTCTATTTGTGTTTACTTGAATCCTTTCAGTCATTTTCTATCATTTCAAAGTAACAAAGAAAGAAAAGCTGGCATTTTCTTACACAAATGTATAAGGTACAAACTGTGAAAGCAGTTTTCTCAGTTTCACTTTTCACATGGTTCCTGCTGCTTGGCCTTGTGCAGCTGTACATGTGTGTTAGTGTTTTTGTATAAGATAGCTGATCTCTTAAAGCAGGAATTGAAACTTACTGTATGACAGTACAAGCAGGGAGAGACAGAAAGAATGGAAATGGAGGCGATATAGTTCACAGTACAGGGTAAAGTTAGGGAAGTGCTTTGGCACAGGAATGTATGGAGCAGAACAAGTGGAAGGATTAGGAATATTTCATATACATGCACACTAGACAGACATTATACAACTTCTTTCCGGTGTGAAATTTATTATTTTAATAGCAGATTCTGCAGCACTATTAAGCAGCTCACACACGTTGACCGTGATATTACCCTTCATCTGAAGTCTACATTGTCACAATTTCTTATTTTTATTTCTAAACCTAACCAATTACTTTGACATGCCTTAACCTAATCAAGTAGCAACTGAAAGCAAATATGAAAAAAATCAGATTTTTGTTAGATGGGACACAAATTTTGATCCGCACGACGTTGACATGCACAACCCCATCACTAAATTTCAAATGGAGACTTTTCACCTGTTAAAGATGCATTATGAAACTTTTGCTGATTTTATCAGTGACACTGCCCCTATTAACGACTAGTTTGGCATCCATCTTGCATCCTACCTGTACTGTGCACTCTCTCCAGACAGTAAAAATAGTCCTTCTCTCTCTTTCTTTTCCTCTCTTCTTCCAATGGTGTCCTCTTCGGTATCTTTGCGGAAGTTCAAAACAGCTGGTGTGTTTATATCTGTTTTCTTGTGTGTGATGCAGTTCATAAAGCTAAACTCAGCTGCAACATCACGTGCGGTTTTTCAGCCTTAGGACACTGCTGGACAATGACGGCTGCAGAAATGTACATAATAAATGTCACTGTGCCATCAAAATGAGCCAGGATGTTGGATTTTTAAAGTTGGAAAGTTACATATACTTCTGGTTGAATTACAGACAAGAAGTTCTTTGTTTACTGGCAAATATTTGTACACGTGCTGTCAACCATGCCTTGAGAACTAAGAGAAATAATATAATTATATCACATAAACAGTCTCATAGAGAATAAACATATTTCAACCACATGAAAACATATTATTTAATAGCTTAAACGGTTCTGAACTTGTAATTGACTTACAAACATTTGTGAAAGCCATTATGCCAGATATGATGCTATGCCTCATTTTGATCCAAATTCACACTGGTAGAATTTTGTTTTTCATTGTTGTGCTTTACAATACAACTACCCAAGCAAAGTTAGAGTGGTAGGGAGGGCATTTTTATATACTGACAATAATAGTTAATGAATACTGTCTCTTCTAGAGAAGCATGTATCTTCCCTGTAGCTGCAAAGGAAAAACAAAGACTGTTCCTCTGCTTTTCTTAGTATAGTTATATCTGCTTGCTTCAGTAAACACAACCAAAGTACTTTCACCGTGTCTGTTAAAAGAGGTTTATAAATATCTGTGTGTTGCTTGTAAACTATCTCAAGTGTGATTTTAACAGGCAACCACAAAGCCAAAAACTAGCTGCCGTAACATTTTGAGGCCTACTTGTTATGTCTTTAATAAGCTTTTCTCTCTCTCTGGAAAGGATTGAAATAGCAATCAGCCCCCCACAGTAGGTACAGAAAGGTATTTCAAAAGAGGTTCTCATCACATGACTATAAATAGGATTTAGTTCTAAATAATAAAGTCCTGTAGCCTCAGCCCACTCATAATTGTAAAATACACCCATAACTTTTTTGAAAAATCCTATAATAATAACAGATTGTTTATGGAAGCTCTCAGATTTAATTATGTTGTTTTCATTTAAATTTTCTTTTGACAGAGTTAACTGTTTGACAAATTTCTCAAGATGGAGCTATACTTTGTAAAAACCTGTTTGGTTTTAACTGAGCCGATGACCGAATAGATGTTATTTTAGTGCAGCAGGCCTATTTTTGGAAGTGACTGAGTCCACTCAGTTTATCGTGCTTGTGTGCTACTATGAAAGCAGGTATTTGGCGGAGCAGTGCGACAGAGTCTGTATGACTGATGGATTTCTAGTGTGTGCACCAACCTGCGCTCTTTCATCTCAGGCTGGTTGTGTTGACCGAGCAGAGACACGCTGGTTTAACCAGACACTGGAATAATTATGTCATGTAATGTTATTCTGTGCACACATAAAAAGGGTCAGCCTCTGACTCTTGCAGTAAACAAAGGCTCACACAACACACAGCCAAAAAAGGGAAACACTATCCAAGCCACGATGGTTGACCAAGAGAAAAAAAATTGAAAGATAATAATGTAAGAGAGCTGTTGCTGGTGTTTGCTAACAAAGTAGGAACACCACAGTTCCATCAAGCCTCCAATATATTCCCTCAATGTCTTCAGTGTTTATTCACCATCCATCATCTTATCTGACCTTATTTCATCCAGATGTGAAAACTCTGTGACCCACATCTAGCATCTTTAATGCTAAGACTTCGCTGATGAGGTCACACACTGCACACACACTCAAACATACACACACAGCCTCTAAAACCCAAGAAAACCAATCTCTGGGCTCTTGTATAGATGTGCATGAATGCTGAAAATCAGGGTTAATTTCTGCACAGAACGAGGTATCAAGTATTATTACCTACTCTTGTAAAATTACTTGAAATTACATAATTTTTAGAGGACTTTGAAGTAAACATAGTTGTTGATCATAAAAAACTAAGATATTCAGCAGTTATATGATTCTTTTAAAGTTAAAGTGAGAAATAAGTTAAATGGCTTTTTTAAACTCAATAATAATGGACTCTAATGAAGTGCTATTTCATAAATCATCATTTTAATGTAGTATTAGTGAAAATTTAAGATGACAATATTTTCGAATGATTTTATCTTGTTTTTAATGTCCATCACTAATCTACTTTCCAAGCTCCCATATGTAACAGTGCCATGATCTGTGGGAAGTAGTTCTGATTTTGGCTTTTATTTATGGCGGTAATTCTTCAGTTTGTTCTTGGGTTTTTAGCTCAGGTTGTCTTTAAGATCAGGTTCAGAGTACTTGTTCCCATTCGCACCTGCTTCTTGTTTGGTAATTAACCATCTCCATATATGAATTTCTTCTGCTCCTCACTAGATTTAACCCATCTAATTTTGTGTGCTTGTAATTGTTTGTCCCTTAGCAAATTATTTGATTTTCTTTTTTCTTTTCTTCTCCCATTAAATATATTATTACTACATCAGCTTGACCACTGCCTGTGAGCCTGTGCAGAGACATGAGCAGCAGCTAGTTTAGTCCAGGAAAGTTGCTTGAACTGATTTAATTGCTAACTTGGATATCACTCATAATTTCAATAATTTTATCATGGAAAATACTAAGAAATTACCTACTCCCTGCACTATTCTAGACAATGATTTAACATTTCCAAGAAATTACTGCACAGCCTCAAAAGACATCATTAAGATCACAAAATAGCAGAAAAAAAGAATCTGAAATTTGAAAATCCTATCTTTGCTGCTGTCAGGCAAGTGGTATAGTACATCCTGGACAGGTCACCAGTCTATTACAGCAGTCATTCCCAACCCTGGTCTTCAAGGCACACTATCTTGCAGGTCTTTCACATCTAAGACCTGCAGAATAGTGTGCCTTGAGGACCGAGGTTGGGAATTACTGTATTACAAGGCCAATGCAGAGAGCTGAGCAACCACTCATGCTCACTAATTAACCTAACATGGAAGAAGCTGGAGTACCTAGAGAGAACCTATGGATGCAAACTCCAGCCATGGTCCAAACCTTAAACCTTCTTGCTGTTAGGCTCAAAGGTTCACACCACAAACTAATCATCACCATGCAACAACTCTTTTTCAAACACTAACAACACCCTAACACACCTACTTTGCATTTTTGTAAATGTTCTCTCTGTTCCGTAATTTAAAAAGACTGGAATGTATCTATTATTGTGCTGAAGCAAGAATTTTGTACCTCACTTGTAAATCCTTTTTGGATAAATTAGTACACAAAATCTTTGCTGCCTTGCGATGTTGGCCTCAGTTCATACTTTGGCTGACCGACATGCATCCTCTCGCTTTCCTCTTTGTGCAGCTTAGGAACGCAAACACAAAGACGGCTACTTCTTTTGCACTGGTTTGGTTAATTTTATTTTTATTATGGTTTTTTTTTTGGCAACCCGAACTGTTCTCGTTTATATGTAACTGTTACCAAATGTTCACTGTTTACACCAGTCAACAAAAAAAAAGAAGAAAAACGTGTTCTGCAGGAACACCTGTTGCAGATCTCACAGCATTTACATAGCAAGTTATAGCGGTGCAAGCTAGTAAAAGAAGTAAAAGTAAAATCATCTTTCCGCCCCAGCTGTACAGAAAGATGAGAGAACCTGCTCTGCATTTGGCTCGGTTCTGCTGTGACAATATAGTTTTATTCTTCTGGAAGTTTTTTTTTTAACAAGTGAGTTGAGGAGGCAAAGTGCACTCAGCTGATACTTGTGAGAAAGCAGAATTGTGTTAACAGGTGCAGAGGAGCATTAGACACAGTTATGTAATGAAGTCAGGTTTTTTTTCTTAAAATACCTGCTCTACCTTCTCATCCAGATCTTTACTTTCTTTGTAGCCCTGTAGCTGAACTCTTTCACTTAATTTAAGAGAGAAAACCTAACATTTTACAAATTTATAAACCCAATGTAGTTTAAGTATGTCATGGACTAAAAGGATCAGAAAACTTTTGTATTAATGCCCCTTGTTATGGATGGTTATGTTTAGGTGCATCTTCAGTCCCTATGTTGACAGAAATCAGCAACAGTCACATGGTTGCAACAACAAGCCGCAAGCCGCCTGGGCCATGTCTTATGTAATCCCAAGACTTGAGATAAAATTGTTCTGCATTGATTGACGCTGACTGTCATCCTCATGAATTTTGATGCACATTAGAGGGTCAGACTTAATTGCCTGTCATATTATTCCTCCACATTGTTGCATAAGGGACCTGGCACTACAGCTTTTGGTTACAAAAGTTTAATTTCTTTATTAGCTTATTTCGCTGGAACACATTATTCTTGCAGAGCAAACCTTAAAAAAACTAGGGTCTGCATTCTTATGGGTTTATGGGTTTTAACATTCCTTTGCATACATAACCACATTTACAGAATAAGTCATAACTGAGAGAATGGTATTTTAATAAAAGATTAAATCTTGGCTAAGCATTTTAAGAATTCTGAACACAAGATTACTTTATGATTACTATTGTTAGAAATAGAGGGAACCCTTCTGCTTCAAACTGATTTTAAAAGCAAAGGAAGCACTTATCCTGAATTATGGTATTTCAGAAGAGTCAGCAGTGAAAAGTCTGAGATACTTTGAAGGGTACTGAAAAATTTTCATTTTATGCCACTTTATACTTCTATAAAACTTTTCAAATAAAAATATTTGACTTTTTTTTTTCTTTTTTTTTCACTTAACCACCTTGCTACGTTATTTTTAAGAAGATTTTTTTTTTAAAGGAAAATGTAAATTTTCGTGCGCAGCATACACCCACAGCTTTGTGTCGGTGACGTGGCTCTGTGGGTAGAGTGGTTGTCTTTTAGCCTGAGGGTTTCTGGTGTTGAGCTTATGTTGAGGTGTCTCTGAGCAAGACACCGACCCCAAATTGCTCCTGATGGGTCCTGGTTAGCGCCTTGCATGGCAACTTCCTCCATCAGTGTGTGAATGGGTGAATGTGACATATAATGTAGAGCACTTTGGGTATCATTCCAGGTACAGTAAAAGTGCTATATAAATACAGACCATTTACCATTTACCATCTGTATTGAATGGTTTTTTGCCTCGTCTGCCTGTAGTCATGGGGACATTTAATATCCCTTTTCTTAACAGCTTGAACAGAAACGTTTTGCATGTTCTAATAGATACTTAAACAATCCAGTGTTTACGTAGTAGTCGGTTAAATAAAGTCCTGCTACAACTCAGCTGATTCCAATCAAATGGATCCAACAGCTTGTTTAGTTCTGCACATTGACCCATTAATTTGAATCAAGTGAATCAACAGGGAAATATGTAAAATCTGTCAAATAGTGACCCTTGAGCACCTGGGGTTAAAGATGACCCTGATTTGAAATAAACAAAAGGTCACATTAAAACAAGTAGGGCACAAAGAAATTACAAAGTAAAGCAGAATTTCTTTTATAAACAGGGAGCAGGTCAGTGTTTTTGTATCCACGCTGGGTATGGGTTCCCCAGGAGAAGAACATGAAAACCAAAAAAGCTCAGCTTCCTGTTTTTTGGTTTTAGAAACTTTGGGAACCTTGAGCAAGCCAGCATTATGGGAACAAAGAGTTCTTGTGAGGCGATATGGAGGAAAAAAATAACACCTTTCAAATGAGACGGTGCCTGGCCAGTAAGGGCTCTGTATATAATAACAATTATCTTTTAGGGAAGCTGAAACAGAAGAAAGCTACTTTCTCTCTCTCTCTCTCTCTCTCTCTCTCTCTCACTCTCTCTCTCTCTCACTCTCTCTCTGTGGTACTAGTCAGTAGTAACTGAAGGATTTTAAGGGAGACGTTTGGGCATCCAAATTAAAATTGCATTGTGGTAGTCCAGCCAAGCTGTCAAGATCTCATGAACCAGTTTTTCAACATCAGCTTGGGAGAGGATGCTTTTCATTTTGGTAGTTTCCATCCTACTGATGAAATGAAATAGAAAAATACAATATTTATACCCTAAGAGAAATGGTAATGTAAGCCACTTATGTCCTTCTTTTGTTATGAACATTAAAGGGCAAATCCTGCTTAAAAACGTCAGTATCTGAATTGAAGTATTTCAAACAAAGTTAATGTGACTCAGAATGACGATATGATTGCATAGAGAGTATCTGAGGTTCTTGGTGCCAAAAACAATTATTAAGTGTTGTATGAATCCAAAAGTAGAAAACTGGATGTGATCCTACCACTGATGTCTTCAACACAAGCCTGAACCTCCACTAACTCATCAGTTTAATCATGTTTACTGGATAAATAGATTTGGGTGTCATCAGCATAGAGATTTTTAACCTTTTCCCACCTTTTACTGAAAACCCCTCAAACTGCCAACAGTGTGTAATTTCTATATTTACAATGTAGTCACCATACCAACTATTGACACAAAACTCGAGTCTGTGTTGTATGTCCTATATTATTACCTGCAGTCTTCAAACACTGAATTTCTTGGTTAGAACACTGAAAATTTAAGGCTCTCCACATGCACCTTTCCACATCTCTGCAGTGGCCCTGTCACATACCCTGCAGCTGTTTGAGTCCAAGACCAAGATCAAAACTTTCAGTCATTGTGTGGAATAAAACAAGTTAACCAATCAAACATAAATTAAGAAATCGGACAGTGTGGTTACAACTGAAGTTCCATCAGAAGACTTGTTGCTTGATTTGGGAAAGAAGCTATGTGAGAAATTTGCATATTCATAATTAATCCCACAAGGACACAAACATCCTATTTCCTGACTTTTATACTGGCACAGCTTCATGAAGTTTCCATCGCACTGCACATACGAGGGTTGGGCTGACATTAGACAAACTGTTCAATGAATCAATGGAGCTCTGGGCACTACCTCAAACTCCAAATCACCATGGGAATTCAGATCAGGAAGTAGTCCAAAGGTTTTGGGGAAAACTGAAACATGATGCTAAGGATGATCATGTGTCAGCATGTCGAACTGTCTTGGCAAAACATTTTGCCTGCTTTTTTATTTAGTAAATACTTGTGCATTTACAGTGACGGTCAAGACGTGTTAATTTGATCTTCCAAGTTAAATGACTTATTAAAAATTAGAAAGCATGGCCACTGCACAGAAGTACAATTAAATTAAGATGCATCTCCAGAATGTGCTCATCTAAATAGAAATAACAATATGCAACATATATAAGGATAACATAAAAGAGAAGACAGTAAATAAATTATTTAAAGGCTTCAGTGCTATCCAATTTTACATACTAGTATACTTCATATGTACACATACAACTTTGCAACTGAGCAGAGCACATACAGTTAAAACAGAATTGCACTTGGTAGCATTTTTGCACTTGCCCATGTATTATTGGGAAGTTTGGAGATATATCAGTATTTATACTGTTTATGATGTAATACAGCTTATCACTGTTCCTTTAACAAGAAGATCCAAACACAAAGAGGGTGAGAGCAAAAAAAAACAGTTGCCACAGCTGAACAAATACATCAGAGCACTGGTATTATTGACTGTACAGTTGCTCAGGTTATCTAACATTTCCTTGATGTAAACTATGAGGAACTTGTTTGTTTTTTTTTAATAAAATGTAATGATAGACTCAGTCGGTCTGAGGATTTACATTATGAATTCCACACTGACCCTGTCTGAGTCCCTTGAACCTGTTTGTACAATAACCTACATATTTCCCCTCTGGCTTTGGCTGTCTCTTTCCTAAAAATAACACAACAAATCCATTTAAAATGACAATATCCTAGATTGTTTTGGCATCAAAATTATTTAATATAGTCTTCTGTTACTATGCTTTTCCATATGATCCAGCAACGGCTCACCAAGAGACATAACTGAACCATCTTGCATCAAAATGTGTAATGCAGCAGTAGCTACACTGATCCACAGCTAAAAAACATGAAAAATGTTTTAGGATAAAAAGTCTAAGTTATATGCCTCGATACACTATTTTATTTTTGTTAGAGGTTTGTATGTATACCACATGTGTGGAGTGTGATAATGGTCCAGGAATCTGGGGTTTGAGCTCAGCCAGGTAATGTTTTTATCTGTTTTTAGTGCAATAACAAAGCTTTTTTTTCTGTTTTTTTACTCAGTCTCAGTCATTATTCCGCTTTGTTTCTGATAGCTGTGTGGCACTAATACTTTTCTGGAGTATAGTTGGGCATTATTGCCAGCTAATACAGCCCGACCACAGTGATTTGGATTTCATGTTTGATAAGCAGGTGAAGATGCACATGAAGTACTGTCTTTACCACATAGTTTGTGAAATTCAACTGTTGACTATTAACAGTGACCACACTATTTTCTCTTTTTTAACATAATGCCATAACAAATGCTTTTTTACAATTTCAAGCATTTGTTAAAGTTTCCTTTTAGGAAACTAACTGTGTTTGGTTGGATTCTAATGTGAACCTACAACAATGACAACTCAGCTTCTTTACTTGAGTGAACGCACTCTACTACATGTACTAGAGATACAGATCGTAATAATATCCTACCATAAGTATCAATATGATGATGACATTTAAAAGTTGACCGAATATTTGCACTTCTTAATTTTACACAAAGTGTGAAGACTTGTTCCAGTTTAATCCACATTATAATTGTATTATGCATGATGTGGTATGAGCTCTATATTGAGTTTATTTTTAATCTGCAAATAATGAACATCAAATAAATGTACTATACTGCCAAAAAACCTAACACTATTATTATTAAAAAATCAACACAAACTGTGTTGTGATCACACCAACAACACGGCCAATAGTTGGCTTTCATCCTGCATCAGGTATTATTTTCACATGATGTAAATTTTCTTACATTCAGAGAAAGAGCAGCCTTTGCTCAGAAATCACCAGACACATTTTTAACCTGTTTCTGAATCTGAAACACAGTGAAACATACTGATGACTGCACTGGTTATTTGTTTCAACCTGCCTAATCACTATTATCAGCTTCATCTCATTGTGAAGGACATGTAAAGACACGTAAAGAACACACACCCTGAGACAAACTGGATGGACTAAAGAAGAAAAGACGCACACACATAAAACAAGAATTACTAAATTGTAGAATAAATAAAAGTGGAAGTTGTTTGTTTTTTTGTTTTTTTCTAAAATTCTTTGGAGCTGAAACTGGAAAAATCCCCAACATTGGCTTGGCCGGCATGTTCCAACAGAAGCCATTTCCAGAACATAATCATTCAGTGTTTGGCTGCCAGTGAGGAATGAAAACTAAATGAGTCACATATTTGACACTCTGATCTTTTACTACACTCAGAAGCAATAACTTGATTACAAGGTTTCATATCACTGAAACCTTACATTAGATAACAGTAAGTAAGTGCAATAAAAAGCAGTAAATGTGAGTTTTATTAAGTAGCCATTACAATAAAAAGAATGGTAGTATATATTAAAGGTAGGATGTTGTGATATTTCATCCTTTAAGTCATAAAAAGGTTATGGTGCAATCAGTGGCTTACAAGCAGCAAAATGTGTTTATTTACAGGCAATGACCAAAGACCTATTGATTGAACAGTAATGTTCTTACATAATCATTTTTCCATATTGGTAGTGCAGGAATGTCTACAACAGGGAATCTCCAACTCCTGGTCCTCATAAGCTACTTTCCTGCAGGTTTCCCAGAAAAATCTAATTAGTAGTAATTTGATCTGAAAATGGTGTGAACATGACCTCAGCATGACTAGTTTCATTTAGTCTACTCCATGACTTTTGCTGGGTTGGTCATGTCTCCAGGATACCACCAGCTGATGAGACACAAGACACATCACAACACATGTCGGATGATGTCTTCTGGAGTTTCATTCAAAGCACGTCATGTCAAATGTAAAATTACAGCTTCTTAAACTCTTCATCAAAAAGAAACTCTTACAAAAACATGATCTCAGATAAACAACAGGAAATAACAGGCTGCAACTAATTATTTATTAGAAAAGAAAAAAGGCAAAACGTAGCAGTGTGTAGAAAAACACAAAACCAACCAAACACAAAAGGGCTTAGAGAAGGAGGAAGAACCCAAATGTTGGACCTGGAAGCAGGAGGCGGGCTGATGTTGGGACCAGGGTTTACTATGCAAAATTCTGCTAAGGCAGGATTTATTTCTTTATTAGAAATGAAACTAACAAAAGAAAGCTTGGTGAGTAACAAACCTTGAAAAACGAGAAAGACAACTTTGGAGCATAAATACCGAGTGACAATTAATGAATGGGAAATAGCTGTGTCATGACTCGAAGGGTAGCTTATATGAACAGAGAAAGGGCCTGCAAAGCATCAGCAAAATATCTTTATTTAAAAAAAATTTAATATCTGATTAAAAATGTGCAGCGTGTAAAGTTGATTGTATCAGTGGTGTAATGGACAAACCCAGCAGCTGCATGAAGGAGGATGAGAGGGAAAGAGTGCACACTGAGGGCTTGGTCTTCTATGGCCTGGGTGCACCAGGGGCCAGGTGCTCTGACAAAAAGCAGCCACTCGCTGGGCACACCAGCCTATGTACAGAAAATGTTAGTACTCTCATATCAGCAGGGGCTGGAGCAGGAAATGAAAGTTAACTAAAGCACACAGGGACCGACTAAGGAAATAAGATAAGAAACAAAGCTAAAACCCACAGATCATGGCAATAACTTGATTTAATATTTTTCTGTATATCATTCTTTCATATTTTGGAGGAATTTTTACCCTTCATCCTTTTTACAACATGTCTTCACCAAGTTCATTTATACACAGCTCCCTGAATGTTCCACATAGCATCTTTGTCATTTAAACACTTTAGACTCTTTTCTTCTTTGCTCATTCTGTTGTAGATTTGATGCTGTGTTTGGGATCATTACCCTGTGCCTGGTATAGCCAAGTTTTAGCTGTCAGGTGGCCTCATATTAGACTCTAGAATACTTTAGTGTACAGGGGAGTTCTGGGAAACTCAATGGCTGCAAGATAACCAGGTCTTATGCAAAGCATAACCCAAATGATCACCCCTCCACCACCGTGCTCAACAGTTGGTGTAAGATGCTTGTGCTGGTTTGCTGTGTTTGGTTTGCATTAAACATTTTATTCTGCATTATGGCCAAAAATCTCCACTTTGGTCTCATGTTTTACCAAAGGACATCGTTGCAATTCCTGTTTGCTCAGGTGTGACTTTGCAGTCCTCATATTAGAGAGTAGACTTCCTGTTATCAGAGGTTACTGTTGCAGCCCTTCCAAACAAGTCATACCTGTTGTCCCTTTGTCTTTTTGTATTATGTTGTCTCTTATCTAACGCACACCTGAATGCGCCACACCAGCAAACTACACAAAATTCTGCTTTCATGGAGGTGCTCACACTTCTGGTGATCAGTTAATAAAGTGCATTTGATTAGCAGCACCTTGCTACCACTGACCCCTAAATCCTGTAGAAGCAGGACAAATTTACTCAGGTTTGTTACTTTTTGTTCTTTTACTTAGTTAAGTTTAGGTTTTGCTAAATGAATATTGCCTCTGTGTGACATGTCATGTGTTGTACAGTCTATCATCTCCTGAAGCATAAAATCTTAAAACTGAAAGAGTGAACTGCTGTACAGTGTACACAAATTTTCAAAATGGTTTACCTATACTGCAATCGGTTGATAGGACCCAGTATTGATTTGAAATAATTTATTTAAGTCTAAATGATGGGAAACTTGTCATGATTCACGGTTTATGTCCCTTTATTGTTTCATGTTCTGAATTTTTGTGATTTTTTGGTGTTTAGGGTCATGTTTAGTTCTGTGGTTTATTTTGGTTCCTGCTCATTAGCTCACCTGGTCTGATTAGCGCATTCATCTCACCTGTGCCTTGTTAATCTCTCAGTGTATTTAATCCATTGGTTTTCAGGTCCTCCTTTGCCAGTCCATTGTTAGTTATCACTGTTAGTGTTGTAGTCCATGCCATGTCAGCATTGCCTCCAGAGTCTTTTATGTTGAGTTTTGTTGTACTTTATTAAAACCTTTTTACCGACATCAGTCTGCCTCTCCTGTCTGCGCTTGGGTCCTCACCCCCACAGCTGACAAAACTAACATGAAAAATCATTTTATTTCAAGAACAGCATTGGTCAAGCTGGATATTTAATTGGTTTATCACTGATCTTCCAGATAAATATTGAGGTAGAGTTTGCTACCTCATGTGAAAAGGCAGTAACGCAGAATGTCCTCAGGACTGAAAGGCACTTGTTTTATAGGATTTGTAAATTTGACACGGATACATAAAACTGTAAAGATGGCACTTCGTGTTTGAACCTGTAAAAAATGTACAGCATTTTCTATGAAAAGGGTGTGAGCATGAAGGTGGGAGGAAAATGTTCTGAAACATCTGAGTCACAGCTTTACCTGTCAGCCAACAACCCCCCCCCAAAAAAAACAAAACAAAAAAAACACACACACACATCTCAATCTGTTATCAGAACTAAAGATGCAGAAAAACAGAATTACTTTCATGAAGGCCTTTCTACTTCCACTGCGTTTTATAATTTCAAGTACCTTTACTCCAGTGGTAGAATCTTTCTTTTGAGTTTTTTTTTTTTTTCAAACATACCCATGACCTGCTAGACCTGACCAACTCTGTTGTCCCAAAGGATCCTGATAGGTCAGAATCAAGACCACCTTCCTTGTGAGGTTTGTGTCCTTGGCTGAAGAAGGTTGTGTTTTCACACCTGGATGTGGTTTTTCTCACCGTGTTGCCATCTCTGCCATGCTGTGTGTGTCATGCAGCAACTTGCAGTTAGACACAAGTAATCAAAGAGCAAATTCTGATCTCCAACACTGAGCGAGAGGAGCTGCGATATATCTGAGAGGAGGTGACCCAGCTCTCACCCAGACTTGGTGTACTTCACATTCATCCTTTATAGTTGCTGGCAGATTAACAGCTGCTGATGAGACTGTTTCTATTGGAGAGGTGGCCATCAAAATGTCAGAATGGTAAAACTGAGCAATTGGTTTTGGAAGATGGATTGAATGTCAGGTGCTCCAAGGAGCCTTTACACCAAGCCGACAACTGACCATCGAGCACGTGTGAATGGAGCCAAGGGCAACACTGTGTTTTATTGTTATTGTGAATGCCTCCTGTCTTTGGTGGGCTCAGCAAGTAGAACTGGTGAACCATCTGTATGTCCCTCTTACTGATCAACATGCTGAATGAGTGCATGAGAAGGTGATTACTGCAAGCTAATGGGTAATTTTTTAGAAAAAAACAAAAAACAAAAAAAACAAGCAACAATTTTCAAAAAGAAGCCATGTTGAGGGGCAAAACTGAAGACTAACTTATCAGGACTTGAGAGAAGTGCTCTGTGTGACATTACACATTACTCCAGCATTCTCAGTAATGTGTTTTACATCTTCCGTTCATGTGTTGTGTATGTTCTACTGCTACATGGTGCATATTTCAAGTCTTAGATGGTGGAAGGCATCTTATGGTATACTTTATTTGTTTAGATTTTGATGCTGCAAGGAGACCCAGAAGAGGCCCTGTTATTGATGCTGACCATGACTGCAGTTACAAAGCAGCAGTTTCTCTACCATAAATCTCAATGCTACTTTTTACATTTATTTAACTTTATGTACATACATCTTGAACTTTTAGAAAAAGCATCAGAACGGGGAAGAAAGAAAATGATCCAACCTTGAAACAGATGGGATACAGCAGCAGAAAGACCACACCATGTGTACCATTATCTGATGGGTACTTCAGCAGGATAACGCACCATGTCAAAAAGCTCAAACCATCTCAAACTGGTTTCTTGAACATGACAATGAGTTAACTGAACTCCAATGGCCCCCACAGTCATCAGATGTCAATCCAACAGAGCAGCTTCGGGACGTGGTGGATTCTCATCATGGATGTGCAGCAGACAAATCTGCAGCAACTATGTGATGCTTTCATGTCAATATGGAGCAAAATCTAATGTTTCCAGCTGTTAGAAGAAAATAAAGTTCAATAAAGTTCATAGTTTCATAGTTATAATTGTTTTCCTGAGACTATTGCAAGCATATTTTGTGAATCATATTATGTGAATCTTACATTGTAGCTGTGTGTGATTGAGATCAGCAGATACATGGCTCATTTTGGGCTCACTTGAGCTGCACAATTGCATCTTTAGTTCACATTTTTCACAGCTGGCTGTACACTGTTCTCAGCTTGTCTCTGTTTTTGTGCTAAATTGAACTCCTTGCAAGTAAATTTTACTCTACTAAGATTCTGTTGGTCTGTCGTTCCCAATCTAAAGTTTATTTATATCCAACTGCAACACCTTGTCAAATGCATGCCACCAAGAACTAAGCCAGTTCTGAAGGCAAAAGATAGTTTAATCTGGTATTAGTAACGTTGACCTAATAAAGTGGCCAGCAGGTTTAGATGCCGTCCCTTTGAAAGGCAAGCTGCTTCATTCACCTCCCAGCTTATTCTCTGGCTGTGACAGGAAATGTCTAAATATTATAGAAGCAAAGCCTAAAGATTCAAAAGGTCAGAACATTTTTTAATCATTTTATTCTGTCAAAATTTGACTACACTGAGTTTTCTCTGTGATCTTGAATCAGCTCAGGGTTTCGCCATCATTTACCTCCCCTTCCAGCCTGCTTAAGGAAAACTGCTGTCAAGTCATCACAAGATGTGTACTGAAAGTTAATAGGCTCCCTTAAGTCACATGATCACAACATGACACTCACCTTGTGATTCTTAGAACATGGAAACCTTTGGTCGCTATGACAACAGCTGATATTTTGTGTCTCAGTGCACAATCGAGACGTCTGTAGCTGTGACTGTGAACAGGATGCTTTTACTCAGAGGAATCACTCGCATCCAACCAGCAGCCTGAACTTATGTAACACTGCACCAGTAACATAGCTCACATGCTTGTACATGCACACAAACATGTACACACACTGAAAATCATGTCTATGTTGCAAATCAAATTCACTTCTTGTTATTCAGTAAAACCTTTCAGTGGTGGTGACATTGGTGGCATTCAGAGAAAGGAGCTAAATTTGTTCTCTACCCAGCTTTTATGGCGATTGAATCTATATTATATAACAGCCTCAGCCACACCTACACATGGGCTTTTTCCAGTCCAACATCGTGGCAAAGCACAGCGCCACAATATATGTAATCAAGGTGTGAAAAGTATGTACACAAATGATGCATATTAGTGACTCAGAAAGGAATAACTGCATTAGACTGAGGCTCCTTCGTGGCAATAATAAACATAGCATAAAAAGTATGTTATTTGTTTCTGGTTGATTATTTCTCCCCCTTTAATAATGCCAGGTGATGTTGTAACATACATAGTTGGAAAGCTTGATTAGTCACCTTTACAACTAGAAATAACTTGTAAGGAAAATTTCCATCTGTGTAAAAAGTGCACCGCCCTGCGGCTGCTGCCTCAGTCTGCCTGTTTGTGTTTATATGTTTTTATTGTCTACTATTGGATGTGTTGTACTGGAAGACATTTCGTTACACTTGTGTAATGACAATAAAGCTAAGTTCAAGTTCTGTGGAATGAGCAAGTAAACTAAGAACTAAACAACTACAAAACAACAACTAAATTAAGCAGTGAAACATGTGGATAGTGACCCCCCAAAATGTGCCAGAACACCCTGAAATATTCTCCTGTTGGTATTTGTTCTTGTTATGAGCTTCAGGTGCTACCAGGTGTGCTTCAGTTACAGTTGCATGACCATTGATAGAAACAGAAATTGATGGACAGGCATATCAGAACAAGATTGAGGACCCAGTGGTGATCCCATATTTCCAATCTTATTTATACATCCAGGAAAAGGTGAGATTGATTCTGATGTTAGACGAAGACGATGGCTATAGTATCTGATGTTCCAAAAACCCTGGTCTCCTACTCCACACAAGTTACAGTCCTCACCTTCAAAGATGTTTTCCAAAAATAATTTAATTTTATTGTGTCAAAAGCAGCTTTTTCAGTGTGGACGACTGGCAAAAACACATAGAAAATCACTGGTTATCATAAAAGCCCTGTTTATTTATTGCACAGGTCCTTAATTTGCCATTTAGAAATAATTTCTAATTCTCCAAACTGAATGGCCCATTTATTAAAACTATAAAGAATAATAAAATATCTACTGGCATTCATTAAGATGCTGCAGTTTTCCTCTGCGTTCCAGCGACTAAGTGCTACCTGCCTCGCTTCAAACAGGCTGAGAAATTTAGATCACAGGCAGGTGTTTTCTCATTATTACTCACGTATGACAAATGGGACCTCAGTTCTCAGTAGGGTTGGTGCTGCAGAGACATTTTCCCACACAGACAGTAGGTTATTAACAGTGATGGTATTTCTGGAATTTACCTCACTGTACGAACAGTACAGTTAATCCTCATAAAAAGAAGATTTAAGTGGAGGAGGGGGTAATAGGAAGCGACGGGGTTGTGTGTGCGTAGGGGTGTTAGTATTACAGGGTCAAACAGGTCAGAAGAAGAATAATAAAGGGAGCCAATATCCATACAGAGAATTCACGGTGGGGACGTTGGGAATCATGAAAGGGGGAGAAAAGAAGAGGATGAGAGAAGAGAAAAGGTGGATTGTTAATATTATATTTTATATCTGAATAAGTTAGATTTCTTCCATCCATTTGCAACACCCTCTATGTATGGAGCGAAGCTATGGGCAGAGAAGCAGACCAAGGTAAGGAAGAAAACAGGGAGTCAACCTGTCCAGAAATTTTAGAAAATTAGATTTATGAGGGGTAGACAGACTTGGCTGACCCAGGCAAGACTGATGTGCAACAATCCTGAGGTTGTTTCAGCCACTTCATGGTACGAGTTAAAAATGTCTTTTGTGGTGGTTCCGTTACCCTGGACTGCACAGCTTTTTCTAGCGGTTAAAAGGATAATCTATTCACAATAAAAGTAAGCACCTCTGTTCTGAATATACTCTCATATGTAAAGCTGCATTTTCAGTTCCAGCTTGATCTGTGACTCTAAGTGTGTTTTGGAAAAAGTGGAAAGGTTACTTCATTTTTCCATTTTGAGGGGGACATTACAAGCATGTGTTACATACCTACAGTAGACGCTAGCTACGGGATCTACTTTATTTCCAGAGGCCTAATATTATTGAGCTGCTATGCCAGCAGTGTGGATTTATTACATATCCAGACACCAGTATGGACAGAAAAACAAGTGTTTCCATATATAAACTTTTACATCTTCATGTCTGCTGTGCAGAAAAAAAATAAAAAAAAAAAATACAAAAATAAAGTTTTTCATGTCACATTTTTATTTGTCATAAAGAAACAGCATCACTGATACAAAAAAAAAAAAACCAAAAACAAAAAAACAAAACAAAACAAAAAAAGAACAAACAAACATCCACTTTGGGTAAATTACAAATCTGAATGTTTAGTCACATGGAGCAAAGACACTGAGCCAGTGCTTCTCCACAGATGAGGGTCCATAGAAAAATAAGGCAGGTGGTTTAGTACACCCTCTCTCTATACACGGTCGGCCTTAGGTGAGTATTTGTCCGCTTTACAAATCCACAAGAAGGCTTCTCGTCTGCACCTCAATACACGTCAGTATGTGGCAGCCTGGCTCAATTATGCACAAGAAAGAGATATGAAGTTATCCAAAACTGTGGGACAGACGCATCCAGACCAAATACCTGAGAAACTCAGTGAGTCAGTGTGTAGTGTGGAAAGTATCCACCTTTCGTCGTAAGGTGACCTTTTCTCTTTTAGAAAGATGAAACCAAGACTAAACCAGATTAATAAAGTCACAGCCTAACATTTGTTAAATAAATTTAGAGAATGAAACTGAGATCATCATCGAACATTCATCGTGAGTACCCTTCAATCGTGAAGCCTGCTGACTTTAATGGACAGCAATCAGCTTTAATTCAAGTATCATGCAAAGAAAACCTCAACAAAACTGGGTTTTAAAAGATGTTTCTATTACAGCACTGATACACAACAGGTCACTGCAAGACACCAACTACAGCTGTTTATAACTGTAGAAATGGTTTACAAATAAGGTCTTCATGCACTTTTTCTCTTAATTATGATGTGAAAGTTGAATTTGGATGCTCTCCAGCTTATTCATAGCTTAATTTCAACCCAGTTTATATAAAAGAGGAGCCAGTAAGTGTCAGAAATTTAACTGTCTTATTTCTGACACTTGTGGAAAAGCGTGTTGAGAAGTTGGCTCTTGATTAAATGCACCATGATATGAGAAGTTCATATTACAACAAGAAAATAGATGTACAGGGAACGATTTTTCTACAAATATACAAGCATCAAATGAAGAAGAAAAAAACAAACTACTGTCATACAGCAAAAGAGGGAAAAGATCTAATACACATACATATTTATATATAATATATATACTAAAACAAACACTGGATCGTAGAAGACGTCTAGCGTACAATCTCCAAACAACCCACTCAGAGGCGATGAGTCTCAGTGTACCATAAACAAAGATTATTTACAGAGCATATACAATTGTCCAAAAAGACCATGTTTGTAGTCCAGAGACATGCACATAATACGTTATTTCATTTGAAATATCTGTTTCACGTACTTAAATCCACAAAGGATCTATAATGTTGTCCACTTTGGCTGGATGTATTCATAGCATGCAACGGCACACAGATAGATGTGAAACAAGTCAAATCTGAGGTTCTGCTGTCATCAAATATACTACAAAAGGCACCCGGATTAAAGGCCAAACGTGATGAAAATGAAGAATCCAAAAGGCACAATTTAAAACATGTAATTGTTTTCATTTTATCCCATTTATCCTATTCAAAATTTAGACAATAGGCATTGAAACATGTTTAAATGTGGATGATTTTGAAATTCCTTACAGTAAGTCCTCTGAAATGATCTGTCTGCCATTTTTTTCAAGCCACTGCTCTTTAAATGAATCATTTAAATGATAAAATGAATTGACATGAGATTAGCATTCCCATTCATGCTAACATGCTAATATGAAACAAGCTTAGCTAGGCTGAGAAAATATTTAAATTATATTGTGCCGTGCAATAATATTAAAGTTTTTGGCCTACATGAAAGTCAGTTTCTAGGACTTTTAAATTCTGGGAAAACAATTAAATTAAACTGACTCATCTTTCACTAATGCAGTAGTTCCCAAACTGGGGGCCCAGAGTTATACCGGGCGGACGCAGCTAGGTTAAATAAAACCTGCTATAAAATAATGCTTAAATCTGTAAAAGTACCAACAAGCAAATGATGCTGAATTAACAACAGACAACTGAACTACCACACTCACTAAACGCCTCACACTGCAGTAGAAGAATTAATCGTTCCCTATGCTACTAATATGGTTTTAACTATAATTAATGTGGTAACAGCCAATAAACTAAAGACTATTTCGTGGCACATTTCTTTGTAAGCATTGCCGTGCATGTGATTGTGGGATTTCAGGGGCTTGATATTAATTTTGTTGATGAAAATGGGGCCTTGCAGAAAAAGTTTGGGAACCACTGCACCAATGTATGCTAGTAGCGTTTATGCAACTCCTGTTTTTAAAGTAAAATAATTGGCTCTGTGAAATCAGTGATCACATGTAATGGGAAATTTTAGCTGGTGGTAATGAGTAAACTTGTTTGTACAACAAAACTGTGGCATTGTTGTTGAGATTCCCAACAAATTTCCAGGCTTTTTATCTTTTTATACCAAGGTATGAAAAGCTGTAGCGTTAGCTCTATATGTGGCATTTGCACGTGAGAAAATTTCATATAATAAAGTTATTTAACACACTGCAAAGTATTTGAGTTGGATAGTACAAAATCATGTTGAAAATGTATAAAAACGTCATTAAAATAACTTCTAAACGTTTTGACTGTTTTTAAAATAATCCAGTTGTATTTAATTAAGCAAAACAAGGTTTTAGAGTCATGTTTTGCTAACTAAAACTATAAGTAAGATGATTCCAAACTAGCTGTTTAGCCCTATATTAAGTGCCTGAAAATAAATAAAATCCAGCATGTGTACAGCTTTAAATGACCGTCCATCTTCATATAACCTGAATGACACAGAGCCTTAATAGACCAACTATGATATTATGTACAACACTACCTTTTTTCAGTAGAAACACTTGATTATGTACATTCATACCCTGCATGTTCAGATCCCTCTGTGACAGTAATACTGAAAGCACCGCTCTGCTTCATGAGCACAGACAGGATGAAAACAGCAGGCAAGGACAATCCTTGAGATTGTGGTGCTGGGAAGCTCTAGCATCAACGCAGCTACAAAATGTATGTGCATTCAGACTTTGGCAAAGTTTCTGATTGTTACCATGTTGAACAGCAAATTAAACAGAGAGAAAACTTACTGATTGACCTGTTAGCTGCTAGATTCTTTTTTCTTTAAGTATTTTTCATTAATATTAGCTTAAAAACCCAAATATATGTCTAAATGCATCTATAAATCTACATACAATCTGAAAAATAATGCTAGAAGTGCTTGTTTTTCATGGATGATGACACACTCCACCTTCAGATATCTTTTTAAAGTTCAGAAGACAGTTGGGAGATGATGTCCTCTTTCCAGCCCTGCAATCCAGCCACAGTTCCCAGACCTGCCGCAGGTGAGGGCTGCAGACTGTGTTGTCCTCAGTCTCTTCACAGCTGGAATTAAGGATGATGATATAACCAGAGGCTGTTATTCCTTCTGATTCGATTGTTCGAGTTGTTACATTTCAAAATGCATATAATGTTCTGAGTATGTGCAACACATACGTGGAGATTTTATGATTCATTCAATGCATGAATCGAGTGATGTAAAAACAAAAAGGTCAGAGAACACACGGGTTGGCGGGTTGAGGCTGGTAGCTACTCTTCCAAAAGAAGAAGAACAGGGGTTTAATGCTCACTTCCAGAACCTGGTGGGTTGTGGATCCAGTCAAGAGCAATAAGTGACAAGCTGCCAATCATAAAGATAATTCCCACGACCAGGAAGATAGATGCCTGAAGAGAAAGAGACAGAGAAAAAAGTGGATTTAGTGTTTGCAGACATAAATTCATCACATTTTCAAACTGTTTTATCCTCCTATGGGGGATAAGCAGAGAGCTGAATACTTCTGTTCACTTACCCCGATCTTCTGCGGTGAGTGCAACGGCTTGGACTTAACCAGGCGGATGTAAAAGGCAGCAGGTAGGATGAAGATGAGCATTGTGGCCGCAGAAGCACCTGCAACAAATCGAGTGGCAGTATTTCAAGCAGATGCTTAGCATGAATTTGTAAAGCAACTTAGAATACCCAACAGGATACAAGGTGATGTTGCACTCAGACATTCCTAGCCCCTTTTTCCCCTAAATACTTGATTTATATATATATATATAAAAACATTTCTGTGAACTATTTGGAAGAGAATAAACAGGGTGTTGTGGGAGGGTGGTGGTATAATTTACAACTTCAGTATTAGCAGCAGTTCAATTTTAACTCAGACACAATTTGCTCAGTTGTTTCCATTTCCCCTAATATGAATCAAATATTTTTCAAAATAAGCAAAAAAAAAAAACATTATTCACCCTTTTCTTATTCACATCCTTGTAATGAAAAACTTTCCTTTCTACCTCAGACTTGTTAAAAATTACAAATGTGTTTGTATTCAGCTGACTGACTTTGTTATACATCAACAGGTAAATGTGCTTATTTGTTTTTTTTTGTTTTTTTTAAACCAGGAAGATTAAATCACAATGACTACCGGGGCCAGAGGCAATGGTAAAATTATACATTGTATTGTTGTGTAAATGTTAAGGAAAGCACTTTTATCTTATTTCTTTCTCCCTTTTAAAAAGACCTGAAACTAGAGATGAGTATTTCAACAAAGTAAAAAAAAAAAGCAAATCTAGGGGAAGAAATATCATTTTCCCCAAAAATGATATTTCCATGGTACATTAAATGCAACACGAGAGCCAGTCAGGCAAACTAAACCACTGTGAGGTGGGTAAATCTAAAAATTTTAAAACTAAATAGTTTTCTTTTGCATCTAATCAGCAGTGGTCAGCAGATTTTTCATTCTACCTTTCATTTACACCACTGGCTGCCTTGTGATCTAACATTGAGTGAGTAGGTCAGCTGAAGAAATGTTCTTCTAAGACTAAAATGAAAACTTTGAATGCATCCCTCTGATAATCCTTGGACAGTAAAAGACTGATTTCCTGTTGAGATCCTTGACAAACTAGGCCGTGGTCTCACCTGGTGAATGGGGTAAGTGGGACACTTCTCAATTTCACCATAAGCAGAGGAAGATTAAGAGAATTGGCTATTTTTAGCTCCAATGTGTCATTTTTCCCCTAGAGACTGCAGCTAAATACAGAGATGCGACTAAATATTTGTACCATTTAGTGTTTGGTAGCAGCAAGAACGGAAGTATGTTGGATCCAGTGGTCACAGACGGCTCACGCGACTGCACAGCTGACACGATTAAACACTTTAAGCTTTTGTACTTTCAAAAAAAAAAGAAAATTGCCCCTGAACCAAATGTGCTAATCAGGCCTCGGACATATTTGTCCAAAACGTGGGTTGATTGAAGATTGTTTAATTTCATTTAAAAATAGAAATGTTGGAGTTAAGTGTCGGGACTGACCGATGAAGCCGAAGATGTCCCTGATGGTGGGGACGAAGATGACCAGCATGTTGTTGAGGGCCAGGATGAAGGCAGCAATCAGCAGGTGGCGAACCCAGCTGAAATCTCGACCGCTGAAGAGCAAAGTGGTGATGGAGGAGCGGATCTGAGAAGGCACAAAGAGTTCACGTGATCAGACAAATAAGTCTTTTAATATTACAACAAAAAAATGCCCGAAGTTCAAAACAAACTGAGAAGAGGAATAAAGTTGATTTTAGTTCACTTTTGGCTAAAAGGGTTTCATTTTGTTCTGATGAACTCATTTGACTTCACAGTTAAGCGTAATAAAACACACACATGATGTCAAAGAGGTAAATCAATGACAACAGTGTGTGTGTGTGTGTGCGTCTGGGTGTTCCTGAGCTGACTCTCACACTTGGCCACTGACTCAAGTGTGTCAAGTGCTACAATGCTTGTGTTTGTGTGTGTGAGAGAGAGGGAGGGAATCCAGCTAAGACGTCCTGTACTCATGAGCCACAGGCAGCCAGTTAAAACCTCCAGTGGGTGAAAGGTTGCAGGTATCAGGAGAAACTTGAGGCACTGGAGGCTTGCAGGCCACAGGGAGTGAGGTTAAAGCGCACCGAGCATATTCAGAAATACTGGAGATTATCTCCCGCGGTGCAATCTAAGTATGAGATTGCATCAGCCGGTAGTGAAAGGGAGGCGGGGTTGACAGCAGGGGGGTGTGGTTAGTCACAGTTGTCATTTAGTTTATTTATTTTCCTGCCTGTCTTTCTGTTTTTACCTGTAGATAAATAAGGGTCCTCAAGCACTTTAATCGGAACTAAATATTCATCTGAAAAAGACAAACTTGTTCCATATCTGACTCTTTAGTCTAACTTAGCATGACATTTAGATTCATGGCACAGTGGGGAAAAAGGAATCAAATTGGATTTTCTGCACTGCCTTCAAAAAGCACTGAGGTTATGTTTGCGATTCACTTTACACTGCCAAAGAAATGTCTTAACTCTTTCCCTGTGAGAGATAATAACATGAATTTAAGAGCATCACCCTTTAAAGTCCTAAAACCAATGCCCTCTGTCATTCGGCTTCACACTAACCAGAGGTTGCATAATTCAGTCTGCAGGGAAAATTCGAGCTTGGATGCTGCATTTCTCTCCAAGGCACCAAGCTTTTCAGCACCCGCATGTTACCTGGCGCAAAGCCTTTGGAGTTTACCGTGTGATATTTACACACTTTGAGCTCTTTACTATTTACCTGTCAGCCTGAGCACACACGGGCAGATTGGCCTGGACACATCTGGCTTCAGCTGGTTAGCTACACACCAGGGACCGAGGTCTTAAGGTCTGTCCAAATGTGTGGCGCTAAGTTTCAAAAGATTCAAAACTAAAAGGAAGTGGCAGACACTGTGTGGCAACTGTTAGATGAGTGTTATGTCTGCTTCTGTTTTGCTCATTTAAATGTGTGATGTTGACTGAACAGGATGGAAGTCAAATGAGAACTGAAACTTCATGCAGAAGGGTAAAAGTTACTTTTCAGGTAAAAAATATCTACAGGAAGCAAGTGTGTGTGACTAATGAAGAACTGAAGCCAGACAACTGAACTGGGGCTTTTTGACTCAAGTTCACAAACTGTACCTTTCTGAAACCAAAACAAACTCAGAAGCAAATGGGACCAAAACATGGAGCCATTAATGCAGCCACAAGCTCTCTAGTGGAGGCACTGGCTTTCTGCAGCATCGCAACACCTCTGATGGCCAAAGTCACATCATCTGTTGCGCATTTCAGTTTTACATTAAGAACTTCCCTCAACGTTGGGGCATCCGGCTTGTGAAACTTTTCAACAGGAGGCTTTTGTTAAAGCAGAACACAGGTCAGATGTCTAGTGGAAAATTACTGATATCATTTATGTCCTATAAGATGAATCTAAAGAGACAAAATGCTCTCAGACAAAACATTTTTATGTATTTGGAAGCGTTGGTTTGTCTGTCTGTCTGTTAGCAACATAACTCAAAAAGTTATGGATGGATTTTGATTAAATTTTCAGGAAATCTCAAAAAATGGGAGGAACAAGTGATTAGATTTTGGGGGTGATCCAGATCACAGGCTGGATTCTTTACCATGAGGATATAGAAGCTCTAATGGCAAAATTATCCCTAACACAAAAATAATGGCCACAATTATTGGCAAAAAATTTTAGAATAGTGCTTCTAGTTAGACCTTAGTTTAAGAAGAAAATGCTTTACACAAAGAAAATATTTGGTACAGTGGTGATGTTGGAGGTGTTAATCAGATTGTTGGCCACCCTCTCCTGTGGTTCCCATCTCCAGCCGAGGCCTGAGAACTGGGACATGTCTGACTCCACATAAAGCCCTTTCATTATGTACTGGATCCTGACAAAGCCCTGAGTGATCTGGCCTCTTAAAATCAATCCTTCACGTGACTGCACAGCCACACACACACATTCCCTCTGCTCACATATAGTGCTACAAAGCTAACGTTAATCTCTAGCTGAAGGTCGCCAGCATTTTCCAACAAAATGAAAAGCCTGGAGTATCCAAGATTCTCAAAGGTCATATGGAAACCTGGCAGGGCGACTGTGAGACTAAGAAGCTCTTTTGGTCCACTGCCTCACATGCAAAATCTTTCAACTATGCAGCAGTAGCTGTTGGTGTAGTTATGGTAAGTTGATTAAACATTCCTAACTCTGCACAACTGCAACTTTCTATTAAACACTCCACAATGGCTAAGACACCAATCAGTGACATTACTGCCTCACAGCAACTGTACTTCACCATAACTGAGCTGCGAAGCAGTCTGCCTTTTCATAGTTATATAATGGAGGTGTATACACTAAAACAGGCTTCTACTACACCCTCACAACAGAATTTGATTTGTATTTTTGTAATCTTATATGTGATTTTAGCAGTTTGAGAACATGGTTAGATTCTTCTCACTCTGGCTGTGTTGCTGCTTTGCAGTATCTCATTTCAATCTTGTTTCTCTGTCCTTATAAAATCTTTTAACCTCCTTTCTTATCTCAGTCTTCCTCCCTCAAACTCTCATTATTAGTCACTGCTGCAGGCCTGCACCCCTCACTGCATTTCTTTTTCTTTTGTATACTGTAAAAAGTCATTGCTAGCAGGACGATGGTCAGAAATACACATGAAGTGAAGATAACTTAAACATATAACCATATGAAAACTAAAAACAGTTACTGGACTTGCTTTGGGTAATTTGAAAAAACTTGAAGGTGGACACACAACAACCATGAATGCGTTCTTTCAAATTTTTGGGTCTTTTTTCTGGTTTATTGTAATCTGTAACATATATTTTTAAGAACATTTTCTTTTCCAGAACCCATAACTTCAGGGCTTTTAGAAATCAAAACAGTTCTTGGTTTGCAAGGTTTCTATCTCTTGCATTTACAATTAAGCTAAGAATTAACTGCTATTCTCAGAAGCTAGCATTTGGTTAGCTTGGGTGGGAGTTAGGCATTTTCTTTTATTCTGTTGTGTTTTAAATGACTTTTTCTGCCATGGCTGGGTTTATATACAGGGACATTTAGCTAAGAAACTGAATTACCAACATATATGGGTACTAAAAGATAATAGCTACCAAATGGCAATAAGCACAGTTATATGTGGAGGCGTCCAAGAGGCCTCCTGACCAGATGCTCAAACCACCACATCTGGCTCATCTCGATGCGGAGAAGCAGCAACTCTACTCTGAGCACTTCCCTGGGCTCAGCTAGCTTGCACTGAGCTAGCCAACAAGTTAAACTAGCTTAATGCCATTTTAGCTATGAGCTCAGCTAGCTGTTTTATTTTCAGCCATTATTATTATAATTATTACTACAAATAAATTACACTTAATAATAAGTCACATATACATCACAAATACATTTTAATAGACTGTTTCTCAGTGACCTATCACAATTTGACAAGCTGTTTTTTGATAGTTACTGTGCATTTTCATAACTGTATGGTGGTAAACAATACTAATATTGGTGTAGATATGGCCTGTTTTACACTCTGTACAGTTGAAAATATGGTTGTATTTGCAAAGATTAATAGCAGTCTTGATGATTACATTTAGTAAAATGATAAGATAGCACAAAATATCGATATTTTCAGATGAGCCTGAGAGATTAATCTACAAACAATATGCCTGCCATCACAGGCTGAATCGGTTTTATAAACTAAAATGAAGACATTTGGAGAAAGATACAAGCCTGTAAGCAGTTTGCAAGACAAGATATATCGAGGAATGCGCGGCCCTCCCCTGCCTGTCTCACTGCCTCCCACCCCCGAAGGTGGTGGTCAGTGTGAGGATTTTTCCACTGTCCTCTGTGAACCTGTAAAACTTCCACTGCATAGTTAGAAGGGGGCAGGGAATCTTCTTACACACACACACACACAAATAAATAAATAAACACAATTAAGTAAAATAAACAAATAAAATACCTCAATAATTTAAAATAAATAAACTTTACAAATAAACAAAATATCGAGTGCTGATAAATGTTTACAAATACACAGAATTACCCAAATGTATTTCCTGTAACTATGTGAAAACCTTTTGTGTGTGTTGTGTCACAGTGTGTGTTTCTGCTGCATCATCCTGACAGAACTGCTGGGAATGAATTCCAACAAAGGTGCTGCCCCTTGGTGGCATCCCGCTGTAACTACAACCATTTCAGGGAAACAAAATCCTCACACTGACCCATGTATGTGTGCTTGTGTGTGGCTGAAAGCTAAAACGAGGCAGGAAACTTCCACTGTTCCCGCAGTCAGATAAGGGACAAGCTAAAATTATCCCATGACCATATATGGACAGAGACGGAAGACAAGCACATGTGTGTGAATGAATGTAAGACGGTAATATTTGGTAACGACATCACATGCAGGAAGACCTTTGATCTATTATTAAAAGAAAGTGTGAAAACAGACTAATGTTGAAAACTTTTTAATAAAAATGGATGTGTTGGTGTAAATAAGCGGCGTGGGTTTTTACAACCTTGTGTACTGGGATTTGATATAATGACATAAGAAGTTTCAACTGAACAGTGTGTTCTTTTATACTAAACTGGCAGGGAAAAAAACACAACTCTGTCCATAAAATGACACAAACACAAAAAAAACCCAGACTCTACAGAAAACACACAACGCAGCCTGTGCACACACAGAGTGGTGGTAATGCTTAAAATTTACCAGGGAGGTGCACGTTTACATGAGGCTAAATAACAGGCTCATTTGCTCTGACGTAAATCAAATTATGTTGTTAAACCCATGGCATGATATATTACAATGACTCAACATTTTCTGGCTTCCAAAACAGTGTGTGTGTTTATATATGATGTACTTACAGGAAAAAGCACAATGGGAACAGTCAGAGTGACAGCAGTCAGGACAGCCAAACGCACCATCAGCAACAAGTTGTCAAACTTATACACTTTGGTGAAGGTGTGGAGTAACTCAGCCTCCACATTATCTGTGACAGATGGGAAATGAAGTAGAAATATAGCAGCTTGTGAGCAAAATATTAAGTGTAAAACTTTTGTCTGAGCCTAGAACAGATTCTCAGTCCGTCTGTGTAGCGTTGCTCTTACCATAAAAGGTCAGGTAGCCAAACAGTGCCGACAGCATGTACATGATGAGCATGGCTAAGATGGACAAGTTGGAAACGTTCTGCATTTTTCTCCGGCTGCGACTACAGAAAGGAGAAACACATCTGCTTTTAATATCACTTTAACAGGTATACACAGGTTTTTAAACCTGCCACTTCTTTGTCTTCCATTTATTGCGTTCCTTAAATTTTTTAAGGAACATACTGCACATTACGCTGAGATATGCCAAGTTTTCAGCTTATAGCTGTTTGGGAATCACCTTGTTGGTGCAAAACTACTATTTCATTTCTGTCAAATAGTTTTATAGTTGGCTTTTTTCCATATGCAACTAAAGAAGTATGGGCAAATGATGTCTTTGCAACTTGCTATTGGTAATAAAATCCTAGAGAAATGATGCAACTTCAAATGGATTGCTTGCTAAGTTATCTCTTATATGTAAACATAACATAAACATTCCTCTGATATAATGATTAGGTGCAGGGACTAGTCTGAATGAGTAAAGAAACAGCAATAGTCGAAAATAAAAAAAACTCAGACAGCCTCGTGAATTATTGCTAATGACCATTTTAAAGGGTTACAAGAAAGTCTGGTTCCTTGAAAGCAAAATATTAAGAAATGAGCTGTGGTTGTAGACTTGTATAATGTACAAATCTGGACAAAGACCATTTGTTTTATTATACAATTATTTAAAAGTTTGAATGAGGAAGTGAAAATGAAGGATAAAAGTACACTTACTCTTTCAGCTCACTGTAGATGGGCAGGACCTCGGGATGGCAGACAAACGCAAAGGCCAGGATGGGCACAGTGTACGCAGTCTGTGGTAAAAACAAAACATGAGAATATTGACAAATTAAAAACAATAGGGAGGCAAGAGGACTGAAGACAGTATTAATCTAAACTCACAATAAGCCTTGTAGTTTTATGGTGCCAGTCACAAAGTTCCCTTGATCAAATATAATAGCTATTGGCATGAAATGGTTTCTCTTACGTGGACTGTGTTGAGGGTTTAAGAAGGAAATAGAGCACAGAAGAATGCTTTCCTCTGCATTTAAGAGTTTAGTTTATAGTTTCTGATCAATTTCAGCTCTGGTTTTATCTAGCTGTGTGCCTTAAATGCCTGCAAGGCTTAACACGAGTTATTGCTTTGCACATAATTAAACAATCCTGACTCAGCTAACCGCAACTTTTAAATCAAACCTACAACACCTTTTCTAGTTTAAGTATGTAAATTGTTGTTAAAGACATAAGAGTTCAAGTAGCTGTTATCCCTTTATAACAGGTATAGATTAACCTTTTTTTTTGAGTGACTGACTTGGTCCAACTGGTACAAAGCACACTGCACATGAATGTTCGTCCATTAGGTTAGCCAATAAACACTCAAAGTATACTTAACATGTTCAGATAAAATAACAATGTTTTCTGGTCTTTGTCGCTATGAAGGAGGTTCGGACCAGTCAAAAGGTAAAAATGAACCCACTCCCTGTGAATCAGTTTAACACCTTTTGTCCCCATGGGAATCAAATGCTTCATGTCATATTCTTATCATGATTTATGATTATAAGCCCAAACATAACTCTCTAACCAAACACACTCGGGGCCCAGAATAGCTCCACCTTTACCAAACATGTCTTGGTAGACGCTTGGCATTCTGCTTCTGTTGAATTTGCAAACAGGCTTCAGCTTCTCAACTCCACTCCCTCCAAAACTTGGATTCATGTTCATTTTATTTTCATGTTCAAAGTCAAAATTTTTAGTTTTGTAAAGCTCTGGAGTTTCAACTTACCTGTGAGTTGAAGATAAAGTATTTGGGTGTGCACATTTCCTTGTCATCAGCGTGAGGCTCAAAGTGAACTCCAGTGGAGTCGTGCACACTGTGGCTGCCGGCGACTGCTGGGGAAATGTCGGACCGTGAAAAGTCCATCTGAACTGAGTTGTTGTGCAGTGCATACATCCCTGGCATGTCTGAAGCATTCATGCTGAGGTTGGACGAGTGGCCGTAAAAGAAAGGAAGAGGGCAAGGGAGCTGGGTCTTCTTGTAGATTACCTGGAATAAAGAAGTTGTATTATACTTTTACAAATTATGCTTGTAAGGAAGACATGATGAGAAAAAAATTCAAAACTTTTCCCACTTATCCTATTCTGGTCATTTCTGCATAACATAATATTAGATAGTGATTTGCAGTTTCTGAACAGGGCATGCAATAGCATAATGGATGTCTTTTAACTTTCATGTAAATGATGTCACTGGCCACATTTATTCTCTATTTTCTTTTATAGTAATGTTAGATAGTTATCTGGTAAGCTAAAATAATGAAAGCAAAATATGGCACACAGACCACCGTTCTGTATGTTAGGATGCTGGACAGGACAGGGTAGAAAAAAATAAATAAATAAATAAATAAAAAATAAAAAAATAACTTCCTTTTAATTGTTTATTTATTTTCAGTTTGGAAAACTGGAGAAAGCTGACAACTATTGAATAATAATTTGAGAAACATGCTAGCTGCCACCTGTTGGCTAGCATGTTTGGATGCTAACAACTGTTAGCTAGCTTGTTTGGTGGCTAGCAACTGTTGGCAGGCATGTTTGGTTGCTAGCAACTGTTGGCTAGCAAGTTTGGTGACTAGCAACTGTTGGCTGGCAAGTTTGGTTGCTAGCAACTGTTGGCTGGCAAGTTTGCTGACATAACAACTACCGAAAAAACTTTTTAGAAACATGTTAACTAACAGCTGTTCTCTAGCATGTTTGCTAGCTAGCAACTCTTTGCTATCAAGTTTACTGGCTAACATACTAGCTAACACTGAAATATCATGTCAAACCCAGATAATAGTTTTTAAACACTGCTCTACAGACATGGAGGTACATACATCTCTTTTTGTCCTGTGTTTTTGGATACTGTTTAAAATCAAATTATCGATAGTTTGACAGTTTAAGCATGGATAAATAGATCTTCCCTTTTGTCCAGTTCACAATTAATGTTGTTGTTTGTCTACTATTTGGTGCTGTTCAATTACAGTAGCTAATGTACATTAGATTTACAGACATTGTAATGTCACATTTATATAAAGCAGGTAAAAAAATTCTTGTCAAAGCTTCCAGAAGTTTCAACTATCATTGTGGTAATATTGTTTCAGAAGAGGAAATGGCAAGTTACACAAAATACTTCCTTGTGAGCACAGCATAAAGCTTTATGGTGAAACAAAGAAAGTAGAAATGCAAATGTGCCTCAAAAAGCGAAGTTGGTGAGAGCTGACTCATTCTTGGTAGCTTTGCCACTGAAAGTCAAACATCAACCTGTTACCTGCTCATTATTTGAAAATAAAAATTAAAACAAATTTAACATGTCAGATTAGCACATCCTGCCCCAGCTGAACTTACCACAGCCAGGAAGAAGACCATGCAGGAAAGGGAGAACCCACTGGTGTAGCCCAGGTAACCTACAGAGGAGAAAACATTAATAAATAAAAAACTTTTTGCTTTTCTACTACTGTTCTTTGTTTTTATGTCCGTTTCAGGATTAGTGACATCCAAATTAACCACCTATCATCAGACATAAACAAATTAAAGTTGTTAAAGTGGTTAAATAAAAAGAACAAACATTTTTTGTTATTGCAATTGATTAATAAAGCCATGATATACAGCTTTAGGTTTTAATTTAGTTTATAGGTCAGTGAGCCTTTTGATGAAGAGCCAGCTGAGCCAGATCTGACTGGTGCTCTCATAAATTACATTTGAGTGGTGAAGCTGACTACAGGCTTGGTGGCAGTGTACAGTTACAGCAATGTTCGAATGCTCTAGCTGACTTAGGGAAATGCGTGCTATTATTTAACAAATGGTTTGATAGCGGAACAGGGAACGAATGAATGAATGGTTTGATAAGAGCCGATTATAGATGGCTGCAAGAACATGGAAATCCTGAAAAATTTGGTACAGAAAATGAGGTGTAATTGATAAATTTTATCTCTCGTTTCCTCACCCAGATTTTTGAGCAGAGACAGAGGCAGAATTATTCCAACTGACACAAACACCACCAGGTAGTTGCCGTTCAAGTACCATTCGCTGTAAATAAACACAGCAAAGAATTAAAAATCCTGAGATAAAAAAAAAGGAAAAAAAATATGTTGTTTATCTTCAAGTACACACACTCACCCAGAGTTTTCTTCTAAGTGCAAGAAGGCTCTGATCACTTCAGGCAGCTCGTACTTCACTATAAAGAGGTAGCTGGACATGGCTGCAAGAGGACAATGAGGAAAATATAAGACAAATATGCTAAGACAATCATAATATTTTTTTATTTTAGGATTTTTTTGGAGAAGAGTTCTAAAGAAAAACACATTTAGGGACTACCTCCAATGTTTTGCATGATTATCGATATAAATGCAGCCATTTTTCCGGGCCAGCCGAAAGCTCTCTCCCCCAGCTTTTCATAAATGAGGGACCCTGAAAAAAAACAGGCAAGTTAATAGTAAGAGAAAGCAATGTAGGAGTCGGAAGAAACATGAAGGGAAACGCTACACTTTAGCATACCATAGCATTGTCGGTTTAGAATACTTATCAAAGCAGCATAGCTATGTATGCTGTTTTGATAGATAGGATATTCAATATTTTATTTAGCAATAGTTATTTCAAAGTTAACCATTACATGTTCAGTCTCATGCAGTTTGGGTGAAGGTGCTGGATACCAATAAGTTGATGCTACAATGTGTTTAAATGACATTACAACCTCACTTACAAAAAGATTAACAGAAAAAAAACTGTATTTTAAGTACAGTTTCACATGTTTAATCTAGGTTTTTTAGTACATTCCCCTCAAGCTTTAATCATATAAGAGATGCACTTGAGCAATTAATATAACACACAAAACTACCTGCTTGTGGCACCACAGTCTACATTATGCAGATGCAATTTCTGAGTAGTCTGGTGCTGAATTGATGGGTCATTTGCAGTTTTCTGTGCTACACATGAGAATTAACCAAGGGTTGCTATTCTAACAAACCGACAAAACCCCTGTCGTTGCTCCTAACTATTGCTAATACCTTTTTTCTGTACACTCCATGGAAAATAATGAACAGAATATAAAAAATGTGTTAATGTGTTGGAATTATTTATGGTGTGAGATAAACACAAGATAGTGAAGATAAGTCTGTCTGGTTACTGAATATGGAAAAATCAAAGCACCCTGAATCATAATCAAATTGTGAGGTACCTAAGATGGCCCACCCTTACTGATGGTAACCATTATTTTAAAACTATCCACTTTGGGATGAGGTGAGCTTACTGCAAGATAAGTAAACTGAAAAACAAACCTCCTTCTTTAGCTGTCATGAGGAGCAAATGCACAGAGTACAAGGAAAGGATGGCCACAGCAAGGAGGAGGATTCTGTAAAGAGAGAGAGAGATTTAGTTATCAGGTGAAGTCAATGTAAAAATCTATCCATTCCCTTATGCTGAAATGATTCAGTACTGACAGATGGACATTTTTAGATTTTGGGTTAAATAAGACACAGAAAAGAAACTGCAGCTTTTCATATGTGTGTCATTTAGTTTTTTTGCTTCATGGGACACCATGCTCATTCAGTATTAACTTTAAGATGTAGCATGACCTGTATAGTGTCAATGCATCCCTTTAATGCATTCCTCAGATGCCATATTTTCTGAAACCCTTTAATAGCTTCCAGCTGTATATTTTCCTGACATTTATCCTGTTGATTCTAATTCTGCAGTTTCTACTGCAATATTTCTACTTGTGCACACTACCAGCTCACAAGGTGGCCACCCAGCAGGCGCATGGACAGCAGACAGAAGTGGGGGGGTCGTGTGAGGCCATTACGAGGTGCAGGGTGACAGAGGGGTGTCAAATGTCAGAAGTAATTTCTGAATGCTGCTAATGCATGGGCATAGAGAGCTATCTAAAATGTTGCATGGCGACAGGGGGAAGGAGGTCAGCCGGCCCTGTGAGGCATAGCTGCACTCTATCATCAGCACTCATTTATCTAGTATTTTAATTTGTGATCAATCACCTGCAAGACTCATGCAAGCTGAAATTTCTAATAAGTTCAAACTACCATGCATCACTTTGCTAAACTAATGCAAACATTATCTCCTGCGCATAAAGATATATTACTGTCACTATACTTACGTAAAGAGAACAATGCCAGTGTTGGCCATGGCGTAGGACAGGCCCAGGATCCCGCTGCCCATGATGGCGTTACTCAGATTGAAGACTGACATGCCGAAGGAAGCGTGGCCGGGATGCTGCTCGGGAGAAAAGAAAGTAAATATGCTTCAGGAGAGCAGATAAACAATGAGATAAACCCAGCCTAACCCATTAAGTGTTGCACCAAAGTGTCACAACATTAAACCCCAGGTGGGTGAAGTAAATAACAATGAATGAACTTTAGTGTCTTCACTGGGAAGACTTCTTGTTTTTGTAATTACGTAAGATAAATAATTTAGTTTGACTGACAAGCTGAATACAGCAAAGATGTGACATATTCTTACATATTCTTCATGGTATTCCTCAAATTTCTTCTTCCTCATCATCCCATTTGACAGGAACCTATGGCTTTCTCCATCCTCATTTTCATCCATAAGGCTGTAAGGATCAAGTAAAAAGTCATTAGCATATGCACACAATAAGGGAAGTTTACCTTCCCCATGTGGTTATTTATCCTCCGGTCATTAGCTGCATTTTGTGCTGTGCTCCAGTGCAGCACAAGCTGTGATGTGACTTCATGCAGATTTTAATGGAATAAGTTGCTTAGACTTGTTTGGAAATGACCAACTTGAGTTGATTGCTGCATCATCTCATTCAATTTGCATAAAAAGTACTTAGTTACTTACTATGTTCAAGAATGAAAGATATAAAACATTAAGATCTTAGATGTTGACCTGTTAATGGTGGCCTTTTCTGAATCGATGGGATCTGTAAAGCGGTCATCCAAGCTTGCATTGCTATCATCATCCGCCTCCATGACGACCCTCCTCAGCTCCATACGATCCACAATTCCCGGCATTATGGTACACTCAACGGGGCAAGAGGTGGCCAAGTTCGGCTTTCAAGGTTTAAACTTCACAATATGACACGAAGAGCTTCTTCCTCGACCTTAGCTAAAGGTTGTTGCTTCTAAGAAAAGACCTAGAATGTTACAGAAGAAACATAAAAAGAAAGTTTTAGTGTCTGAGCTTACACTTTAGCTCACCAAAGGAGTTGCAATTTGCAGCCTAACCAGGCCTCCTCAAGCGTCTTTTGGCCTTGAGAACAAACGCTTTGTAGCAAAAGCCTTGCAAACCATCTCCTAAAGCGTAGGAACTCTATAGAAAGAGAGGACACACTTTTTCTCCAAAAGTCCTGCTTTACAAATTATGCAGTCCAACACAGCTTGAGGAGCACTGCAATGCCATCCCTTGCTGCCACTCTGTTGTCCCAACAATGATGATGTGATTAAATTATTTTATTCTTTGCTTATTTGTGTAGCCCTTAGGTCTTTGCAGGGACAGATAATGGTAATATGTAAGGATTTAATTTGTCCTGTGTTAGCAGGTGCATCCACATCTAAAAACCCTGCACTTACATGCTAATGTTGGTGTAAAAAGTACAATTCCATATTGTTCTCTTAACCCCAATTAACAGGTTGCTTTGTTCAGTCAGGGGTGGTTGACCAGTCACTGCTAAGAACAAAAAAGAATTAACTCTATTTTCCATTTCTCATCAAGTTATGTAAGCGGGAGTTCACAGGCAAGGAGAGCCTGTTTGACTCTAGATGAAAATAACAGAAAAGTGATTTAGTGTTGTTTGTCTCTCACACAAAGAGCTCTTTGACTAGGTAAAAGGAAAATATTCCAAGAGCTCCACACTGACCAAAACCCACAGGACAACACAAGTCATGGCAACACGCACATAACCACAACATAGAGTTACATGAAAAAAAGAGAACCTCTGATATTATCTGTTTTTAACTTTTTGTCCTTCTGTGTATGGCTTTCAGGTTAGCAACTACAATTAGCTCAACGACTAGGACAAATACCCAGGATTGTGCTTGACTGTATCTGTTAGGGTGGCCAACATGATATTTTGTTTGTTAAGGATATTATGAACATGCTTCTTTATTCACGTCCAGTATAATATGTAAAACTGGGGATGTTAATAAGGTTGACGGGTGAGACGATTTATCACTACAAATACAGAAAACATGAAGCAGAAACTGAATTATTTTAAAGTTGTTTCTGTTGTCTTGAACATTTTAGATTTATTTGACTTTTTAAATTAGTTTTAATCAACAAGTCACAAAAGGGTTAGGGTTATTTAACGCAATAATTTTGCCCTAATTAGCATTTTGGCTTGTTAGCTAGCAGGACGAGAACACTGATTTAAAATAAAAAAAATGAACAACTCTGATTTCATCAATATCCTTAATTGATCAATAAATATTTAGTTTTTTTAAACTATTCTGAACATTACTTCTGGTTTGTGAATAAAGAAGTAAATAGCTAGTTCTTTAGCTGACATACACCTAGCTATGTTCACCAGCTAACTGTCGCTAACAATAGCTAACTGGGTCTGTGCTACATGGTGTTGCTAGACTGGTACACAGTCATATTTTTCTCTTGATAATTAACCTATAATACAAATGAGAATGAACAAGAGTGAAAGTCCAGGGAGGGAAAAACAGCCTAACCAAAATGGAAATAATTATAGTAAAAAATATAAATTGTAATTGCGCTGTTGTGCTAACAATTTGGTATAGTAGTGCTAAGGTGGAACATTTTTATAAACATCTGATCAGTTAAATCAATTAACTGAAAATATGTTGTTTTGTATGATCTTGGTCTGCAAGTAATTTCAGGTGCAGGCAGATATAAAATAACATAATACACATGTGCTTAAGGTAAACACCAGCGCCACCAAGTTTCTTTTCTACTCACAATCATTTTGTATTGCATTAGATAAAAGGTATAGTTTTATTATAGTGTTTCAAAAACATTAAACACCATCATGTGAAAGTTTTTACAGTAAACAATCCACCTCCCTGACCCCACCTTCACCTGGCCAAAGCAGGTGGACGCACAAGATGAAACATTTCAAACTTGTGCCTGTGATAAGCTGTCGTACTTCCTGTGATCAGCCAACGGATTAAGTGGTTGTATTGCTGTGAAAAAACACATCACATATGAGGGGGTCAGTTAATCTCACTGTCGCTTTTTACTGTGAGGCGTGCAGGAAAAGAGAGACGTGCTCTCGCTTTCTGCTGCCAAGTGGATTAACCAGTCCAACTGAGTTAACTTCATGTGCTGACAGATTTTGTAACAAAACCTTAGACATTTTATACTTATGACTAAGATATGTGCAAACTTTGTTTTGCTGCTTTATGTACTAAAATTAAAGAGACACATTTGCATTTGGTCACACAGCTGTAGATGGCTAATGAAGCAGCTAGTAAAATGTGGCAAATCCTTTCAACAGCTAAGCTGAGAGAAGGTAATTTAATTCTGTCAGGCTGTCCTTGGATGGCTTCAAATTTAAGTTACAGCTATTCTTTCAACTTCTTTAAAGTGAGCACTACTACTTCAATGCTTAAAATAATCACAGTGTCTGGTCACTGTAGATCTAGTAGATCTTTATTGACAATAAACAATTGCATAATTATTTCAGTAAATCAGATCTGCTGTCAATGATTTTCCCTGCAGAAACATGCGCAGAAATAGACTTATAGTGACTTGTACTATCAGAAAACAGGAAGAGAACAAAGTTATCAGTAATCCCACTTCTTCCTGCAATTTTTTTAACATTTAACAGCATCAAGAGCAATCTAGTCAATATTATCAATGTTGAATATATCTGGATCTAAAAATTATTTCAAACTCTAAGGCATTGCAGGTGATCTTTTTATTTGATTTGATTTAGACTATATCGGTTAACATTTCTACTATAGTCTGCAATTGTTAAGATAAAATTCAATCACTTTAACAGCTACTTCAAGTCTTGCATCAGCCAACTGATAGACTGATATCAATAGTATGAAGCTGAAGTCCAAAACTGCATACTAAAACACCTGAATCATCATGCACAACATGACACTCAGTTTTCAAACAAAATGATTGCATTAACTTACTGGAAGAGTCCTTAAAGTCGCTCAGAGTTCCTTATTTGAGTTTCTTTTTTGAGTAAATGAATTTTAAGAAGCAAGAAAAGAAGATAGCAGACAAGGGAATGATGTGAATGTGGAAGTGAAGTGACTGAAGAGCTTTTGTAACTCAGGTAAAAAAGCAGGGTTTTGAAAGGGAGGGCCTCTGTCAGCCTATGAGGGCAATCCCAGTTAGTCAGGCCCCTCCTTTGTTACCATAACCCCTACGCACCCGTCTCCAATACGCACAAGCACACACCAATGATGTCCACACGTCTTCCTCAAAAGAAAACAGGAGGGTCAAACCAGTAAATAAATATGACAGATCAGACTGAAATCAACTGTATGTGTCAATATAAGATACCCACTGTACCTTTAAGACATGATCATCTGACATGCCACAAGATTGGTCAATTTGTGCCAAACTATTGTGCCAAACATGTGTAAGCATGCTAATTCCATCATCTCTGCTTTATCTACTGTACAACTACTGACACACACACACACACACACACACACTTGCTACATGCATCTGCACACACTCAAGCAGAGATGCCCAGATGCCACATGGGGCGACTATCGGTGCTTTCGAGGGGAGGCTGTGCCGCTGGCTGACCAATCAGAGGGCAGGGCTGATGGGATGTCACTGTGCCCAAGGTTATGTTCATGTCAATATGAGGCTTTATCTCTGTTAACTTTGTAATGCTGTCCAAAAGCTGTAGCAGATGCAAACACATGCGTAAAGAGACAAACTGCTGCACCACTTTGCTCCTCCAATCAGAGAGGAGATGGGGATTTATGAGCTCTGTGTACCTGCTTTTGAGAGGCTTTCAAAAATTTTTACAGCTCAGATGAGATGCTATTTAAAGTGGTTATATTAAATGCAATCTGCTATTCAAAAGGTTTAATTAGAAATTTTAATTTTGAAGTTAGGGTTTACTAATGGGCTAAACTTGTCATTTATAAGAAAAAATCTTTAATTTTTTTTTTGTTTTCAAAGTGAAGCTGTAGCTAAACAATCATGCAAACATGAATGTAGTAACACACAGTTGCTTATTACTAGATCTTGCATTCAGCAAACAGAGGTAATGTCGCACTCATCCCAGTATAAAAATTACTGTGATGAATCTTCACATTCTCTATTGCCACAGAAAACAAGTGATTTCAAGTAAAAGATCTTTTCTCATTAACACTGACTTCTGAACCATGACCCTCCGTGTGGTTGAAGGGACTTTCCTTAAATGGCATATTAGCCCTTCAAGTGTGTGTGAGGTCTCCACGCATATTTGGCCAATCATGTGTGAGTAGAAGCTGTCAATGGGTCAATCCCATGACACAACAAGCAGATATGGGCTTCGTTTGGGGGGGCTGGGAGCCAAGCAGCAGCCAGTCAAAAGACTAAAGACCATATTCTGAGGCCCAATATATAAAGCTTGAAAGATATACTATTATCAGGCAGAAATAGTCTGAAGAAAAATGCTAAAAAGCTGCATAAAGAAAGTTAAAATTATATTTAAAATCTTTTAAATCCATCCATTTGTCATACTTAATGGCTATATTTCCATTTAAATTCAGATTTATATCACCTGCTATACTTCCAATACACCATGACTAAAATAAAGTAACAAAGATCTTGTACTGCGGTAATTATTGAACCACAAATAAGTCTGCCAGGAACAGAGTGTACCTGTTCTAACCTTCAGTTTTCCCTCTTACCCTCTCCCGTAAATGATCATTGCCCCCTCTGCCTGCTCTTTACCCAGCTCTCGCTTCATGTGCATGAACGAGGTCTTCTGGTTCAAAGTATTTTGGAAAATTTAGACATTTTACCAGCAGAGTCCACCTACTACTGGGCTGAACATTAGATTTGGATTGTTTTCAGAAGAATCTACATTTTGTTTTTCTTCCCTCCACTGATCAGCATTTCCTTACAACCTTTGGTGTGCTATACTTCTCTAGTACATATGTATTGGAGAGGGGATACCTAGGTTGTAAAATCTGGCCGTACTCCATTGTAAAGTTATAAAGGTTTTTCTAGTTCAACCTAATCTCGGACGTTGTTAACTAAATACACATTTCTGTAGCAGCAGAATAACATTTTGTAGACAAGTGGCTGTGGGAGGATCTTATAAACACCCCAAAAGTGACACTAACAGGCTTAAGCCCTACCTCTGATTGATCTAATTTTGTAAAGCAGACAGTCGTCATTATGAGTTGGAATCTGAAAGCCTCTAAATTAAGCCCATACCTCCTAACCTCATGGGATTGGATGCCAAATACCAACAGTATGTTGGTAAATCATTGGGCAGATGGCATATCATATGCTGTCAAACACTAAATAAAAAGAGAATATGTAAAAAGTTTAAAACATAGGTGAAGGTGAAAACATGTTTGTTATTCTAGTATAAACGTAATGAGATCTTAAAACTGAAAGAAAGGGATCTTAAAGAATTTCACAGGTCAGACGTATCAGATATTTCCATCCACTGCATGCCAAATCACTCAGCTCAGTGCACTTATGTACAAGGACACTGTAATTACGTAACATGCATCATGACACTTGTTCTATCTGGTCAAGAAAACCCAAATAAAAATTACAGAGAGTCCCAGAGTTTAAACATAAAATACAATCTATCCTACGCCTGTGTTTATACAGGTAAAAAAATAATAAAAAATGAATGGAAAACATCTTGCTTCACACTGACTCACTTACACAAATCAACTCATGTCATGGGAGCTGAAAATTGCAGCCTTAGTCCTGCACTAGGAGCCACAAACTTACTGTTATGAGCCAGTTTAGATGAATAACTGTAGCTGTCAGAAAGTAAAGTGCCTGTTGCAGAATAGATTTAAACTGCATTACCATCTAAAACGTGAGCATGAGGTTGCTACTTGCTTATTTAAATTTCATGTGAGGGATAATGTCTCCTTTGGACTGCTCCCATCAATGGAAACGTATTCTTTTGGGCCTCTTTCAGGTTGTTTTTGAGAGGAAAGGGTTTGGCAGGACTCAACACTTAGTGGTTGAACCCATAATGAGGACTAATTGTAAAAAACAACTACAAAACATGCCAAAAATAGCTAAAAATTAGGGATGCACAGATATATTACAGCACAATTAGCCAATGTAAACTGAAGGTAGGAGCAGATAGTTATCTGGTAGGTGCTGAAATCTGTTAAGTTGGTAACAGGTTTTTTTTTTTTTTTTGAACCAATAAAACGGTCTAAATTAAGAATCAATGCTTCCATCTCTGGAATAAGATATGGAGTTAATGCCTAAGGACTAAAAAAAGCTGATCATGATGATAGTTACACTCTGAAGCAAGTAGTTTGAAATGTAAAGTGACTTGAAAAGTTTACGAGTCTGACATGTTTTTCCAGATGATCTGCATTGTCTTGGGAGGAATTTCTCATGCATCACGTTGAGACAGCTCCCTTGTATACATTTTGCTCCACATACTGCAGCTCAACATTTTACATGAAACTCTCCACTAACATGTCATTTCAAGAAATCAGAAAAAAGTAAAAAGCTGAAAACATCCCAGCTGATTAATGTGAGTCAAACTCAAAATATTTGAAGTGATAATCTGCAGTACCAGTAAAAAGTTTGGACAGTGGTAAAAGGTTTATCTGGTATTCTATGTGAGAGGTGAAAGGAATCCAACTTGACTGATATATGACGCATTGGCACAAGAACTATTACGGTACTCCACAGAGAAGTTAAACCTCTTTGTTCTAGCTTTTCAGAGAAAGGCAGAATGAGGGCTTTTTCAGAAAAGGTGCAGCGGTTTATTTCTCTCCTTTATATAAAGGTACTTCTCTAACCTGAATACTTTAAACCAACTTCATACACTGTCAAATCATCAGACAGCTTCAGAATCTCCCTCCATACCTACCCAGCATCAGAATGCGGGTTTCTATGTCTAGATGTGTCCATAGTTTCACAAAAACAGCAGCAATCAACTGATCAGGGGTAGGAAAGTAGGCAGCCATTCTAGTTCCGACAACTTATGTCAACATCCATGTGCATGATGGTCAGCTTTTCTCCATGCCCTCCACTGTGGCCACTGACAACAAAATCAGGTGCTCTGACGCAGCTGAACAGCACATGTTATGTTTTCTTTAGGCTCTATGCATAACACATTGCTAATTTATTTGACCAATGAAGCAGCAGCAGCAAGCTGCAGGTTTCTAATGCGGTTACAGTTGAACATTTTTTTTACTTCGGATTTGTCACAGAAGAAGAAACAAATCCAACTTCAGTATTGTCATGTGACATTAAAGACTAGCTGGCCTTGAGTACTCGCCATACTGTTCCTTTTGAACAGAATCCTAACCTGCCATGAACCTTGCAGACCCTCTCTACCCATCTTATCAGTTAGTATTGATCTGTCCGTTCGTGTGTGCCAGCATGATGACAGCATCAGGTTTTTTAAACAATATGTAATACTTGTCCGGCTCAAGGTTTCAACCTTGACTCAAGGAACAAAAGTAATAAAACCATGAGCATTTTTTTTTCTCTAATTTTTATTGTGAATCCAGTTCCACTTTGACTAAAATGGCTCTAAAAGTTCATTTTGTGCAACTTCACACTTTCTTTTTAAAGTAATAACAGTTTGCATAGTGTTTTAAAGCTGAGCTGAAACTAGCCATATATTACAAAACACCATAATTTCATATTTTTCAGAGCTAACAGTAAGGTTCGAATACACAGGACACAGTATTAAATTAGCGGCAGCTTTAAGTTGCCCTTTCTGACATCATGTATGCTTGATTTCATGATTTTATTATAAAAATGGGTCAATGGGAAGCGAATTTAAATAGCAGAACAATAAAAAACTATTAAGATCTATTTTAGCTTAGCTTAGCACACAGATCATTAGTATGGTGAAAAAGCAAGCTTGATTCATACCAAAGCTTACTTATGGTAGCTGCACCAATGAAACTAACCCAGAAGCGCCCAGATGCTTGTTTGAATAAGCAAATTTAAAAAATCACAAACAGATTTTAATGAAATGGAGCTAGCTTTTAGCTCATGTCACGTCTTTTACCAAGCAAAAAGATACGAACCTAAGCTAAGCTAAAGCATTTCTGTTATATCTAAAGCTTCATATCTCTAACTTTTGCTTTATATCATGAACCAAAAAGTGCTTTGCAATGTTAATAACACTAAGAACAGTTTTTACTTTTCTTCCACTGCTCACAGTAAACAGTTTGACATTTTATGACTTTTACAGCAAAAACCCACCAGTTTGTTTTCTATCATACATCCTATTTAAACATCAATATAAATATTTTATGTTGAAGCAGTTTTACAGTCTGTTGTACACATGAATCACATCTTTTATACATGCATCTGCAACCCTCCCTTCATTAAGAAAGCTCAGCAAAAAAAATGAACCCCCACCTTGGTGACCCATGATCTCTGACCACCATGTCTGCTAAAGAACAGAAAAAGGAGTTTCCCCACAAGGGTCAAAAAAGTCTTGTAAGCAGACAAAGCTCAGAGCCAAATATATATCATATTCTTGAGGTTAATTCACTCTTCACTGCACAACCTAAGTTAATAAAGTGTGCAGTCTTGCAAGTAAATGTAAGTAGCTTCTTACACTACAGTTCATTGCTTTCTCAGGTTTCAAATGAATGTGTTGACAGCATTCTGGAAAACTGCCAAGTGCTTGTCCCCCTTTGTGCCAAAGCATGCCTGGCTATGTCTTTGTGTCAATAATATCCACCTCTCTGAAACTGACTCTACATCTGGCGTAAAAGTCATTTGCTCATTCACACTCCAAGTTACATCAGCCAGCACCAGCAACGCTTCAGCCCTCAAGCTGCACAGCAGGGTCTGACCTACATTTGTCATTCAGGACTCATAACAGCCAATGAGGAGCCAGGATATGAAGCCAGCCTCCCCCCAGATGACAGGTGTTCTGACCTGTGCTGGTATTCCTTCCTCACCTGTAACTTTAAAGTTACTGAGAGCCTTTGTGTGTGTTGCTAAATCAAGACTAGTCCAAACTAGCTCCTCTCAATCATGTATTGACCCAAAAGGGGTGTGTGGTGGTGTATTTCTATGCATATATACAGCCTACAGCTTGTACTCTCCAGAGTTTTAGGCTACAACCTGTTGTGATGTGACACATTTTATTTCTTTGTTATGCCGCTGGATACCCTCGTGTGCAGATTGCATATTGAAGGGAGACCGGTTGATGATTAGTTACAAGCAAACTTGCAACCACTCATATAAATGAAGCTTTAGTTATTACTATTGTCACAGTTAAAAAATGTCTCGAAGTTACCAGTACGGGATGCTGATTGGTTGGCTAAGAGACTGGCGAGATGGATTCTGTTGAGATTTTGATCTCACAAACAAACAAAGAAACAAAAAACTGTTTATAGCATTAGCCTTTAGCAAAACTACACAAATAAGAAACCAACAGAGAGCGGAGCACATGGTTTATTGTGCCTATATGTACTCCTCTACCAGCCGTTGGCAGGCTGTCATGTCTCTTCAATGCTCCTATCTTTGGTACGTACGCAACCAGAGAAAAAGTCTTTCAAGGTATGTAGTCCTCCTTCAGCGAGCTCTCCAGTTCCCATTTGCTTCATTGAGCCTCTAGAACAGTTTGTTCAAGGAGTTTTAACAAAATATTACAAAGTCTAAAGGTGGAGCAGTAAATGGTCGTTCCACTGATACTCAACATGGAGGTCAGTTAACTTGTTTCCAGTCTGTAAAGAACACCTGGATATGTTTAAAAGTGGACTTTATAGTTGCTGATGTTGCTTAGTGTGTATAAAACAGAGATAAAAGCTTAACTCACTGAGCTCTTCAAACCAATAAATAAATAAATCAAGTTTTCAGACTGCTGTTTAAACTTTACTCAACTGGGACACACCTTATTGATCTAGTTTATAATCCTTCTTAAAACAGAAGTTTGCCACAAAGTGATAGCCCTTCCTCGATTCCTGTTTGTGCTCAGCTTTTACTAAAGCATCATGCCTGCATCACTACAGTCACTATAAAACACACCCACTTGTGCATGATAAGAAATCCCAACTTGAACATGAATCTAGATGGGGCTTCATTTATGGAAGTGCTGGGCTATTATGTAATTACAAAACATAAAAAGGCAAACTGGGTTTGTGAATGTTTTGTCACTGTGTGGCAACCGGGTATTTTTAGCATGCAGAATGGCACCGACACATCCAAGTCACCACAAAAATACACTTGAGTCCAACCCGGCTTTGTTTCCACTCCTAACCCATCACTTTAACATGTGCTGTAAAGACAAGCTGCTCAGTGACAATCCCAATTACACTTTTTTTTCCTGGTTAAATAAAGATCACAAACAAATGGAGAAGAAATTAAAGAAGCCAAAACTGGTTCTGGAATGAAAGTGGGGAGAACGAGACAAGTAAGGGCACATATGAAATGCATTGAAACAAGTCTGTCTTATCTTATATTTGCAGAATCAAATAGAAAATCAAACTAAATGCACAACATAAGGAGGGAAAAACCTATTTTTTGGGAGGCTCAGGGAACTTTTCTGTTCTTGTAAATTAAATCAGAGGTGGATTTAACTCATAAATTGTATAACACTTTTCATCACAGCATGACAACAGTTGGAAACTGTGACTATAGTCATAACATATTTGTTAGCTCTGGGTTTTCTCTGCAGGCCATGCTCAGCCTGTTGTCTGCTGTTACATAAACCAGGATCCCCGTTTTCTTTCTTTCCTCCTAATCATGTTACACCTGCATTAATCTGTCCAGAGGAAACATGAATTTAATTTGAGCTGGACACTGATAATAATAGAAATTAAGGAATAAAGGGGAATTATCTCATATAGATAAAAACGAGTGTTTGGCGGCTACACCCAAAGGTACCCGCTCACAAAGCAGCAAAATGCAACTATATCCTATGTCTAATTTAGTTTAAATAAGAGGGTAAATAAAAGGAAACAAGCTTCCAAAATCGATTAAACCCACTCGACCATTAGTCCCTTTTTAGTTTCTCTCATTTTCTAATTACGGCAGCAACCTAAATGCCGCCTGCGAAATTAAAACGCCCGCTCCCACATCATCAAATATGGTGGTCGGAATTAACCAGATAATCACACGCAGGGTTGGCGGGAGAAAAACAAAAACGAAATGAGAAAAGTGAAGATTAAATGTAAATTTAAGGGTCTTACCTAATTTGTTAGAGTGGCGGATAACTGCTGCAGGCAGAGGAAGAGGCGGACAACTGAAAACAAGAGTTGAAGACCCTTCCCATTTAACAAGCAAGACTGAGTGGAAATTTCCATCTGCCATGTGATGGCAACTCAAAAGCATCGTGTTACAGGGGCGCGCGCTGCTGGGGGCTCAATATATTCTCCGTCACCCCCTTTTCTTCGTTGGTACTTTGCGAAAAGGATACATAAACAGCTAAAACTGTCAAACATCTTCTCGTTGGATTTATTTGGGGTGTGGATTCAGTAGATTTAAGTGGAACAGTTTTTTTTCCTCACAACGAAACCTCCCAAAATTAGCTATGTGTATATTTATTGTGGATAAAGAGGTTTGCTTCATGTAACAAAACAACAAAACAAATACTGATGGGGATCCTGTGTTTACATTCCGGGTGGCCACGTTGTTGGTTTGGAGGAGGAGGAGGGTGAATGAGACCTTCATTGTCCACTGTGTGTTTTTAAAGGGAAAGTAGAATCCAAATGAAGCATGGTGGTCAGGTTTTAAAAACATTTAGTTTTACAGATTTATTAGGATTTAAGCCAACAATATATATTTTTAGAAATATGTACAGCTTCTTATTCTATTAGATGATCTCCGTTTTAGAGGAGAGTTCATAAAAATACCCCAAACGATCAGCTTGATGAAATTAAATTATTCAGCATTAAATCATAAAATGATGCAAGTAATTCTATTTGTTTGTTCTGTATTTAACTGATTAAATCCAACTTATACTGGAAACCTGGGAGGAAAGCTGGTCCTTTAAAGGGAGCATTCTGAGTTTTGGATTATGACAATTAATTATAAATAAACCTTGCACAAAAGGTAAACAAATTTGTGTTTGATTATTTTGTTGAGCAGTTGGTACATTTCATTATAAGTGCAAATGCTTCTACATATCACAACAGATATTAAGTGTGTTTCTTTTTTATTGCTTTCTTTACACTTTGAGGTCATGTGTCATATGAAGAGTGTGGGTGGTTCTGATACTTTTAAATCTTGATTCTCTGTGTTTTCAGCCTTTATAAATCCCAGTTCTTCCATTTACTTGGTATTAGAGATGGGATTTATGGCTCTTTGAAGGGAGTCGGAACTTGAGGAGCTGTTCCTTTCAAAGAACCATTCAAAAGACTGGCTTGTTCTTACGATATCTTACAAAATTTAACAATATAAAAGAATGACAAACAATCAAAATATGTACCTCTATAAAATCTACTATACAAGATTGAAAAAAATATAGATACAAAAGGATAAACCTGAGCAGTCAGTGCCAAATCTAGTAAATGTTTTGGATAGAACTCGTATTTGTTTCCGAACAATATTCTCTGCCCTTAGATGCTTCACATGAATGGGGCGTGTTGGACATCAGACTTCTATGATGTCACAAATCTGATGAAGACAGTGTGGAAAATTTGTATATGAAAAGAATGGCTCACAAATGAACGGCTCACAGCTGTGACTCGGTTCCCATCGTTCATTTAAAAGAGCCGTTCAAAAGAATCGATTTGTTCATGAACGTCAAATCTCTCCTTTGTTTAAACCTGCAAAGTTGAACCTCTCTGTGCTAAAGAACTTGATCTCAAAATGAACTATTTGACTCTATTTGAAAATATGTTTAGACATTTTCAAACATTTATTCCCTCCTATATCAGATTGTAAAACACTGCTAGAGGGCTACATACATATTCTAGTAACATTCATAAAATAAACCAAAAGATTCAAATATGTCTCTTTTAGTAAACAGGCTAACTGTCCCACTTTAATGTTTCATATGTAAAGAATCAAGCAGATTTATTTGGTTGTTTTATTCCAGTCAAAACTAAAATCAGCTAAATTTCATTTGAATAAAATGCCAGACTGACCGCCACAAGTCCACCTATGACTTATGAAATGCTTACATATCGATAAGATCCGTTGTTCTCTGTCACTTCCCTTTCCTGTATTTACACAATAGAAGACGGAAGCTGACATTGGTCTGAAGATATCCTCCTCTAGCTTCTACCTTTCAGTGCCAGGCAGCAGCCACTTGGCTGTGACATTATTTTCTTCGGGATGTACAGTTAGATTACTGGCATCTCTCTTACACTTTCATGGTTAAAGAGTACAAAATTTTTGATTTTTTAGACGTTTTCTATATACATGATTGATTTGTTTTTCCTATTTAAACTTTTGCAACACATGTGGGTTGTGTCAGATCAGATCAGCTGGGATGAAGCTCTTTGGTTGTTTTGTTATAAGGCGTCCAATTTAAATTTTGTAGTTAGAAAATTCTGCAAACCTGCAAAACATTTAACCTTTTGTTTAACTTCTTTGCTGCAGAAAGGTAGAATATATATGTTTCAGAGAAATTTGAAGGAATAATTAATGTGGCTTTTTTTGCCCCCTGAATTTAAGAATGTGTGAAAATATTTCCTATAAACAAAAGTAAGAACATTTTTGTTTGGTTCTATTATTTCTCCTCTTTAATAGTATTAGGTAGGGTTGTATCATACATCGTAGGAAAGCCTCATTAGTCATCTTTACAGCTGTGCATTTTTGTAATGAAAACAGCTTAACAAGTGGGTAGTGCCACCCAGAAAATGTAAAAAATCCCCTGCAATATTCTCCTGTTGGTATTCACTCTTGTTCTAAGTTTCTTAGTGAAATGCCTTTTTTCAAAGTAATAAGAAAAAACAAGAAATTTTGGCCATTTTCCTCAGGAACCTCAGTAATCTGTGGAAGATCCACACACAACCACAACAGCCTGGCACCTCCTTGTCATGCTGATTATTTTGCTGTGGGATGTCATCCCAGTTCTCAACCAGGAGTTATTGAAGGTCAACCAGTGTGGTTGTGTTGGACACACTAGCGTATACAGCACCCCCACACTGATCCCTCAAGTGTTCGGTTGAGGTCTGGACTCTCAGTAGGCTTTTCCATCCCCTCACAAATTCTGGAGGTACTCGGTGATGATCCTGAAACTGTGGGTGGGAGTAGCTCCAGAATCTCATTCCGATATGTCAATAAATTAGTAGACTAACGGATGTTTCTGACTGACATATACGTGGCAAAAAACACATCTGGATGTTCCAGGCATGATGCCAAAACTAAACTGGTGAAAACTATGTTTTATTTATTGCATAACAAGAAACGAATGTGAAGCTCTCAGATGACTGTTTATGTGGAGGATGGAAGGAGTATTTGATAGTGTATTCCTACTAGCTAGCTATATGGCTAATGTTGAGTATGTTAACGTTCCTACATGAAACCTTTCAGGAACATGCCTGGAATCAGAGAAAATGCCAAAGGTTGACAGCTTGTATCTGAAACCATCCATGTGAGCGTTAGCCAATTTTGGCTAGCAACAACTCTCAAACTGATCCGGTTTAGCAGAACTTTCAAAGTCAGATTGTCGGGTTTGTGCATGCGCACGTGTATGTGCGTTCCTCAGGGCAGCCTGACACAGCATAACACGCTGCTCTTACCAGCGACAATGCTGTCATTCAGATGATTTTTCTGTTTTTCTATTTTATTTTATCTAATGTTTAACTAGCTATAATTTTTTTTTATTTATTTTTATTCTTTTTTTTCCACTTACTTACAGATTAACATTGATATTTTAGACTTCCAATGTTTTAGTTTTACATTGTTTTAGTTTTCCCAATGCAGTTGGTGAGGATTGAGACAAAACTTTTAAATAACATATTTTATGTACACGTGTGTGTGTGTGTGTGTTTATATGTGTGCATAGGTATATGTTGTGTGTGTTTATGAGTGACTTGGGGGTTTATGGTCTGGGGGATTTCATAGGTTAAGATGGTTTTTTGTTCACTATGTTTTTAAGGTAATGCACTTTGTGTTGCAATGTTTTGTATGGAAAAGTTATTCATAATTGATTGATTGATTGATATAGAAGCAGGGCCTAGACCACCACCTTTGGTTTAATGTGCTTTTGACAGTCTTTCAATCATGTCTGTTTTCATGTGGATCAGGTGACTGTGGAGGACATTGGACTACAGTGAACTTGTTGTCATGTTAAATCAAAAGCAGGTGGAGATGATTTGAGCCTTGTGACATGGTGCATTATGCTGCTAGAAGTAGCCATCAGAAGATGCTACACTGTGGTCATAAAGGGGTGGACATGGTTACCAACAATGCTCAGGAAGAGTTATTGTTGCCTTTCTATCATCTCCAAACAGTCTACCCATTCTCCTCTGACCATCAACAAGATATTCTCCTTCAGACAACTGATTCACTTCTTCTGTAAACCCCAGAGAAGGTTGTGTGTGAAAATTCCAGTAGATCAGCAGTTTTTGAAATACTCAAACCAACCAACAACAGTCCTAAGTTCAAAGTCACTTAAATCTCCTTCCTTGGACTTCAGCATGCAGAATTGCTGCCATGTGATTGGCTGATTAGCTATTTGTGTGAACGAGCAATTGAACAGGTGTACCTGACTGACCAGTGACTGCAGGTAGTGTAAGAGATGCTGTTTCCAGTTTTTGTTGAGCAACAATTCAATATTGTTGGTTGACATGTCAGAGAAGCTGTTATGATTTACAGGGTGTGATTCTATACTTCGTGTGCCAGCTGTACAGAAGTTGGCTTACAAAGCCCGGTGACCTACTTATCTGAAATAGAAATGCCCTTCATTTGTTGAGTTGGTAAGAGTCTTTGAGCTAGTAACATAGTGGCACCACATGTGAAAATTAGTGTTTTGTTTTTTTTAAACTTAGCATTGCTCATTTGGGCCAAAACGTTTTAGCTTATCTTTAACAGTCCACAGGAACTGTTTCCAAAATTCAACATATTTATTATAAACTTATGACACAGGTTTTCATTCTGAGGTTTTTTCTAAGACGGTCACATTTGTGCAGGTGGGGCTTCAAACAGGAACAAAGCATAACTTCAGAGGATGCTAAGTCTTGTCAATGTTAATGTTTTGCATTAACAAAAAATGCTGCATTCAAACAACATGCAAAGCAAAAAAAATGGTGATATAAGCCAATATCACTATAGTTAGAGGCATCAAGAGACCAAGGTGGTGCTACTACTGAGGAAGTTCACCTTCATACACATGAGGGCTTCTCAGGTCACTCCTTTCTCCCATCAGTGGCAGAAAAGTTAGTCTTTAATTTAATATCTTAAAAAACAAGGAAAAAATTCACATTTTTAACAAACATGTGAAGGTCTTTTCATCTTGAATTCAATTTGGAATCTCAAATTACATTAAAGTGATTACAAGTGAGCCACTGGCTTATTAAAAACACATTGTTGTGTTCAGATAAACAAGAAACAGGAGGTAATATTCTAAAGCACTTCCACTCTCTGCAGGTATATCCCATGAAAACTGCTCTCCGTGTTATAATGAGATATGAACAGGCAGCTTGGATCCTCAGTCTCTGTTCAAACACTGATGGACATGATAAATTGAACTTGGAACAAAACATCGACAAAACGTAGATAAACTTCAGACTGGAACATACCTGTTTGCTCCTATTGAGCAAACCAGTCAAACAAAAGCTGTTATGCAACAGGAGCATGAACGAGTCAAATGGACACAGCAGCTTTCTGCGCTGGGTGCTGATTGATCACGGAGACAGGGTTTTCTTCATCATAAGATGACAACAGTTATTCAGGTGAGGGTTTACACCCTTTGATTAAAAGTCAGATAAATGTACAGTACATTGTGTAATTGTCCTGTTTTCTGGGTAACATCTGTGTTTTGAAAAACATTGCAGGATAAACAGTTCTGTCCAAGTCTAAATGTTTTCATTAAATCCCACATCTGTCAGCCTGATTTAGCATAAAAGAAAGTTCTCATATGTCCAAGGGAGAGAACACAGACCCTGACAAAGACCCCTCACCTCCTTCAAATGGATGTTTATCCAGATGGATGTTGACCATGACAGCAAATACAGTCTAAGAATAGCCTTGTGTCTCTGCAAAACACACACACACACACACAAAAAACACACAAAAAACTAAAGGAATTATTTAATTGAAACAAAATTACAGTTAAATTAAAGACTTATTAAATGATGCGTGTATGTTTCAGATATGGGAGGAGCCAGATGTTCTTGCCAAATGTTCCCTGCATAATAACGGATATAAACTAAAGAAAAAGTAAAGAAGTTTGGTTGGTTATTTCTTTTTTTTAACAATGTTTCTTTATATAAAATCTCATCCCGTTGGGAAACCTGGTTATTTCCCTTTAAATGGAGTCTCATTTGAAAGGAAAATGTATTTGTAGGATGCGCAGCAGAGTTGAATGAATTTTATATAGTGCTTTTACACAAAGCACTTTACATCATACATCAAAATTACCCAATCACACACACTGATGGCAGAAGGTGCACACCACGACCCATCAGGAGCAATTTGGAGTTCGGTGTCTTGCTCAGGGACACCTCGACATGAGCTCAACGGGCCGAGGATCGAACCAGCAACCCTCAGGCTACAAGATCACCACTTTACCCACTGAGCCATGCCGTCCTAATATAAGCTACACTGTGGCATTTGTGGACATAGCTGTATCCATATGCATTATGATAATGATTTCCCATTTCCTGCTATTTATAAATGAGAGATGCTGGTGCATGGCTGTCTAAGAAAAGCGTCCAACTTTTGTTTAAATGGCAGTAATATACAAATCCCTTCCAATCCTTCTGGGAGGGGACATCATTTTAAACACCCCAAACTTGAGATCCCTTGCCCATCTTTGCTCCCTAGAGACTCAGCCTTTATGGATGTTGCCTTTGTACCAAATCATGACTACAGTCACCTGTTCATATTGTCTGTTTAAAATAATAGATTTCTTATCTATTTTTTTTTCTGGCACTATGTTGCCCACAAATGATTATTTTATTTTATTTTATTTTTTATTAAGTATAGCAGGCCTGGAATGTAAAAATAGATTTGCATGAACAAATTAAATTAAAATATTTGACACAGGAAATTTCTAGGGCTCAAAGAAATAAAGAACTTGGGGCTGAATATGGAAACTCATTGGGACTAAAAAGGACAAGAAAAAAGAGAAAGGGAAATGATTGTGGATTGTTTGCAAGCCCACATGTAAAATGATTAAATACCAGAAAATTTCATCCTTATATGCTTTGAAAACTTTACATGAAGCTGCCATTATCTTCTAGCATTTTCATATTTCAGTTGTATGTTTCAAATAGAATAGAAATAAAAAAAGTGAAATGACATCACACGCAAATAATTTACACATAAATCAATGTATATTAACTGTATACAATATTTTTCTATAAGGTTTTAAATCTGTAAACTGTATTTCAACATGAAATACCTGAAGTTTGAGTGTTTTGTCTTCTAGTCTTTCTGAGTTAATGGAGGGTCAGTGCTGAGGTATGTGCAATGAGGGACTAAAGGCCGGGAGGAAGATTCAGATGAGAAACCATCTAGCACCACAAAGCAGCGCAGACAAAATCCAGTAAACATGCAGGGGCCAGGCCATTTAGGATCTGAAACACTAGACTTTTTTGAAAGGTGTTTAAAATGTTCAAAGCTCAATAGATTGTTTCTTTAGACTCGTGCAATGATGGTACTAAAATGCCTCTCTTGGCATTTCAGGATGTCATGACAACCGTTACCCTTTCACACTTGAAGGTAACCAAAGGAACCTGACAACCATCTTCTCTTAAAGTCAGACTTTTGTTGAAAATATATTTGCAAACATTAAAGGGAGATTTTAACTAATAGTGATTTATGATATATTTTGTCACAGCGACATACCAGAAAGGTGGGGCTTTCTAGGACTATAAAACAAATATTGTGTTCAGTTGTGTTTACATACAACCTATAAAGTGACTGTTTTTACTCTTGTTTATTGTTTATGGGGAATATTTTGGAGGGTCTGTAAATTTTTCTTCATCACAAACTCTTTTTCTTTGAAAGTAAAGTTTTCACTTGTTGCACGTGATGAAGTTTCCCATTGCTCTTTATGAATCCTCTATGCTCCACTGCGCGCCCCTCTTGCCAGGGCGACAACACAATACAGCACGGCCTCGACATAATTTCACGATTCTTCCACTTCACCGCTCCAGCTATTAATTTCTAAAGCTTGTTACATAAGGAATTATGCAATCTGTTTTTCTGATGGCTTTTTAGGGCCCTGCTTGTTAACGAGTGGGCAGGTTTTTGGTGGCTGGGGCCGCTGTTGATGTTCATAGGCTCATCTCCCGCTCCCCTCCCTCTGTTGGAATCTGGCCCCATCGAACCCAAACGGGCTGGTTCGGGGGGGACCACCATCATGATGAACATTTGTCCTGAACATTTTGGAGAAAACAGGGGGACACGTGCAGTTTGTCAGTTACTGCACAGCAAGGGTCTTTCTAATGGCAGAGTTAGTTTTTGTTTTGAAACAGAGAGATGAATGACTCACTGGTGTGACATATTCTGGATTCTCTCTGCTTTTTAAAACTGTGTAAACTTCACATGTTTTCATTATTCCAGTTCACTGTTGGAAACCTGACAATAACATCTTTGCACTCAGATATCTCAACCCTGATTTAATGTCTCCATCTAATTCACAAATTTACATTTCTGATCATTCTCCAACGAATTCTTTCCCAATTCATGTTAAATATATTGGGATTTTTAGCAACCATTAGTAAGATGTTTAACTTCCTTCAGTAGCTGATATCAACCTTTAAAAACATAATTTGAGAAGAGTGGAGCCAACTTACCGAAACGGCCATTTTGGAGCACTCACCTGAACTGTCTGCACTACAACTCAACTTAATTTGTTCTGCTTTTCTTTATAAGAATTGGCCTTACAGAGTTATTGTTTACGTATTGTACCATGGTTTCATAGAGGTTTACAGCTGCAGGGATATTAATCCTGAAAGTCTTGTTTTGTTGTTGTTTCTCAGGTGAGCCTGAAACCTTTTATGCTATGTGCTATATTTATTTATTCTTCACCGATATCACATACACTGATATTTATACATTTTAGCAAATCTCACAAGTATTCCTCTTTTCTTTAATGTGAAAGTATCCAAGCAGACCTTATGGTTGCAGAGACAGACTCATATTATCATGGGTACGCAGAAGAAATCAGAATTTTAAAAATGTGGTGCAAGACTCAAAGTGTTAATCAGTGTTTTAAAGATACATAAGCATTATTTAAGGAAATTTATTACATTTTTTAAATTTAATTTAATCACTGCTATTTGGACACAAATCATGGCCACATATGGTTCACAATACATACCAGTGAATTGAATACTTGTGTGTGTTGTGCATATCATTTAAAGCAACACTAGAGAAATTTTCAAGCCTGAAAACAACATGTTTCTGATTAATTTTAAACTCCAGCTTTTGATATGTGCATTCCTGAAACTGGAGCTGCAATGCCACAGCACAACCTTAGTTTCTGGCCCGGAACCACAATGTTTTGCTTTACGGTTTACTTTGAACAACTAAAGATATCTTAACTTAAAGGAGAAAAATGGGATGATGAATAGATATAGTTTTGTTGTTCAGTAAGTAAGCTATTATTCTGCTTCATGTTGCTTTTGGTTAATTTGATGGTTTATAATCACAAAACAAACACGATTGTGATCATTTCTCCTTCTGTTCTGCATAGGTTGTAAAAGAGAGGGAAGCTGTAGTTTATTATCATTGGTCTTTTAAACTGTAAACATTACATTTATTGCTCTGTATTTTGACAAATCGGACAAAACACAACATTACAACATCAATGTGTTGTGCCATTTATCATAAGTTGTGAACTTATTGTTTTATGCAGCACTGATGAAGCCTCAGTTAGCTATCTTAGTCTTGTTTTGTACTTGCATGCATATGGAAGAGTATTAGGGCTACTGAAGAAAAAAATAAAAATAGAATCCTGAGAAAAAAGTCAGAATTCTGACTTTAATCTCAGAATTCATTTTTTTTTTATCTTCAGTGGCCCTAATACTCTTCCATACATGCAAACAAACTCTTCTGATGTAAAAATAATTGGGCAGACTTTGCACATTTTACATCAAAATCTTGGACGTGTGCAGTCTTTCAAAAGGTACTCACAAACTGTAAATAAACTACAAGTTGTTTTGTTTGCCTTTATGGTGTGCATTTGTTTATTATATGTTGTTTGTCCCATAGCATAATTACCCAAGTTTTATAGGCAATGATGCACAGTCAGCAATACAGTTATTGCTGTGTTAATGAGAGTACAGTTAGACAGCTAGTTAGTCTCTGTAGCCAAAATAAGACTTAGGCAATTATGCTCTGATGCTAACAATATAAGAAAGAATTGAAGTCTCACTCTTGTTCAGGCCTGTGGAATTGCCCTACATTGCCTGCAAAGATATCTTTGGTATTGGTATTACATCCCACCGCTTTAGCCAAAGAACAGAAATATAGCCAGATTCCTTAGTGATGCTTCAAACTGATTAAAAAAAACAAACAAAACAAAAAACAAACAAACAAACAAACAAAAAAATCAAAAACAAATCTAGGTTAAAAAAAAATCTGAAAATCTACGATTATTAAACCTGAACTGTGACCTTGGAAAACAAACAGAGTCTCAAATTAAAATGTTTTATAGTCACAAGAGCACAGTCATAGTTTTCACTGTTTTTTGGGTTACTGGACACAAAAATAACAACACAGAGTGCTGAATGGCACAGCTGATTGAACAGGAGTCTTCTGTTACAGCCGGCACAGGTTTGCGTCATGTCCCATTGCTGCATCTTAACCTCCATCACTCGGGCCATTTTCCTGCCATGCAGCTTTCCAATAAACAACTTAAGTACTCCAGAAATCTTAAAAAAAGAATAATAATAAAAAACCCCACAACATTAAAGAGGCAACAAAGTCCACATTTGAGCTCATCTCTAATTCTGTGTTTAGTTCTAAGAAAGGACCTTAGGCCTCCTTTCCCCAAGGTAATAAATAATGTGACACTTATTTTTTCCCTTTCCTTTAGAGGCCAGTGCAGCTGGTTGCAAAGCCTGTTAAGTAATCAGTATCAAGTATCTGAAACTGCAGTGGCTCAACATCTCTGCACAGAAACTCAGCAAAACTGTGAATTGTAAAATCTATCTCACACCTTTAATTTAATGTCTAATACACATCCATTATCCTGACTTTCTAGGTTTATATCTAAAAATAGTCGCATGCAATGTAGCTTAGAGTTCAGCATCTGAAATATAGCATCTAAATTTAACCATTCTTTTATAAAAATAAATCCTACCTGGCAAAACATGAACCTAGAGATATATGCTTCTGACTCACAAGCCATCAAGCATAATTTTCAAACCCAGAAATAACTATCAGCTATTTTTGTCCCCAAGTGACTGACAAAGGCAGCCTCCAGTTACCTTCACTTGTCACATGAACTAACTTGCCCACATGGTTGCATCTTCTGCCCTTTTTGAGCTGCTGGGTGGAACAAATGTTTTGTTCTGTGATGTTTTATTTGTTAGTTCGCAGCAAAGATACAATGCTGATGTTAAGCTGTTATTAGTAGCATGTGACCTACACCCAATGCCTCAATGCCTCAATGCCTCAATCCTAGAAAGTGAAAAGTTATTCTTACAGTCGTGTTCATGATATTAGCACACTCACACATTGCAGGTCAGCACTACAGAAAGAGACATGGCGTCAGAATGTTCTATCTATTATATAATAGAAAAGAATTGTTCCACTGATGTCCCTGAACACAATCCCACAAATGTGGATAATAAGCCCTCTGAAGAATGGCACAGATTTCCATTTATATTTCTCATATTTACAGCTTCATGTATTTCTTTGCTTGCATACAAAAGTGCCCAGCTCTAAGAGGCAAATGTAACTTGCATATTAAGGCTCAAAATAAACATTACTGACACACAACTGCAGCCCTTGTAATTGATCTTAAACTGCAAGAACTTTGTCCGTATTGGGTAAATATACCTAAATCCAGGATACCAGAGGCACATTTAATTTAGAAATTTGTCCACGTATACACACTTACAGAGGACAGTTATCTGGAAGAATTAAAAGTTAAAAAAATATGAAATTGCGCATTACATATTTTGCTTGATTTAAGTGCATTTAATAACATTGATCAGTATTTTGAGACAGATTGTACAATGTTATTGGGATCAAAGGAAAATCACTGGTTTAAATCCTATTTATCATAATGATTTGTTTGTCTATGTTAATAATGTGTCTTCTACGTAGAAAAGTTACTTGTTATATTCCTCAGGGTTTATTTGTAAGGACCATTTCTTTTCACTTTTAAACTTAAAAAAAAAACATGAAAAAAATTGTAAGAAAAGTTTTTTTTTAATATGAGGTCTTTATTTGGCCCTTTTACAAAATGTAACAAAATAAATTAACATTTTTTGGGGGGGGATATCAACCATTTATTACCGTGTGATATTTTAAAAATATTATAATGTGGTTTTCTGCTTCTGGGTATCTATTAGAGGACAGAAGACAAGTATCAGATTGTGTTCAACAGGATTTTGAGCAGTTTTATACCATAAATTGAAGTAAAATATCTCAGAAACAGTATGTAACAAATATGTCACGTCAGGCTCTTATGTAACGTCATCAGGAAATATAGAATAAGTTTTTACTGCAGAGCTAAAATTATGCACAGCTGTATCTTTCTATAAAGGTCAGTGATACTAATAAATTAAAATAACGTGTAACAATCTGCTATTCAGACAAATCATAAATGTATTTGATCGGACAGATCTTACTAACACTCATGCAATCTTACAGTAAATCTTGATTTACTTGCCGTCCAGTACATCTGTCAGTAATCTCAGTTATTTCTTTTACCAAGCTTTATCTTTTAACTTGCATGTAGAGTAAGACAGGTTTCTCAGATTGCATTCTTTCACCTGTGTAACAATGGTATGGTTAGGAACACGCTGACTCAAGTTGATTCTGAGAAACAGGCCTTTGTTATTTCTAAACTTGACTTCTGTAACTCATAGCTATCAAGGTGTGCCAACAGTTCTTGTAGAAAACAACCATTAACTCTGTGAGTGATGCTCCTGTTTTGGAGTCCCTTAATAAAATCCAGAACTGATTTTAAAATCCTTCTCCTTACTTACAAAGGTCTCAACAATCACTCTCCACCTTAAGGATTACAGAATAATAGAGCACTTTGCTCTTAAAATGCTAGCTTGATTGTGGTCCTTTGAGTTTCCAGGAGTAGGACAGGAGGCAGAGCCTTCAGCTATCAGGCCTGTCTCCTAAGGAACTTGCTCCATTTTGGATCTTGTAAGCAGACATTGTTTCTACTTCTTAAATGTGACTAAAAATGTCACCTTTTAGAAGACTCACAACAAGGCCAGGTTCAATTTATTTCAGATCCAAATGAAGAGAATGGTTTTATTTGTAAGTTTAGTCCTTTGCACATCTGCACATCATGCAGTCAGACAATGATTAGAAGCAGGCCCAGAGGCTCTGCGCTTAATTTGTTAAGGGGAGCTTCATCTCTTGGGATAAGATTTCAGGCAGTTAAACACACATTAACATCTTATGACTGCAAACTTGCTCTAAACATCCAGCAAGAAACATTAGCACTTGTGGGCTCATCTTTCTGTCATCATCCTTCGCTTTGGTCTGCTGTGTTGAGTTTGTTATGTAGTTTTCGGGCCAGAAATAACTGCAAGAAACCCACGTTCAAATTTTTCAAACCACCTCAATTATCTTACCATTTTTCCCAGCTTGTTTTTCCTGCTGTGTCAGAATGAGAAGTTACCCCTCATGATAATGTTCACACAAACAGGGATTTGTCTGATGGAACGTCATGCGCCAGTTGTTTTCACAAATTGAGTTGCGCTAATTATGCACACAGAGCTGCAGCTTAGGAGGACGAAATGCTCTGCTGTCATATAACCAAGTGGGTGGCAGGCTGGCTAGAGCCCTGTACTTTTCCATCAGGCAGCTGAACAAATGGGAAGGGCCACTGGAATTTTCTAAACAGCCATGGCTTATCAAGGGGAACCATTCCCCCCTCTCTTCTCCTTGAGCCTTTGTCCAGGCAGTCAAATGGAGGCTTTGGGGGCAGAAAAAAGTCCCAGAGCTGCAGATGACACACTTCTTGGGGGATCAGTTAAATTTGAGGCTCTTCTTTTTGAACACCTGCCTCCTGCAAAATGGGTCCCACCTCTTTGCTATGAGCATTATTTTTTAATCTTAACCATCTGAACTTAAAAGCTGTCTACAAGTGGAACCAATTAATTTGACTAAGCAGGAAATCAGATTGGATAAAAAGAAAAAAAAACATTAAAAGAATTTAGTCTATTCTACAAGATTTGAAGAAAAAAAAAAATCAATGAAATCAAACTAGGTGAAATAGGGTTCTCAATTTTACACACTAACACAGTCAGCTTTCATGTTCTGTACCTGGAATGTGAACTCTTTAACCTCCACCAAGCTACACCTTTCCCTAGAGACTGCTGGGTTAAGAGGGACATGCTGTACATGTGTGTGTATGTGACTGTTGTGCAGGGTTGTCTTTACAAAAAGCATTGACAGCATGATACATGACATGCGCAGTGGCTTTCACAGCCCACAGTTGTCAGAGCAAGTACACGTGCACACACGTGTACTTCCCTACTACTTCCCTACCATATGCATATACATGCGAACCACACAGTGCAGCTACACAAACACAAAATGAATGGGCACATTGTGTAACAGAGGAGAAACAGCATGTATCAGTAAAGTTTCATCACAAATAAATAAGCAGTCAATGAGGCAACCAGTATATAGTAAGAAGTCTTTTTCTCTTAAACCCAGTGTTCTTCCCCTCCAGGCCATACAGCAGAGCTGCTGTGATATGACTTTGAGACTTGAGTAATATCAGAACAGGAGCAGGTTTGATCCTGAGATTTCTCATCACATTTTATCTTTTGTCCTTTCAGGTTGGTCACATTGGTGTGCTCCCAGCGTGAGTCTTACCAGAACTGCCTTTGGGAAATGTGTCCATATACTTGAAAAGCTATTAATTGGGTTCAACAAATGAACGTGGAAAATCTTTCCTCTTAGATTTGAGCCATTGGTTCATTTACTCGTGTATGTAGGAAACACTTTGTGACCCGTTTAATTGTTTAAATGGTTTTTGTTTCCATATTTACAACCTATAGCGTCTGTCCTGAACAGATCATCTGCTTGCACCCACCTGTCAACTTCTGCAACAATGGTGGCTCTCAGTAATGTGTTTGTGGAGACAAAATGTCTCCTTTCTGGCTCGGTTCTTCGCTACCTTCTTTTTAATTTTGTTTACATTCCAGGACTTTTGTAAAATGGATCACTGTAAGGGTGGCATTTCCTGTTTGTGATTAAACTGGTGGTTGTTGGCTAGAGTTGGGCTCAGTTCTTCGGATCAGTCAGCATTTGATGTAGTATCAAAATTACCCAGAATCCTTCAGTCTGTGGGTGCTGAGCTATGCAGCCTTGTACACAAGAGTAAAACCTGACCGAATATCTTGATTTATGGTTTAATAACACTGCTGCTACAGTTTTTTCTTTTTTTATTATTTATATTCTACAAGTCCGGATGTTTTCCAGAGAATTTGCTGGAGTTCGCTCAAGTGGAATAACAGTAACAGCTGTAGTACCCCTACATTTTTTATATGTTTAGATATTTTGTTGAAAGTGACCTGTCACTTTAAGACATAAACAATGTACAGTATAGTGTTTTAATGTTATAAATAAAGAGAAAAATATATCTAAAAATAATCCCTTTGGTTCAGCTCAGTCTTCAGACTAAACACGGTTATATTTTTATTTTGTGACAATATGTTTTACCTTGACCACAAGTTTCTTAAAAGGATCATCTACTACAGGAACACCAAGTCCATGAAGAACAGGCAGTACAGCTCATAAATTGTGGGTGCTGCCCTGGGGCGGGATTCCTGAAGCTGGCTAATCATAAAAAGTGGGCTTTGAGAGGGAGGGCTTTAAAGTGACAGGAGCTTGAAAGGCTTTACACAGAGAATGAACTGAGGGGCAGCAAAAGAGCAAGAAGAAGACTAAAAAGGAGTTTTGCACTTCTTCTGAATAACAGTACTGTAGTACAGTGGAGTGTAGAGTAATTCTGATTGGTAGCTTGTCAAGTTTATTATCTTGGGAACCAGAGTAAATGCCTATTATCATGCTTTTATCATTATATTGTTTGTAACTTGCTTTTAAAATGGTAATTTTTTTTTATCTTAAATTTTGGTTTTTAATAGTTTTGTTTAAATTGTTGTGTCTTTTCATACTTTTCAACTCTATAAAGGCCATTGGGTTGCTCTTATGTGTTTAAGTGCTGTATAAATAAAGCTGAGTTTTGAATTGAATAATGTAATAACATAGAAATAAGTATTTCTTAAATTGATGACAGAGAAGGTGACAACAAAAATTACAGTTGTTTTTGTTCAGTAGAGCTAATGCTCTATGCCACTGATACACACTTTATCCAGCAGTTTCCAGCAGCTACAAGAACAGCTGCTCTTGTGTTGATTATTGGTCTTTCCTCTGCAAGATGAAGGACTTTTTGTGTTTGTAATACTAATATTTTTTCCCAACATTTTTGTATAATATTCTTTAAAATCCGTAAACTTTTTTTTACATTGAAAATGACTCAAAGCTATTTAAAGATTTCCAGACACCCAAGAAACCCTGTAATTTGTATACTAATTCCAACCAAAGTTAATGATCCTACTGGATGATGCAGTTGTTGATATCTATGGATTGGCCACCCCACACTAAATTAGAGACAACTGCTATTTAAGGAGGACTTCTGCCTCAGTGTAATCAAAGTTTTGCAAATCAGTCTTGAGTAAAATAAGTGTAGGACTTCTGGGTCCATTTAATATATTTGCTTTGGGTTTCAAGATCTTTGCAGTGATGCAGACCCCTTTGAAAAATAGTTACTTCTTATTATGTGGCAGTATGATTGGAATTACTAACTAATAACTAATAATAAAAACCTTAAAACTAGAACATGATGTAGCCTCTTCTTTCAAAATAGGTCAGATAATTTTCTAATTGCACCGCCGTCTTCTTACCTGTCAACAACAGAACAATTAAATGAGGATAGGGGAATTAAATACCAAATTTGTCCACATGAGGGCGCTATTTCCTTAATATCAGCTGAAATGGTCAGTTTATACAAAATAATTTTAGTCATGTTTCAAGCTGGGTTTTTCAAATACCAAAAGGAAATTAAGTTTAGTCTAAGATTTAATAAACACTGAGGAGATTAATTAAATAATCTTTCTTGTATGATCACTTAAAAACCCGGTTGCACTAAGCTATAGATCTTTAATAATGATTACTTCTTGGAGAGTAGTACTACACACAATAAAAAGGAAAAGTTGCCAATTTTAGTTCTTTTTACATGGACAGAAATCTGTGTAAATGTGTGCCAAAGTGGCCTAAAGATACTGTTATATGAAGAAATGAGGATTACTAATCCTAAGAGATAAGTCATTGCCTGTTCTCATAATGAATGAACTTCTTAAATGAAGAGGAACATTTAGTTTCTTTGCACTAACCTGATGAAGTACAAACTGAAAAGACTTTTTAGATTAAAAAAAGGTTGCCATGTGTGGGAGGTGCTGTCAGGTGGTTAAGTTTAAGTTTTTTTTTGCCAATACCAGAGTTGCTGTGCATCTAAACAAGCTTGTGATGTGTTTTATACTGAATGAAGAGACTAAAATAATGTGTTTTATGTAAGGCAAAGGACTGGATTAAATGATATTTTAAAATACCCTAAAAAAAAATCAAATGAGTGACATTTTAATAAAAATAAGTGCTCGCTTGTCCTGGCAGAAAAGCTCTGACTGCTGCAATAGTATATTGTTTTTAACTGACAAGATTATTATTTTTAAAATACTAAAAGCCTATTTTAATCACCGTCTTCACATAATTGCATAAGAATAAATCTGCATCTGATAAAGATCTTTGTAAATCTGCTTTCTGTGGTTTAAAATTGGAAAAGACGCTCATAGATTAACTTGAGTAAAACTGATGGTAATGCAGCTCCAGCAGCAGTAACATAATCAACATACGGTGTGTGTCATGGCATGCAGCACTCACAAAATACCAGACTGTAAATGCATCACTATTAAAGTGAATTGTTGTCACCTTTTGTAGTAAATGTAATTGATGGCCATTTTCAGTGAATATATGCAAAATATTTTCTATGCTTTATTTTTGAAAATATGATCACTTGAACAATTGTTTTAATCTTTGAGTCTGTTTTCTACACACACAAAAAGTGGGTTTATAGACTTGTGACATAGATTCAACAAGATGTTGGAAACATATCATGTGTAGGTGGAGGTGAGGACTCAAATGCAGATAGCCAAGGCAGGAGGCAGAAAGGTGCTGGTAACAAAGGCTTTAATCCAGAAAACTCAGGAACAGAAAACCACACATTACAGGGATAAACCAAAAGGATCTGACAGGGATGAACTGAAACCATCAGGTATTTGTACACAGAGGAACTAGCTGAGAACAGGTGAAGTGAATCAAAATCAAACCAGGTGAGCTAATGAGCCTGGGACAGAAAACATAGCATGAGGGAAACTAAAGACTGAAACAAAACCAGAAACCCTAAAGCAAAATCATAACTAAAGACAAAAACCAGAACTAATCACTGAAATTAAGAAAACACCAAACACAAGAAAAGAACCAAAACCTGTGCATCATGACAGAAACACTCCACAGAAATTTTGCTTTATATTGACATGACAGCATCACACAGCTGCTGCAGGTTTGTCGGCTACACATCCATGATGAAAATTTCCTGTTCCACCACGTCCCAAAGCTGCTCTACTGGACTGAGATCTGGTGACTGGCCATTGGAGTCCAGCGAACTCACTGTTCAAGAAAGTAGTTGGAGGTGATTTGAGCTTTGACATGAAGCATTATCCTGTTGGAAGTAGCCATCAGAAGATGCTACACTGTGGAAATAAAAGGATGGACATGGTCAGAAACAATACTTTAGGTAGATTGTGATGTTTAAAACATGCTCAATTGATAAAGGTTGACAGTGTGTGAAGTGTCAAATATCCCCTACACCATAATACCTCCATCGGATCAGCCTGAACCACCAAATTCTGACCCTACCATCTGAATGTAGCAGCTGAAATCTATACCTACCAGATCAGATAACATTTTCCAATCTTCTATTGTCCTACTTTGGTGAGCCTGCAAGAAATTCAGCCTCAGGTTCCTGTTGCTAGCTGACAGGAGTCTTCCTCCTGAGCAGCAGCTGCCTAGTTATAATCATTAAGTTCTGTTAGAAAACATTGTTCTTTACTGGAATTAAATTGTTGTACTTCTTTCGTATTGGCAGCAAAAAACGTGGGCTTGAACTGGACTAAACACACTAAATAAATTTGGTGATATATGCTTTATTTAAACCCACATTCGTACTCACAAAAAGGAGGTGGTGGTTGGCAAAGTTTGGACCCAGGGAGGAATGTATAGAGAGCTTTACACTGGTATTTCTAAACAGGCTTAGTAAATGAGCACAGACATAACATAGAGGCAGAAGCTGAGGCTTTAAAGTGAGAGTGGAAACATGCAAACCGTCTGTGCTTATACAAACTCTGTAGATGCTTGTTCATTGTGCTATAAATGCATAACATTCTTACAAAGTGCACAAGCTCAAATGTAGGGAGAGACAATATGTTTCAGGGCTGGGTATAGAAGAAAAACTGCCTGGAAGGGTTTTTATCCTCCTTAACAAGGAGAGCGGAAGCACAAAAAAGCACAAAAAGAGAAAATTAATAAATAGACAATAAAAACAGACAATAATCCTCTTCTAGCCAGAGGCACATACCAAACAGACAACTATGTATTTAGGGAGAAAAACAGTGTATTGAACTTAGTTGCTCAGTCATAATTAATTTAAAAATATAAGAAAAAAAATCAATGCAACACTGAAAAACATAACCATAGTCTTTCAGCATCTACAGAAAAGAATTTTATGAATAGAGTCAGGAAATTTGTGGAAATCATTACACAACTAACAAAGACTGCAGGCTTAAGAGAAAGCCTTCCCAGAGACCTCAGTACAGAAATGCAGGGAAGAGGTTCAGGTGGACAGGAAGACAGTGGACACATCTAAAGGGGGAAAAAAGATGTATTGATCTACATGCCAAAGATGCATCCAGCCTGTTAATGAAAATCCAGCATCTGTCATGGGGATGAATCAAATCTGCCTTTCATTCAAAATGTATATTACAAATTTGCAGACACATATGCTACAATCAAATCAATGCTTTCTTTCTGTCTTTTTCCTGGGGTTCATGGTTATTTCTGCAGGACAATGCCAAATCTCATTCTGTGTGACTAACAACAGCATGGCTTCACTGACAGGGAGTGTGTGTGACTGACTGACCTGCCTGTAGTCAAGATGTGTCTCCTATTGAAATGTTATGGTGACTCGTGAGGAGGTGAACCAGACAAAAAAAAGCATGAAGTGTTGTGGAGCTGAAATTTTGTGATAAGGAAGACTGGACACAGATGCATTATTTCCTCAGCCTCTACAAAACAAAAACCGGTGATGCAACACAACAGTAAAAATATCTCAACCCTCAACATTTTCAGGCACAAAATTTGCACAGCTGTAAATCCACAGGTAGGTAATACGTCTGTTTGTTGTTGCCAATATAAATGTGATTATGTCTGAGGGTGTGTGTGTGTGTGTGGCACCTGCCCATATCCATTAGTGTCAGACAAGAAGGGATTCAGAAAGGTGGACAAAGAGTGAATAATTGAATTATAGATTAGTATAACTGAGTTTGCAAAACTCTGCCAGTGCATGCAAGCACAATTTAACAAATTTTGCTGTTGTACAGAATGTGTAAGAAAGAACTATCCACACTTCATCTTTCTCAGTTAAAACAGTCTGGATTAGTTAAAAACTTACTGAAAATATGAACGCCTCATGAATGTGTTAATTTCAATAGGCTGATACATTCCAATTAAATTAAATTAAATACTTAATAAATCCAACTATTATCCAATTCAATAAACTTTATAGAAATATAATACCAATTAACTGAGATCCAGTTGTAATTTAGTGCAGGTAAATTAATAAAACATTACAGTGTAAAGTGGTATTTCATAGAAAGGTAAAGCCTAGCTAAAGAATGTGACATTCCACTAAATCTTTACTTCGATTCAATCCCCAATACAGAGGATGCACAAGTGGTGGGTGACGAGAAAGAAAATTCCCTTTTATTTGGTGTTCAAAGGCTTTAATTCATGATTCTGTGGTCTTTTAATCACCCTTGTGAGTAATAAGCAGTTGAAGCTGGCAGACAAATAAATGAGCTGCTAAGCCAAAAACCATCCAGAGAAGTGCTCTTCAAGCCTTGTCCTCAGCCAGCAGTCGGATCCCTGCTGTAGTTGGTACGAAACTGGCAGGTAAGACTAAACACCGGGGGGTTTCAATGCATGCTGAGTAGAGTTGAAAGTTACAAGCTTGAATAAAAGACTGAACCCTCCAAAATGTCTATAAGTGCTATCCAGTGGGGTTAGTCATTACAAGTGCAAGCTGCCAGAAATAGTTAAAAAATAGTGAAAATTGTTGGCCCTTCCATCCTTTATACATGAACAACCTGGCAGCACGATCCCGCTGAGAAGATGGGTGCTCTGGAAAATACCCAGAGGCCTGCTCCTTTGATGGTCGGCACCATGGAAACATTGGGTGATTTGTCTGTCACAGCGTCCCCTGTGGAAAGCTCATAATTACGAGTGCATTGTGATTAGGCTGAAGTCAGGATAAGAAGCCCCTTCAAACAGGCCTCATTCTCACTTCTCTCAGATAATGGGATTGACTCATCTTCAAAAGTGAGAATTCCATTGATTTTTCTTTTCTTTCCTTTTTGTTGTTAGCTATTGAACTGGGTGTATATGCACTGAATGGATCCAGGAGATGGAAAAATAAATCGAATGAAAACAAACAAACAGCTGTTGCTGCTTCAAACTTGTTGCGTACACCCTTGATGAACTGATTAGGTGGATAATACTTTGAACTGGTATGAAAAACCCCATCTGCTTGTTGCAAAATGACACACACGACACAAAGGGTACAAAGCACTGAAAGACCAGACAAAAAGTAAAAAAACTATATATATATATATATATTCATTTGAATGTCTTAGGAACCATTTATGACAAAACCATTACAATAAAGTGAAAATATAATGCAGCAGTCCTTTTTTTTCCTCCCAACAATCCACCAAAAAACATTATTTTGACAGAGAGGGATTAAACTCTGTCCACAGCTTAGTGCCATCTAAAATATTCTGCCTCAGTAAGCAAATCCTAAAATGCTGCTCTTCTTTTACAGTGGGAGTATTTGGGAGCTGCAGCTGTGTTTGTTTACTTGTTTCCACAAACCAGTGCACTTTGTGGCACACAGTTTTGTCTTGTCTTTTATTGAGTCCTATACAGAGCAGTGCAACCAATCTGCAATCACAGTGGAGAAAATGACAAAGACATCTTGAAAGTCACAGATGTTTTATTACAGTGATATAATCAGTAATGAACCAAATCGTCCTTGCAAAGCCTCCATTAACAGGATAATGCTACGGGGTTATGTTGATGAGACGGGCTCAGAAGTCTCTGCAGAGTTTTTATGATTCTGCAGCTCATACAGCTCATGTGTTAATGTTTCATACACTGAGGAACAGTCCGTCTTGTTCAGAGTCTGAGACTTACAGTGATTTGAAGCATTTAAGGGAGTCAGGACAAGACAAAGCTCAAAGAATAATGTAGCCCTTCTCGTTAATGTGACCTAGAAAATGTCTGTGTGTCAGGTAACTGGTGAGAAGCAACATGTGATGTAATGCACTAAAGAAATGACTGTTACAAGTCATAGACATGGTCACTGGATTAAATATATTTGCCTTTTAGTAAAATGACAACATATTAAAGTAATAAAGTACTTCCAGTTTGTAGTATTGCTTGCCATGCCAGGAAGTGAACTGCTTAATGTTCAAGTTATTGCAGCTGTACTCATGTTCTTATGTGTGGGCTTTTAAATTATTAACTTTGGACAAATTCCACCTCTTAAATTCAGCTAAGGGGGGTTGTGGGTAAACTTACCCCCACAATGAGCTGAAACATATGTCGTGCAATGTTGCAGGCTGGAACGGAGAGCTATCTTCAAAGGAATGCTCTTGCATTACCTTCCTTTAAAATCACAGGTAACTGTTAATATTTAGTTTTAAGGCAGTCAAATTTAGAGGACAAGAGATTAAATAGAGAGAAAAAAAGGAATAAAAAAGTTGGACCTTGTTGGAAGCATGAAATGTACAATTTAATGTATTGGTATTGTGACACTATGCAAAATACATCCCTGTTTTTTTTTAATGGCAAATTTATTAAAGTAAACTAATTACAATGATTCCAAATACATTCGACAATGTGTTTATTTTTAATGAAGTAATGAGTAGTGAAGCTTATGTGGTGCTAAACTGATAATAAAGACAATTTTGATAGTGAAACTCATTAAAAATGATCAGATTGTTTTTCAGCAGCAGCCAACACACATGTGGTCCTGCTCTCTGCCTTGTCTGTATATGTAACTGTTCCTGCCTAACCTAACTGAACCATTTGGTTACAGTAATGGCTCTAATTTGACAGAAAACAGTCTTGGATTTAAAAGAAACGAGGACAGGTAGTTTAAGGCTTGCTACTCATCACTTACATTGACTTTTTTTCTTCCAAGAATCTGATAGATAATGAATTCAGTTTAATTCTTCACTGTTTGGTGCTGATGCTGCCTCCTCTCCGTGTGCCGCGCCTTCTACCCCTCCTCCTCCTCCTCCTCCTCTTCCTCTTGCAGGCTTTCGGCATCATCCTCTCTCTTATCATTGGTGTAACCGGCTGCTGTGCGTGCTCCGTATTTACTCTCGGGGCGAGCCCCCTCCCCTCCTACCACATGCAACCCGACCTGCAGGTGAGCAGTTCAGCCGCGCCTTGCACGTTTTCTCCTAAATGTCACCCCGGGATTTCAGTGAAACTGGAAACAAAGCGTTTCGCTCCAAAAGCAGCCGAGTTGCCTTCAGGATTTTAGGGATTAATAAACGGGACGCGGTCTTGTCGCGTCCGAGGAGCGCGGCTGTCTGGGTGAGGAAAGAGTCGATGATCTGAACCGGGAACACTGTGGACCTGAAGGTGAATTATGTTAATGGTGTGCCTTTGCTTTGGGTTAGTAAAATAATAAAAAGGTATTAAAATGATTTTTTTTTCTAGAAAGCGACGGAGAGCTGAATCATTATGACAAACATGATGGATTAATAACAACTTGGTAAGCAATTTTATGATATTTCATACTTATTTCGTTGCTTTGTCTCAAACTTTGATGCTATGAACTTAATTACAGCAACAAATTCCTTTTATTATGAGGACTGAGAATCCTTACAGAATGGTTTGGGCGCTCAGAGGTCAGATGACAAACACGTCTGGAAGTTAAGACAGTAAATAAAGTGGTTAAACATATCTATAATTATTATATTTGATTAATCAGTTAAGTTGATAATCAGAAAAGGCTGAGTGGAATTTTCCAGACCCCAGCTTGGCCTCTTGTTTTGTTCAGCTAACAGGGCAAAACCTTTTACAAAACTTATGAAACTGAAAAATGACCTAATCCTGATATTTGCTATCACATCACTTGAGTGTTTAACTTCCATCTCCAAACTTCAGTTATCTATTTACTCTATCCATGCTTACTTATTAGCTTCAGCTTTACTAGTCTTTCTACATTATTAATAACTTTATAATGAAAAAATGTTACAGATGTTTGTTATTTAAAGGGTAAACTAAGTTTCAAATGGAGTGGTATTTTAAAGTAAATGTGGTGTAAGCAGACTGTATTGTTGTTTGTATTGTTGGAAAATTGGAAAGGAGACTACAGACATGGAACATGTTACAGTTGTTCCAGCAGTTACTAATGGTTGTCATGTGCTGCTGTTGCCAGCAGCCATAAATGCTGCACAGATTGAAATAAGAGTTTCATTTGAGGTATGTGTATCAGAAAAGTACCATAAATAGTCTTTAAGGTCATTGCTGTGGAAGTTTATTTAATTTTAAAGTTTTAAAATGACCGCTTACAACTAAGGCTGAAGAATTGTACTTTAATCTTTTGATTAAAATCTTCTAATTCTTATCAGTTATCTGTTCACCTCTTTTAGTTTTTGCTATAAGTATTATGTCATTGTTGTCAGTTTCATGGTGATGTTAGCACCGGAACATCACGTTAAGACAGCTCCATTTTCTAATCTTCCAAAGAGTTGGCATGCTCTTTATGTGTCCATGTGGGGTTTTTTGTTTGCTTCTTGCCCCAGTCCAAAAGCATGCATGTTCTGTCAAATTGTGATTTTAGATTAATTGTAGGTGTGTTTGGATTGGCCCTGTGATGGACTATCAACCTGGTCAAGGTGTGCCCTCCCCCCTGCACTGTTACTGACTGGGAGATCTGTTTAGATGCCAACCATAGAAAATAGATGAATACATCTGTTTGGGTAAAAAGCTACATTTTTGTCACTAAGGATACAGAGTTGTTTTTTTTTAAATGTACAAATAAAAAAACGTAATTTGCTTGTACAGCTATAGTGAGAAAACAAGTACCTTTTGGGGGCCATTCATGTACCTTTTCTTCTTAGGGTGTGTGCATTTAATGTGGACTACAATATATTTTTAAAATAACATGCATGTTTTTTTAAATTTTATTTTAATCATTCATACTGTGTCTCATCACTGTTTATCTGAATTTTTTTTTGCATCTATAACACTGTGTTATGGTTCTAAAATAGTTAAATGTAACCCTGAGAATTTGGCAGAATATAACAAAAGATACTCAATTCCTCTGTCCTTCTCTTTTCTCCTCTCCTCAGCCCATAAAAGCCATGCATAATCAGAGGCTCATAAACCTGACATGTGTTCACTTAGTGAGACTGTAACCTGAAGTCCAATCCTGAGGGAAACCAGGATGCACATCACTGCATCCCAGCTTTTAGGCAAGATCAATGTTGGAAGCTGCGGTTGCAACCCTGCTGCTGCAGCCATGCTGCTCTTCCTGTGTTTTGGCCTCCTTCCCACTGTGGCCACTTGCCCAACCTGTTGCCTTTGTGCCAGTGATATCATTTCCTGCAGTGGCCGCAATCTGTCCACGATCCCCTTTGATCTACCAAGCTATGCCACTCGACTGGACCTGAGCCACAACGCCCTTAGCACCCTGCGCGTGGACTGGATTTCCCAACCATTTGACCGGCTTGCTACATTAGTTCTCAACAAAAACTCCATAAGCCAAATTGAGGTGGCTGCCTTCACTATGACACCACATCTCCTTCACTTGGACCTCTCATCCAACCAGCTGACAGTGCTGAATTCATCCATCTTCAGTGGATTGAAGGAATTGAAAGAGCTGCTGCTGATCGGCAACCAGATCGCCCACATAAAACCAGGTGCCTTCAGTGATCTCAACAACCTGCAGAGGCTTTACCTCTCTGCAAATAGACTGACTTCCTTCCCCTTGGAGCTTTATGAGGAGTTCAAAGGGCCTCGTAACTTGACATTTCTAGACCTGTCACGCAACAGGCTTTCCAAGGTTCCCGTCCAGAGACTGCTATCTCTCACCAACCTAGGAGGAATTTATTTACAGGAAAACCCTTTGGTCTGTGACTGTACATTGCTCGCCTTGCTGGAGTATTGGATATGGAAACAGTATCGCCCTCTAGTGGATTTCAGAAGTGAATACCCATGTGGAGAAGCTGCAGGGCTGGAGGTCAACTGTACCCGTCAGGGAAAGTCACATATGCCCCTTGAGGCACAGACCTACCAAGCAGAGCCTGGTGAATGGCTAAGAGTGCCATGCCCAGGGCTGACATTACCAGTCCAGGAGGGGATGGTGATTTTCTGGGTTACCCCTAGAATGGCACTGAATTCATCCACCAGCGATTTGAGTGACAATCTATCAGTTCTTCCCAATGGCACCCTTGAAATACAAGGTGCACTAATGGAAGACGCTGGTATGTACGAATGTGTGGTGGCCCGCAGGCACTACTATAAACCCAGTGAATCTCTGGAGGTCAGAGTGATAGTTGGAAACGTTAGCTCTTCCTCCACCACCGGCTTGGCCCATCGCAGCAATACAGAACATTTCAACACTGCCTTCACCACTCTCGCTTCCTGTGTGGTCAGCATCATACTGGTGCTGCTTTATCTCTACCTCACCCCCTGTCGATGTCAGGAAGGCAGGGGTGGGGGCGCTCGAGGGTGCGGCGGGCGGGCCATCATTCTCTGTTCGGACCCCAGAGACGTAGAGTCGGGACAGAGAAGGTCGAATGGAAAGAGGGTGGCTTTCTTAGAGCCTCAGGCAGAGGACTCTGATATTAGTGCTCCAAAAACACCAGCAATGAACTCTGAAAATGCTTCCACTGAGGGAATACTCAAGAATGGAAGTAGGACAGTGGGACAGATCCTGGCAGACCCTGCTCACATGGCATAATGAGAAAAAGGACCCTCTAAACATTCCTGTATTCTTACTGCCCAAGTTTGTTTCTTTGTTTTGTTTTAATGATACTGTGAAAAAAGTGCATTTGATGTGAAGTGGTCCACTGTGAGTCTTGTAAAGTAGCTTTACACTGAGGTTTAGGTGTTTGGTTGAAAGCAGTCTTTTTTGTGGGCAGAATTTCAATTATGTCTCATCTGTAAGTGCTGTCTGTTTTTCATTTTCAAAGTTCATGTGGAAATGTTGCTTTTACCTCGGGAAATTGTAACAGCAAGGATTACAGAGATCATATTACGTGGGTGGGCTTTTTAAATTGGGCTGAGAGGGATATTCACACCTGATTTGATAAGCTGTTAGAGGCATCGGTGGGTTATTTTACTGTATCCGACATGTATTGTGAATATCATGGTGACCCTTGTTATTGTTAACCATCTGTCTCGTACTGTGGAGCAAAACATGCCAGTCATGTGATTTCAGTGATTTCAACTTATTTTGCAAGTGAAACTGTCTGTTACACACCTTTTCAAAATTCTGTGTAATCCTGTGAAAACCCCCGTATAAAAAACTAAGAGTACAAACTGTGTTATGCTGCTGTTGAGTGGACACCTACAAAATGATCTCTGCTTAATCAATAAAAGACTTATGCATTTTTTTTATTACTATAAGGAATATTGCTCACTCAGTTTGCATAAAAAGAAAAATAGAAGACAACCTCTGTTTTTTTTCATATTGTGAGAAAGCATTCTCTGAGATTTCTTCCTCTGCTTTGACTCCATTAGAATTTATAGTTTGCACTCAGAAAACATCTACAACCCTAATTCCAAAAAAGTTGTGTAAAGTGTAAACAAAATGTCATGATTTACAAATGTCTTCACCCAATATGTCTTTCACAATAAAAGATAAATAATATCCGATGTTGAAACAGACATTTGACAACTTCAAAGAAAAAGTTGCAGTGATTTCCCGGGGGCATCAAGATAACTAGCATCCAGTATTAACCTTTGTCCTTGTCCCTCACACTCAGAGATTCCTTCTAATTCTCTGAATCTTTTGATGTTATTAGAAATGGGGCAATCTTCAAAGTTGAGGAACATTCTTTCTAAAATTGTTTCACAATTTTTAGATGAAGTTTGGTGAATGTCTGACCACCTTTATCTTAGAGGCTCTGCTTCTCTGAAATGCTCTTTTTATACACAGTCATGTTATTGACCTGCTGCCAGTTAAACCTACTTAGCTGTCAAATCCTCCCTCTGTTGTTATTTGTGCCATTAACTTTTTCAGCCTGTTCCAACCTTTCTGAAATGTGTTGCTGCCATCAAATTCAAATTGAGATGGAAAAATATCTCAGTCTTAATATATTATTTATCTTCTATTGCAGTTGTTTCCAACCTGGGATCAGGACCCCCAAGGGGGTCCCCCAAAGTGCACAGGGGCTTTGAACATTCAGAGCCATTGTGATTAGAAATTAAGACCATGTCCACACAGAGACAAGTGGAAGTGTGTTCACTTATATTTCATTCACATGGAACTGGTGTTTTGGGAGCCGGAAAACCCAAACTCTTTATATTAGATCCCAAAGTGAAGAAATAAGAACTTGATTGGAACTTGTGTGTCCAATCAATTTTCATCCATTTACAGCGAGCAGCTGGAGATATAAGTGGAGCACTTTGTGTCTATCCTGGTAACCATGACCTTTCCTGCAACGTTTAATTAATAAAACATGCCTGAGAAACACAGCAGAGCAGATGACTTGTCTCTATTAAAAAAAAAGGCTATATGTTGATAATTTAACTTCATCAAAGCACAGGGCTCAGCCAGAATACATTGTAAATGGTGAGAAATAATAAAACACAGCACGGTTTTAGCAAGGGATGGGCAGGGGGTCCACGGCTTTTTATTATTTGTATGAAGGGGGTCCTCAAGAAAAATAGGTTAGGAACCATTGTTCTTTTGGGAATAGAACAAGAATTTATTAGCATTATTTTACACAGTGTCCCAACTTTTGGGAAATTGAGGTTGCCCACTTTTTTACTCCTTTTTTGTATTAAATAACAATTAGTTAAATAACTGACATGAGAAGGTCACAGTTAAGGTCAAGTTCAACTTTACAGAACAGTTAGTGTCTTTCAGCTCTTCTTTTTTAAGTAAAACTTTATTTATATAGCACCTCTCAAGATATAAAATCACAAAAGCAACCACCGAGCTCAAGTCCAAAGGAAGAGTTTCCATTGTCTGGGGACCACTGAACAGAAAGCTCTGTCTCCTTTAGTTTTAACTTTGTAAGGGGCACCATCAGCAGGCCCTGTTGATGGTGCCCCTTGGGGACCTGGCAGGGAAATATAACTTCAAAAGCCCTCTGAGATAGGATTTTGTCAGAGTTACAACCTCAGGGATAACCTAATTATTCCCAAGCTATCAGTCTAATAAACTAAATGCCTAAAAGTTGAGCCAAATGTATTACACTCTTCTCAGTCCTCCTTTGGGAAAGTCTGTGGTATGATGCCAGTGAGAAGAACCCAGCAGATAATTAAACCTCATTCAGGGAGATTCAGGGGGAGCAATATGGTTTATAGATCACTGGACCTCTTTACCGTCATGTCTGGCTTCTGTCCTGGGCCATTCAGTCTTCATACAACCAGAGTGATAACTATGTTTGGAATGCAGTAACTCAGAGTTGTTTCTCTCTGCCAAGGCTCCTTCTTTTCTTTAGCTGTGTTCTTAACCTTTATGGACATGGACCTTATGGAATTTCTGGATGATGTGCTGTTGGCTTCAAAGACTTCAAGGCAGTTTCACGTAAGAAGCAAAGGGGATGAGTATTAGCATCATCATGTCTGAGGCCATGGTCCTCAGCTTTAACACCATGGACTGCCCACTCCAGGTTGGGAATAAGTCACCTTCTTTAGTAGAGAAGTTTATGTATCTCGGGATTTTGCTCACAAGTGGGTGTGAACAGAGCTGGAAATTGAAATGCAAATTCGGGCAGTGTATGCTTTGGTGTGGACGCTGTATGAGCAGGCAAAGAAAACTGTATCCATCAGGGAGGCAAAGCTGTAAGTTTTCTAGTCATGCGCTGTGACCAAAGCTACCCTTAAGGGAAATAATGAGATTTCAAATAGAAGCAGCGGAAACGAGTTTCCTCTGAAGGATAATTTGGCTAACCAGGATAGGCTGAGGAACTCGTCAAGGAAGGACTCAGAATAGAATCACTGTTCCTCTTCATCAAAAAGAGCCAGTTGAGGTGGTTTAGGCATCTGGCCATGATGTCTTCTGGCCATCTCCTATGGGAACTGTTTCAGACATGTCCAGGGGGAAGCCTCAGGGCAGACCCAGGACTTGCTTGAGATTATACTTTTAGCTAGCTTGGGAATGACTCTGTGTTCCCTGGAAGTACTGAATGATTGAGAGATCTCTGCATAAACTGTTGTGTTTGTGACCAAGTGACAGAAAATGGAAGGGTGTAGCTATTTTTATGTAGTAAGTTTATAATTTCTGTTAGAAACCAAAAAAGAAGCTGAATTTAAACATACATAGCAATGTTGCTATCGAGTGACTGCACTGGCATCTGCATTACAGGGAGGGTGCAACCAGTGCTCATGCCAAAACATAGTCATAAAACAAAAATCTTGTTGTTGCTGATGCTACCATGAACTGAGATTCTTGTTTAGTTGACATCCTCCAGCATGACTTCAAGGTGATGCTTCAGCTCCAAATCTGCCCAATAGACAATGTGCACGTTGCTTTGTCCGCCATGTTGTGGGAACCCAGCTGCTGTTTACATTCACACTTTCAGGTTTCTCAACAGTAAACTTTGTGAAAAACACGTCTACAAACACGCTAGAATATGTCTTTACCTTGATAAGTTTACTTACTTAAAACTACTGATCGTTAAATGTGCATGCAGCCATTTTTTAACAGATGAATGGAAACCAGCGAATCTACAAACTGTCGGCTGCAACCAAACCATCGTACTAAAAATATATTTGTTAGTTAAATAGTCATTGTTCTGATAAATTAATATATTCTGGGTGTTATGGAAGAAAAACACATGTCTGAATATAAAGGATCAACTAATTAATTTAATACATATTAATGAAAATAAGCAGTAAAAATGTGAAAATAAATCAAAAATATGCAACAGTATATTTATTTATTACAAGTGCAATAAAATGTACAAGAAAAAACATGTCAATCTGATATCAATTCAACTTTGAAACATCTGAAAAGGGTAAACAGTGGAGGAAAGTGATGTCATCTGCACACGGAAGTTTCATCCAGATTGGTACCATTTCATTTAAATTCTGCAGCCAGTAACCCTTTCTACATGAATTCTCAGGTGTACCACCTCACCTGTTCACTCATCATCCAGTTCATCTAGTTGACACGTGATATATAAATTTTCCTTTAATATAAATATGTTTTATAATAATTTGAGTGAAATAACCCTTTCTATAAAGCAAAATTCAGATATAAAAACTACTAAGCTACAGACGTAATCATACCATATAACTGTCATATACTAAGCACCAAAAATAAATCAGTAAATAAATTAATTAATTAAAATAAAAATTGGTATTTAATTTGAACTTCCTTTAAAAGGCCATTGTTAGTCTAGGTCTATCACCTGCTTTTTTTGTGTGTGTTACTTTAGCAGGCTGGACGTCTACTCAGTATTCATCCACACTGTTAAAAATGGACTTCTTTCACCTTGTTACATCATCTCGCTGTTGTACAGATTCACAGAGGATTGATCCTTATTGCTCAAGACAGGAGTGGAGTTTGGGCTGGGCAATGAAGTGCCAGTCAACCTAGATCAGTAACACCGATATCAAAGGGAAGAATGCCTTTATGCCCTTGAGCTCACTGTGACCCAGATTCCTCCATCCTCCCTTTGTTTGATCTTTATATATGTGTGGAATCATTTACAAGGTGCCACAAGGTCTGTTTAATTTATTTTAGCCACACATGTCCATTCTACCAGTGTCTTAGCATTAGCTTTAACCATCATAACAGAACACATGCTAGTAGCAGTGGAAACATTTTGTCATGATGCTGAAATAAAATGTCTTACTTTTGGAGGTGAACTGTGTTATTTTCTCTTTCTGAGTAGCACATGTCTCTTGTCTTGTTTGGTTTCTCCCTTTGGCCACATCCATTTTAGGATTACTTGGATATAAATCAAAAGAGACAGTTAGGGTGAAAAAAAGAGAAGTATTACATCAGAAGGATTTAATGATGACAAATAACCTCTTAGTCAGTCAACAAATCGCCTTTCCAGAAATCCTCTTTACAAGCCTTTTCTGTGGCTACCAAAAACCCTCTTCTTTATTATCTGCTTTTGGATTGTAAAGACATTTAATGCAAATATTCATTATTTTAGTAAAAGCTTGAAAAGTCTTTGCAATCAACCAAATGCTTTTAGAAGAGCGATCCAATGGCAGGTATACTGAATAGAGGTTTGAGGTAGTGATGGATCTTTAATTACCTTGCTTTTCACAGGTCTGCACCGTGACCTTTGGAAAGTGTTGCAAGTGCTGTAAGTCCAGTGGAGCAAAATAACAGAATCTTATTTCTTGTTTCAGTCAGCAAAAACAAAAAATGGTCACTTTGATGAATAATTATGGGAGAAAGAGTAGAATAAGATGCTTTCATCTGCTGCTTCCAATTTAAAAACAAATTTTTTTCTTTAGTCCAACACTGATGAGGATGAAAGAGAAATTATAAACTCCTGGAGGGATGCTTTAATTTTTTACATTTGCACACATTTATATCTTCTTGTAACATACTGAGCTACAACTTAAAGCTAAGGCTGCTTTGCGCTCTCAAGCAGTGAGGCACATGGATTTCACAAGATGTTGAAAACCCTCTTTTGAGATTTTGCTCTACACTTACATGGTTGCATCATTTCTGAGGATTTGTCAATGTATATATAAGCTGCCATACTCCAATGTTTTTTCTTTTGGGATTAATTGACAGATTTGTGAAATAGTATGTTTTTATAGGTGGAAGTAGTCCTTATAAGATGTAAATTGGGGGCCATGAAGTGGCACACAACAGTCACAGAGAAGTGGCAATTACTGTGATTGACTGGTATTTATTACCTCCGCTGAGGTGGAGGTAATGTATATGGAAGCACTGATTGTCTCTCTGTCTGTATGTTAGCAACATGTAATGGAATGCAAAATGTGTGGACAGATTTTGATGAAATTTTGAGGAAATCTCAGAAATGGAATAAGGAATAACAAGTGATTAGATTTTGGGGTTGTTCCTGATCATTAGGATCCTGATCACCTGGATCCAGGAATTTAAAAAAAAGGTTCTTTACCATTTTGAAGAATTCTTCATTTTTCAAGACTGTATGATTATTATCAAAAGTCATGCATTAATTAAAACGTCTCATCAAACATACAATAGTTAGACATGTAAGTATATTCCAATACAAAAGAGACATTTAATCTAGTCTCAGTCTAATATGAATGTAGTAATTTACTGACATTCATAATTCACAAGCCAGAGTGAATATAATAGTTGCGTGGGTTGTAGCTGAAATACTAACAATGTGAACACATCTGAGACAATGAGACCATTTAGCAAACCGTTTATTTTGTTTAATTAACATGATTTTATTTACCTTCTGCTTTTTGCTGTGCAATTACTGGACGTTGTCCTGACAACATCATCTAAAACTATACCTATACTATACAAAAATTATATTGCATAAAATCCAAAATGTATCAATTGCTGGAACCACTATAAAGTTTTTGAAGGTTTGATATTGTTTAAAATGGCAAATTATTCTGTTATCATTTTGATTAGGTGTTAAATTAGCTAAGAAGTTGTTAGCTTAGCTGAGCAGCTTTTAGCCTAACTGAGTGTTAGTCAGGCTGAGCAGAAGTTAGCTTAGCTGAGTAGCAATTAGCTTAAAGAGCAAGCTTAGTTAAGCAGCAGTTAGCTTAGCTGAGTACCAATTAGCTTAAAGAGCAAGCTTAGTTAAGCAGCAGTTAGCTTAGCTGAGCAGCTTTTAGCCTAACTGAGTGTTAGTCAGGCTGAGCAGCAGTTAGCTTAGCTGAGTAGCAATTAGCTTAAAGAGCAAGCTTAGTTTAGCAGCAGTTAGCTTAGCTGAGTAGCTTTTAGCTTAGCTGAGTAGCTGAGTCTTCCTTTCTGCTTCTCCAAACTGAGACTGTGCGGACCACTGTCTACTAATACTCATAAGTACTTCACACAGTCAAATTTTAAATAAATAAATAGATGAATATTCCTTTACATATCGTTAAGTGGCGGTACATAAATGGTTTGTTTTGGAAATAGTACCTTTTAACATTATGTGGTTCTACAAAGTATGGCAGGGCTGCCATACCTAGTGTTCACCTGCCACTGTGAGCAACACTGAGTTTAATGTTGTGGATGTTTAGGTGCATCTAATCTTAAGAATTTGTAGTGCCTGAGCCACAGCTGCTCTAACAATGTTACTATATTGTGCAGAATATTCAGCAGTGAGTTTCAACAGGAGTGTAAATCAGAGTGCTTAAACATATTTTGCATGCTTAGAATGACAAAGTGCTTGAGCCAAAAACAGTGAGTGTTTAGTAGCGAGAGTAGATGTTTCATCTACTAAAATGCTTCAGTTTAAGGTGAATATCAGAGGGAGCGGAGGAGGTAGACACAGGAGGGAATGTGATTCAGTGCTGAGAGACTGATGTGAGCTATTTGTTGAAGGGATGACTGTTTAACTCACAATGAGATAGGCAGGAATAGTAATATTACAACTGTAGATTAAAGTCAGATTGAAATTACTTTAAATATGTGTAGATTAATCTTTCTAAAGACAACAAAAAGAAATTTATAGGTGGTGCATAGTTATACTTACCTGCAATTTTACAGTTCATGTTAGTTGCTATCATATTGTGAGCTACAAGCGCTGTGAGATTATTCAGTGGACTTGCAGGATAAATGCAGATCATTACACAAGAAACTAAAAAAAAAAAAACCACACAAAGCTCTTAATTTTTTTCAGTGTTACCAATTATCAATGTATTATCACTTTTGGTTGGTGAAAATAGAAGATCAGACACATTAGAATTGGCTACCAGGCTATAAATAAATGGAGATAATTCACAGTCACACACTAATGATGGTGGTGTGATGAAGTATAAAGGAATAAATTGGGAAACTTGGAATGACACAATTAATTTAATTTCACCTCAGGCTTTCTGGCTCAAACTTTAAGAATTATGTTCATCTCTTAACCCCAAAACTTCCTATTCAACAGCAAATAAGTCAAGCAAAAGGTATCTGGCTATACAAAATGTGAAAGTAAGTTCAAAGTAACATCTTGTGGTACATATTTTAAATAGTAGCTAAATACTTCATAACTGCTAAGCACTTTGGAACTTCTGAAGATGTTTGTTTTACTAACCTTGACTGCACATTTCCACATTGCTGCAGTTAGACATGCCATAATAATGCAAATAATCTAATTAAATTATCCTCAGCCAAATTTTCAAGCTAAAATAGGATCAACAGTTTTTAGGGGCACGGGAAAAATAATGGAGTAGTGTGGATAGTATGCACTGAGCAAGCAACAGGTATGAATATTGTATATATAATATGTCCCAAATTTCCCTGAGGACTCTCCAAAGGGATTAATAAAGTATTTCTATTCTATTCTATTCTATTTTATATATATATATATATATATATATATATATATATATATATATATATATATATATTTGAGCGACATGTACCTATGTACCTCAAGATGAAACAAGTAGGTGTGAGGTGTTGAGACAGAGGGAAGCTGTCCACTGAGTTGAAGATGACCCAAATTCTGTAGGAAAAAATGTGAAAGGACAACCTTATCTGTAAAGTAATTTCCTCTGTCTCTGAGGCAGCGAGGCAGCTTTGCCCTTAAAATTGTCAGATCAGATATTTCAGTCTGAATGTAGGGTCACCGCTTGGGAACATCAGGATGTGAGATGCTACCTATTTTTCTACATTATTAGGCCTCGTTATCTGTTGAATGTGGTCGGGATTGTGGATGTTTGTGTCTTTATTACTACAGCTTTCATTGTAAGCTGACTTGCTATCAAAGGGGAATGTTAATGAGATACAGCTGTATTTAGGATAAAGATGCTGGCTTCCCACTAGGAACGAAACGTGTTTTGCTGAACTGCTGCATGGTGGCTGCAGATTTCAATTTACACTAACAACCTTTTCATTGTGGCGCTGCTGCAGCAAAACAATTGCTTGTGCAGTTGCTTTTAACACAGCGTGCACCTGTTAATGGTGAAAAATACAGTTTATGATATGATTTGAAAAATAAAAACATGATAGTTGCCCAACTTTAACTTTAGAGGAGTCGCTTACAGTTGTTGAAGTTAACATCATCAATCACCGTCATACAGTTAAGCTGTTTTTAAATGCTTGGGAAATTTAAACTACAGTTAAATGTATATTCTTGCTGACATGAAGTCAAAATGATGGCCACCAATTATTTTCATTGTGTATCATGGAGAGAACTTCTAGCCTGACTCTTACCTCAAACGATAAAAATAAACTTCATGCTGAAACATTAGAAGGCATGTGGCAGCAGCACAGCTCAAACCCTGGCTGAGACACAAGCCTCACACAGCTGGTGTTGATTGCTCTAATCTGTTAACATGGGAGCCAAAGGTTCTGCACACACACCTCTTGGTGAGAAGCTGGATCAAGAGGTACTTGCATTTATGTTCATTCCCCTATAAAGAAAACTAGAAGGGTGTCTTGAACATTTTCTCACATAGTCCACAAATATAAAAAAATCTGAACTCCTGCATTATCAGTTTCTATTACAGCATGTAACACTGAGATTTTGGATTTTCTGCTCGCTGACTGAATCTTCAGTGCAAAACTGAGTGAGTGTATGGTGAATGAAACAGATTGGTCCCAGTTTCTCAGTGCGAGGTTAAAAAAGCTGGCTTCTTGTGATCTTTGAACAGATAGTAGTGAGTTAAAAACCCATCCACACACTTCCCAAAAATCTTCTGTTGAGAAAATCTCTTCTTTTCTCTCCGTTAATGTTTATAAAAAGGACACTATTGTTTCAGATTCAATCACTAGAGTTGCCTAAAACCCAACGGAGACAGGATTTATGTGGTCGATTTCTTATGCATGGTGGAATGTGTCAGTCTATCAGGCATAGACGTGAACTCAATTTACAGAATCGACACTAAAGTAAACTAAGCTAAATTTCATCCCATAAATGGTAAATGTAAATTAGTTTCTGGAACAGTAAACCACATTTTTTGTCATGCCTTCATATTATTATATCATTACATCATCTTATTATGTTTTATTTTTATTATGTTTTTGGTCTTCCATCTTTAAATCTTTCAGAAATGCTTTAAACCAAGGGTGTCAAACATACCGCCCGGAGAGCCAAAACCGGCTAGCCAGAGATTTCAGTCTGGCCTGTGTGAGGAATTTGGTAAGTGTAAAAATGAAAAAGAAAAAGAAATGTTTTCCAACAGGATAAAGGAGATTCATTACATGACAATGTACTTGTACTTCTAAGCACTGAAATGTAGGGAATTCAGGAATATTTAGTATTATTTATAGGCTATTATGCTGTTATTCTGCTGGTTTGGCCCATTTGAGATCAAATTGTATTGTTATGGTTCCTAAAATAAAATGAGTTAGATACCTCGTTAGACATAGCTGAGCCCAATTCCCTTGTTGCGATATTTGTTGCGAAAAAGGAAAACACTACCTTGTCAAGTAACTGTCAGTTATAAAGCAGCTTCCTACTCTTCCTTGCTAGCTTTTTCTTCTAACGTGGAAAACTCCGTAGTCCTCTTCCCACACCAGATGATGGAGGGATGTTATCGTCCATTTCAAACTGGAAAATATCAAACATACTCTCAAGGGTAAGAGGGGGGAATTTGGTGCAAAATGGGCTTCAGTTGCATTCCACTTGAATAACAAACTGAAAGAATTCATAGTCTTTCTGTCCATATATTTAATAACTATGTGCATTATGGTTTTATTTTAATTCCTTTTTATTTCTGATGTTGATCTTTGTGTGATGTTGGCCTGTTTGAGGGATTATGTGTCAGAAGTGTTGGGCAAGGGGAGGTTTTACTGACTGTACAATAGTCTAAAAAAAAGTTAAACAAAAAGAAAATTCGGTTAAAGGCTGGTATCATTCAAATGCTTTGGATTGTCCTCTAAAGAAAAGTCTGTATTTCTTGTTTTCTTTTATTTTGACTGAAGTCTTCCAATTCTTGCAAATGTATGTTACTGAGGAAAGAATAGGAGAGATTGGATGGTGTTCAATTAAAAACATCGACTGATTTTTGTTTATTTATTTATTTTTTATCTTCCCTCTGGTGAATTCTTTGTGCTTTGCCTGCTGTCAAAATGCTTTTTTTCATCACTTGTCAAGCAGACAATGACATTGTAGAAGCATGTGCTCTGGTATTTCACACTGCCTTCAGCAGGACTGCCTGTTTTTAGATAAGCCAAAGTAAGAACACGAATGAAGATGTTACATTTCTGCAAAATACGTGAAGCAGAATTTTCATTTAAATCACTTTTAAGTGATGTAACTGTATAGCTAGTATACAATAGATGCAGTGGATTTCTCTACACTCTATTCTTTCTGTTGATCCTAATTGTGTACCTAATGTGTAGACAGTCTAAAAGGTAGGGCTTATATGGACAAGCACAATGAGGAAAGGAATAAAGAGAGCAAATGGAGATTAACTTGATGGAAGAATGTCAAGATGAACTTGTCAGCTGCTTGCCTGACAACCAAGATTTAAAAGGAGTGTTTATAATAATAATATATTATTTTTTTTCCAGGTGTTTGTAGTGATGATACAGAATGTGACATCAAGACCTCACAGGCTGATGTTTGCATGTGCAAACAATCTTCCAAGCAGAGCTTGTTATCTGCAAGGCAGGAGCCGTGACATTCAAAGAGGTGGTTTGTATGTACAGTGTACACTTTAAAAAGGAGGATGGAAGCAAGCTGGAAGCGTGGCTTTCTGTTTGTTCTGTTATGTGTAGAAACTTGTAAAGGAAACTGTAGGCAAAGGATTAAATTGGAGCTAAAAGAAAAACAGTCACAGTATGTGCCTTTGATTTAATGCTTGACTTAATCACGTTGCATACAGGGTGTATGATATTAAAACACATGAGAAAACTGTAATAAAACAAAATATAATGATGCATAACTCACATAAGATGAAACAAAACATAATAAGTACAGCAGCTTATGGTATATTCTGGGAAAATATACATGCAAAAGAAGATTTAGGGGAAACTTAAAAGCAGGACAAAGTAAGATTAAGTGTTTTAATAAAAGTATATCTAAGAGAAAGCTGCGTTCACAGCTGTAAACACACAAACTGTCCTTAAAATAAACTCTGTTGGCATTGCACTGGTTATTGAGCCACTCACACAGCCTGGGGATGGGGCAGGATGTCACGCTGATGGATGTATCAAATTAGGTTTTTCTGCTTACTGCTAATTTACTGTAATACCTAGGAGGACAACGACATAATCTAATCTACTCATACAACTAACAAAAGCTAACCATTGTTTTCTATTTTAGTTTTTCAACATGTCTTACTCATGGCAAAACTTAATTATATTGGTCAGTGTGGTGGCAACGATCCTAACTATTTATGTTAAAGGCTAAACTGCATTTATATTAAATATACACTGTGGGGTAGCACAACATTAATATCATTTTAAAGTTAACTCCATGTTGCCAAAAATATCACCTTTAAAAAAGAAGTCAGCTTTATAAAAGTTTAAATAGTGATCTATGTCAGCTTAAATTCACAAATGTTACAATCTATAAAAGAAAAAAAATTCAAAATGAAAAATTTTAAAATGCAGACTTTCTCAGTATACTCTTTTTCTTCAAATTTTTATTTGTTCTTGTACTTTCACTTGCATTATGTATATTTATTTTTTAACAAATTAAGGCCAGATCCAAGATAATAGTGGGAGAAAAAAAAGCTAATTTTTTTTTATAATACATAAGTGTCTGGATAAATGTAAAGATAAAGAAGATAAAAATATAAATGAATAACAAACAAACAAATAAGATTTATTACCATGTGATGTCAGAATTACTGTACTCCCAAAATATCCACCAGGGCGCGTATTGGACAAGTATCGGATTGTAAACAACGAGGTTTTGAGCAAAGTCTTTACCAAAAGGTGATGCAATAGGTCTCAGAGTCTGTATGTATCAAACATGATATAATGGTTAGAAATGGCAGTAAAGTCTGATTGTTTAACATGTCCATAACATCAACTTTCACAGTCATGTTACTGTCCCCCATATTCAGTTTAGTGTGTTTTGATTTCCACCACTGGAGGGAATTATTTTGTTGTTGTGCTTCTTATTGAGTCACTGTGTTCACCAGCTAGTTGCTAATTCTGCTTATCTTACATTAAAGGTAGACTTTACTGGGTTTAGTATGACGCACATTCAGTTTGGATAATTCCAAGCTTTCCTTATTGCCACAGGAGGAGACAAGAACAATAAAATGGGGGGGGGGGGGGGGGGGGGGGGGGGGGACAAAACAAAACAAAAAAAACAAAAAAACAATAAAACACAAAAATCTGGAAAAGTTGATAATTTTCTGATCTTTATTACCATACAGTGGCACAAGAAATTACAAAGGTTTACAAATTACTGTGAGGTGTCTGGCATCCAGAGAATGAGCTATGATTCATCTAATGTGGACAGCTGGGTTAAACTGGGATTGGCTGCATTTTGTTAGCATTTTCAAAATTTTCTCTACAGCCACCTCTGAGCTTCAAGCTGATAAAGATTTAGCTTTGGCAGTGAGACTGGCCTGCTCAGTTTTTTCAGTTATTGATTATAAATACAAACATGTCTGTAAAAACCAATCCCTTTTCAATGTTTGCTCAGCTTTATCCCAAGAGGTCAGGGCAGTACAGCTTCTAGTAAGATAGTTCTGTGGAAGCAGGGCCATTAGAGGAGAAAATAATTTTTGAAAGAGAAAGTTTCTTTTCAACAATTTAGATTGCTTTTTTGAAATGTATTCCTTATAGTTTTAATAAGACAAGGAAGAGACATTGTACAAAAATACTTAGTGCTCACAAAGCAGGCTGAGACCTTGAGAGTATAATAAAACTGTTTTCAGACAGCCACCTCTTAACTTCTGAGTTTTGATAAGAAATTACTGAGAACTTTCCTAGAAAACTGCTATTGGGTTGCAAGAAAATCAAATGTATGTAACATTTTAGCTGCAGGAAGAGTCTCTTGGTCATAAAATGTTGTGCCAGAAGCTTAGAAATAAACACCTACACAAGTCTGAGCAGATCATTTTAGCTTTATGCTCTTTTTTTTTAATGCATTGGCTCCAATACCGAAGGCATGAATAGTTTAAATAAAACAGTGGTTCCCAATGTTTTTTTTTGGGGACCCCCTTAAAGCCATGGACCCCCTGACCCACTCTGTGATGAAACCATGCTTGGTTAAATGTTTTCAAAAGTGAGTTTCTCACCATAAAAAAGTCTTCTGGCTGACTCCTGTCCTTCCATAAAGTCAAATGGTAAATTAACAACATATAGCCTTATATTAACCTTAATTAAAATAGGGACAATGTGTGGACATTATTTACAATTCTGCAGGCCCCTTGGAGGGTCCCGGACCCAAGGTTGGGAACCACTGAATTAAAAAAATATCCAAGTGTCAAGCATAGGGGTGGGAGAAGCATGTTTTGGGCTTGTGTTCCAACCTGTAGTTTATGGAACATTTTGCAAGAATAACAAACAGCAAGAATAAGGGTTTCACTGAAGTGGATGAAAATCCTCCAAACAAAACCTGAAAAGCTTCAAGCTCATTAAAAAACAAAACAAAACAAAACTTAGCATGTGTCACATAAAACTAAAATAATCCCTAAGTTATATATATATATACATTTCTGTGCACTGCTTTTCCATTCCCACCTTTCCCCTCAATTTTTTGTTGCATTGTCACTGTGCCAGTGGACCTCATTAAGCAACACCCATTTCACATGGTGTGAGCTGCCAAAATACAGGATGTGAGGAAATGTCAGATATTATCCTCTGACAGCCTTATGTAACTCCTGAGCGTATGTCAGGGTTAATCCTCTTACAGGGGAGAGGAGTTGCCCTCATAGGAAACTAAACTGTTTGCCTCCTCTGTCCCCTGCCTTTAATAATCAAAATGGAGTTTGCGTTAAGGCCCCCACACCAGAGTAATCCACGTTGGAGGACATGCCTCTGCTCTCTAATCTATGATTACTTCTATGTTCGGAATGATGATGTTGGTTAAACACACGTGTTTGGGTATTAGAGTGCATCTGAAGGGAAGTCCAACAGCACCCTACTGATGACAGTGATGATGGTAAAAGAAATTCAGCAAATTACATAATTATTAAGGGAATTTTGTAGTCGTACTGAGTCTATGGTAAAATAGAAAGCAAAGAAGCACGCTTACCTGTAAAGAGAGTGATCTGGAGACGTTATGTGGTCAGCTATGTGGAAACTCAGGTGTTCCTACCCATTTAGAGAATTCAGTCAAACACATTAAAATGCTTTAATTAGCAGTGATTTCATAATATTATTTGGAAATAAATTTTAGTTAATATGAGGGAATCTGTGCTATGACCAACTGGAACCATAGACTCTGTCACTCTCTGGTGGCGCTCATAAGAACTGCTGTATGGCAAAGTTTCTTATCCAAATATTTGGTTGGATGTTCAACCCACTTTTTTACTTTAAATCTAAATAAAGTCACTTTAAATAGGATTTTCTCTTTTTTTCTTTAATCTCAAAAGATTTTTTATACACTTACAATTTAAAAATGTTGGTAATGTCCAATGTCACTTAATATTTAGAAAGCATTGTGTTTTAAATGCTTTTTAAATGGAACATCTTTATTTATATGGTGACTTATAAATACAACTATGATCACAAAGTACAAAGCACATTATTGCCATTAAAAGGTTTAAAGTGGTAGAAAATGGAAATAGAAGTCATTTAAAGTTATATTTGACAGAGACATCTGTTCATTTCTTTTCTTTTTTCTTTGAAAGTTGACATAATATCCGCTGCTATTTGCAATGAAATTTAGGTCTGAATGAAATTTCTCTGACTTTCGTTGGTCAAAATATCACAAAGAGTTAATACAACAGTTTAAATCTCCAAGGGCATGAACCACCGGCTAACACTAGAATCTGACTATGCCCCTCAGGTGTCACTGTAAGTTAGAGGCAATCAAATTCTAACAAATATTCAGTGTATACTGACCTTTACATGGGTAAACCGCATATGATGCTCTATTTACTCCACATCAGGGATCACCATCTCCAGACCTTGTGGGCCACTTTCCTGCAGGTTTTAGATGTTTCCCTGCTGCAACACACCTGACTTAAATTAACGTGTCATTAAGAGGCTTGTGCAGAACTTGACTACCAGGTTAGGGGAGAAACATTTAATTTAAATTAGGTGTGCTGCAGCATCTTATGTATAAAAGCTACAGGACAAGGGCCCTTTTGCATTTTACCAACACCTGGCGTTAACAGTATAATTAAACTCATTAAAAATATATCTCACCAGACACCCATGCTCACAAAAAGGCATCTGTACAACTCATAAGACAGAATAATGTGGAGTGTTGCACCAAGCAACCTACCTGCATACTGTCTCTCACTGGCAAAGCTCTGCCACAGCATTTACTGAGCAGCGGTGAGAAAGGGCACCGACAGCCAACATGTCATATGAATAATATATTTTAATATCTCTGGTAGCAAGTACAATATTACCATATTAACTCTGTTACGCCTACATCGGTGATAATTTAATCGGAAGTGTTTCTGTTTTATGAAGAGGATGTAAAAGTCATAAAACCATCAGGTGTGATGTACGCAGAATTAATTGGCTGAGTTGTGCAGCAATGATTACAGCCATACAATACAGGTTCATTCTAAGCATCCCGAGTAAACAATTAATGAAAAAGTATCACTGTATGTTTGTTTTTACTTATTTATGGTCATATTCACATATTCATAGTCTGTGCCCCAGCCTAAAGAAACAGATAAAAAGAGCTATCAGAGCTAGAACTGTTCATTGCTGACATGTGGTATCATCTCCTTTCCTTCTTAATGAACTACATAAATAGTGATGAAGATTTGCCGATAGGATAGCAAAAATAATTTCAGTTTGTCTTTCAGAGTACAGAGAATGCAGCATGAAACTCAAAGTGGGTGTTGGGTTTTTCATAATTTGTCCATTTTTAAGTAACAATCAGTGCATTTTATGATGCTAATTTTCTAGGGGAGAAGAAATTAGTCTCATTATCTACAATTTCATACCCTTATAATTAGACAAAATGATATTAGCTTTCCATTTTCACATGATTTATATGAAATGACAGACATTGGCCAATTTATTAGATCCACCTGGTTAATTACTTGTTCAAACAAATGGCTAATCAGCCATTCACATGGCAACAATAATATGCATTTAGGCATAAAGACATCAGAATGGGGAAAAAGGGGGATTTAAGTGACTGTTAACATGTCATGGTTGTTGGTTTCAGACAGGCTGGTCTGAGTATTTAAGAAAATGATCTACTGAGATTTTCACACACACAACTATCTAAAGAATGGTCTGAAAAAGAGAAAATATCCAGTGAGTAGCAGTTGTCTGGATGAAAATACCTTGTTGAGGTCAGAGGAGAGTAAACCGATTGGCTGGAGATGATAGAAAGGCAACAGTAACTAAAATAACCACTGGTTACAACCAAGACATGTAGAATACCATCTCTGAACTTTGAAACCTCATGCCAGCTAGGAACAGAAAACTGAGGCTACAATTCACACAGACTCACCAAAACTGAACAAAAGAAGATGGAAAAACGTTGCCTGGTCTGATGAGTCAAATGAAGAATGGACCCATCCTGTTTTGTATTAATGGTTCAGGCTGCTGGTCGTGTAATGGCGTTGTGGAAATTTGCTTAGCACACTTCAGATTTCTTAGTACCAATTGAACACAATTTAAACACCTACCTGAATACTGATGCTGCCCATGTCCATCCCTTTATGTCCACAGTATAGCATCTTCTGAAGGCTACTTCCAGCAGGATAATGCACCATGTCACAAAGCTCAGATCATCTCCAACTGCTTTCTAGAACATGACAATGAGTTCACTGGACTCCAACGACCTCCACATCTCCAGATCTCAATCTAATAGAGCAGCGTTGGGATGTGGTGGAACGGGAGATTCTCATCATGGATGTGCCGCTGACATCTGCAGCAACTGTTTGTCAATATGGAGCAAAATCTGTGAGGAATGTTTCCAACTCCTTGTTGGAATCTATGACACCAAGAATTGATTAAATACAGAGTTAATTACACAGAGAACATTTGTTGAAAGTATAAAAGAAACACAGTCAAATTTCTTTACAATAAATAATGTTTATTACCGCAGATATCAATCTAAATTCAAACAGAAAGCATCTCTTATGAGCAATAATAGATAGATCTGAATAGAATAGATCTTTAAGTATTTATATTGCACTACACTACAGCTGAGCAGATGGCCTGACATTCATTTCTACATTTTGATGTACAATAAAGCAAAATGTGAACTCCTTTAACAAGGAGAAATGTAAACAGGGTTTATCATTCAGTAAGCTCTGGAGAACAACAGAGCAGTTCTTAAAACAAATATCTGGAAAAAATTTGTCTTGCTTAAAATCTACATTCAGGAGCTGAAGCTGTATGCTGCTGAAAGTCTGAACAGGAGAAAAGGGGTCTAAAACCTGCCAAACATCCCATCTGTTGTGTGTGCAGACACAGAGGCTCAGCGCTCACTGTGACTGAGCGTTGGATGCAGTTCTGCTACTGTCCAACAGGAGGAGCTGGTCTGACATGGCAGGAGGTGGGTATGAGAGTCCAGTACATGCAGGAACACCGGCGCTCTCCCTCCACTGAACACTGAAAACCAAACACCAGCTGACCTGGGAATTAGAGAAAACAGTGTAAATATTTGGATGCAATCAACACTTTATTTGATCTGTTTCTTCCTACTTACATGCCCAGTAGGTTCTAAACTAAAATCATACAGCAGGAAATGCCTTTGCTAAGTGTGTCTCAGCAGAGGATGGATGACTGTTAGACACTCATGCAAAAACTACAGACAGAATGTGGATGAAAGTGGAGCAAAGAACACATTAAGTTTTACAGAATATCTACATACTTTACAATAAGTTCAGTCATAATTAGAATTTTAAAATAATTTAATAATGCTTCTAATCTTTTTAACTTTAACCTTATTTTCTGTCCAGTTTGTCCTTGTCTTTGATTTCAGATTCAGTCATTTCAGTGATCTATCAAACCTGAGAAGACTTAAAGAGTGTATGAAACTTCCAGATCATAAAAACACCCAGTAATTAACTCTTAAGGAAGTGTTTTCTGACTTATTATTGCTGTTTTTGCACTGTAAAAATGAAAATAACAGGAAGGATTCCTGCTACTTTTCTCTTAAAAAAAATAAAAGTTGTCGATTCATCATGGTCTGATCTTAAGAAGAAGAAGAAGCTCCTCATGTAGATTTAAAATGTTGCTAGAAGATTGCATTTGCCAGAGTAAGCTAACGAGAGGTTTATTACCAGGTTAAAAACAATGACTCTGATTAACTTTGGGGTCTTTGCAGTGGCACATAATCCTGAGCCAACAGACTGAGGCTAAAAGTTCATATCCCGAGTATAAATGGAAATCCAATAAGCTCGCCTGAAGAGAAATCAATGGGAGCAGTCTGTTATTTTAAAAATCCATTAAATGCAGTATAAATGCTGTTTTTGTAATTTTGAAGAGTGTGATTTAATGGCCTGGGGCCTTTATTGTGGTGCAAGAAAACCTAAAGTGGGGTTTTCTGCAGTTTCAGGACCACAGCTTTTGCTGTGTCATTTCACATCAACATGCCCCACTAGTTATGGTGGTTGTTTTTAAACAGTATATGTTATGCTGTTAACTTGGCTGTTAAAGTAAAACAACATAGTGAGTTGCTGTTTATCCTTGTAGGTCAACAACCACAAAGTTTAATACTTTTTAAAAAAAATTTCTCTTAAAAAATAGTTAGTCTTCACTAAGGATTAACCCTTAATTGCCGTATGAATCATATTTAATACATATAGTTTCTGAGACCTTTTGCATCATCTTGTGGTAAAAACTTTGCTCAAAACCCTGCTGTACACAATCTGATAGTTGTCTTCTGTCCCCTGGTGGGCACAATGATGTAATACCATTATTTTGACAAATCACACGGTAATAAACAGTAAATATACAAAAATATACTTTTTCATTTTGTTAAAGGGCCAAATGAACAGATTAAAACAAATAGACATTTTCTATCTATTTTTTCTTGGGTCATGATTTAAAGGGTTAAAATCTCTCAGGAAACACCAAAAAAGTTCAGATGGTCTCTAAGACTTGATAGAAAGAGGGTAGAGAATTGATCCTCTCACTATCCATGTACAGAGAGATTTTATCAGCCATTTAGTTTTGTGCTTTTCCAAGATAACGGATTGGTCAGTAGGTGGTCCTTTTTATATACATAATCTGTTGACTCCAACAGCACTTGGAGCATCTGTTACCATAGTGATGCACCTCGGTAATAACGTGCCTCTCTCTCTCTCTCTCTCTCTCTCTCTATATATATATATATATATATAAAACAGATTTAAACTGGATGTTATCTTACTGACGCCCAGCTGCCAAATTTTGTGTATTTTGATACAACAAATATCCAGGATTAGATTTGAAATGACAACAATCTGATTGTGGTGTCTTATTTTCCTGTTTCCTGACTCTGCATGCTTTTTAAAGCATTAGTGAGTGCTGGAAAAATCTAGTAGTTCATACTAAAGTCAAATTAATGTATATGCATATAGTTCAGGACTCTGTAACACTTTAAACAAAACCTCACACAGGCCATAAACACATCTGAAAACTCTTCTGCACAAGCTGTTTAGGAATCTAAAGCAGTACCAGTTGGTGTGTTCAGGGCCATTCCTTATGATGAACCCTGTCTTTCTTCTTCTTCTCATTTTTCTCCTTCTGCAGTCTCTCCAGCTCGGCCTCATACATCATCTCCTGGATCAGATACTTTTCTCTGCGCATTCTGTCCCGGAGGTCCTTGGGAAGGTCAGGGATTAAGTATGCAATCAGGGTCTTGATGGCGAAGACCATATGCTGCAAAAAACAGAGCCAAATCCAAGAGCCATATCTCCACATTGTAAACAAACAAAATATTTAAAATAACATTTAATAACATTTATTGAATGTGTTTATTTTATATATATATATATATATATATATATATATATATATATATATATATATATATATATATATATATATATATATATATATATATAAAATGCAGCTTTAATACTGTTTCTAAAATTTCTGCTGACACGCACCCTAAATCTGGATTTGTTGCAATGTGACAGGAGCTGTGGTCTTAGCTAGACGGGATTATTGTGAAGCACCTGTGTGTGTGCATAGCAGTGCACTGAAGCTGCTGATAGAAGCCAGAAAATGTCATTTTACAGACTTTCCTGTTGGTCACGACAACATATTTAACTCTGTATTTTCTTTTCATTGTACAGTTATTGTGTTTTTAAATCAAAATTATATATGAGTGGACATTTTAGCGAAAACAAGAAGTATTTGTCATCAAAGTTAAACATTATTACAAGTCTCATGTCTTTAGTAGTTACTCCTTCATGCAGTGATGCAATGCTTTCTGTTTAAACTGAAGCAAACTCAGCCCCTTTGTTTGGGTTCAATGAAGTACAATGAACCCTAGCTTTTATGTCATTTGGCATACCTCATTCCTTTCACCCTGTTTAACTTCCATAGGATTCTCGGGTACACCAACACAGTTAAAATCAGTACAATATCTACAGAAAAACATTTTTCAGACTTTCAGAAAGACCAGAGAGCTACTCCTCATGACCACATTAACGGAATAAATGGTACATACATATATACATATTCATACATCTTCTATACCAATTCCAATTCAGGGTCCCCGGGGGACTGGAGCCTATCTCAGCTCCTATCAGGTAGGGAACACCCTGGACTGGTCGTCAGTCCATCATAAATACATAAAACATGAAAATAAATTAGATTCTATGTGTTCTGAGACAGTGTGAATATAAAAGCACTTGTTTGGAGTCAGGTTTACAGCGCAGGTATCTTATATAAACTTACCAATTTCCACAATAAAGAATGTTCTACTAGCATCTGTCTCATGTTATTTGCAGCAACTGGGTTGCTTTTTGCTGTTACGATTTTTTAAAAACAAAATAAAAATCCATCTCATGTCTTCGCTCCTCTTAAGTGTCAGCTGTTTGGTTTATTTTGAGCAGATGATGCATCAATCTCCTCTTTTTATATGCGAGTATACAGAGTCTGAAGAAGAAAACCTGAGTTAAAAAATTATAAGCACTGTTTGTTTTGTTATCTGTGACTAAAGGGTGTCTTTCTTTTTTTTCCTGCCTCTTTGTTAAATTTGCTTCATGGTTCTCTGGAGAGTAAAATGAACATTTTTTTTCTACTCCTTCCTCTGACCCATGGTTTGTCTGTGTGTTTATTTAGAGATGGTTAATAGTGGACTAGAAACTGAGTTAAAACTCAGTAAAATTGTTGGCAAGAATTAATGCATTAACCCTACAATAACACATTAACATGCCCAGCCCTAAAAAAAAAAAAGAAAAAAAAAAGTCCCTTTCCTTATTTGAGATAACGGTATGCATTGGCACCAAAGATATCACAATATTTCAGAGTTTGCCAGTTAATCTGGCAATCTCAACACTGAAAGCTTGTTTGGATGCACCTCAAACTAGCTGATAGACTTGTTGCAGCCTATATGTTTGTGTGTGATAGAATAAGGAAACTAGAGAATAATGGTGAATGATGTAGATTGGCTGTGGTGGATGAAGACAGAAAGTTAAAAAGCATTGACAAAGCAATGAGAGGGAATCCAATCCCACTGCCAGCCTGCTGTCTAGTGCCATTTATCAAACTACAAAACACTGACCTCGAAAACGATGATGAACGCCAGCCGCGCTGCCAGGACGTGCCAAAACTGCAGAGTGTATGAGTAGGGCTCCACAGAGTCTGGAGGCTCCCTGTAATCACGGTACCTGGTGCAAGTGAGAGGAAAAAAAAAAAAAAAAAAAGATTTCACTGTATGTTTGTGGGTCTGGCTCGTTTATTTAAAGCTATTTGAGTTATTCTGTAATTCATGCTTTATATGGAGGTCAGTAACAGCCTGTGTCATGGTTCATTGAGATCATTAGTAAAGTAATGAATTGTGAAAAATCCACCCTGGGGTTGCACAAATGCTTGGACCGAAAGGATGCTAAAAGTTTCTGCTGTTGTAACATCTTCCACTTGATGAGTGCTAGTTGGAAACATGTTAAGCTACCTGCAGTAGTTCACAGCCTCTCCAAACAGTTCAGAGCCATTTGTTCTTGGCTGTGATTTCCTCTCAAAGTCAGACACTCGGAAAACTGAGAGGCTGGCGTTCACGTAACCCCTCATACACCTGAGGAGCACACAAAAATATTTTAAACACATAGGGCATCTAAAACTCTGAATCCTACACAATGTGAGCTAAACAGAGAAAACTGCGTAGTCATGTCTCACCCCTCCCCTGCTTGGCCTTGACCAGCACAAGGCCCGTACTTGTAGGCGTAAACAAGGCGAGGGATAAAGTCCGAAGTAACGGCGATGACAAAAGCGTTGGTGATGACAGACAAGATGCCAATGCCCTCCAGAATGCCATACCAGATCCCTGCAGGTAATTAATTAATCAAAAATTTTAATTAAAACCTAAACCATGAAGCAATTTTTCTTAAAGAGGAAGATACTTTGTTTTTGTTTACCTATGTCTTTGGCCTGTGATGGAAGAGGTCGTCGCCACTGCGTGACAAACTTATAGGCATCCAAACGGATCTCAATTACGTTGTTGATCAGGGCCAAGAGAGGAGCCAGAGGGAACGCTGCCACGAAGATGGTGGTGAACCCGAACTGTAAAACTGAAACAAACCACAAGCTTTCAGGGGTCTGTTCTGTCATCCAGGGTTTTTGGCATAAGAGGCGTAATAATGCTTTAAAAACCTGACCTTAAAAGGTACATTAGAAATGTATACATATGTCATGCTTCAATGCAGATGAAAATGTTTGCATAAAAAGCATGCTGGTCAATCTTTAGGCAAAATACCACACTTCATAACAGTTTCTGTCCATATGAACATGAAGAAAGCCTCACACTCCCTACATTTCCTCCTCCTCCAGACCTTTCCTGACCCACAGTGGATTTTGAATCGAATGCCATCATTTGTGTGTCCTGTGCAATACAGAGTTAATTGTAATTCCTTTCATTGAGGTTTGCAGGCATTTGTTTATTAACAGCTCTTTATAAGGTTTTATTTTAGACCTGGTTATAACAGCAGGGCATTTTTATGATTTGACACATAAAACTTAGAACTGAAAAAGGCTCTACTTAGTTTAAACTATTTAAATTACTAGTTAAACTATACGTCAGTATTAATTTCTTTTTATTCCAACATAAGCCGGAACTCATTACATCCTGATAAATGAGTCCTATCCACAGTTAACACAAGCACAGCTGCATGTGCTTGTGTTATTCCCCCCACTGCTCTATCATTAAGCAGTAGCCTAGAGTTATTTTGGGGTATTTTATTATATTGATTTGTTGCAGGTGTGTTTTTGTGGTGTAGGCTTGACTAAGACTAAACACCAGTTAATTTTGTACAACATCCAAACCCCCATTCCAAATAAGTTGGGACAGTGTAAAATGTCAATAAAATCAAAATGCAATAATTTGCAAATTGCATTAACCCAATGTATTATTTCCAGTAGAACATAAACAACATATTAGATGTTGAAACTGAAACTTTTTTACCATTTCATTGAAAATATGAGCTCATTTGGAGCTGGATAACTACACATCTTGGAAGCTGGAACATAGTGATGTTTAGCATTGTGTAGCATACCCTCTCGTTTTAACAACTGTCTTTAAATGCTTGGGAAGTGAGGAGACCAGTTGCTGGAGTTTTATGTTTTCCCATTTTGTTCAGACACAGGATTCTAGATGCTCTTCAGTCCTGAGTCTTCACTGATGGATTTTTCTTTTCACCAATAGCACACATAATCCCCATATTTGCTATTGGTAAAAGGCCTGGACTGCAGACAGGCCAGTTCGGCAACTCTTCTCCTGTGAAGCCATGTGTTGTGATGGATGCAGTATGTGGTTTAGTATTGTTTTGCTGAAATCCACAAGACCTTTCCTGAAAGAGACGTTGCATGGGAGCAGATTCAGCATTGATGGAGCTTAACAGATGTGGAATCCAAGGCAGGTTTTTGAACTGTCCACTGATAACAAACTGGATGCTTCCTCTCCTTCTTAGTCTGCAGGACTGCAGGTTGCCAGTTAACCTTGTCAAATGCCCCTCCAGATGTTTTTTGATGTGTACCAGTTACTTTTCCAGCATTTTGTTGCCCCTGTTCTAACTTTTTAAGATGTGTTGCTGCCATCAAATTCCAAATGAGCTCATATTTTCTACGAGATGGTAAAATATCTCACTTTCAGCGCGTGATATGCTGTTTATGTTCCATGTGGATTTCTAAGATTTTCAAATCATTATGTTGTTTTTATTTATTTATTTTTATCAGCTTTTTCTGTTTTTATTTAATTCCTCATATTTCTTTTTAAAGTTAATTTTTATTGCTTCCTGCTTTAATGCTTTTAATCTTTTACATAAAGCACATTGAAATGTCTTTTACATTAAATGTGCTACAGTGTACAAATAAACCTGTCTTGCCATTTTATTTATATTTTTTACAGCATCCCAACTGTTGTGGAATCAGGGTTGTAAATTGCTAAATAAAAAGTGTATAATTCTAGAAAAAAATAAAACTGGTTAGAAATATTTTAGAATCAACAAACCTGAGAAAGTGCTTTAATTTTCTACTGTTTGCAACTGGGAAAGTGCTGTATTGTGGATTTAGGAGGTGCTGCTGTATTATGTTCCTGTGTGTCCTCCTTTTTTTCTAAAAAAAAATGTTCATTAGTGCTGCCTTAAGTTTGTTTTAAGTTAATCCGTCAGTCACAAATCCAAAAAAGACAAACATTGATATGTTGAGAGCAGCAAAAAACAAAACAACCAAAAAAAAAAAAAAAACCCAACATAAAATCAGACACATGGAAAAGCTTTAAGCTCCAATTCAATCCACTGCAAGTCAATGTCACAATTACATAAGATGGATTTCGGCTGCTGTATCACATGATGAAAAAATATCTTGTTAGAAAATTTGATTTTACCATAGAAGATTAAACTGTAGATGAATGAAGCAACCCTAAAATCCATCATATTAAATGTTGTGTCCAAGGTTTTGCAATATGAAACATGCATGGAAATTGTGATTCAACGTACTCATCTCCAAGTATTCATCGAAGAGTCCATTGGCATTCATTGGCTGCAGGTTATAGTCCCTCTCCCATTGCGGGAAGCTGGCAATAGTTTTAATTCCGTGCTCTCTCCTGAGCCTCCGCTGAGTCCACCAGTTTTGGATAAGTCTGAAAGAACATCATATGATGATCCAGCTTCTTCTGGTACATTATCCAAACCAGTCCAGCAGCTCATGGGTTCCTATTATTTTAAAATTAAGATTTTTATTTTAATGTTCATTTAGTGAAATTACTAATGTTTGTGTTAATTACACTGCCTGTCCAAAGAAGAAGTCACCACCTGTATTTAAGTAAATAGGTAAGAGTCTTCCAAAAATACCCCAGATGATGCAGAAGCATCTCATTTCTTAAACCATGTCAGAAGGCACATCCAGTGGTCATGAAAAAGATGTAAATCTCTTTCAGAAGGGTCAAATTATTGGCATCAAGCAAAGTAAACATCTAAGGAGATGCTGAAACTACAGTGAGTTGGGTTAAGAAATGTCCGACACATTTTTTTTACCTTGTCCTATCCAGCATCATAGCAAGCAGAATGATGGTCTAGCTGCTGTGTTGCGTTCAACAAATTTGCTTTGCCAAATTGAGCTTTATGGATTTAACCCATAAGAACCAGATGCGACATATACACATAGTTTCTGAGACATTTTGCACAACTTTGTGGTAAAAACTTTGCTCAAAATCCTGTTGGAATAAAAATAAAAAGACCTGCAACATCTTCAAGAAAACAAAACTGACAATCATCAAAAGCACCTAAAGAAACAGACAAGCGGTAAAAAGAGCATGTATCCCAGCCAGCCTGTCACCAGGACGACCACGCATCCACCCAGAGGAAGGCCCCAGACAGAGCGCCCTGCAGGCCCCTCAGAGGCAGACAGAGCGCTGTTTCTAGACTTACTGATGCAGTTATTGTAGTTCCTTAACAAGATTTCATAGCCAAAAATATTAAAAATGTTGTTTTAATAAAATAAGAAACAAACAAACATAAAAGAACTTACGGGTAGCCAAGCTCCATTAAATTGTTCCATGTCTGTTTTAGCACCATAATGATCCCCATCTGCATACAGAGGTCAATGAGACAGCCGCTGGGGTGGCACTACACCAGCAGGAAAATGGAAAGACAGGGTTAATGACAGCACATTAAAATCTAAGTAAAAAGACACTGAAGATGCTGCGTGTTACTGTGTCATTTTCTATCGGTCCCTGAGGTTTTGTAAGTGTTGCTGCTTAGTGAACTTGCTCAGACCTGCTGCTAAGTGTTAAGTGAAAAGTAGGTGTGAAACACTCAGGATGCACGTAGATCTGATCCCTTAGGCCACATTCAGAGGTGGTCCAGGACCACTTCTCTTTGTATTGTTTTAATAACCTAAAACCAGTCCATCCTGGTGATGCATTCTGGGTCCACGCACTGACCTGACGTGACTCCAGGATGTTGTCTTGCTAGCTGAGTTTCACAGAAAGCCTCCCGCTCATTTTTAATGTTAACTTCTGCAGAGACAACTCTAAAGCTTTTAACAGGCTGAGAACTGAACAAGCTCATTTACAGCTATGTTGCTCTCTGTCACAGTACACAGCTTTACACTTTTCTGCAGCACGGTTGGCTTTGTAGCCAACTTAAAAGGTATTTAAACCTCAATGAGAGAATACATAAAAGAAAAGTCAAGCTGTGGTTTTAACTGTATGCTGTGTTTCATCTTCATTTTAAAATAATTTTTATTATTAATTATACCCACTGTGATTACTAAATTGTAAAATGCTTTGCATCAATTAAATCATACGAATCTTAGCTCTCAAAACATCATGTTGCATGTTGCACTTGTATGTACAGCAAAGTCATGCAGGAAACAGCTGATGATTGTTGGGTTGCCTAATTTCAGGAGCTAGACGCTTCAATGTGTGTCAGAGGTGCATTGATACTGGGTTCTGTAAGACCACAAATAATTAATTTATACTTTGTTTTATTTCTCTCGCATTGCATCTGTTACATAACTATTAAAATATTTCTTAAATATAGTTCCAGTGAATCTGACACATGCTAATGTGAATAATAATAGTGTTCAGGGACTAAATGTAATTGTGATTTTACAGGAACATTTGTAGATTTTCCTGAACAGCTGCACAGCTGACAGCACAGCATAGGCTGTGTGTTTATTTACATACAGATCAGGTAACCGGGATCACATGCAGAAAACATTGTAACACCAGATGTGAACATGTGTACTTAGCATTAACTGTTCTCTTGTTGACACCACCACCCATAATTATTTTTCAAACTCTCTTTATGAAGTCCCTACAGCCTTTCACATCTTTAGAAATAAGTTAGGCCGTAGGTCCTTGCAGCACAGTCGCCGTTCCTGTGGCTGCAAAAAGCTGACATGATGCTTTTTCATGTCACATAAGTGAATATTTCCATTTGTGCAGCTGTGAGAAGATAAGTAGGAGCACATTAGCTCAGCACCTAAAAGTAACAGCTCAGGCTTTTTCTCCTTGTAGACCACTTCATTCATTGTGTTATTTTCCTTGCATGTTCCCAGAAGTACCACTTACTGCTGATGGGGGTTAAACGCCTGGAGTTGGGCATACAGTAATAGCCTAATGTCCCGATTTAGAAATACTTGGATCCATAATGCTTTGCTGTTATTCTCTCATGGGAAGAGGTAAATCATTACTCACTTCTTCCAGTTTCCAGCGATTGATGAGGCGTAGATATGCACCTGGCCTGCCAGTGAATCTGTCAAACCAGAAGAAAGCAAACCACAAGTTACTACATGACCATGCCAGAGTTTGGATACACCAGCACAATAATTTTGAAGGACTTTTTGTCTGTGATAAAATCTTTTATATAGATAAATGTGAGAGAAAGTAGCCAAAACTGAGAGCACTTTACATCCCTGGGAAAGTTCCATGAAGAAAACTCATTTCTGGTTTGTAATATAAGTTTGAAGCAAACACACAGAATGTAATATAGTCCCTTTGTTGTACTGGTTCATTTCAAAGCACATGCTGAAGTTGCACATGAAGAGGAAGAAAAAAAAGAACTGTATCTGTTGTCTGAAGATACGGTAGTTGGTTGGATATGGACCAAAAACCTATTTACTTCAAATGATGTCAAGATAAAGTTATTGCCAGAGGATGCAGCGAAGAAATTTGCTGCACCACCTTAGCTGCAAACATCCTTCAGAGTCTTTGAAACTAAGATCTGCACCCTCCACATCCTCAGATGTAACTGAAAAAGCTGGAGGACACTAGAAGCAGTTGTCTTTTGCAGATGGGTTTGCTAGAGGTGCTGACTAAGACACAAAAAAACAGCAGTGGATTGAGATAATCAACGCCATCATCATCCATATAACCAATGACATGGTTCTGCCAGGCATTGTGTAGAAAATTGGAATTAGGGCAGTGATCAGAAAATGGGATCCCAGATATTGTGGAAATGAAAATGCTTTCTTTTCTTTTGGTTTATACACATTTCCCACATCAGTAAAATAGACTATTCTAAATCTACTGCAGTAAAATATCTCTCAAACATTGGAAAATGTGGTTAAGATCATACTTAAACTCTGAAAGATACACTTATATGGAATTTTGGTCATACTATCCAGCACTGAGATTCATGGTTTAATAATTTCTCTTATCATGTACTTTTTCAGTTACACAGGAGACCTCTAATCTGCTCTAATCTTTTTTAACTTGTCTAAATTTTTACTAAATAAAGTATAATACTAACACTTAAAGAATTCCTTATTCCTGCTTATTTATTTTACAATGAAACAGTTGCATGATAACACATTTTTTTCTCATAATTATGAGATTGTGATTGTGTAATTGTCTTTGCTCCACAAGAGAACAATAAAATATTTAGAGTGCATTTAGTCTACATAAATAAGGATTTTATAAAAGAAAGTGCTTTCTTCTTTAGCTTAAAGAAGCAAAAAACTATCTTATACACATTTATACTGTTGAACGTATCTTTGTCCACATGAAACTCCCCAAACATCCCAGCCAAAAGCAAATATATGCTAAAAAAAAGCTTTCTTTTTCTTTTATGGTGGAGTTTCTAAAGAGATTCACTAGATTTTTGCAAAGCATCTGATTTCAGTGACATAAAAGTAAATTTGCCAAAATGCCAAAATGCATGCAAGTGTTTCCAGATGTGTTGGCAGACCTTATAGTTTATGTAATGTTCATCTTATTTTCAGTTATTTCTGTTCTTTATTTGTTTGATGAGTACACTACAGTTTTTAAACAACGGCTGGGTTTCAGGTTAGTTAGGTTTGTGATCACTTTAACTAGAATTGTGCTCAAACTTCTCACCTTCCCAAAAAGAAGGCGATGTAGAAAGTCGAACTGTTGAGGTTGACAAACTGAAAGAGGAACATCTTGAAGGTAAAACTATTCTCCCACTCCGACTCAGTCCTTGGCTGCTCTGTGGCCACATAGGGAATAAAAATGACAATAATAAAATGCATACCAAACATTTTTATGATGTTCAATATTTTATTTTAGGATACTCACAATGTATTGAATAAAAACCCAATTAGTAGTAGTTGTCATCATAAACACCCATCTACTCCACTTCTAACTATATCTATAGTCGTTATCATAATAGGGACTTACTTAAAATTTGAGACATAATGCTTCAAACTCACCTAAATTTGTGAGTAGAAGAGCAACTTTTTCATAAAGCTGTAAAAGGGGAAAATTAAGTCATTTTAATAACAGTATAGTTCAGCATAAAAAAACATAAAGATATTAAGATATATATTTAAATGTGTCTGTAATAAGTTTTATTGACCAGTTCTCAACTATTTTTTCTCTTCTGTTGCAGAGATCAGTGGAAAGCAGGAACTCACCACGTTGAGCAGCATGATGACGCAGAAGTTGATACAGACCGCTGTGCCTGTGGTCGCCACCTGAGAGTTGTTCCTGATGAGTGCCCAACCAAAGGCGGCAAAGGTGCTGACGGTGATCACGCGATAAATCACGATGCCAAACACGGCAGCAATCACCACCAGTATCTGTTACATCAAAGCAAGAATTAAAAAAAAAAAAAAAAAACACCAACACTGATCTACAGATAACTTTATAATTAAAACAGAGATTATGTTGTACTTGTAGTGTTCAAAACAACAGCTGGAACATCTGGTAGGGAGTTGTATTTAAAGCTGGCTCTTGCTAAAACTGTATATACCCCAAAAACTCACCATGAAGAATATTCCAGATGCTGAGACAAGGAGGCGACTGTATTTGTCAGTGAAGGCCTGGTAAGGCTCAGGTTTTCCAGATATGGGGTTCATTCTCTCCTTTTTTGAGTATTTGGCCTCAAACTGTGGCCGTACTTCATCCTGGAGGACGAAGAATGGAATGTAAGCGAAATTCAGCAGGTAATATGATGGGCTGATGAGACGGTAAAACACCTCAGGAGCAAAGTGGAAGAGATTGGTGAGCTTTTAAAAATTGAAAGGCATTTTTTCTGTAGTTTGTGAATTTATATTCATGTTTCTGCATTTTCTAGTTTTACTAGATATTGGAGACTCAGATCTAAAACTCCCGAACAGCTTCTTCCCCAGGCTGTAAAGGCCACCAGTCCAAAACATGAACCAGGTCTGCAGTTCGTCTTATTAAAGTGTTAAACTGCAGAGAAAGTGAGGGAGCTAAAACATCTCACTTGGAAAAGTTTGAATGGCTTCGCATCCATCATGGTTGCAAAACCCATCCGAGACAAGAGATTCACGCATACTTTCTAGCATGGTGCGTTCGAGTTGTCTCGTGATTCCAAGCGGTTGAGAGTAGGTGACGCTTTTACCAGGTAACTCTGCCCTACCTCCCTCCTTTCCCCCTCCCTCTCCTGTTGCTTGTTGTCTGAGAGTGGATCACAATAATAGCTGAGTGTGGGAATGAAACGCAATGCAAATCTGATATAAACATATTGGAGGCTGAGATAGAGAAAAATCCCAGACTATTATGATATTCCAGCCTCTTAAAAAGAGAACATTTCCAGGTAAAAGAGCATTTTTGGTCATCGTAGGTTAAGCTAATAGGAGAATATGTCTGAGTGTATTAGATTCTCAGGTGGATTCTGAATTTCTTAGAAATTAAATGAAGCTTTTTATAATGTATTCTGCTATTTCTTAATATAGTTCTTGATAAACATATTTAATTGTACAACAATTTTGAGGTGATGTGAGAATTTTTATAGTTTTACTTTATTCATGCACTGCTGAACACTAAAGCAGTCAATCCAGTTTTCCATTTCCTTTGGGCTTATTGTTGTGCTTAAAGAGCGGGATCTTAAATGTAACTGACATTACTAGTTTATAGTTAAACCATAAAAACAGTGTTTTATACAGATATATCCAGAAAATGTGAAATAAAGCCAGAATCAGACTTCATTATCTGTCTTATCTGTTCTGTACAAGGACAAGCTTGTTTATTAACACTTTAATAGAAAATCAGTTAAGGTTGGCCTTGCAGGAACACTTTGAACCTCCAAAATACTCTAAATAACTAAAACAACTTCGCAGAGATGTATTTTTTGTTCGAGCATTCAAAACAAATGCATTTAAATTTGTACATTTTAGGTTTTGATTTTAAATTTTGAGATATTCTCCCTTGGTGAAGTAAGAACAAGTCTTCCTTTTTAAATGTATGTGTAGAGCGACATGAGCTGAAAAAAATTGTGAGCAAGGCAAACAATTTTCCAGGGAGACCTGCAGCCAAGGCTTCACTGTTTGAGGTGAAACTCAAAGGTTAGGAGCAAGTTATCTAAATCAAATTGCAAATAGGTCTCTAATTTGAGTGGAATAGTCTTTTTGTTCTTGAATTCGCTCACTAGATTTAGTATATTAGAAAGGAAGCAGAGCTGAACATCACCTCCTCTTCCTCCCAGTCAATGAGATCCCAGTCGTATGCAAGGACAGCTCTGCGTCTTTTCCAGAACTCCAGGAAGACTGTTGCTGGAAGACATGAACACATCAATAGACCCTTTTTTAACTGTTAAACAGCCTCCATCAAAACAGTGACTTCATTCACTAAGCTTCTACTAAGAACCAATACTTTATCTATTAAATTTTTGCTCAAATTACCTGAAAGAATTTTTACTCTCCCAAGTTAGTATCATATTTTTTCTTATAGCTATAGTTAATTGGCATTTCCTGTCGATTGAGATATATCTGAGATGGATGCAAGTAACGCATGGGTGGCATTTAATCACCATATGAAGCTATTATGAATAATAATGATGATTACTTGAGTCTTTATCAGACCTAGATGTTGATATTCTTTACTGAGACGTGTTTCTAAGCACCTGATTAATGTAAAAACATTTTGATGTTAGCCCTTTCTTCTCCTAATTTTTAACTTTTACCAACCTTTACAGGTAACTATCAGCTGGTAAGTACTATGCAATGACTGTTAGCTAACAAGCTGATAAACTGCAGATATATTTGTATTTTTGAAATGTTTGATGTTGGATAAAATTTGACCAAAGCATTAAGATTATCTTCAAACAGCAGCACAAATTCAACACTGTTCATTATCCAATACATTATAAGTCACAATTTTTTGTTCAAAAGCATTTTAAATTAGGTTGAAGATGTTGTATATCCCACTGGACAAAATGCCAATAGAAACTACAAGCTAACTTTTAAGTGTGGTTTCTATGTTGTACCATCAAAGCCAAATTCCAGTCACTCTGTATTTGATTGCATCTGATTGGCTAAGTCCAAACTACCAAGAGATACATGGTTTGTTTGGGTGTCAAGTTATTCAAACTGTAATTACAAGGTCTGATTACAGCAGGTTGTTCACAGTGCTGATTCATGGAGGGCTGGCACTGTACTGCTGAACAAAGTCCTGTGGATAGCTTAATTATTGAGCACATGTTTGCCTTCAGCTGAAAACTGCTGCAGCATTCTTGCACTGATCAGTGGCCTCTGTCCTCAGTATCTAAGCCACTCTTTTAGTTTGTCTTCTCTGTCATGCACACAGTCCCGTTTGATGTTTTGACTGAATGTGCAGCTATCTGAGAGGGGCGCTGCTTTCCACAGGGAGCCAGCAGGGGAGCTCGCTTCTAAAGAGCCTTAATGAAGGGATTTGAATGGATTCTCTGCTGCTGGTGAACTCAAAAACTATATTCCCTAGGACGGCAGCACGATCAGCACCGAGACAAAGTAACTGTCAGGTCAGTACGTTAATACACTTTCAGTCAGACTTTTATTTACACTTTACTTAAGACGTGCAGCTGTGAAAACAACTTTAATCGTCACGATTCCTAACAGCTCTTTATGCTCTGTGCTGATCTCCACAGGCGGATTGCATAATATATCTAAAAATATGTATACACAGTATTTGTTCGCGTCTTGTTTTATATTTAACTTTATGTAATGTACTTGAAACTCTCAGATGAATGGCTTTTTTCCTTGAATGGAAAATTTTCTTGATGTTTAAGCCTTTCTCAAAGTTCAATACTGATTGAAAGATATGCTTAAAATGTTGCATTGTTTACAAGTATGCAACTCAAAATTTTAACTACTTCCACAGTATTATTTGAATTACATGTATTATGTTTGATGTAAAATGACAGGCTGAAGTGCAATACTTCTCTTAATGTTTGTGCTAAACTGCATACTTGCCCTTTCTTTTTTATAACTTTGCAATCTAGAGACTTAAACACTATGATAGTGTGAGCCTTTCTATCTGTAGACCAACTGAAATATCAGACAAGAGCACAGGATGTAAAGATTTGAAAAGGGCTGGCAGCATGTTGGAAGGTTGGATCTTTCAGTTTTTAACATTGTTGGTGTTCAACTGACAGTATAATGTTAACCCACTATCAAAGTTCAGAGGCAAGTAATGAACCGAATCTGCTCTTTCTGTACATAGAATCTCCTGGAGCAGCGAGGGGGATGCCTAATGGGGTTAATTCAGAACCAGACCCTGACCTTGGGCTTATCTAAACCAGATGTAACCTACTGGGAGACATCATCAGCTGGTACAAAAGTATTTCCTATGATCAACTTTTGTTTGTTAAATTTCAAGTTTCTTTTATGCCCTTAACCATTTAGTATGTCAAATGACCAGATATTTAATGAGTCTTGATTCTGATTAACCCTTATGATGGCTGCAAGTCACAACTTAAATATTTATAAGTGAGAAATTGACAGAATTCCCTCTGATGTGTGTAAATTATTAACACAAATGCATACATTATTATATGCACAAACAACAACAATATTCTCTTAATTTTATATCAACAACATAAAGCAAAAAAAAAGTTGCCTTCATGTTTAAAGTGTATGTCTGTTCTCTGCTCTTCACTCTCAGCAGTTAACAACATCATCGTAGTGCTGGGCGTGTTGACCTTTGCCCTCCAGCTGTGTTTTGTTCTGCTCTTCATGCTGAGATGTTGGAGGTTTGACAACAGAGTACAAGAGGCTCTCAAACATCCAGACTCTGCTAAAAAGCTGAGTGGTGAGCATAGCTGCTGCAGTAGTTTCAGTTCTTTACTTACAATGCCTCTCAAAACTTACAAAGCAAAAGGGTTGTGATGACATGGCAAGATTCTAATCAACCAATGAAACCAATGAAAACAATACACAATTTTATTTAACTCAAATACTTAAACTACTTATGATTATAATTGAGTTTTTTACATCCATATAGCAAGAATAACTTGTTTTTCACCCTGTTAAGTGACTAATAAAGTATTAGGTGATTTTTAAAATTTAGAAAACAGTAAACATTTACTTTTGTGTAGACAATGGAAACATGATGTCATCCAGTGGTTCACCAGATGCTGAATGTGTTTGGTCCGGCATGGTTTGTAGCAGCTGGCGTCTTTTGTTTCGGTAACCCAGCAGTGTTAGATCATCATTTGTTAGTAGAATTACTCAAAAGGTACCAGTGGACAAGTTTACATTAGAGTTATTCCTGATGTGGGACAGTTTAGACGTGATTTCTTTTTCATTTTGATCCAGATCAGATGTTATCTGCAGGAATGTATTCAGCCTAGGATGAGGGATGCAGCTAGAGAACTACTGTTGTGTATTTTCCTTGCCTTGAGGCAAAAGTGTCTACAAGATTAAAGTGGGATCCTATCATTTTCATTCTGATGAGCTTAGCAGAACAAACTCAAGTAAACTGTTTAACTTGCAATGTCTGTTGCTTCAGACTAGTTCATTCTTCTACACATCTGCACATAAACAGATGTGATGTGTCCCTTTCGTTTAGTTCTGATGAATTAAAAAAAAAAAAAGGACAGATTTTTAATAATTTTAGCACTTTGCACTGACTCACTTCAGTTTCTCAAGAGTTGCATTTCTAGAAGTTTTGAACAAGTTTCTTGTTCAGACTGATTTGGATGATAGCTGGGTTGTGTGAGGGCTGTAAACACATTTGTGGCTTTACACTATGAAGATGCTGCACCATAAAGAGCATCACTGAGACATCTGTTGCAAAATTCAATTTATTTTTTGTTTGTTTTTCTACATTCAGCATAGTATTTTGCATAACTCGCCCTTTCTTTTGTCTTTTTAGAGCTCCCATTCTTTCACCGAGGCATTTCCAAAGAACTGAACTATTCTCTTTGTAATGATGCTGCTGATGCCTCATCGCCTGCCATGTCTGCTGCAGTGGAAAAATATGAACACACAACAGATTTTATGGGTCCTTCCATACCCTGGGACCTTGTTCAGTAGTGATAAGCTCCTGATTCTCCAAACTAGCTTTTATACCATGTAAACAAGACTATACAATAAAGACTTCTTTTATGAATAATATATTCTGATGTGATGTTAAAAATTAAATGAAATTTCATGAAATGTGTCAATAAAAAATTTAAGTTAAAGCTGCACCATCAGAGTTGACATAAAATCTGAGATATTAAAGGTAATGAAAAAAAGAGAATTAATAAACCGTAACTGTGAATTAGAGCTAGCTGGTTAAACATTTAGTTGTTAAAGATCCTGATATTTTCTTAAGCAATTAATGGAGAACAGAACAAAGCTAATAGGTGAGTCGATATTAAAGATGCCAGGTGAAGACTGGTGACGCTGAAGTTTCTGTTTAATTTGCAAGGTGTATGATTTTTATTTCTGTAAATATAGTTGGGGGAAAAAGTGAGGGTGTAACACAAAGATCTATTGACCAAAATGCAGCGTAATATAATTACTGTACGTTTGCATGATGTTAAACTTCCATGAACATATGTCAGACATACCTTGATTAGCACGCAGGAAAACCAACTACAAGTCCCAACATTGTGTAACAACTTCAAAATTTTCCAGTTTGGTGTCAGTCATCAAACAAGAATGAATAACAGCATACACCTGAGTGCACGTCACTTCTATATGAGCCTGGGATATAACAAACATGGCGGTTTCTTCTCCCTACAGGCCCCCATGTTACACTCCCTTATTTTCACCATGGCCCATAATGGACTAACTAACACTAACCTGAGTGCAAGCTTTTATTTCTCTATCAAATTTAGTTATTTCTACATATTTGGAAGGAAAGAGTGAGGAAACGTGGGAAATTCAGTGTTTTGCAGCCTGCAGCTTCACCACTAGATGTTTCTGTATTCTTCACACTGGACCTTTAATGCAGGTTTAAATTTTTCAAGGCATATTAAAGAGAATATTGATACAGGAGGTTAGACTTGCTTAATGGAGAGATTTATTTAACAGACTTACCCCAAACTGCCATGAATACAGCAAAGAACACAGTTGCCCCATTGTCAAAGAGATGGGTGACCTTAAAATGAAGACAGGACTTCGTTAAAATGGTGCTTAAAAATAATGAACATTTACCAAAGAACTCAAACTCTCTGGCTAAGACTAACTTAATTCCATATGTTGATTACAACTTAAAACCATGTGTTAGTTGGTGTATTGACACATTTTGAGTACAATGACAAAGAACACAGCAGCTGTTGCTGTGACAGTACCTTGGCATAGATGCAGCTGTCTGACAGCCTCAGGTAGGGGCAATACTGGTCACAGATGGGACACATGATGATGTCAGCAGCCTGGCAGATTTCTTTGCTGAAGGACAACAACATTTAATCTATGAAATTCTGGTCAAGCTGTCATTGCAATACCAGAAAAACCCAGAGTGCCTTTTAGTGACACAGGAAAACCCACAAAGAAGAAATGTGACTACATTAATCTGTGCACTTTACAGTATATTACAGTTATAGTCTCTGGAAGTTATTGATAAGGTTACATTGCTCAAAACACTTTTAATTACACAGCACATTTTCTTTCTACATGGTACTTATTTCAGCCAGAGTCCAACAAAAGATTAGTGTTCTGTGTCTGAACTGCGCAGCATTTAATATTAACTGTTAGAAGCCAATTTCACACTCTGTTGCCTAATCTGCAATGGCCAATCAGTTTAGCAATAGGAGCTATAGGACTTTTACAGAAACTGAGCTGATGGTGCGATCTACACTTACTAAAGGTGTGTGCATAAAAAACGAACAGTTGGTCAAGAATAAGGTTGGTTCTTGCACTGAAATACAATTACAGGCTCTATGAACACATTTATTTATCAGAAAATGGAGGGGTTGTGTTTACCTGACCTGGCAGTGCTCCAGTGTGAAAACACCGTACAGGAATACAAGCAGGCCAACTAGAGCTGCAGGAAACAACATCCCTGTGTACCAGCCGAGCCAAGCGAAGTACAATCCGATCTTCTCCCCAAAATACCTCCTGCAAAAAACAGCAGATATATAAAAAAATGGCAAAATAGCCAGCTTGTTGAAAGTTTGGGGACTTTTTTTTTTTGCCAGAATCAGCATATTCATTGGGTTGTAATAGAAACATACATTGCCAGGCCAAAAAAAGTGACCACCTGGATTTATCTAAGCAAATAGGCACGAGCCTCCTATTGGATAATTATTGCATTGGCGATTTTCTTTCAGCTGGCAACAAGTTATTTAACCCCAACTATGGAAATGAGTAGCTTCTCATTGCTTAGACAACCATGTGGAAAGACACATCCTGTGGTTGGGAAACAGATGTTAGTCTGGGGTCAAACCATTGTTAAGCATCAATCAGAGAAAACATCTAAGGAGATACAGAAACTACTTAAATATTTTGTTTGCATGAGACATCATGCACACAAAAAAAAACTACAATTTGCACAGCAGTTTGAGTTAATGGGAATCTTTAAAGAAATAAATTACCAGTTAAGTTGCACGTAAACACTTTTTTTTTTAAAAATGAGGCATAAATACTTATGTGTACCAAATAAGACATTTTCTAGATAAATATGACAAGTCATACTAAGGAAAATTAGAAATTAAGGCCTTCCTCTAAGTCCCGTCACCCCGAGCTGTTGAAGTACATAACGAACTTGGCATCAACTTGAGGAAGCAAAGTGAAAAGTAATGGTTTCCATATTATTACCTGATGAGGTCCAGCGGCTGGTACTTGTACCAAACTCCCCACCAGGCCCAGCACTCATACAGCAGGTGTCGATGGTTTTCTGCTCCATGAGTTCTGATGGGGTTTTTGCTGTGGTAGTTTCCCTGTTAAAGTGCACAAATATATATATACACACATAATTTACGTGTACATAATTTGTATTGTATGTAGAAATGGCGATGACTTCAAAAAAGGTGGTCCAAGTGAGAGAGTAAAGAGCTTTGAAATTAGTCAAATTACCTCATGAAGAGGGAACGCTGCTTCGTACGAATTATTGTTCAAAAGACGATTAAGCCCTGCAAAAAAAAAAAAAAAAGGAAAAGAAGAGCATCAGATGCTCTTGTGTCTCTGTTGGCCCAAAGATGTGAAACCGCGACTCTAGGAAATTTCAGTGTCTGTACATACTGAATGTTACAAGTCATCTCTATATTATGGATTCACTTCAAAGACATTTTTTATTTCTATTATGTCTGAGATTGTCTAAAGTAAAACTCACCCATCTTGTTTTTTCCCTCCTCGTATTTGACCCGTTGAAGGATGTGGTGCACGATGCGACTTCTGGTGGCATTGTTGAAAAATGTGTCTTTGTTGTGGATGATGAAACTTTAAAGAAAGGAAATCGCCATAAGAAATCTGTTTATATACCTTTTTTGTAAGTGGCATCATGTAAAAAACACAATGACAAAGTAGAGCTACATCGATAATGATCTTAGAAAAAGAGATGTTGATCAATCTGAAATGAGTCATTGACAGTACAGAAAAATACCGAACAAGTATGGTGTGTTTGGATGAATCACCAGGAGTAAACTTCTCTTTAAAAAGAGCATGACATCATGGCTTCTGTTTGCAAAGTTGCATCTAAACAAACCACAAGATGCATCCATCCATTCATAGCTTAGTACCGAATGCACTTATGAACAGCACGATCCTGTAACATGGAGTTTGTAATGGATGACTAGCACAGAAGTCAAACCAGGCAGGCTGTTCCTCCCAGTTGCACCTCTCTAGATTTACTGCCATCACTCACATGAGCTTTTAAGTCACCCACCAGGATAATGTAGTCTGAACGTGGCGCAGCACTGAACTGTCATTTACCTCATGAGCACTAACAACAGTCTGAGCACTTTCTCCTCCCTAACAGCCTGGGGAAGTCAGATTCTCATCTAAAGAGGAAAACTGTTAACATTTGAGCTCCATGACGGGCGTAAGCCCACCCTGCCCCACTGCCTCTCACCTTGGACCTTGGGATTGACTCCAGTACCTTTTCTGTGTGTCGAGGTGAGCCCAAGCTTGGTCTCCAGTTGAATCAGTGAAGAGGTGTTTCTATAGCCAACGTTTTCCCCTTACCCATGACCAATTTGCCTTGGGAGACACTGCCAGGGTAAACTACACCTGACAGCATATTGCAAAAGTCCTCAAATCCCTTGCATGGTGATTCATTGAGGAGCAAACCAAAAAAAAAAAAAACACAGAAAAAATGTAGTTTGGACCGGTGAGTCCATAATGTAGATGTTTGGTCATAATAGAGCACCATGTCTGCTGAAAACCAAACTCATCATATCAGCACAATCAGGAGGGATGATGATTTGGACATGTTTTGCAGTTTGGGTTCCTGGTTGTATTAAGGACCTGATAAAAACCAGCTGATTTCCTTTATCTTCCTTTCTTTTTAAATTAATATCATGCTCCCATACATAAAAGCTTACAATAGAAAAAGTCTGATCTTTTTTTTATATGACTGTACATGTACCGTATGACAAGACTTACTGATGGATCCTGGATCGACTGAAGGGGGCTGTAAAGCTTTCATTCTCCTCCAAGTCAGGTAGAGTTTCACTGTCAAATTTCATGGGTTTGCGTGGAAGCCACCCCCGAAATTTGTTGATGCGTTTCTCCATCCTGCAAAAGAAGTTTCTGTTAAAGCTGCAGAATGTTGCTTCATTAACTTGCACATTATTTCTTGAACACTCACCTGCTCAAAAATTTGTGTCGTTTGTGCATGTAAAAGATCTTCCTTCTATGTGCAGTTGAGAATAAGAAACAGGATAAATGCATTGTACTCTTTTTGCTTGTGGTGTTAGGATATTCTGCTAATCATAAACTGGTAGCAGTAAATTGTAAACATAATGTACGAATAAAGTAAGAAAGGAAGGAGACTGTAAGCCAGTAACTATGAATATTAACCATGTAGGATTTAAGCTAATCAGAGATCTGCTTAGTAATGTTTACCTGTTATTGTGACACATAGTTTTAAACAAACCACACCTTTTTATAGTTTTTTTTTTAAGATTCTGTCTCACCTAAAAGGCATGCGAATGTTCATGAGCTCTGCATAGCGACAGAGAACATCCCATGGTGCATGAAGCTTCAGGAAGATCACATCACTGTTTGTTAAAGAGGCCTATATGGAAACCAAACACACAAACGGACAACATTTGAGAAAATATCAAGGAGGGCTACAATATACTGTTTAAAATCAATACATTTTATGGGATGCACTCTTCTCCTTGCCAGTTCGTAGTGCCTCAGCGTGTGGGAGTATGCTTAAAGCTATATGAATCAGGAGCAAACTGGAAGGCGACCTAAAAATAACTAAATGGCTCCATACAAGAAATACACAAGTGGGCTGAAGGTTGGAGACATCATCTGTTGTCCTCCCCTGCATGCTCTAAAAGATGATGACCTTGACGTTACAGCAGTGAAAAAAAATACTTACATAAATACAGATCAGAGAACATCAACACTCTCCATTCTTTCAAGTGTCACTTATGCTAAACAAGAAGCAGCAGTGGCGAAAATTGCTATCAGCTCGTTTGTTTTGGCTCAAGTAGAGGATAGCTTATCAGTGAACTCTCAGATGTCAGAGCTGAAACAAAAACTCTCAGCATTTTAAAAATCACCAATCTGGCCTGTGAGATTACATGTATTATATGATTGAATTAAAGACAAGAATCATAAAACTAAACCAATGACCTTTTTCACTTAAATTAAGAAAAATGATGAATACAGCTGCAGGTTTACTCAAGTCATTACAGCTTATCTAATCCCCATTAGTCCTTTACTTTTACTAGCCAAATTAGACGTAGAGTAAAACCCTTCCCCTCATCTTTGACTTGCAAGACATTTAATTCCTACCAGCTGAGGGAATGCTGCATCTATCACTGCTTTCCAACATATATGATCACTTTACAAGCAGCTTCAATCACTTTTTCTACATTAGCAACCTGATAGCTCTGTTGAGCAGCTGTCTGCTTTTTTAGCATTTTTAGCTTCAAATAAACTTTTTGGCCTTGATGCATCTGCTAATCCTGTTTCCAGTAAAATCATGCACCTGCTCTCATCAAATAGCTTTGATAACCCTTACTTTATCACCCAGGCAATGTTATACACCACACAGTAAACAGCATTGGCAAAGATTTTGTCTAAGGTGGTAAAAAACACTTTGCTTAACCTTTCCCACATAGTCTAAAAAAGTGTTACCTCCTTTTCCATGTGTAATCCCTCTGCACGGATGTTCCGCTCAAATACCTCCCTTTTCTCTGACTGGGAACAGGACTTTCTGTAAACCAGGATGTAGTCTATTCGGCTCTTTCCATCGCTGAAGCAAAGGGCACTCGACTTACTCTTCCCCTGAGGATAGATAGTTGTAGAGACAGTCAGAAAAGTATTTTAACTGATAAATGAAGGTCACCTAATGAGTTTAATATTATTTTTCAGCCAATGTTGATCATGTGTTGATGAATAAGCCTTTTCTACATTACCTAGTGAAAAGAAAAAATTAATATGTCAGAGATGCTTTGAAATCTGTAAATTCTCTAAGTTATATGTTTAGGTAATGTGAGAAAAAAATTATCTTAATTTGTGTTTCAGTTCCCCAAAAGCTAGGCTCTGACTTAATGTCCCATTTGAATGTCTCACTATAATGTCCCTGTTACTAAAATCTTGCACAGTGACTTTTGAATGGTCCTTAGCAGACATCCTAGTGACCTTTCATTGTTTGCTGGGTTGTTATCTAGACTATCATATTACTCTTGTTGGACCACTGACCTCTGGGATACTTAAATTGGACTTTGTGCTGTCATCGAGGATGCTGCTGTGGGTTCCAGGGTTCTGCAAGGTGGATTCATCCTTCGATGAGCTGCTGATGCCCTCTGACCTTTCCTTCTCCAGCAGCACATGGACATCCTTCACAGCTAAAAAGAAGACAGACAATAAAATAGATGGAATAATATTATCTGACATTATATCAAAAGTCCAATACTGACTCATTGTAGGTGAGGAATAAATTCACTGTTGTATTACTTTCACTAAACAGCATCCATCCATCTCTTCATCAGGTCCTGCATTTATGGGGCTGACAAATAGCAAGTTGTTTTTGCAGAATATTATGCAACAGTTGGCATCATAATCTTATTCTATTGGAAATTTATCTAAAATTCAGCCACAAATTAGGTCAAATATTTCATTTGTAGAGCAATGACTTTGCCTTCTGTACTGGGAGAATGACTTGCTTCTACTTTAAACAGACCAACAAATTCCAATACTTAGTCAGAATTTGACTTAACATGATTTTCTAAAGTATTTAGAAATTATGCAAATCTGAAAAAGCAACACTTCTGAGTGAGACAGCTCATTAGATAAGTTTTTTTCTTTTTAAAAAATTTGCATTTTATGCACATAGCAGTCCCAGCTAACTAACGGTTTTTGTTAAGCTAACAAGGCTTCGCTGACTCTCTTATGCTGCTAGCTTAGAATTTTTATATTAGCTGATCATCAGCCATTGCCTACCTTGTTGCTAGCTAAGCATTTTTACGCTAACCAATCATCAGCCATTATTTACATTGTTGCTAGCTTAGCATTTTTACATTAGCCAAGCATCAGCCATTACCTGTCTTGCTGCTATCTTAGCATTTTTTATCTTAACCAAGCAGCAGCCATTGCCTGTTGTTAGCATTTTAAAGTTAGCCATTGGCATTAGTGATTGCCTTGTGATGGATGGTTGCCGCTAATTTGGATCAAGGCATTCCTACAATACTGTGTTTCTGAGAAGGGAAAGATCACTTAAGGATGGCAACACAGGGCCAACAAAAAATGATTAAGTGCACTGTCATGTAACAAAAACAATGAGTTATGAGGCCCATAATTCTGTTTAGCATTGACACTATTACCAATACTTTTTATATATGTTTGATCCACTGCTAATTTAAAAATATAATTTACTGCAGATTTAAAATACATATTAAATATTATGTATAATAATATAATTGTTCTTATAATATTTCCTTTATGTAAGGAGTCATTTGAGATTGTTTTCTATTTTTTTTACAGTACATTCTTCACTTACTTATTGAGCCTTTAAGCCTGGTACTGGCTTCCTGATACTCTGCTTTGTAGACTACTGTATCTGTGATACTGTTACACACAAAATCACTAATGTTGGTTCCTGTACAGCTGCCAACTAAACCTGTAACAACACACTGTTATCAAAATCTGATTTGTTATGTCTTTGAACATGAATAGTCTTGTGCTATAGCATCTACAAGTTTTCATTTTAACCACAGCAATGCTGTAACAGCTTAACTTTCTATAATACTGGTTTAGGTTTCAGTGTGTCATATACACACTGCTTGGTTACAGTATGTGTACTACAATTCAGTGTTTTTCCAGTTCTGGCTGTTCTTCAAGTGGGGCCATGACCGAGTTTGACCAATTAAGGGAGACGCTTAAAGGAATTTCATGTCCTGTTGGTGGTGCATCTCACCTAGTGGAGGGACATTATCTTGATTGCTGGAGTCCAGGGTTTCGGCCAAAGATTCCTCCATGATTTCGTCCCTCCCACAGTAGGGGAAAGCAAGAGGTCTATCCGCTGCCTGGTAGCCAGAGGCTGAGTGCAGCAGCAGGACTCTGGGATGGTGGGGGCTCTGCCGCTGGGGCTCAAATCCATGTAGAGATAAGCTCACATCTATGGAACACAGAAAACTTAATTGCATCCTGTTTCTTCAAGTATTACCACCTAAATTATCATATGGCAGGGCTTGCTGTCATTTTGTAAGATATTATTTACTCACACTGGAAGCCCGAAGGAATGTCTATATATGTCAGCAGACTGCAAAAGTATTAAATGAGTCATTCAGTAGATTACCTAGTTTATAAATCAACTGTATGTTCGTTTCATGTTTGCATTGTAATCAAGCAGTAAAAATATACTGCTGAACATTTGCCCCACCCTTAATTTTATTCCAGAATCATATTAGGTTAGAGGTTATGGATTACTCTGGGGTTACAGAGTACTTGGAGCAGATGATTCCAGACAAATGATAAAGTAGCATAAGCTTTAGCCTGGGATGAGATTGTAACTAGGAAATTGTCAGCATATGTAATTAAATTTATCCACATGCTATCAGAAGGATCCAAATGATTTTAGCAACATCTTTAAAGGGAAGTACCTTGTAGCTCAATTTTTCACATTAATATCAAAGTTGATAAAATTTTGTGTGCATGCATGTTTACAGTGGACAAGATTTGTTGCCAAATATATGGCTTAATTCACATAAATATAAGGATTCAATCAGATTTGACAAAACCAACTATCAGTGAACATGTATCAGGATAAGTAAATATTACAGATTGTTTTGGGGCAATATGTAGAATAGTTGACATCTAGTTTGACCTTTGAAGTCAGTACCTGTTATATCACCTTCCCAACCAAGCATATACTGTAGGACAGTCTATAATGACCATGAAAACCAAAAGGCACATAAAAGGTTTGTCTGTTGTAGGCTATTGTAGAAAAGCAATTGTGCAACATGACCTTTTGCAAGAGGTCCAAGTCCTTATGTAGGTATAAATGCATAATTCCAGGGGTTGTGAAACTACAGATATTATCTTGTTCTAATGACGCTGCACTAATGAAAACATATTCAATCTTATATTGCAACTATAAAATCAATATCTGTAAGCAATGCCTCACCAAAATCTATATTCCAAAATGATCAAAATGGTCATTTTGATTATTTTGATAGAGTAAAACAAGTGGAAGAACACTGAATTATATGCTTTACTCTCTTATGGTTTCATCTTATATTTGCAAAATTCCCAAGTGTCTTTAAAAGTTAGCATTATTTTTAAGAATTGGAAAAAACACCTTTTCTGTACTTGAGAGTGCCTTAAAAGACAAACTCAAAACAACTCTTAACATTGGCACTGCTTAGGGTTTCATAGGGTGTTTGAATTTGCAAGAGATTTCTACGTCACACTCACAACTTAGAGTAAAAGCATCTTTATCGCTACCTGAATTCAACTTTAAACCATGTTGCATTCACTGTATCTCAGAAAAAAATAAACACTTCCTATAAACGTCTTATTAATTCCCCTAAATCAAGATAAAAAATTGTTAAAATGCACTACCAGTTCTTTGATTTTTTTTTTATATATCCTGACTAGATAATCCAAATTTTAATGGACATTTTCTTCCACTTTTTCCCCAACTATAAGGAGGAAATTTAAATAGTTTACATGTTATTTAATGCATCAACCTGCAATATTACATTAAAAGAAGCCTATATATTGAATAGCTCTTAATCTTGGCCACTAAAAATTCAAACAAAAGACACAGGAGTGGAATCCCAGAGTTTGTGGAGCTGATATGTGATTTTATTTGATTTTTTTGCAGGATTTGCAGGAATTTTTTATCTTTCTATCTGTGACTATGAGGTTGTTCCTGGAGGAGGAATCAATCTGAACTGTTGAACTGCAGATGAGGGAAATAGGTATTTAAGTGTAAAATTCCCAGTCAAGTAGTTTCACTTTGCTACATGTGCTATATATGATTTCTCAGACTATTTACCGTATGTTCTGCCATGCAGTAAACAGTTATTGATTTCAATATTTTGTCTGGATTTATGCTTGCATTGCAACATGAAGCTGCAGCACATATCTCAACCAGTCACATCCCATAGAAAAGAGAGGTGGCCATGTTGCTCTCTTTACACCCTGAAACCTGGTATGAACAGAGCTGTAGATGTACTGTACGTTTAAAAGGAAAGTGCTGTTCTATATCTCTGTGGCATTTTCACCAAATCATGTCACAGACTTTTCATCAAAACCTGAAAAAAATGTGTTAAAATGTGGGGCAAAAAGTGCATAATGTGTCTCTTTTAAATCCTAAGGGTCAAACTATAACATGTGATAAGAGAAAGATTAATGAGCAGTGGCTGTCCACCAAACTTTTAGAGCCAAACTTTTTCACCTCAGTTTTTCATTCAACTGGACAGGTGTTTCACAGTAGCACAGTCATGGTAGCAACCTGAGGCTTGAGCAGGTGGCTATGCAGTTTAGTCTGGAAATGTCTTTTAAGAATAATCAACCCAACTGAATGCTTTATAAGCTTAGGAAGTTAGACTGTATCATCTCCACAACAACAAAACAGTTTGTTAGTTCTATTTGCCCACGTCCATGTTCTAAATTTTCATTTGTGACAGCAAAAGTGACTCAGCTAATTTTTTTGCTGAGGTGTAATAACAGGGACAGAAGCAGAAGTCAGGGAAGGAACATTTAATCATCCACTGATGCTTTGGAACATTGAACCCATGGATGCAGCTAATAGAAAGACAATAAACCTCAGAGAAGTTATAAAAAAAAAAAACCTGCTGAGCCCTATTTTCCTTTATGAGTTTACCATCTCATCTCAGGATGAAAGTAAATCTTTCACTTTGATGGGGTTACTCTTATTGAACAGGAGCACCTGCCAGCACTGGAGAGCAACAAGGAACATTTTTTTTTACCCTTTTCCCTCCAAATTTTCAATATTATTACATATTAGTTACAATTGCTTTTAGTGTTTTTAAAAATTTTGACCAACTTGCATTTTCTATTTGTCAGAAATGTACATGATGAGCATGTTTATTGTGTTATTTCATAATGTGCAATCACTATAATTACTATATACTAGTTAACTTCACCTCCAGTACTCAAGACAGTCACCGACCCCGTTTCCTCAGCACTCAGCAGTCTAAACCTGGTCTCATTAGTGGAAAGGAGGATTGCTTACTATAAATAATGCCTCTCAGAGGACTGAGACACCACATATCTAACCTACATCATACTGCTGTGCTGAGACTTTAGTCAGTCAAACAATGTATCCATCAAACTTTAACAGCCCTATGGTACGCCTGTAACACAAGCCACAACTGCAGTCATGTGATGAAGCATGTGGTACACAAGAGAAACTGTACCCATCCTCCGATTTCATTAACACTAAACTCATTTCATTAGGCCATTACCTTTTCCCCTTTCCTTTTCAGGCTTAAGTCAGACAGAATTAAAAGGATTTCTGTTCATTTAAACATCTAAAGCCTATCAGTTTTTACTTTTCTGAGCGATATTTTAGTTTCATTTTAACTTTTGAAACACATAATCTGCCATCAGCCACTATGTTTTGTGATACAGTTAATTATAAGAAAATTAAAGATAAATTACATTGTGGGCCTTTAAACCTGTGAGTTTTCGTTCTTGATTTTCACTCTGTGTTTAATTTGTTCATTATGTGTTTACCTACTTATGCACTTGATGATGATGATGACATGATAACTATCCTTCTCTTTAAATTACTGAATTTTCATTCTTTTTAACTTATACGTATAAAACACTTAGGCTTACAGTATGATACTTTTTAACTCGATTTTATGTTGGGTGTGTTACAACTCAAGGTTCAAGTATATAAACTTAGCACAAAAATAAGGAAATTTGTGTTTGGTTGATTATATCAATAGGTATTATTGGTGTTTTATTCCTTACTATTCTGGAAGTGTGATATCATCCAATCTACCAAGCAACACAAAAGAAGAGTAAGTGATGTATAATACAGCACCAATTGGTCTTATTAAAGGGGATAAATAAATAATAAGAGAGAGAGAAAGGATGATAAAATGATAAGAGATTAAGTTGCATCATTTCATATTATTTGTCAACATAAGCATTTGTTTGTACTCCAGATTAATAGGCTCTATTTTTCTGCAGGTGCAGAAAACTTCATATATTTAAGTAGTTTTGTTTAGCGAGAACTTTTCAGCAGTTTTATAGCGCAAGAAGATCAGAGGTAAATCTTACTAATGAGCTGATTGCACTGTCAGTTTACTTTCAGTGTGCCACGATCAATAGTTTTAACTCATCAGCTCAATAGATTTGAACAAGCTGCTGTAGAATATGGAGCAAGTAGCTCATTAATATATAAATTAATATGTGCAGAAGTAGGTTACAGATTTCATTTCAGTTTGTAAGATACATATTTAATCAGTGTTTAATAGTTTATGCTGCTACTCTTGTTTAGAAGCTTTGTCACTGTTTCAGGAAATAAAAGGTGGTTATACATCTACCAAACTGTGCTGGTACCTTTCAATCTGCTGGGAATTTAATATGATCTGCTTCAGTCTGTGAATCATACACTGGATTTCCATATTTTTAACAAGCAAGAAAACGGACTCATTATTTTTGAGATCCTCTAAATCCATAGCTAAAATATCCCAATACAGCACCCTTTCTCATTTAATGCACAATTTACCAAATGCCTCATTCTGTTGGGGTTTAACGGGATATTACACCAATTTTCATGGGCAGCTCAATATATTTCTCATTGCCAAGCTAAGAAAACAACTGTTGGCTATACATAAGAGACAGCCAGACCACACTTGCTTTGAAGGCTCATTGATAAATTGTTCATCACATTTTTTGTCTTTAATGACAGGAGATTATTAAGGACCTATAAAATAATAATATAAAGTTAACTGTATCTTTTTCCAGATTCTGTTTTATTTTTCCCTAAATTCAGCATTTTCTGCTTTTCTCCCCAGATTCCTGTTTTACCATGCACCCTCATTTTTTCCAAAATCATGTATAAAATTTCAATTGTCTTTTTCTTAAAGATATTTTTTATTATTTCAGGTCTATAGGCCTCTATGACACAGATAATGGACAGGAAAGGGGGTGACATGCAGCAATAGACTCAGGCCGGGATTCAAACCTGTGCCAACTGCATCTGTTGTCTCTGTATATGAATCAGCTGCTCAACTAACTGAACTTAGCACCATAAACACTATTTTTTCCTTTTTAAAAGTGTTTAATACAAGTAGTTTCTCCTACAAGTAGTTCTGTCGACATAGACTGATATTTTGTTTCCCGTGGATTGTCTTCAGTAAAGCCTCCAGCTGCAGCTCAAACACTTGGAGTGAGTTTGATGGAAGCTGCTCATTTTCTCCTCCTTGTTTTTAATGCTTCACCAAAAAGCAGCTTTTTAACTTCTCTAGATACTATTAGGGTAGTATTTCCTAATTTGTTGGACAACTTTGGTGCATCTTTTGGTCTCTTAGTTGTCGCTGACTTTCTGGAGGAGACCTCACATGGCCCTAGAGATTATGAGCATTACATCTGATTGAGAACTGCGGAAACTGTGCTTTTCCACTAGATGGCATCTCATCAGGTAACGTCCCCCCCCCCCCCCCCCCCCCCCCCCCCCCCAAAATCAATATACTGTGGGAACCGAGCACAAAGAATAACATAAAACAACATGATCTCATGACAAATTGCATGAAAAAATATAGAGAAGTGTCACAAATACACAAAATAAAGTAGAAACTGTCCAGTGTCTACTTTTTGCTTCTAAAGTTCTGTCATGCTACTCATTCACTCACACGTTCATGTTTGTGATGTGATCATGTGAACAGCTGTAACTCTTAACTATGAAAAAAAAAACAAAAAAAACTTTTTCATTCATTTAAGATTGCTGATGCGAATCACATCCTTCACAAGCTTTTCCGTAGTTTCTGTGTTTTTCTACTTTTCTGCCTCTTTCTGTTTTCTACCTTGGAAGTTAAAATGATTTAGCTTTCCCTTTTTTGCTTTACTATCAACAGAAAATTCTCATCAGCAGTCAAATAGTACATTTACAAAAAAATGATGTAATAATGTTCTACCTGTACTCTCTATTGTTTTACATCCTAACCCAAAAAATCTATATTGCTGGAATTTGTTATCAAATGAAGCATCAATGATGCAAAAGCAGACCCCACTATTAGAAAAATAAACATTGGTAAAACGTTGTCCATAAAAGCAACAGTTTTAAATGTTAGCTACGAAAAACTTAGCAAAGCACTAAAGAATGGACCCACAGTGATCCACAGGGTCTGTGGGGCTGATATGCAGGAATTGTGATCGAAAGTAAGACCCAAAACAATATTGTTTCTAAAAATGGGATCCGTGCCAACTATCTGTGGCTGATCTACAAAGGAAATGTAATAATTAAAAAAGACCTGGTTTCTACAGAGTTGTAAAGACTTGGTTGAAAACGGACCTGTTGTTTTGTATTACTTTAATATTCAAGTATGAAACAGACTATTCATTGTGAAACCTGTGAAAAGAAAAAGAAAGGCAAAGTAAGGTTCTGGTCATAGACCCAACTTCGGCACGACAGCTCACACTGAGAGGAGAATAAAAGATTGCAAGGGATAAAAGAAAAGTGGGAGATGGTGGGGGGTGTGATGTGTGGCTACGGGAATCAGGTTTCAGTTACTTATGAAGAGGAATTGTTCGCTTCATCTGCATGCACCTGTAATACCCCCGACTGTGTGCTTCTCTCCACTGGCCAGGGAATGGAGATTTCTCGCTTTTTGACCTGCTACTGGTGCCTGGATGACATGGTGGCAGCACACACGTACTGACACACACTCTTTCTCCTTGCAAATGGCTCGACCCACAGCTGTAGCTTACAACTGATCCATCACAGGTGACGAAGAAGTGGAGTGTATGAAAAAGAATGACCATAAAAAGGGGGACAGCTGGTACAGAGTGAGAGTGTGAAGGTCAAATGCTTGCATGGTCACAGGGGACTATGCGTAAGAGATGAAGCAGCGTGAAGAGGAACATGAGTAGGACACGGTAACACACGAGAGAGCACTGCAGCAAGGATGAAAAAAATCCGCTCTGAAGATCAAGCTGCCTTTGCTTCAAGACAACTTGACGACACTCACCGTGTGAAGGTGGGCAGAGGTACAGAGGCAGCTTCACCCCTCAGAGGGGAGAAAAGAGGGAGGGGGGGCTTCCTAGCTGAGCCGCAGCAAATGCCAAAACAGCCTGATGGCTCTTCTACATACATAAACATGCACACACTCTGACACACAGCGATCAACCCTTCTTCCCCTCCCGCTCCAGCATGCAAATGACCTCACTGAGGAACACAAACAAACACGACGTCCCACGAGGGAAACCAGCATCCCTACTTCTTACTCCTTACTCATCATCACTGCATCGATGGAGCCAACGTCACAGTCACACACAGACACACACACACACATACTCTCTGATGGATGTCATAGAAAAGCTTGCAGAAATCCTCTCAGAGAGAGAGAGAGAAAAAAGCACAAGCATGAAGCATGAGCAGGATGTTTACAGTGTCAGAGAGAGGCAGAGAGAGAGGGGGTGTGTGGCACTCATAGGCATTCTTAATCAGCCTTCCCTGTCAGCCAATAAGAGCTCAGGCTGATCTGAGTGTGGCCAATCAGAAAGGAAGACTGGTTGTGTCAGTGTTGCTGCAGCCCAAAACAATGACAGTTGGCAGTGATTACAGAGTCAGCGTGTACCTCTGATGCAGACTCAAGGGCACATATGCATGGAAACACACATGCACACACTTACATACACACACATTTACTACAACTCATTATTAAAGGATAAAGTCACATTTTCTCATGTCTACTGAATCCTAATGCAATAAAAACATGCCTTTATATAAGATGTTCCGGATATTTCTGACATGGTGGACCCGCTGGTTTAATAATTGCACTTTAGCAAGCAAACACATCTTTACTTTGATTGGATAAATGATTGAAGGATGAACCAGTCTCCAAAAGTTCAAGATGAAGCATAATTTGGTCAAAATTTCAAGCATGATTTGCATGTGATTAATGTTTTCTGCAATTTTATAGAGAAAATAAAAGAGGAAATGACTACCATGCAATAGTTTGGGTGCTCTAATAAATGGTAATTGGTAACTTTTACCAAGTCCTAAATAATGTGTTCTAGGCTGTTTCTTGTTTGTCAGGTAGAGAACTAGCTTTTATAAATTTCTGGGCTGATGCAGACACTGAGTGACCGACGTTAAAACTCTGTGCTTCTGACTCATTTTGAAGGCACACTGACAGTTAATATACACATTCCTGGAGTCGTCATTAACCTGCAGCATTCCGGGGATGAAAAACAGCACAGCCGGCCCAGAGCATCCCATGACAGCTGCATTTTGCTTTATGGCACCCCTTCACACTCTAGCAACTGGATATCAACACACTGTTTTGGATGTGCACCATGGCTTATTCTGCCAAGACACCCAAGAGGACATTTTTGGAGGAAGTGAGGAAAGGAAAGAGAGAATGTATCAAAGCAAGAGCTAAGACATTAGACTTTGACTCTGGAAAGTTCTGAGGGGAGAAAGGATGGAGTCTGAATTAGCCTGCAAAAATCTGCCAAACTTCAGCAGAGCTGCTTTAACCCTTTAACACCTGTTGTCCCAAATTTGCAACACTCCACTTCCTCCTGATACCAGAGAAGTCTAATCAGAAGTATGCACCACCTTTTATCTCTGCTCAGTATCTAGACTCCATATCACTGCTCCACTGTACAACATTATATTTTGTGGCATCTCTTCATGTGATCTCTCCCTATTAAACTGGCTAATAGATCTTTGGATCCCTAAAGGAAAGTAATGCAAGTTCCACAGCCTCATTAAAACAACTGATGCCCACAAAGCATGAGAGGGCAGATAGCAAAGAGCTCTCAGGTAACTCCCTCCTCAGTTTGTAATGTAATTATAGAAGTGTAGTTAAAACGAGGTGGAGAGATTGAGATGAGGTCTGGAAGAGCAAGCATACTCAAACACACTTCCTCAAATGGCTTTGGCTGGTGTCAAGATGAAGTTCTCATCCTTTTACTCAAGTGTTTTCCTATACTGTGGCCAATTCCCTCATTTTATCTTCACTAAACTAATCTGAAACAATAAAAATGATTTTCACATGTAAGCATTTTGAGGAAACTGGATAAAAAGAAAACAGGAAGAAATTGCAGCTCTAAAAACTACGTTCTACAGATTAACAATATCTGAAAGGGATGCCACTAGGAAATACGGGGGGTGTCCAACAAAGACCTGTCCTGTCACAGGACCTGAGAGTTGCATCTGCACCTTCAGCTGATTCATCCAATGTTCAATGAAGTCTCAACAAAATGACATCTCAAGAAGGGTGGCTATCAAAGTAAAGTAAAATAGAGATAAAATATTAAGGTATGCCATATGACACAAGAACTGGACTGGAAATCTGTGGCAAAAGGTCTTCTGGATTGAGAAATATTCCCTTGAGTCCAGATCTCAACATATCTGAAGCAGTGTGAGATCATCTTGACAGAGAATAGAACAAAAGGCAGCCAAAATCCAAGAATGAACTTTGGAAAGTCCTTTAAGGGGCCCGGAGAACTATTTCTGAAGACTACTTCAAGAAATTAGAAGAAGGCTTGTCTTAGAAGGTTCAGACTATAATGAAGAATAAAGGTGGTCATACCAAATATTGACTTTCAAGGATTTTAGAATTTTACTTTATACTGAATTTACATTTATTTGTTGTATTAATTTAGCATGTAAATGAACATTTTATGCTAATGTTTGTAAAATGTATAGTAATACATATTTGTATAAACAAAAAGGAAACCCCTGTTTTATTACTTAACAAGATTATGCAGACTCTGAAATTGGTGGCGTACTGGACTACTGTGCAGTCACACCTGTACAAATATGACCTTTTTATATTTTCATAGTCAGTTAACACTTTTATTCAAAACAGCTTACAAGTGAGAAACAGAATTTGGCTTCATCATTATGATCATTGCAATCATTGTAAGATATCCTATCTATCCTTTTTTAGAAAGAAAATACTACAAGAAAAAAATGTGCAAAGGTATAAGAGCTGTCAGGATAGGGGGTGTTCTCTGCAGAAGGCAGAAAGGAGTCTGCATTATGCAGTATTGGTCCCTAAGAAGCAGAGCATCAGCCTGATTGAGTTCATATAGCTTGGTGCAGACCATGCAGTAACTGTGTTCGTAGCATTAGTGACTTTGAGCAGTCACGGGTCGCCAGTGGAGTTCATTGAGTGACGAGTCTTCTTTTCGGTTGATCAAATCCCAGATGAGCATCCACAATCTGAAATGACTAGATAATGATCTGTTACAATCTAAAAATCCACAGAGGCGTTTCTCATATTACTTGGTAGTGAACATGCAGGGTGCCCTCACTTTTTCTTTTCACTGTTTTTATTCAAACTCTAAAATATGTAAATCTTGGTAAAGATAACAAATTGATTAAGTTGATCAATAATCATTATCATGAAGTGAAACGATAAACGTGTAGGAGACAGCCATATGGAAGAGGCAATATGGCTGAAGTGAGTTTCTCCACATCACACTGGTGTTTGCAGGTGTGCTGTTATTCAGATGGAAAAAGAAAATGTGCAAGAAAGAAGTGAAATTCAGATAAAGAAATATGATGAAAAGCAACTTGAGCTGAATTTCTTTGGACATAATCAGAAGCTCAGAACAAGCAGAACCAAATGGAAGCCTCATCAGAAGCTAAGCTGCCTTTGATTTATCTGTCTGTAGCAGAGGGGCAGTGTTTGCAGGACTGGAGAGCACAGTAAGGAGGAATGTTTGCAGGCATCAGTGAAATGTGGTAGAGTCCCATTCTTACCCACTAAAATTTCACAAGCAACATGTCTGAGGGGGCCAAGCTATGACCCCCACAAAGCCTTGATCTTTACACAAAGAAGTCAATCAAGATACAATAACGTTTGTATCAGTTGGTAGCAGCTTAGTCACTGGACAAGATTCTGACTTGTTTTTATTTGTATCACATGGCTCATCATTTAAAACTTGTGCTGTTGCAGCAGTTTACATACTTGTGCTACTGTCACACAGCGTCTCCTGACTGGCACTCAAGGTGGGCAGTGGGGTGATGGACAGTGATGCTGGGCAGGAGACTGGCTCCAGATGCTCGCTAACTGGAGGGAGGGCAGAAGCCTCAGAATGAATGCAGTCCGGACTGGGGAGATTCTGGCTGCTTGACGGGAAAGGACTATTCCAGTGGGAGAACTCGATAGCCACTTGACCCCCAAGGTCGAACCCTGCCAAAGCACAACAATCAGAACAAAGGCAGATGATAAAAGTTTAAGTATTGAAACATGCCACGATGAAAATGCACATCATAAAGGTGGTTTTCACAGGTAAAATTTGCTGAATCTACCAGGAGAACCTCTGCTAGAGAAGTAAGATATCTCTACAGCAATATCGCCCTCTAATGGTGGAAGTTTTCATCTGTATGTTAAAAGCAGGAGGTCTTAAATTTAATCCTTATGCAGAAACATGATCATTTTGCTGCAAGTTATACAGATAACATATAAAAAAGCCCATTAGCATATCATCTAAAATAAGAAATGTTAAAACATAAAGCAACAGAATAAATAAACAATTTAAAAATTTTTTATTGGATTTATTTTTAATGATTTGTCAAAAACTGCACTTTTTTGTGGACTGCAGGTTTAACAGTTGGAAGACAATGAACTTTGTGAGCTCCACTCTGTCAGTCACAGTATCTGATGCTCCCATTGCCTCATGATCGTCTGCAGACTGCTGAACCAGCTCAGCTTGTCTCCACGGCACTTCGATTTCTCTTCAGCAGGTTTTTCTCTCCATTTCACAAGTCTGGAGACCCAGCTCAGCTCATCTCAGCTGTAGGTTGGTGCCTGAGCTTGGTGTCATGCAGGCTGATTGGCCAAACATGGCTAACATAGTCTGACATAATTTCTTTGTGCTCTTGCTCATAATTAAGATTGCTTTTAATGATCCCATAAAGGTCTTTCCCACTGATAATATCCAACATGATATTACAGGAAGTAAAGCATCTAGTCAGTGAGCACAGTGGAGCATTTAGCAGATAAAACAAATCAGATATTGGAAGAAAAAAGAAGAAAAGAAAATAAGATATGTCAAAAGAATCAAAGTTTATCAAACTATACTACTCAAGCAGTTGAGACCTTTAAGCGGTAAAGACTGGATTCAATATCCCGTTAAGACAAAACGTGCTAAGATGACATGTGTTTTATACTTTTAAAACAGATTTTTATAAATGTAAGTGGTAATGGATTTTGTTTTTGAAGTGCTCTTTTAACCAGCAAAAACATTTTTTATAAAATAATTAGGCCTGTCAAAAATGACTCGTTGGCGGCGTTAATTAATTTATATAATTAATTGTGTTAATATTTTTAACACAATTAATGCATGACAAGACCCATACATTCATCATTTCTTCATTTCTAACCCATGGAGACAGTTGGTGAGATGATATGAATTCTGAAATACATAGTAGTAGTACATTACATGCTGCATTTACTGACCCTTGGACATCTGATGTTTACCCAAGAGAAGGTCGGCTAACGGTAAATATTTGTAGCATTGGCTTGTTCTGTTGATACAATACAGTAAAAACGAGCAGATTTCAGACATATAAAAACTCAGGAACCCTGATTAATCATTTTGAAATTATTTTAAATTTGTGATTAATTTGAAAGCTGTGATTAATCATGATTAATTCATTTGAGATATGATTATTCTGATTCAAAATTTTAATCATTTAATCATTTAACAGCCCTAATAATAATTTTTTCAGATGTAGAGCAGAGATTTGAACTTGCTAGCTAGCTGCTAGCCAAAGTTAAACTCACAGTGATTTTGCTATAAATGTCCATCCATTTTTCATACCTATTCCAATACAGGGTCAACGGCCTATCCCAGATGCTACTAGGCACTACAACCACACACATCTAAAGACAATTTAGAAACACCAATTAACCTAACAAGCAAACAAGGGGTACAATTCAAGTCTTAATAAGGTACAAACTGGATGGGTAAAAATATGTACCCTCTGTTAGGGGTACACCAGGAGTACCCTTGAGGGTACCACCCCAGTGACAAGCCATTGTACCCCTAATAGTACAAATTGATACTTTTTTTCAGAGTGTACTATGCCTTTCGTATACAGCCACCTTTAATAAGTTCTAGCTTCCTTGAATTTGATGAAGCAGTATTAGAAAAATTAGGTTTGAAAATATGCAGTATATCGATGTTGATATTAAAGCTGATGAGCTGTATTTCTTGAAGATAACTACAGGTATGATGTGAGTTACCAGAACAAACTTAAAACACACTCAGAGACACACACTTCATGGTTTCCTGTGAAACACAAAGCCCAGCAGATTTTGGAGGTACTTCAGCAACAAGCAAACACTGCCCAATCAATAGCAGAGAAGTGGAAAGCCTGGTTGTCTCTGAGCCGTTCAGCTAACCTCTCGTAGATCATGTTCAGCTAAAGAGAAATTCAGAAGAAGAACCTGTACACCATCACATCTTTGTGACATCACAGTGTTTTATAACTTTACAGCATTTTCTAAAAGAATAAACTTTTACATGCAATGCAGTGTGATCCTGTCTTCTATAAAAAAGTAATTAAATGAAACTAAATAATTGTTTAAAGAATGAGAGAGATAATTCAAGGGAAAATAAAACTCTGATTAAACACAGAGTTATTTGAGTAATTTGGTAAATTTAGTTTAAAGTTCTATGTGCTTCTCTCTTCCTGATAAGACTTTTGGCCTGAATGTCTGTTTTGCTGTTACAATGCCAGCTCTCTTGTTTACACTATCTAACCTTTGATTTGCAGTTCTGCCACAAACCTCGTTTTCAGGGTTGTGCTCTTATTTGCCATTGGCACTGTGCCCCCAGACATTGTGCAGATTAAGTCATGCTTCATGGTTTAAATCAAGCAGGTTGAACTAGCTTACAATCCAGTGGAAGTATATATTGGGTAGAACAGAATAACTGGTGAGAAAATGAAAATATTTCCATTCTTGTTAAGATACATTTTAGTTAAGGTCATTAAAAAGCATTACTGAGTGTGCATAAATGACCTGTACTTCCCTATTATCACATCTCAGTTTACAATGTGATATAGAACAAGGTCCAAGGTCCAAAAAGTGAAGATACAATGCAATTTGTGATGGCGAGCTTATATCACTGACCTTTATGGTTGGATAAATCATACCACAGTCTCATATGACTGTATCAGTTACTATTGTTCTGTAGGGGGTGGAAAAATGTAAAAAAGAAAAGAAAAAACCCTCAGACCTCAGAGTGCACAAAAGAGCACAGCGAGTAGATTTGAAGAATGAAAGACTTGCACATTAAAACAGGGTGACTTTTAAAAAGGGTTTATTTATAATATTTGATACATAGAAACAAAAAAAGCTTTAAAAAAGGCGTAAAAAAAATCATAAAATTAGAGAACTTTTTTTTTCATTTTCAATTTGATCACATATCTTTTCTAACAGACTCAATATTTATAGATTTATAGCAAGAGTAGTAATATAAACGTGGCCCCGTCATTGTACAGCATACACAAATAAGGTGTTAACTGAACTTGACTTTTCCTTTTTAAATGACATTAATGACTGCTTTGAGCTGCTGATCCTCGACATCCTATAACAGCCACCTGAAATTGCAGAAGAGGTGGAGGTAGTGCTGTAATGTACACCTGGCATGCATCCGAACGACCTCCAAAACTCACAGTGTGTGGACATAGTGTGTTCTAAGCAATATCTATGTCGCAGTCATCAGAAAAAAAGTGCCCTCGTGGCTCTCAGAGGAGAGCAAGGCCCAGATATGTAAGCCCCTACACTTCCTGACATCCTCAGAGGTGAGAAAACAAATGCAGGTGTGGGTATCTGGGTCACAGGCTACACTGTCTACTAAGGTATGAGCTGAGTGCCTACAGAGGACTGCCGGTTCAAGTCCATTAGGTGGCTGGAGATCCAGAGTTTGAACACTGATGGTGTTTCTATTTCAGCACCACATAGCAGTAATGGTGTCCCGCACGTGCAGTTATACAGTAACTGCTCTGCAAGAAGTGTTGCAAGATGCATCTATAACATCTTATGGACAAAATTATGCTGGAAACAGAAAGGATGCAATTTTTTGTCAGAATTTTACAAATTTACTAACTATACTTATGCTGGATGCTATATTAGAAGCAAGACGCCTTTCTTTCCATAGAAGAGTATTTTTGAAGACACAAATATTCAGATACTTTGAATATTAGACAAACTGGTCAGACATATATAAGCATCATAAATCTGTTATTTGCCAATTTGTTTATTTAACAGACAAAGGATACTGTCCTTCAAAAAAAAAATTAAAAATAAAATAAAATAAAATAAATAAAGGGAATTGAAAGTGACGTAGTGAAGATCCTACAGTCAGGTGATTAAGGGTGTCAGTGATTGGGTATAAAAGGAACATCCTCCAAGAGCTTGGTCTTTTCAAGCAGAAATTATTTGCGCATCTTTATTTTGGAGAAAAATCATTAAAGAAGCAATGACAGAGACGACTGCTGAATATGTGCAACTTTTCTGGAAATATCAGTGTAATGTACTGAACTAAATAACTGGCGATGAAGAGACTTTATTATTTTCATGTTTAATTAAGTTTATCAAAAATAAATAAAATAAATCCTGCAAATTGATCTGAAAGATTAATTTAATCTTAATGTGTAAGCATGAAAGAGGTTAAATATTTTTCATTATTATGTTTTTGCTTGACCATAAGTTATAAATATGATGGTATGTTTATGTTGTTTTTTGTAATTACAGGTATATTCTGTTTTGTTTCTTTAAAAAAAATTTAGGTTTTCCTAATGAGTGAATTAAACTAAAGGCTAATCAAAAGGGGGGCTTAAGATGAGTGGGAAGAGTGGACTTTTCTCCACAAAACAGATCTTATTATAAGACCACAATGAAATTATTGAGGTTTTGAATAGCCTTTGGCTTTACTCGGCCATCTCTGACCGTTGTGACCATAACCTGCGGTTTTGTGGAAATAGCAAAGTTAAATGTGATTAAATGTGGCCATTTCTTAGTAATGTATATTAAATATGGAATGTGTTTTGGTGTACACAGAGTATTCTTTATAGTAGAGAGCACCTGTCACACGTGAAGCATGGATACATTTGGTCTCATTTTATTTAATCTTTGGATGTGTTATAATCTTATCCTGGATAAGATTATAACACTTCTACATATTTTTAGTAATGTAGAAGGCCTTTACTGGATGTGTTTTATGATGCTCAAAGAGCATTTTGAGAGAGGCTGCTTGTGCCTCTAAATGTGGGTTGTAACCAAGCTCTAGTTTTGGACATGTGTATGCATGATCTATTAGTCCTCATCATAAGAAAGAAGAAAAGTCCTCCAGTGCTGGAGAGGGTGAGAAGAAATCAACTGTTCTGACTTTTTTTCCAAACTGAAATACTTCTTCTGGTTCTGTACAAAGGACTTTAATAGTTTATATGCAGCATACATTAAAGATGTCAGTCGTTTTTACACATAAGAAACTTGCTAGGAAAACAAGTACCATTCTGAAGCTCAATATAAGAAAAAGCTCAGAATTCAGCGGAGCATAAATCTTCTCTAATGCCAAAATATCTAAGAGAAAGAGAGATCACACTCAACAGACCCAAAAACTTAATTTGTGTGGAGTTGCTGTAGGCTGCAGTCAGTCTATCAACATGGTTTATTTTAATGTTTTTCATGTCATCATTTACTGAACTCCTGCCCAAGGGTGAAGATTAGCTTTGTCCATCAGTTGCATGACGGCAGTAAATTCCTTCAGCAACGACGTAGAGAGCAAGATTATAATCGATTAGAACTTTTACGAACCTACAGTGATGCTGAGTTGTTCTTTCCTTTAAAACAAAGGCCAGGGCTTTTAAATCACAGGCAGCACACTAACTCTTTTGATGTCAGAGAGCAAGACTATAGATCTTTCCCTTTGTAAACCCAACAGGGTGAGTCTCAACGGCCCAAAGCTCTCCCTCAGCACTTCATTAGCTTTTTTTTTTTTTTTAATTTAGGACAGAGAGAGGAGAGGAACACCTGCATGCAGCAGCCTGAGCTGAACTCCTTGCTGTCACAGCTCAGAGCTTAACTTCTCTCAACCCTCAACACACTACTGTAATAATCACTGAGAAAAAAATGCCGCAGGGCAAAAGCTGAATGTCGGAAATGGCAAGGGATTACAGTTTTTGACAGGAAAATTATTTGAGACAGCTTTGTTACCTACACTCCATTTGCTTTCAACTAAGTACACATCAGAGGACAGCTTTAATTTATCTACTACTGGCTCATCTTTACATCACACAGCATCAGCACCAAGCCGCACATTGCATGCACCACAAAAACCTTTGTTTTAATATATTCCTGAGAAATTGGAACAAAGTGCAGAATTTTTTTTTTATATATTGACTTTTTACTTAAATCATATAAGCAACCATAATTACAGCTCAGTTGAGTGGAACAGGGAGTTTGCCTGCACAATATCTGGAACCTGGAAGGCTAAATAAAAGTCAGACATCATTTATCTTCTTAAAAGTGAGATTGCTGGAGGGTGCAGTCTCACTATATGTTTTGACACACACACACAAAAAGTTCTGTATCAACACAAGTGACTGTGATTTTCAAAAATGTGCACTGTATCATAGAAATAATAGATTATTTATAAAAAATTAAATTAAAAAGAAAAAAAAACAACCCTCAAAAAATATATAGTGTTCAGAGTTAGAGTGTAAATGATAATCAACAGAGGGGGAAAACTAAAAATACTGACAGAAAATTGATTCCTTTAACCTGTCACGGCACACTTCTCACTCTACTTTTGTCTCTTTAGAAGGTAGAAAAATGTCTTTTGTGGTATAAGTTTACAAATAAAAGGAGAACACCCAAATCCACACAGTCACAAAAACCAGAAGTTAGGCTGAGATTAAACTTGTTTCTTAAAGTCACATTTGTGTAGGCAACTGACTACATCATGATTCCAATAGTTTACATATTTGCTTGTGTAGTACCAGAGGACTCCACTAGAGGGAGCATTAAAGAACTCAGGACAGGGTTGAGAAATTTATAGAGCGTAAATACAATGATAAGCATGGCGGCAATGGATGAGGTTAGTAATTGGTTAATTTTGAGGTCAAAACAGAACAAAATGCCAACCATGGTACAACAGATAATAAATAAGCCTCCTTAACCAAACACACTGTGTCTTGTCTTAGAAACTTTCTCTCATTATTACTGCTGTCATTCCTCAGTGTTTCCAGCAAAATTTATCCCAACACTGTCCCTTGAGGTTACTCTCGAACAGCCTGCAAATGCATTTATTTCTGAGGATGTGTGCAAATGAGGCTTCAACCAAACAACCCAAGGCTGCTCTTTTTTCTCTTTCCGAGAATGTACCTTATCATGATCTCTTCCTCTGTCGCCATGTTTACTGTTGTCTGAAACCAAGTAGGAGGTGAACTTTGAACTCTGCACTGCCCTCTGGTTGCTAAGAACTGTACCAACGTAAAGGCTATGAGGACACTGACATTTGAAACAGATATAGGTATTTACGTATGTAAATGTAGCATACATGAGCCTTTACTCTGCTTTTTATCAACTATATTTATTTTTTTTACACCAGAAACACAAATTAGACGCTGGCTTCAGAGGTCTAAGCTTACATCTTTGGTGGATGGCTGCTCTATTGGTCGTTGCCATTCTAATATGGTTCCCAGCAGTGATTTCATTTGTTAGACCCACAAGTCTGATTTTTTTTTCATCAGTAACTGTTTACAAAAAACTAACAAACATCGAGGAATTGCTGTGTGACAACACCCTCCACTCAACTCAGCAACATATCAGCATTGCATCATCTTCAAACTAAACTCTACCTCTGTACATTCAATGCTCAACATAAATGTAACAGTCCTGCCATTAAAAGGCTACAGGAAAAAGGCTAGTGAAGCAGCTGTGCATGTAATTTTTTTTTACCTAAGCATGGATAAAAAGATGAACATAGCCACTTTGATATAACCCACACTGTTAATGCCAGGCTCTTAACCCCCATACATTCAAAGTCTGTAGGATATTTAACAGTTGGAACATGAAATTTCTCCATGGCTCCCAAACCACTGGCCCACACACCAGTACCAGACTGTGAAGCATTTGCAAGTGATTCAGCAAAAACAGTAACTTCCATAAAGACAATGAATTCTAGCGTCACCTGCTTCATGTAAACATGCTACTGAGTTGCTGTCTCCCATTATCTGTCGATGGGATTGTCTCCCACAGATTCACTGATATTAGTTAATTGCAATGGTGCAGTTCATACAAAATATGTTCAGTGAATTATCAATGGCATTGCTACAGGTACAGCAGTTGAGAAGCAGTTTCATTTAAGTTAATTAGGCCTGTGTGAAATATCTAAATTTGAATGTTTAAAAACCATCACCTTAAAATAAAATTTTTCCCAGTCAGAACCTTATTGTGTGGATGTGTTCATCCTGTACATATAGAGGTTTTCTCCTGGTACTATAGCTTCCTCCCACAGTCCAAAGATATGCATGTTAGTTTAATTGATGTTTCTAAATTCACCCTATGTGTGAGTGGTCAATTGACTTGTCTGTCCCTGTGATGGACTGGAGACCTGTCCAGGGTTGGTACAGAAAATGGATGGATGGACTTCCCTTTGAGTCAGAATTAATTCTTCCCCTGATGACCATTGGGAATAGTGCAGGCCTAAAAAAAACTTCTATTTTTTTCCAGACACAGAGGCTAAGTTTGTTATTTATAATGAATACAAGTGTAAAAGAGTGCTGTTAAATGATACTGAGCAGTTGAGATTTTAATCGCACTGTTAATTATGATTTGCAAAACATACACACTACAGTGCAAAATATATGTAATAACGTGGATCTTTTACTGATGTACAACACTAACTTATCTGAGCTGGCAAGAAACATTGCTATATCTGAAAGTAAAATGCTCTTTAGCATGACACCACTGCAGTGCAGCCTTAGTTTCTCTGCAGAATGACAAAAATGTACTTTTCTATTCACATGAAGCTTTCTGCTAACACACACACACACACACACACACACATCTGAGGTAAGGAAAACATCATCTACAACCTGAGCTGAATTGCAATGATAAAACTGTTATATAACTATCATAAATATATGACTAGCAGCATCACAAATGTCTTTCATTTTTATAGGCACAAAATAATCCTGACCACACAAATAGTGGAAAAAATGGAGGGTATTTTCAACTTATGCAGGTTCAGCTCAGTCTCTTTGAAACTCACCGATGGTGATTTGACTGACGCAGCTGTAAAAGGTTCCTGAGGAGACGTTGTAGCTGCTGCTGCTGGGTTCACGGTCTATAAGAGAAGCACATGCATAAGGTATACATGGTAATTTTATCCACAGAAAGTTACAGCGCAATTAAGACATTGATTTTTTAGCACAGGTGAGCATCAGTTAGCTTTACAGCTGCAGGTTTTGTAATATAAGGCAGAAAAAAGTCTCAGGATATGGAATGACACTGGTATCATGCAGTTTAAAGTATGTCCAATAAGAAACTGAGTCTATTGCAGTTCTATAGGATTTGAAAAAAAAAAAAAAAACCCTGACCCTGCAGGGTTACAGGAATGAAACTCATAATCCTGCAGTGTTAGTGCCTTGATTCACATTGAGCTACAAGAGGGGGAAAAAACCTTATAACCTTTGTGGAGTTGTGGGAATAAAAACCATGAGTCTGGCAGCTTTAGTGCTACAAAAGAAACTAAATAATCCAGTGTCATAGCACCAGCAATCATTAAAACAAGTGTTGTGAATCGAGATCTGATAATTGCTGTCCATTGATCTGTGAAGGGTTATGGGCTATTTCCAAACAATTTACCATTCATTATGCTATAGTAAGAAAGTTTATTCACAAGATGTTTGGTCATAATCCACAGCGCCATGTTTGGTGAAATCCAAACACAGCATATCAGCACAAGTACCTCATATCAGCTGTCAAATATGGTGGTAGAAAGGTAATGGCTTGGACTTATTTTGCAGACTCAGTATCTGAGCTTTCCAGTCATTGAGAGGATCATTGTTTGCAGAGTGATGTGGTTGTTAGCACAGCTACCTCACAAGAAGTAGGCTCCTGGTTTAAATCTCACCTGGGGGTTTTCTGTGTGGAGTTTGCATGTTTTCCCTGTGCCTGCAAGGGGATCTCTCCCATAACTCCAGCTTACATCAACAATCTAATTAGCATGCATATTAGGTTCATAGTCATTTTAAATTGACAGTAAAAGTGAATGTGCATAATTATATAGCTGTTTGTGTAAGGGTGTGTTTACACCAGGTTAGTCCGGGCAGTCGGTTCGACATTTTGCATCTTCCTTTGTTTGGTTAGTTTTTACACTTTTACACTTTTTACAACATCATGCAACAACAACTACTCACTAGGGGCGACATTCCCTGGAATGACCACTGACCAAGACAAAAGAAGAAGAAAATCCAGCTCATTGACTGGCCAGGAACGAAAATGACTGAGTCAAGTTTTTTCACACACTTGCTCCACTTTAGCTTACTTTTTGTTAAATAAATACTAACACAGTGTATTATATCATGTATTGTTGTCCATCTAAGGTTATATTTACCTAATTGTAACATTGGATGAGAAAATGATTTTTTTAACTGTATGTGCTGATAAATTAAAATAATTTTTTTTTTCACATAACAGATTTGTCAGAAACACACAGACATATAAAGTGTATGTTAATGAAAGAGTGTCTTGTCCATCTTGGTGAAATATAATGTAAAAATAAATTCCTGTTACTTTCACCTAATGTTTTCAATAAAGTCCACACAAATAATCATTTAATGCAGGAGTAACCACACAGATCGGAAATATTTCAGTGCACCATTTTCTTATGGGAATAAGGAGAATATATACAATAATAATTTATTCCATGGTCAATTAAGAAAATAACCCTGACAGTGGAAGCTGCAGCCTTAATGTGGAACATCAGCCATCAGAGGAGAAAAAGGTTAAATCATTAATCTGTCTCAGCAGAAAGGATTTTCTCTGGCGCTGCAGTCACTTACTACATGAAAGTTACAACTAAACACTTTTGCCTTCAGTCTGAACACAATTAATTCAGCTCGTTTAGCAATTTCAAGAAGTTTTTTACACAAATCTCCAGTTTTCTAATCTAATACCCACATATGCATCAGAAAGGAGGAAATGCAGCAAAGGTAGACATTCATCTCTGTCAGACAGTCTTAGCTCAACCACTTTAATTTGTCTCTATGTTTGGAGATAAACTTGCAGCTATAATTTATTTCCAGGGCTATTGGAAGTCAGCAAGCAGACTCTGAAAACCCTATCAGTATCAGAGCAGCATCCATAATTTATCATCAGATGAATGAATTACAGCAAAAGAGAATGTTCATTGAAAAACAGCATCTGGATGCAGGTTCTCAGATTATCTTTGGGACTATAAACAAATTTTTGGATTTTGGACATAATAGCATGAGCCTGTATGGTAGTGTATCCTGAAAATTACTCATTTTTTTTCCTTCGACACAGCTATGAAAACCCTCAATCTAATTTCTGTTTAGGATATGAGTTAAGCCTCTAACTCTGAGAGAAAGGTGTCTAACTACTCAGTGTGCTGCCTTAATTTGTCCCAAGCTCTCATTACTGTGGCACCACACCCTCGTTTGAACCCACATTTCACTGTTAGAGTAATTATACACAATTGCTTTGTGGACAGACAAATGATTACTCCTCCAGGGCGCCTTTACCTGCGGATCCGGAGGATAGGCGCGTCGCCACGGCGCGGCGGGGACTGCGCGGACTTCCAGGACAAACCCGCACCACCTCATCCTGACACTGCAAGCAGATGACCTGGTTGTCGTTGGTTTCTCCCACCTTGCTGCAACCCACGTGCTCGCTCCCGGCTTGGATCTTCATACCAGTGTTGATCTGTTGGACCACTCGGCTGTCGGCTCCTGCCTCATGATCCAGCATCCTCCTCCTCACCGGCGGGGCTCGCAGATATTACGCATGGCTTCGGCGTGTGAAGCGATACGCTCCCTGTACCTAAAACATCCTCAAACCCTCCCACTGGACACAGTCAGTGAGATGCTTCCACCGTCTCACCTCAGCACCGTCGTGTCAGCCTCTCTCGTGCTCACGCAACGGTTGATGTTGCGGTCTTTACGCGCGACCGCAGGCGTGGCCGCTTCACGTGGTTATTCGAGTCGCAGTGGCAAAATCATAGAAGATATTTGTCTTACCAAGATCAAGAATGCACAACAAAAGTCTCCGTGAAGCACCACGGACTCTAAAAGTTTTAAAATAACTGAATTATGTAGTCTTGACTTAGAAACCACAACAAAGCAGTTTTGAGTTGCTGTATGTTGGTCTGTTACCAAACACCGCCTATAAATCATAGGACACCAGAGACATTAACTTGGAAAATACATCACTACCTTTTTTTCTTGTTGTTTACTACTTTTCAATCAAAAGAGTTGGGAAGGTAAGGTAAGAAAATAAAAACTGTTTTTGTTACATTTCATTTGAAAGTTATTTAACTTCAGTTAACATAAATAAAAAAGAAAAAGTCATCACTTACAGCAGTTATACTGTAGGAACCTCCCATTGGAAAAGTACTGCAGTGGATAATGTATTTGAGCTGGCAAAAGCCAAACAGACTCAGTGAGTAGCTTTGAATTCCTTTAACTGCCAGAAGACACATCCTTAAGAAGACATGTATTTGTCTAAGTATGAGCATTTACCCAAGCACAAAGTGAAGAGAACTCAATGTGCAAGGACTGAACATCTGTGTAGCTTTTCAGTTCTTGCATATATCCATTTATCCATTTTAAAAGCTGGCTGGGTCAACACCTGGCAAAAGTAAGAATTATGTCATCTTACTGCAAAACAGATGTTGCACTCTCCCAAAGACTTCACATGGTGACAGAGGGGGAATTGTCAAGACTAGCCTTTATAATATAATGATAGAAATAATGGGAACTTTCTTTGGATTTAAACGAGTTGAACCTTATGCACATGGATGCAAATGAACTGCAGCATTTGATAAGGTAAGCTACCATTTAAAACACAAGTTCAAATGCATTTTAAGTCCATGTCTTGTGCGTATTTGTGGGGCTCTGCAGTTTCTTCTAGCACTCAAACATGCAGAATTTGAAGATATTTATATTAGAATCTAAACTGGATTGCTCCATTTCCTTTATTTCACCTTTTAGAGTAACAAGGCCAAGCGGAACTCTTGAAGCTCTTGAAGCAAGCATCTAATTTTATGAGGAATATGCAAAATAAAACATGCAAACACTTCCCAAACTAAAGCAAAACAAGGTTAAATCACTGAAAAAATGTGCAAAATCTCAGAGTTGAGCACATTGTAGCTAAGTACTCTGAGGGAGAAAACACTTCACTTTGAGGAAGTACCTCTGGCTCAGGGGAAATAGCCCAAATCTGTCGGATAATAACTCAGCCTCTGCACAGATCCTCTACACTGCTCCACATTCACAAGCAGAGTGTTGTCCGGACTCACAGGGGTGGTGACAGAGGGCTGACTTATAATGAAGCTGTGTCCCGGCTTTGTTGTGTTTTAAACCATAAATCATCTTAGTTTTTACATGTACTTTCTCATCATCTTCAACAGGAACTATTTGTGTGCCTTAATATGTTTAATGTGAGTTTATATGTGTAACAGATACAGAAAGACAGCCTTAGCGATCACAGTGATTTTGTTTGTTTTAGTATGTTGCTCTCTCTCACATCATATTTTGTATCACAGATACCAATATTTGCAGAGTGCTTCAAGTTTACAAAATAACCTAGTGGCTTGGATTCACAAAAACATGAAACCCAACTAAAAATACGAGATAGCGAAAAATAAAACCAGTTAAAACTGAATAAAGCCAGCAGATGTAAAAGTGGAGTAACTGCAAAAAGAGGAGAGCAAAGGGTCAGGAGAGCACATGACAACTTTAATTATAGCCCACACTGTTATGCTTTCCTTCTTCTTGGAATGCCACTACCATGTGACATTCTTACATCCTATATAATTCTCATATATAGAAGGCTAAATATGCACAAATTGAAATAAAAATCTTTTAAAAATGTGAGATTTAAAAAAAGAACATTTAAAATGAATGTTTAAATTGGATTTCAGAACTGATAAATGGATATGTTGAAACTGAAACACATGTCTGGCCTGCTTATATGGAAATTCGAAATCCAGGTTTAATGTAATTTTTTTGGCAGCGTTTTGCCTTATTTGATATTATCAGTAAGAAATAGATGTAGCATAATGCCCCTCAGGACATATTTTGAGTTGATGCAGCACCGATTTGAAAATATTTTTTGTTTGGTGCATCTCTTCAGTAGTCTGCATATAATTTAGTTTTACTGTATCCAAACACTTGTTCAGTTATATAGTTTACCACGGTCACCTCTAGGGGGCAGAGCACGCTGTTTGTGGCTCAGTGCTGCCAGGCATCCTTAGAGTAAGAGGCCAGAAATGTGTGAAGCAGATGCTGATGTACCAATAAGTTTGTAGATTCTACCTGATCTTTGTCAGCAAGAAATAAAACAGAATTTTTCCTACACCCCAGTACTGTCAGCCTGGGTGATGTAAAACTGACATAACCAGGTCCATATCAGGTCCAGGTCCAAGGGTGCATTTGCATTAGGATAGTCCAGGGACTTGGTTTGACTGGGCAGGGAATTCTGACAATTTTTGCACCTTTGTTTGGTTTGGTTTGCTTTCACACTGCAGACCAACCTGCCTTAAATGTGTCATGCAGTTAGAAGAGCTGCTCACTAGGGTACAGTATTTCCCCAAATGTCAGCTGACCAACAAGAAAGAAGAAGACAATCTGGGCTATTGATTGGTCTGGACCGAGACTGGTCTTTGTGTTTCTGCTTTATTTTGGTGTACTATGGTCATCTGCTTCATTTTGGTGTGCTATGATCAGCAGGACATTGGGTACAAATGTACAATATGGGTAAAGATAAGTGATCAGTTAGGAAACATTAAGAAGCACATGGGCAAATCGTAAAATTGATCTGATCTAATATCTCATACACAAGTCTACTAAATGAATAAATCTTTTAAAAATAAGTCAATTGTATCTTGTGGAAGAAATTTTACTTCTTATGCTCTATATATAATATTATAATCACACCTATAATTACTCCCTTTTGTTTGGGATATCAGCTTGTTATGGTATGTGGGCTTTGTCTGAAGACTGGAAGAAAGTGGTGCCACTCAGTCTTCTATTCCTCAATTTATTATTTTGCTGTTTGACCTTCAGCTGGGGACCAGCTGAATAAAACTGTTTTTCTCTGATGAATTCCCAGAGTCTCTCCTGACTTCACGCGTGTCGGGACGACCACTCTCATTACTTGCAAGTAATTCTTTATTCAATACTACTCCTGTAATAAACTTTTTATACTTTTACTCATTCCAGACTCTTGGTAATTTTTCTACAACAATCTACAGTGGGTGGGATCTGCTTAATCACAGAAGGAACAAAAGACTGCGTAGTTGTTTGGGTACATCATAGCGTCAACCAGAAGGCAGCAGTAAGAACTTGGTCTACACAGTGTGGCCTGGTTGGCTGGTCTGGTATTTGTCAGCCATTTTTTCTCCCATTTGTCCTCAAATTCCTCTGCCGAATATCAATAATCTTAAAACACACGTTTACAACAGTATTTAAGCTTTTTGTCCTTCAAAAAAAAAAAAAACAGCAGATAAAGGAAAAGGCTAATTAACTGTATTCGTCAAATCTAATCAAAGCCACTAAATGTTGAGTGAATTTTACTTTAAATAGATTTTTTAAGATTTTCCCTCACTGATATCACAGCTATGTTTCATTGGCTGCATTAACAAATTTATTCAGTGTAATGAAATAACCAAAATGACATTAGATTTTACTCTTTCCTGCATATGAGTAGGAATTTCCTCTAAAACTGTTAACTGTCCATTTGTATCATTGCAACAAAACTGTTAAGCTATTCATAAAATGCCCTTAACTTGGCCTGTAATTATTAAACAGATAAATATAGTTAGGTGTTTAATTTTTACTTTATTTTTGTTTGAAATTAAACAACTTCACATGCAAAATAAGTGAAATAAGGACTTCACATACAGAGAAAATCTCATGCACACCTGTCCAATGCATGATGTGTTTTGCAGAGTCATGTCCCATTTTCTGTTTTAAAAATCCTTCCATTTCTTATTAAATGTGATGAATGTACTGTTTTTTATCTAATAAAGTTGTTAAATTAATATGTAAAGGTTGTACTTTATTTAAGTCATTTTAAGCCTTCCATAAGGAAAAGACAATCTCATAATTGTTGTTTTTTTTCCATGAACACAAGACAGTGACATGGGTGGGTGTGGTATGTTTTCAGTGTTGCTTGTCTAAATGTCCAGCTTTCATGAAATTTGGTGGAGAGGTGGAGCCTGGCCAGACAGATGAGACCAAATAAAACTGTAAATCAATAGACTGACTTTGGACTGAGATCTATGTGTACAGGTTACTGTGAGGCAGCTACTTGGGCTTGAGTTGAGAGTAAGTTCTTCCGTGAAACAACTATAGAGCTGTGTCAGGTAACCACACCTGCAAATGTTATTTGGAAGTCATGCAAAGAGAAACAGCTTCACAGGTAATAAGCCAAGCTAACTGCAGCACGATAAGGTTTTAACCAGATTTTCTGTATCTTCTCCAAATGAATCTTTGCTGAGGTAAGAGAAGTTATCCAAAGTTTTTTTATTTATTGATGTATAGTCTTTTTTTAATGACAAATAGTTTTATGTTTTTGTAAATATTTGTGATTTATGTCACATATATGCAAGCTTTAAACTACATTATTTGAATGCCTCTTCAGTTTAGTCCTGGGCTTTGACAAGAAGTGCAAAAGAGGCTATGTTTTACAAAAGGTTTGACCAAAACTTTAAACAAGTTGGATGAAAATTGAGTAACAATTTAATTCACCTCAAAAATTTCCAAGGGACAGACTTTGGCCACTGTGGAAAGTTTAACCTATTTTATAACAATCAGGGCCGGATTAAGGGACCCTTGGGCTGAGAGCGTCCAAGCTGTCCCCTACCTATATTAATATTGTGAAAATTGTCCATGACACAATGTAAAACTACATTTCTAAAAATTCTCAGTCAGTGGTGCAAATAGCAACACACTATACATTGTGGTGTAATTCACTGAATTATGTACATTTTGTTTCATGCTCATCAAGGTGGTCTATGTTGGAAATATTATGTTATCATTTATATTGTTTTGAGAGGCCTACCGCTATACGTGTCTAATGAGTTGTGCAACCATTTACCGTATCTAACCAAACCAGCTTGCTGAGGAAGTCCCCGGAAGGAGTGCTTTCCAACTCTGAAGTGCTGCTTGGTGTATAAGCACAAACAACATATATACAGTAGTGATGTGCGGTCTGCCCCCTAACCCGCGGGTCCCGCGGGTCTTGCAGGTTACCCGCGGTTCGGGTTGGGGCGGGTCAAAGAATTTTCGCTTCACTGCGGGGCGGGTTGGTGTGGTTTACTATTCTGAAATATCTAGTTCTATCTATTAATTTTATTTTTTGTCAAACTGAAAATAAAGACCTTAATCAGTGTCTACATTTTGTTACCATAATATGTAAGACAAAATATTTATCAGTTATTTAAACACAGGTCACGTTTTATAACGTAATGTTCACGTAGGCGCGTAGTAGGCTACGCATGCTACGTGCAGAAAGCGCCAAGCAGACAAGCGACAAAAGATGGAAGAAGAAGTGTTGAATAACATTCGCTCGGGAGTTTACGTCCTTAAAAAGAAGAAGGAGGGTCAAATGGCTAAATCACCGGTTTGGGACAGGTTCAACGAGGTAATCAGTGCACACAACAGCAGCAGCATTGGCTATGTGCTTTATAACACTTAAACGCTTAAACGCTTTAAAACACTTTATTTATTTGCCCATTTATGTTTATAGGCTTAACGTTCAAATGAAAATACATTTTGTGTTGCCAGTTTCCAGTGCCAATTTAGGAGACCATTCTCAGACTAAATAAAAGCATTCATCAATATCATAACATGTGTTTTAATGGGGAGGGGCGGGGCGGGTTAAAAAAATAGTAGCGGAGGTGCGGGGCGGTTTGGTGCGGTCCAATTATTTTAAAAGAGCGGGACCACTAATCACTAACAGTACCGTTCAAAAGTTTGGGGTCACTTTGCCATGGGATTCAATAGGGAAGTGACCCCAAACTTTTGAACAGTATTGTATATATGTTGTTTGTGCTTATGCACCAAGCAACACTTCAGAGTACCCATCCTTTTTGGAGTCCTTGGAAGGGGTGTTGGAAAGCACTCTTTCCGGGGACTTCCTCGTTCTGCTGGGGGACTTTAATGCCCACGTAGGCAATGACAGCGAGACCTGGAGGGGCATGATTGGGAGGAATGGCCCCCATGATCTGAATATGAGGTGGCTCAGGCAGGGAAAGCAGTGCTTCATCAACACTGTGTACAGTGGGGATGGGGGGCTGCTGACCTCGACTCGAGACGTTGTGGGGCGGTGGAAGGTATTCCTTCGAAGACCTTCTCAATCCCACCAACACGTCTTCCGATGAGGAAGCAGAGTCTGGGGACCCTGGTGTTGGCTGAGGTTGCTGAGGTGGTTAAAAAGCTCCTCGGTGGCAAGGCCCAGTGGGTGGATGAGGTCCACTTTGAGTTCCTTAAGACTCTGGATGCTGTAGAGCTGTCTTGGCTGAAACACCTCTGCAGCATTGCGTGGACATCTGGGAAAGTTCCCCTGGACTGGCAGACTGGGGTGGTGGTCCCCCTCTTCAAAAAGGGGAACCGGAGGGTGTGCTCTAACTACAGGGGGATCACACTACTCAGCCTCCATGGTAAGGTCTATTCAGGTGTACTAGAGAAGAGGGTCCGTTGGATAGTCGAACCTCGGATTGAGGAGGAGCAGTGTGGTTTTCGTCCCAGTTGTGGAACAGTGGACCTGCTCCACACTCTTTTCAGGGTCTTGGAGGGGGCATGGGAGTTCACTGAACCAGTCTACATGTACTTTGTGGGCTTGGAGAAGGCATTCGACCGTGTCTCCCAGGGACAAAAACGGACAAAAAAAAAAAAAAAAAAAAAGATGAACAAGAACCATAGGTGGACCGCCCAGAAAGAGGAGCAGATGGTTATTAGAAGTAAACGTCTGCTGTTGATAATTTATGTGTTACAGTATAATCTAACAAATGAGAGGAGAATAAAAAACTCATTCATCCTTCCAAATTCTAAATAGTCAGTGTAATACCTTTTGGAGATGCAAAGGCACGTAATAATGATGTGTAATTCCTTATTGATCCTGGAGGGACACTCTCCCCTTGTTTGCTTTGCTGTGGGCAGATCAGCCCTGTTCGATATCAACTGTCCAACATATCACAACTCATATGGCAGGGCTTTCCCTGCTTAGGCGGCTGCCCCCGTGACCTGACTCTGGATAAGCAGCAGACAATGGATGGATGGCATATATTCACATCTGCAGTGACTGATTATCACAATGACCTGGGTGTGTATGTAAATTGCAATGCTTCACTTAAAGTGCTTGAAAATTTTGTATAACACCTTATGACACAAAATAATTCAAAGTGCTTTTTATCAATGCAAGCACAGCTAATAGAACTCAGGCAGCAACAAGCAGTAGCTGACTGATAATTTACTGGAATAATGGGCTTGACTGAACTAATGTTGAAAACTACAGTGTTTTATTTATAGTCTCAGTATAGATAGAATGTTTATACTGAGTTCTTTCATTAAAACAGTCTGCCTATGTTTTTTTTTTTTTTTAACACTACCAGGAATTGAAACACTCGCTCTCCATCGAGGAGCAACCGGAGTATTGCTCTCACTGCAGTGTTATGTTGATAAAGCCATGCACATCACAGGAACGCTCACAGCTGAACGGGCTGAATCTAATGTCATTGTTTTCATTTGTAAGTTGTATTACGGCTTAAAATGGATTCACTATTTATAGGTTTTGTTGACATTACCACGTTTTCTGAGATCTGAACTTTAAGAATATGTGCGGCGACTGAATAAAATGGTTTAATCAGGACATTCAAAAAGTAACTTTTTTTTCTCAGTTTTTTGCCACTGCATTTCAGTCATTTATGGAAAAATTGTCAGCGATGAAGTTTGGAATTTGCGACACGACTTCACAAATGTGTTCTTAATGTACTTGGTTTCGTGGGACGTATCCGACGAATCCGCACTTCGAAGCGTGCCGACCCTGGATTGGGACACAGCTATTATTCTACGATTTAATCCCTCTGTATCTTGATGAAAATTGACTGCATGTGGTGAGTAGCCGAGGAAGATGAAGATCTTCTGATTGTTCAGTTTCATGTGAATGGACCTTTAAAAGAACGAGGAATCGTTTCTTTCTTTTAATACATTTCACACAAACCCAGATCTGAACAGTATTAATATTTTACATAGTGAGAATTTTTGGGTTCTTAATTAAAGGAATGATTGGAGCAACTGAGTCGGACTGGCTTGAGGCCCAAGATGTTTTGAAGAGTAAGTTGGAAAAGTAGTTGCCCAAACTATATTACAGTAAGATGGACATAGATACATTAACCTATAATAAAAAATGAAGAGACAATTTGTGGTGAACAGGTTGCAGACCTCCCTTATTATCCCAACTGATTATTAACTTTAGAACTAACCCAATCTGTCAACAATGACACTTGATAGTTCTTGATGAAATTCAGTTGAAGTTTATTTTGAAATATGTTCTTTAGGTAAAAAAAATATATGTGAAAGGATTTTATTTATTTATTTATCATTTAAAGATAATTTAATTAATTCAAACCATGTTGCAAATTCAACCAAACCAGTACTGGCTTCTGTTATGCATGCACTGATTTTGCATTTACAACACATCCAAATCCTTTAGAAATGTAGGAAGTTTTTTATTTGTTTTGTATTTTTGTTGCATTTTCAGTTCTGTTAGATCGTGTTTGATCAACAGATGACTAGGGGAGTGAGAATGGTACCACCAACCTTCCAGTCATTGGACGACCCGCTCTAACGTCTGAGCCACTGCCGTCCCAAAAAGTTTCCAAATTTTATCCACTTACTCAAACTAAAAGAAATATCCAGCTTAGCGGTTTATTTTTTGTTTTGTTTTATTTTTTTAAATCGAAGTACAGCTCTTTAAAGCCCCCTCCCCCCCCCCCCCCCCCCCCCCCAAAAAAAAAAAAAAATGGGGAGAAAAAGTCATCTTTTGTTTTTTCCCTTTAATACAACGTAAAAAAAAAATGTATATATACACACACACACACACATATATATATATATATATATATATGTATATTTATAATACCACTTTTTTCTGTGTTATATGTCAAATTATTGTAGTATAGTCTTATGGCTCCTGGTATCCACCAGGGGCCATAACACAAGTATCACATCGTGTACAACAGGGATTTGTACAATGTTTTTAGCAAACGTGATGCAAAAGGTCTCAGAAACTGTATGTATTAAGTGTGATACACACAGTGTTATAGGGCCTGTTTTTAATTGTCACATGTTCTCAAGTCAGGAATGAAGGAGGAATAATAACAATTTAGATTAAAAATACATTGGATTATTTTCTCATTTTCCCATAAGGGCTTCAATATTCACCCTTTGCTTGTTTGTGTTTGTCTTTAAATCCAGTACCAGATGATACCATTGCTGATTATGAGGGCCAGAGCTTATCTCAGCGTTTGCTTTCCAAAGAATGTCTCCATCTTCCTGTTCCTGGCTCTGTGTATCTTTTTCTTTCTACTATATCGTATAGAAATCATGGAGGTGAGGACTTTTTCAGCAGCAACAATTTGAAGCAGTAGTTTATTTATTTTTTTTGTTTACTTAATCAATTATTTGTTCATTTATTTTACTTGAAAATGTTTATGTAATGATTTTATGCAATGTAATTGTGAAGGATCGAGCTGGTACAAGGCAAGGACACAGTTGGTTTCAAAACAAGAACGGGTTTTATTTACCCAAAAGAATATTCACACAAAAAGTTTGGGCCCTTAAAAGAGGTCAAATGAACAAAACTAAACAAAAGTATAACAATAACTCAGAAAACTTTAAACTAACTGTTTAACATGTAACTCAAAAGAAACCAAACTAACACCAGAACCAAACTGACCTAACATACATGAAACAAAGGGACACTTAAATACTGGCTGATCAGACCAGTCTACAACACATGAGGGGTTAACAAATACTAACAACTACATTAAACAATGACACAAAACCTAAACAGTTAGTTCACTTTTCACTTAACAAAGAATTACCAAAAATGAAACAAGAAATCAAACTAATCAAAATCCATACAACAAATCTAAATATTTAAAGGTGTGGAGGCAACTGATCTCCCCCTCTGGAAGGAGCCAGCTTGGTCCAGGCCCAGGGCACTTCCTGCTCCTTGGCTTCTGCCAATTAAGCTCCCTTCTGCACCCAAGGGTCCATATGGCTCCCCCAGCACCATTTAAAGAAAGTACATGTTAAATACACAAACTTAAACAGAATTGAAAATACAATAGTGCTCCAATGTGCGCGCTAACAAAAGGGAACTAAAGCATTTCAACCTAATTTAAACCAAATATAAACAGTATTAACTCAAACTAACATAACTGAAATGTGTTGGTGTAGTGGGGGTTACCGCCTTTAAATGTGGGGCTGTAGGTACGGCCATCACAGTAATCCTCATCATGGTAGAAGCCACCATACGTGGCTGGTAGTTATAAACTGTCTCTTCTTTTTTATTCCTCCCGTGTTTTGACAGGTGGTAACCAGCATCAAGGTGCAACATTCCCCCAACATAGGATGGACTGTCAACCCGGTAGTAAAGTATAAACACAGTCATAGTATTCAGTTATTGTAACATCATTATTGGTAGCGTGATTCATAAATGTGGGCTTTCTTGATTGGCTTTAATTGTGAATTTGTCCTAAAAATTTCTCTAACTGATGAGCTGCATCATAAATTAAGTTCAAATGGCTGATTTGGCCTCATCAGCTAAACTCTACTGTGTTCCTTACCCATGACACCCCCCCACCCCCTTCCTAAGAGTAAAAAGGCAGATATATTCTTCTTATTAACACGGATTAACCTTCCTTACAGTTCATGCTTACTCATCTCCTACCTGTTCTTTCTTATGTAAATTCTATATATTAAATAGGAAATCAGTGAAGAATAATGGCCTTTAATCAAGATTTGTAAATAGACCATGTGATGCTATTACATCAGTGTTGTTGTATCTAAAATGTAAACATCAGGTTCAACATGTATTTTAACCACAAAAATCTTCCTATTTTATGCCAAATTATTAGGCACGAAGCAGCTTCCTGTGCTTCTGAATCACTGACATAAAACATCCCATAATATCAACTGCAATACACAACAACCTGAACCAAAAACAGGAAAAGATCCATTTAGTGAGTCTTAAACCGTGTTTCTGCTTCAATTTTCACGGCATCTTTCATCGTGGGCAGGACTTTTCAGCTCATTACAGCAGTCAGTATTTAGTCATTTTGAACAGTAAAAGCATGACTCTTCAATTGTTTGATTTCTCATCTCTTTTTTTCCAGTGTCAGAATAAAGTTAGCACCAGCATCACTTCAACTACTGAGCCTCACAAGAACAATGCCACCTGCACTTTCCAGCCGCTGTCCACAGAGGAGGCTGTTGAGATAGACTCCCTATTAGACTCCATTGCTTGGCCTGAAACTCTACCATTACTGTCTTGGTTTTCCCTGAATGAGACAAGTGATCCAGCCCACAGCTCTGTCACTATTCTTCCTAGGAGAGGTGGTGGTCAGTGGCACATAGGGGATGAGCTGGAGGTTTTCATCAAGATTTGTGACTTTTATGGCCGTCCCAAGACAAATGGAGGGGATGTCTTACTTGCCCGGCTGCACAGTCCTAGTCTTCTTGCAGGTGTGGCTGGGCAAGTGGTGGATCATAGCAATGGCTCTTACTCTGCTGTTTTCTTTTTACCTTGGGAAGGAAGCGCACTTGTTGAGGTAATATTAAAACTTAGCTATTCTGCTGTAGATGTAATCTCCCTCAATTGTTATTTAAAGCCTTTGCTCATCACCATTCTTTTGTTGCATAGCATATATCATATTCAGTTTAGACTACTTAAAGTGTCAGATATTGCAGTTGTATTTTCTACTTTGAAACATCAGCTCCCAATGTTTCTGTCAGTCTTGTAAAACCAGGCTTAGCTTAACCCTCCTGTTATCATTGGGCGTATTCCTGCAAGGACATTGGTAGCTTAGGTAGGGAAGAGCAAACATATAACAGTTTGCACGGAAACCCCCTATCCAAATATTTCCTCATTGTGCTTTGTAAACACATGATCTGCTCTCTCTCTCTCTCTCTCTCTCTCTCGCTCTCTCTCTCTAATGTCCGCTGGGAAAAAGGTTTACTGTCAATGACGTTTTGGAACAACTCATTGACAGCGTAGAGGAGAATATGTCCGAGACAGAGGATTGTGTTGAGGAGAACCCTGATTTTGTGGCAATCTCATCTGATAAGAGTGAGAGTGTTGACCCTCCCGTTGTCACTCAACCACCAGCAGACAGGATCCCTTTCAAAAAATGGAAAGATGATATGGTTCCTTTCCCCACTTTAACAGCCGGATAGACTTAGCGCTTCTAATATTATCAAAATAGTTGCAGGTCCCACGTTGAAAACAAGAAGTTTGACCTGATGGTGGTGCTGCAGGAAAGGCCATATTATTACCAAAACCAACAGGGTTCAGACTCTTGTGGTAATTAATTGTTCCTGTAAATTTGAGAAAATTTGGATGAAAACTTTTCAAGAAAAATTGATTCTAATTTAAAAGTTTGATCTATTGGTGGCACTAGAAGACAGATTAAGGTTTCATTATCAAGAGGTCATTTATGTATTCAACAAAAAAAACATAGTGCCTGACACAAAAACTTAACAATTTTCTGTAAATCATTTTCTGGAGGCAAATATCCCTGTTGTCAGATTTACCTGAAGGGTGAAATGTGTTAGTAATATTTGAGGATAATAGAAGGGTTAAGTGCCTTGATCCACTATATAAATACAAATTATTTTGCTGTTTGGGGATCAGTTCTCCAAAGGGATGTATTTCTATTAATAATATTACTTATTAATAGAAATACTAATTTGATTCTGTACAGCAGAGGCTAATTAGGATTGATGAGGTTTTTGGTGAGTACTCTTGTTCCCTGCCCTAACAGGTGACCCTGGTTCACTCCAGCGAAGCAGTGACAGTGCTGCAGAGTCTTACCCAAGAACAACCTGACAGAATTTATTTCCAAAGCCTTTTCCGCTCAGGCTCAGTCACTGAAACTACCACTTGTAATGTGTGCCTTAATGCGACCCAGCAGCAGCTGTGCAACTACACAGACCTTCACACAGGAGATCCCTGGTTCTGCTACAAGCCAAAGAAGTTAGCGTGTGATGCCAGGGTCACCCACACCTACGGAGGATTCAGAAAGAAACTCAGTCCCAAAGAGGAGAAACTGTTTCAAAGGCAAGTATTATCTATGCAACAATCCTTTGTCGGAATTATCAGGCAGTACAGACTGAATGTAAAAATGCCTGAATCACTCTAGATTCACCTAGGCCTTAAACTGTTCTGGAGCACTTGGGGGGTGAGATGCTGCCCTTCACAACACATCACACACCAACAACTAGATAAAAAACACACTTTCACCATCAGAAATAAAGTAAAAAAAAAAGAAAAAAAAGAAAAAGAAACTGAAGTACAGACCAAAAAACTGGAAAAATGAGGACAAAGTACATCAGCAGGCCACAAGATAAGAATAAGTATCAGATTAGATTTTACTGCCAGAGCTAAAAGAAAAAACAGGATGAGAAACAGGTGCAGAATTAACCTTGTTTTTGCTATCAGTGAGTAATAACTGGTTAGCTCTCTTGTTCTGTGTGATGTCATTTTACCTCAGTTCTCTGTATCATGGCTAAAAATAACACAACATCACAACGACATGTTCCTCTCCATCCATCGATACTCTACACCTGCTTATTCCAATGCAGGGTTGGGACAGGTCCACAGTCCATCGCAGGGCCAATACAGAGAGACAAATAACCACTCACACTCACTCACTCCTATAGAGGATTTACAGACACCAGCTAACCTAACATGCCTGTATTTGGACTGTAGGAAGTAGCAGAAGTACCTGGAGAGATATGTTAATGTTCATATAAAAAATAGCTCATTCTGTACAAATTTTAAATGGATCAGAACAACATCACAGCAATTTCAAGTCTTTAAAGTTTGCAGCATTTTCAAAGGTTCTAGGCTTATTTGCATTACATGACACTGTTGAATATGCAAATTAAGTTTCATGTAATTTATTATTAGCCACACTCAAATACTTTAAAAATATAAACAAGCAAAAAGCACATAGGAAATTTAGAACATTTTGTTTTTTTCTTGGTGTGTTTGTCCATTACTCCACAATTTCTGCAGTTGCTGTCAATGTTTTAGCCAGCCTCCTCATCATGCCAACAAATTGATATGCATGGTTGTCCATGAGCTGTAATTTCATGACAGTGGTGTTCCAGTCCTAAACTGTAGAGGGCGCCAAAGATATAAGTATTGGCTACACTAATGGGGGATTTACAACACTGCTTACATAAAATGAATTTGATTTAATATAGTTGTAGTAAATGGACTGTACTTGTATAGCTCTTTGCTAGTCATATGTTGACCACTCAAAGGGCTTTTACACTACATCACATTCACCCTTCACCACACTCATTTAACATTTTGTTTGTTTGTTTCTTTATTTAATAACAGTTCTGTCCAGTCAAATTTTTTTTATGTTTTATGCTTTGCTTCAGTGATGTCAACATGAAAGTTGTGATTCCAGCATCAGGACCTGCAAACATCACTGTGTTACCGACATTGAAAGGTAAAGCCTTTTTATTCTTTATATTGTTTATTTACCTAATAATTTTCATTGAGCCGTGATTCTTAAACTTAATGATAAATATTATGCAAAATAGTTCCCAACAAACTGTTAATAGTAAACCCATTTGACAAAAGTAAAAAAAAAATGTAAATGCTGCATTTAAAGTATATGAAGCAGTAACTCCTGCTGATGGAAAATCTCCACAAGTAGTCTTGAACTAATGCTGCAGGCATTTAGCCATCCCTCCAGAACATCTCAAGAACATTTCAGGCTTGAAGTACATGCATTAAAAAAGCAAAGGTTTAATGCAAAATACCTTCAGGGAAATGTATAAGATTTTATTTTATTCATGCTCTGTTTTAGTGTGCAACAATGCCTGCACAAATATTCATGTAGAAGTCATAAGAAGGAAACTTTCCTGCTTCTCTTTGCAAAATCTAAACACGCCTAATGCAATATTTTGAATAAGAGCAGTGGAGAATTTCACGAGTGTAACACCATTCATCTGGTTAACACAGATCATGTTTAGGGCTTTGAAGAAACATTCTTTTGGATCTTTTTGTTGAATTAGTTTGAAAGTCAATAAAAACAAAAACAAAAGAAAGACATTTTTTTTTCTTTTACTTTTTCTTAGATCAACCAAAGATGAAAAGCAGCCTAGTGACAAATAGACCCTCTGGCTTTTACTACATGGGTCTGTGGCAAGCATTAGATGGCACCATAATCCATCAGTTCAACACCTCCACAGCAGTCAGTCAGTGTCTAAAGGGCAAGACTGTCCACCTGTACGGAGACTCCACAATCAGGCAGTGGTTTGAATACCTCAACAACGCCTTACCAGGTAGTGTCTCAGAAGGGATTTCTGGCAGCACCTTCATTCTGTTTACACTGCATACTAATTTGTTTTTATGGCATACTTTTAGATCTCAAGGAATTTGACCTGCACAGCTTGAAAAAAAATGGACCTTTTATGGCCCTGGATTATGCAAACAACATTTTAGTGACGTACCGCTGCCATGGACCACCCATTCGTTTTTCCACAGTGCCAGTCAGCCAGCTCCATTATGTTGCAAATGAACTAGACAGTGTAGATGGAGGCACCAACACTGTTGTAGTCATTGGTATCTGGTCACACTTCAGCTCTTATCCTATTGAGGTCTACATCCGGCGTCTGCAAAGCATCCGTAAGGCGGTGGTAAGGCTACTGTCCAGGGCTCCAGGTACACGAGTCATCATCCGGACTGCAAACCCTAAAGCTCTGACAGTCTACGAGACGCTGACCAACAGTGATTGGTACTCAATGCAGCGCGACAAGGTGCTCAGGGCCATGTTCGAAGGAGTTGAAGTTCACGTGGTAGATGCCTGGGAGATGAGCTTGGCACACCAACTGCCGCACAGCCTGCATCCACAAGCTCCCATTATCAAGAATATGATTAATGTCCTCTTGTCGCACATTTGTGTTGGCATAACCATTGTAAGGTATCCAAAATAATTAACCAAGGAAAAACACACACATAAGGCTCCATCAGTTTTAACAACATAAGCACAGAATGACAACACCAGCAGAAGAATGCATATGTGAAATAACTTTCCTCAAGCAGGGAAGTTAAATCACCTAAAGAAAACCAGTACAGACAAATAAGCAACACAGGCACAGAAGGAATATGATCAAACTTATTGAACTTCTGAAATTTCAGAAGATGTAGTAACTCATTAACCAACACAAAAGCTGACAGAGAGTATCGTGTAGAACATCCTTGTTGCACCAGTATGTCTTTAAAAAGCAAATCAGGTTGGATGGGGAACATCACTGCCATCTTCAGGACACTCCAAAGATTCTCACTCAGGTTCAGCTCCAGACTGTGAGTGGGGAACTCTGGTGCTTTAACTGTGTTTTTCTGAAACAACTTTTCTATTTTGTTGGTAGTTTGCTTGAGGTCAGTCTGAAAGCCTGAGCCAGGGGGGTTCAGCTCCGGTCCTCAAGGGCCACAGTCCTGCAGGTTTTTGATGTGTCCCTGCTCCAAAACCACCTGACTTAAATTGATGAGTCATTGTGCAAAACTTAATAGGCTGTTGGATCCATGTAATTTGAGTCAGGTGTGTTGAAGCAGGAAACATTGGAAAATCTGCAGGATAGCAGCCCTCGAGGACCGACTTTGGACACCCCTGGCCTGAGCTGTCTTTACCCTAACTAGTCTCCGTTTACACATTAAAACATTTCCACAAAATGATGTCATGATCATGTCTGAGTGTAGGGACGGCATTAATGAGGTGATGCTTGGTGGCATCCCCTTTTATATGCCACCAAGCATCAAGCAATTCCACTGCTAGGAATTGTGGCCAAAACAGCTGGAATGATTAATAGATGCAAACCTATAGAAGTTTCTATCAAGCTCCCGGTCCAGATGGACTTCCGCTAGAATTTTTTAAGGCGTTTAACACCAAACTCATTCCATTATTGCTTTCTGTTTATGTTGAGTCGTTGTCACAGGGCTCTCTCCCCCCTCCATTGAGACAGGCCTCTATTGGTGTCCTCTTAAAGAAGGACAAGGATCCAGAAGAATCTCTTTATTCAGTTAACTTTTCTCCCCTGCTGACTGAAGTAAAGGCAGACTTCCAGAGGTGGGGCTCTCTCCCTCTTTCCTTGATTGGGAGAATCAACATAATCAAGATGAATGTCCTGCCAAAATTTTTGTTTTTATTTCAGTGTCTGCCTATATTGTTATCAAAACGTTTTTTCAAAACTATTGATCAAACTATTTCTAACTTCATATGGAATGGCCAAAGACCTAGGATCCGCCAAAAAGTACTTCAAAATTGTAAGTTTGATGGTGGTCTCTCTCTGCCAAATTTCCAGTTTTACTACTGGGCAGTGTTACGGCCGCCAATTATTGCTGACACCTGTGGCTCGTCACCCATGCAAATGCCTGCCCTGATTCCCTGTTTGGAGTGGCTGGAGCCGTCACACCATCGTCTCCTCCCCTCTGGTTGGCTCAGCACTCAGCCATTCACAACTCCAGCCACAGTCCTCCAGCAAATAAAGGACTGCTGCTGAGCTCATTCGGGAGGGAGAAGCTGGACAGCACAGGCTGCTTCCCCTCACTCTGGCAGACTTATGGTGGCACTACTGTTCTGTATGTTCGCTGTGCTAACAGGTGGCCTTTTGTTAGACTATTTTGTATTTTGTATTCACAGCAGGGTTAACCTGGCTGTTCATGTTTCCTTTGGGGATTTTGATTATAGTCTTGTTGGTTTGGGCTTGCCTTTGTATACACACAGTTTTGGTTTGAGTTGTGCTTTAGGTTATTATGTGTTCTGCCAGTTTTATTAACTTTGGTGTTTAGTTTTGTTTAGGTTGTGTTGGGCTAGGTTAGTGTGTTTTTTTATTTGTGACGACGGTCACATTAGTTTATTGGAACTGCTTCACTTTTGTTGTTTAGTTATGACGCTGAGTTAGGGGCACACTTTTGTTTATATGGATTTGTCTTAGTTTAGTAATCCCCCTTTTTTTTTTTTTTTTTGTTTCTTTAAGCAGTTTCACCAACCCCAACACTATTCATGTTTGACTTCCTGTTTTATCCTATATTTATACTCATCACAATAAAATACTGTGTTTCATTTGTACATCTGTCCACGACTGTTTATGTTGCGCCCCACTCATACCCCTTGAAAATGGGACGTAACAGGCAGTTAATATAACTAGGTGTTACAGTCTGTCCTGCCGCTCCTCCATTCACTCCTCACTTCCCTGATCCTCCACACCAGTTCCAGATCCGCTCATCATAATCAAGTCAACCTGCCACACCTGTCTTCCATTGTTTCACCAGTCCTCATATACTACAGCACCACAGTCACTCCCTGTCGGACCTTAATCCACACACCTAAAGGACTCACTCCCGTTCCGTCTCCAGATTTCTCACATCAATGTCGGTAATTGTATGTTTATCTGCAGTATTCCATTCAGTGAATAAATCTGTTAAACGTCCCCTTGTCTTCCTGGAGTCCATGTGTAACAGAAGGTCCGACCTAGAACAGAATGAGCCGAGGAAGGAGAACGAGGAAAGGACTCCTCGACACTGGACCTCCCTTCACCGCTGAGATGAGAGAATGGCTGGATCTAATGATATGTCTCAAGGACAGTTTCTCTGGCTGGTCGCCCTTCCAGGGATCCAGGTTGGCGATTCGGCGCCCTCCAGCTCCCAGGCTCACGTCCCCAGTGGTGCCTCCAGCTCCCAGGCTCGCATCCCCTGAGCTGACGTCTGCTCCGGCTTTACAGCGTCCGACGCCTCAGCAACGGTCTACTCCGGCTCAACAGCATCTGACGCCCCAGCAACGGTCTACTCCGGCTCAACAGCGTCTGACGCCCCAGGAACAGTATACTCCAGCTCAACAGCGTCCGACGCCACAGCAACGGTCAGTCCCGGCTCTACAGTGTCCGACGCCACAGCCACGATCAGCCCCGGTCCTTCAGACTCCCATGTCTGCTTCCCCGTCCAGCTCAGCTCCGCAGCTTCTGACGCCTGCCTCCTAGTCCGGCCCGGCTCTACAGTGTCCGATGCCACAGCAACGGTCAGTCCCGGATCTACAGCGCCCGACACCACAGCCCCGGTCTGCTCCGGTCCTGCAGCCTCCCAAGCCTGCTTCCCGGTCTTCACCGGCTCTCCCACGTCGGACACCGATGCCACGGACTGGTCCTGCTCAGTCTCCGACTTCTGCTCCACGGGCTGCTCCATTATTACCTCCGACACCAGCACATAGGTACTGCCCGGCGCTCACTAGTCCGAGGTCAGCTCCTGTCTCCGAGGAGGTCGACGGTTTCGACGCTCCTCTCCCGCCAGTGGGTCCAGTCTCCGAGGGGGTCTCAGAGCAAGACGCTCCTCTCCAGCCCCTGGTTCTCTCCAGTCTGTTTGTCCCTGTCTCCGAGGAGGTCACAGGTTTCGACGCTTCTCTCCCACCAGTGGGTTCAGTCTCCGAGGGGGTCTCAGACCAAGACGCTCCTCTCCTGCCCCTGGTTCTGTCCAGCCTGTCAGCTCCTGTCTCTGAGGAGGTTTTTATTAAGGACGCTCCTCTCCAACCAGTGGCTTCAGTCTCCCAGGGGGTCTCCAAGCCGGACGCTCCTCTCAAGCCTCTGGGTCCTTCCTGTTCCCTGCTCCAGTCTGTGCGACCTCCCGGTCGCCCACCAGAATTATCATTAACATGTCTCTGTCTTCCAGAGCTCCTGTCTGTGCCCCTCTCTGCGCTGCAACTTCAGTCAGTGTGCCTCCCTGCGTTCCAGCTTCAGTTGGCACACCTCTCAGAGCTCCTGTCTGCGCGCCTGCCAGACATCCAGCTCCAGCCAGTGCATCCCTCAGGCCGTCCGCCTGAGCTCCAGCTCCAGCCAGTGCATCCCTCAGACCGTCCGCCTGAGCTCCAGCTCCAGCCAGTGCATCCCTCAGGCCGTCCGCCAGAGCTCCAGCTCCAGCCAGTGCATCCCTCAGGCCGTCCGCCAGAGCTCCAGCTCCAGCCAGTGCATCCCTCAGGCCGTCCGCCAGAGCTCCAGCTCCAGCCAGTGCATCCCTCAGGCCGTCTGCCAGAGCTCCAGCCTGCTCAGCTGCCGGAGGTCCAGCCTGCCCAACCGCTGCCGGAGATCCAGCCAGCCTGTTCTCCAGAGCTCCGGTCCGAGCATGCCCGTCCGCCAGGGGTTAGCCCCAGGCCTACACGTCCTCTGGGTCCTCCTTCCATGACCCGGCCCTGGTCCGCTCGCCCTCCGGGGCGGCCTCCAAGGATCCGGTCCAGGTTTTCCCGTCCTCCGGGACGCCCGCCTTCGTGCTGGTTGTGGTTGTCTCCCCCTTGTGGTCGTCTGCCAGAATTCCAGCTCCTGTCGTCCTCCCGGGCCGTCTGGATTTCGGCCTTCTGGAAGGGGGGGGGGGTACTGTTACAGTCTGTCCTGCTGCTCCTCCATTCACTCCTCACTTCCCTGATCCTCCACACCAGTTCCAGATCCGCTCATCATGATCAAGTCAACCTGCCACACCTGTCTTCCATTGTTTCACCAGTCCTCATATACTCCAGCACCACAGTCACTCCCTGTCGGACCTTAATCCACACACCTAAAAGACTCACTCCCGTTCCGTCTTCAGATTCCTCACATCAATGTCGGTAATTGTATGTTTATCTGCAGTATTCCATTCAGTGAATAAATCTGTTAAACGTCCCCTTGTCTTCCTGGAGTCCATGTGTAACACTAGGATTGCGTTTTGGTCAAAGACGGTTGACATGCCTTGGTGTCAACTAGAGGCACGATCATGTCCTTCGTCCTCTCTTCTTGCAATACTGACTGGCCCGGTCTCGACTAACCCCTCTGGCCTTACCTCCAACCCAGTGGTTATCGCCACTCTCAGAATATGGTTTCAATTTAGAAAGCAGTTTAAATTTACCCCTGCTTCATCATTAACCCCATTGCTGAGGAATCATATGTTCAAAGCTACATTTACAGATCCAACTCTTATCCTGTGGCATGATAGGGGACTGAAATGTTTTAGGGACCTCTATAGGGATGGGGTTTTTCGCTCCTTTGCAGATTTGGCTCGTGAATTTAATCTCCCACTCTCACATCTTTTTAGATACTTCCAGGTTAGGAATTGTGTCAAGTGCTTGTTACCTGCTTTCCCTCATCCCCCTCCTGAGCAGGTATGGGATGAATTTCTAGGATTAAATCCTTTTACAGAAGTCTCTTGTCTCAAAAATTTACTGCACTATTCACTCCTACGATGGTCTCCTAACGACTAGAACAAAGGAGGCTTGGGAGCATGAGCTGGGATTTGTCCTCGATGAACGTTGGTGGGACGCCACACTAAATACTATTCACAGGAGCTCCATATGTGCTCGTTTGACTCTGATGCAGTTCAAAGTCCTGTTTAGGTGTCATTTCTCAAAAACACATATTGTCTCAAATATTCCCAACCACAACAGATGTTTGTGATAGATGTGCGGGCTCACCTTGTAATCTTGCCAGTCACTTAAGAATTTTTGGGGGACATATTTTGACACAATGTCGAAGGTACTCTCGAAGCCTTTTGATGTTTCCCCACATATTGCCATCTTTGGTCTTCCAGAGGAATACACCCGGTATTCTACTGTACATTTAGAGGTTTTAGCTAACAAATTCCCCCTCTAGTACGCAGTGGATGAATGAGGTTATGTATGTCTTAAAACTTGAGAAGATTAGATACTCTTAAGAGTGGTGGTTCAAATAGATTTTACAAAAAGTGGCAACCTTTTCTGAATTATTTTGAGACTATCTAAAATAGTGGCGCCCCCCCCCCCCCCCCCCCCCCCCCTTTTTTTTTGTACTTTTTTGTACTTTTGGTCCTGTGCTTTGGGTTTTTTTTTTACTTTGATTACCTTTTAAGTTTTGGGCTTCGTTTTATTATCTTTTATGTTTTATATAAATATGTAAGAAAAAAAATTTCATTGTGTGTAAAGGAAAGTTAAAAGCATACACTGTGCTGGTTTCAAACTGATTGTGGTACTTGTTAATACCATTTTGTATACACACCAATAAACATATGAAACAGGAAGTTTCTATCAGTTATGCTGCAGAGGTTTGCAGTTGCAGTAGCACCAAGTGCATATTGTGTTATCATACCGTTTGATTCAGGTGTGTTAGAGAAAGGTTGCATCTAAAATTTTCAGGATAGTAGATCTCGAGGACAGGACTTGGGCAGCCCTGGTTTAGGTATTAAAAATAATTACGAAAGGAAAATATTTTGTTTTACGTTAAACAGCAATGATTGTCCTTGAGGTAAGTGTGCTGCAGGCATGGACAAGCACAAAAGGCCCACATCCTCATGACTCTTTATATATAATATCCTTGTTTTTATTGATTTATTTAACTCTACAACAGCATAATTTCCCCATGGGAATTGATATTCTGCTTAAGTGAATTTAAATTAATTTGGTTTTGTCGAGCAAGCTTATGCACAAAAGCTGTTTTACTTGCTTATATTGTGCCCACCGGTTATTGGACAGATCCACCCCTTCCTGACCGTGTACAGTTTAAAATAAATAACAGATACACATGCTAAACTTCAGGCTTTAAAAGAATAATCTACAAAATTGAAGGTAACAGAATATATCATATTCTGTGGTAAAAAATATACTCCTTATGCTCTATTGATGCTGGACATTTAAAAGAAAAAGAATTTGCAAACCAGCATCATTTTTTAAATATAACTAAGATTTTAAAACAGATAACCAGTGAATACAGAAATTACATTATCAGTAATATATAGATGAAAATCTATGATGAAAACACAGATTTTGTATGAAGCAGAATGTTAAACTAACAATAAAGATAATGTAATTTGATACATTTATAGAAAAATAAAACTACTACTACAACCTTAAAATTTCCATCCAGGGGTTAATTTAATTTAATTTAATTTAATTTAATTTGATCCGCCCAGCCCTATTGACTCCAACTCCACATCTGATTGGTTTGAAACTTTTACACTGAGAGACGTCATAATTATGTAAGAATGGATAAGACTCAAGAGCTGATTGTTGCTGGCACATTTATAAGTAGGCTAGCAAACTACTACTTTAACGTCATTATTCCTTCACCTGAATATGAAGCTATCTGCACTTGCAAACTGAAGATGAACTATTTGAAACTTTAGCTTTGCTTTCTAAATATTTCATCTGTCAAGACTATTTATTTAGTTTATAATGGCATTATTGTTTGTATTTGGTGCATGTAGCAGAAAATTTTATCCATGTTTTGTGTTAAAATAAACTCTGTTAAAGAACAGTGAGCCAGCTTGTAACTTGACTGCTAGCACGGAAAAATTTAGTTCAGTTAACTAGTTTACATTGGTCGAGCATTCAGTAGTTTTCAGTGTGCTTCAGAAATGTGGTTTTTAAGAAACTGATACTGTACCTAGCATGACAAAGTATCACTAAATTAGAATCTTAAATGAAAAATAATAATAATGATGGATTAGATTTATATAGCACCTTTCAAGGCACCGAAACCGCTTTTACATTGTGTATCCATTATTCATTCCCCACTCATACCTGGCGATGGTAAGCTACATGTGTAGCCACAGCTGCCCTGGGGCAGACTGACGGAAACACTCATCCACTCATCCACGCCTACGGCCTCGCCGACATTCATCCAAATTCATTCACCAGCGATGCCAACACTGGAGGCAAGGGGGGTTAAGTGTCTTGCCCAAGAACATAATAACAGATGACTAGGGGAGTGAGAATTGAACCACCAACCTTCCAATCATTGAACGACCCGCTCTAACATCTGAGCCACTGCCGTCCCAAAAAGTTTCCAAATTTTATCCACTTATTCAAACTGAAAGAAATATCCAGCTTAGCAGTTTTAGTTTTTTGTTTGGTTTTTTTTTTTTTTTTAAATGGAAGTACAGCTCTTTAAAGCCCAACCCAAAAAAATGGGGAGAAAAAGTCATCTTTTGTTTTTTCCCTTTAATACAACGTAAAAAAAAAAAATATATATATATATTTATATATATATATATATATATATATATATATATATATTATTGCTGGGTACGTTAACGCGTTAACGCAACGCTTAATTAACGCAACGCTTAATTAACGGCGCTAATTTTTTTAATCCCGAGTTAATTTCTTTTTTTTTTTTTTTTTTGCTGGCCGTTGGCTTTTATGGCAGGCCAGACCTATTTAACCGTGCGGCCTTTTATTACGGCCAAAAAAACTCTGTGTTTACTGACAAAACGGCGTTTTTTTCGCCGTCCTTTGGGTGAAACGTGACAGATTAGTGGCGTAATTGTGGCAGGTCTGGCCTGCATATCCCTGCTGCAGCGGTGCGTCTGACGTGATCGGAAGAGAGCGGGTTTATTAAAATAAAGAGATGTTTTCTGTCTGGAACAGGAAGAAGAAAAAAAGAACCGACATTTCCTTTTGTCAAAAAACATGCAGATGGACAGAACATCGTAATTTTTGGACGGGAAACTTTTTCATTATTTTTCTTAATAAATGCTGTTTTAATTTATGCAAGACAGCAAAAGTAAGACATGCTTTCTGACTAATACAAACGTGAAGCATAAATCTGGTCTTCTTCTGCCTCTGGTTCGGTGAATCTTGGTCATAGCGAGATGAAACTTCCAGCTGTGGAATCTGTGAGATGTGAGCTTTCAGTAGAGGAGTCGTTTGTTCGTGTTTATGTATGTTTATGTGTTTAGTGCAGGGGTCTGCAACCTTTCCAATCCAAAGAGCCATTTTCCCCTCAGCCTGCTAAATAAAACTACTTTAGAGACGCAAATGTTACGAGACTTTTCAAAAAGGCAAGTTAATATATATTTTTAATGAAGAGCCACCATAGGATGTTTGTTACTTTTGAAGAACCACATTTTTATTTCCATTTTTAAGGTTTTAAAATAAAGGAAAATATAAAACCTTTATTAAAAAAAAGAGGATAGACAGACTTTCTGCTAAGGAATGTAAATATTTGTGTAAAATGATGTAAAATAAAGGAAAAAAAGTCCATGGTTTCCAACCTAATGACAAGAACGATAGATTTAAAAAAATATTTTAGCCACGTATTTAGAGGCATTGTGGAAGGTCCAGTGACACACTTGCAGCTCCAGAGTTGCAGGTTGGAGACCCCTGATGTCGTGTTTGTAAACCAAAACTTACTGCATTTTCTTTTTACAGCTGTAGGCCTTTTTTTAAAGGAAAGAGACATTTTGCGCGTAACAATGCGATTAATCGCGATTAATTGCAGCATGTCATGCGATTAATCGAGATTAAAAATTGTAATCGTTGCCCAGCACTAATATATATATATATATATATATATATATATATATATATATATATATATATATATATATATTTATAATACCAATATTTTCTGTGTTATATGTCAAATTATTGTAGTATAGTCTTCTGGCTCCTGGTATCCATTTTTTTGAGGAAAATCCCATATAAAAGAAAGAATTTGTTTAACTTCAACAGAACAAACACTGATTTCAGTCAGGGTTGGTACAGTCAGTTAGGTGAGTTTACTGCTTGAGTTTCTGTCTTGGTTTCGGGTTATTGTTTACATTGCTGGTGTGGGGCTCTGTGTACTGCTCAGGGCAAAGCAGATAGAGGCGGTTTCAGCCGGTTGCAATTAAGCAAAGTGAGCTCAGCTGTGTCAGCTCCAGGTCCTTTACCACACATGGTGCGCTGAAGCGTCAGCGAGGCGTCAGCCATTGTGTCCGCTCACGTCGGGTTAAGACCACAAAGGGTGAAGACCTGCGAGTCTACCTGTGCGAGTCCACCGAGCAAGGGCACAAGCTTAACCTCCTCACAACTATATTAACGCACAATGTGCTTCAAACCCATCCCTGTCAGACATGGGTACAGACCAAGGCGTGTCACCCATAGACACCGCAATCCGCAAAACCTGTCCTTTCCAATGGCATGCACGTCATTCACACCCTGTGTTACCTTTGGTCTCTGGAACTGTCAGTCTGCAGTGAACAAAACAGAACTTATCAGTTCATTGATAAATCTCTCTGACATTCAGGTCCTAGCCCTGACTGAAACCTGGATCCGTCCAGAAAACACAGCTACACTAGCTGCCCTTTCTGTCAATGCAGAATTTACCCAAACACCTCGCTCAGCTGGACGAGGAGGTGGAACGGGCATTCTTATTTGTACAAAGTGGAACTTTACTTCTCTCCATCCTATGGCTAACTGCTCATCACTTGAGTATCACGCAGTAAAGGTCTCTACACCCATCACTGCATACATTCTGGTCATTTACCGCCCTCCGGGTGGCAGTATAGATGAGTTTGTCTCTGAAATGGACATGATTCTCTCTGACATTCCTGATGATGGCACACCACTAATTGTCATGGGAGACATGAACATTCACATTTGCAAACCACAGGCAACTGACTTTCTGGCTCTCATCTACTCTTTCAATCTCAAACTGGTACAGACTCCTCCAACACACAAAGCTGGCAATACTCTTGACTTGGTGCTGACCAGAAACTGCTCCACAGCCAACCTGTCCGTCACCCCGCTGCATCTCTCAGACCACTTCCTGGTTAAATTCTCTGTCTTCCTTCCTCATGTCAATCAAGCGGCTCCAAAAATGGTGTCCTACCGCAGAAACTTGAGATCCCTCAGACCTACACAGCTGTCTGATGACGTTTACTCTACCCTCCCTTCCCACTCAGACTTCTCCTTACTGTCTGGAAATGAGGCTACAGAAACACTCTGCTCCTCTCTCGCCTCCTCTCTGGACAAACTCTGTCCTCTGGTGTCAAAACCAGCCAGACAAAACCCTCCCAGCCCATGGCTCACAGAGGTTCTGAGGGAGCACAGAGCCAGACTCAGGGCTGCAGAAAGAAAGTGGCGCAAATCAAAAGAGCACACTGACTTGTCTGAGTACCAGCAAAAACTTGAAACTTTCACATCCAGCCTAAAGGCGGCCAAGATAGCCTTTTATCAGAACAAGATCCGCAATGCTCCCAACACACGACAACTGTTCATGGCATTTAACTCTCTTCTATCTCCACCACTTGCTCAGCCTCCCACTGTGCTGACTGCAGAAATGTTTGCTTCCTACTTCACTGAAAAGGTTGCTGTCAGTAACCAATTCACTGAGCCTGACCAACTCAGCCTTGCCAAACCAGCTACTGGTGCCTCACTCTGCTCTTTCCGCTGTCTAAATGAGGACGAAGTCTCTAAACTTCTAGTCAGCTCAAAACCCACAACCTGTCCTCTTGAAAATAGGCCCATAGTCCAAACCGAACAACTCTGGCAGCCACAATTAGCATCTTTTCATTTGCAAATGCAGCCATTACCTGAGGATTCAGCAGGGGGCAGGACTCTGCTCAATTCTGTGCACAAACACTCTCCATCAAAACTAAAGGAACTTGAGCTGTTTTGTAAGGATGAAATTTGCATGCAGCCTTTTGTGTTGAGGGGTATATATTGCTGCCCGCTTGCTTCACCTTGAACACACAGAAGGAAAAATGCAGAGACACTATACAACGAAGCAGGCCTTGGAGCTGATCCTGGCAGACACAAGCCCGTGTGACTCACAAGATGAAGAGATACACCTTCAGGTGGATTCAGACTCTGAGCAGTCTTCAGGTAAGCTTTCAAAAAAATACTATTTTCATCCCATGATTACTTTGTACTTAAACCATGAGACTGTTGTAAATTTTAGAGTTAACCAATGAAAAGAGAAACTAAAACATAAAAAATGAACATAATGTAAAGGGAGATATAAAGTAAAGATGCCTTGAATTGTCTGCTTCTTCATTGTATATGGTGTTTTCATAGACAAATAAGAAATGCTTTGTCGTGTATACAGTTAGAACTAAAAACAAATTCTTCCTGTTTGAGTGAATCTCCCAAGTTGTAAAATCAATCAATCGACTGAGGAATAGGGTATAGGATATATAATTTGATTTGGTAATTTAAAAAAAAGATTAACTAATTTCTATGTGTTTACGTGCAGATGAGGAGACTTCCACTCTTCCTCCAGAAAAGAGAGCTCGGTTGGAGGGTGAGCCGACAGAAATCGCTAAAGATGGTACAGAGTGGCGTGAAGAACAGCTGGGGACACATCTCCATTTCACTCCAATAGAAGCAAACGACGCAGATGGAGAGCCAACAGCTAAGGCCAGGAGAAGTATCGGGAGTCGTCTTCAGAGCTTCCTGTGTTTCATTACGCTCGACATGCTTCGAAGGATTCAGCAATGGACAAATCAGCATGCACGGCAAACGGAGCAAGTGGATTGGTTCATGGACCTCCCAGAACTGAAGGCATTTATTGCAGTCATAATCTTGCAGGGGGTGACCCATGTTCCATCCCTACGTGACAGCTGGTCCGCCAATCTGGGAAACCCACACATCATTGCTACTATGGCCCGAAACCGCTTCCAAAATCATGCAACATCTATGCTTTGATGACATGTTCACACGCAGCCAGAGAGCAGAGATTGATAGGTTTGCGGCAGTTTCGGATGTTTGGGGATCTTTTGTCAATAACTGCATCTCATCCTACAACCCTGGTCGACACATCACCATCGACGAACAACTCTTCCCATCAAAGACTCGCTGCACTTTCCTGCAGTACATTGCAAGTAAACCCGACAAGTTTGGCATCAAGTTTTGGGTAGCCTGTGACTTGAAATCGAAGTACATTTGCAATGTCCTTCCATATCTTGGAAAGGACCCCAGTCGTCCAAGTGAAGAGAGACTGTCTGAGAGTGTTGTCATGAAGCTGATTGAGCCATTCATGGATAAGGGCAGAACTGTAACCACAGACAATTTCTTCACATCTCTGTCTCTTGCACAACGCCTGCGTAGCCGTAGAACCTCCATCCTCGGCACCGTCAACAAGATTCGCCGCGAAATTCCACAGTCAACTAGACAGAAGGACCAGGCTGAATTCACCACAACCCTGACAGTACATGTGGCAAAACGAAAGAAGATGGTCTACGTCCTCAGTAGCATGCACACAGTGATTGAGAATGAAGATACCCCCAAAAAGAAGCCAAACACTGTGACAAAGTACAACACCACAAAGTGCGGAGTGGATGTGATGGACCAGATGGTGCGTGAGTACAGTGTGCGCGCACCAACACGGAGATGGCCAGTCGCCGTGTTCTACAATATGATTGACATGGCAGCATTGAATGCTTATATTGTGCATAAGGCATGCACTGGAGTGCAGGAGAGACGGGTGGACTTCCTGATTGAGCTGGCGAAAGAGTTGGCCAAATCTCATTTGAGCGCGAAGAAGGCACACAAGGAGGAAGTGCGTCTGCAGCAACCTCTCACACCTAGCCCTGGGAAAAGAGCCAAGTGTCTGGTCAAGCGACAATGCATACAGAATTCTGCCTCTGTGAGATGTTTTCACTGGTACAAGTACACCTGTGGCAAATGCAAGAAGGAGACACCATGGGAGTGCCAAGCATGTTGTGACACTGACACTGCAGATGGACTGCAAGAGCACTAAAATTCCAGCTCATGTCACTATTTCCTAATGTAAATATGTACAAATATGTGGAGTTCTTTTATTACGTCCATTTTTTATTTGTTTTGTATTTTAATGACAAAAATAAAATGCTTTGGAAAAAAAATGACAGGTATCTTTGTACATTTGTCATGTTGACATTTCAGTCCTCCTTACTTAGAAACTAATTTTTCAGGTCATTTTAAGACCCTTGGCTGTAAAACCAGGACACGCTTCCATTTTTAAAATTAAAAATTATTTTAATTTTTTGTGCCATAACATCATGTTATAAAGTTGGCAAAGCTGGTGAAATGTGAATGTGGTCTGACCAGTATGCTAATAATGTGGCAGCTTCTTGCTAAAGGTGTTATGTGCCCCCCGGGGTTCACCAGTAATGGCCTCTTTTACAAAACAAAGACAGCTATTCGCACCTAAGACAGAATGTTGGCTGAAATCTGTGCTCCCACTTGGCCCCTCTCTGGGCTTTGTCCATCAAAATCCCAATCGGGAAGCCTCTGGGTTTTCTAGTGTTAAATAGATTTTTAAGACCTTCCCCCACCGATATCACAGCTATGTTTCATTTGCTGCATTAACAAAATTATTCAGTGTAATGAAATAACCAAAATGACATTAGATTTTACTCTTTTCTGCATAGGAGTAGGATTTTCCTCTAAAACTGTTAACTGTCCATTTGTACCATTGCAACAAAACTGTTAAGCTATTCATAAAATGCCCTTAACTTAGCCTGTAATTATTAAACAGATAGATATAGTTAGGTGTTTAATTTTTACTTTATTTTTGTTTGAAATTAAACAACTTCACATGCAAAATAAGTGAAATAAGGACTTCACATACAGAGAAAATCTCATGCACACCTGTCCAATGCATGATGTGTTTTGCAGAGTCATGTCCCATTTTCTGTTTTAAAAATTCTTCCATTTCTTATTAAATGTGATGAATGTCCTGTTTTTTTTATCTAATAAAGCTGTTAAATTAATATGTAAAGGTTGTACTTTATTTAAGGCATTTTAAGCCTTCCATAAGGAAAAGACAATTTCATATTTGTTTGTTTTTTTTTCCATGAACACAAGACAGTGACATGGGTGGGTGTGGTATGTTTTCAGTGTTGCTTGTCTATATGTCCAGCTTTCATGAAATTTGGTGGAGAGGTGGAGCCTGGCCAGACAGATGAGACCAAATAAAACTGTAAATCAATAGACTGACTTTGGACTGAGATGTGTACAGGTTACTGTGAGGCAGCTACCTGGGCTTGAGTTGACAGTAAGTTCTTCCGTGAAACAACTATAGAGCTGTGTCAGGTAACCACACCTACAAATGTTATTTAGAAGTCATGCAAAGAGAAACAGTGTCACAGGAAATAAGCCAAGCTAACTGCAGCACGATAAGATTTTAACTGGATTTTCTGGATCTTCTCCAAATGAATCTTTGCTGAGGTAAGAGAAGTTATCCAAAGTTTTTTTATTTATTGATGTATAGTCTTTTTTTTAATGACAAATAGTTTTATGTTTTTGTAAATATTTGTGATTTATGTCACATATATGCAAGCTTTAAACTACATTATTTGAATGCCTCTTTAGTTTAGTCCTGGGCTTTGATTAACCAGAAGTGCAAAAGAGGCTATGTTTTACAAAAGGTTTGACCAAAATTTTAAACAAGTTGGATGAAAATTGAGTAACAATTTAATTCACCTCCAAAATTTTCAAGAGACAGACTTTGGCCACTGTGGAAAGTTTAACCTATTTTATAACAATCAGGGCCGGAATAAAAGTGCAGGGGCCCTTAGGCAGAGAGAGTCCAAGCTGTCCCCTACCTGTATTAATATTGTGAAAATTGTCCATGACACAATGAAAAACTACATTTCTAAAAATTCTCAGTCAGTGGTGCCAATAGCAGCACACTACACATTGTGGTGTAATTCAATGAATTATGTACATTTTGTTTCATGCCCATCAAGGTGGTGTTACAACCAGCCGTACGGTTATAACAAAACAACGCCGAACAACCAAGAAAACCAATTATAATTATTTATTAAACCAAAACTTAAGACAAAATAATATAATCATGAAGTGTGATTGTCTGCAATATCAGTAATGTCAGGGCGTGCTTGGTTGTGTGTACAAATATAATGCAGGCAGTGTTGTATGATGTAGAACTAAACCAAACACAAACGCGAGGTGCAACGGCGCAGGTCCGGCCTGGGAGCGGAGCAAAGAAAGAAGAGAGCAGGCCGATTGTAGGTGGGTCTTATATACGCCCCGCCGAATACTCCAGCTGCACCTGCACACAAACATAATTAACAAAGCCACAAAAGAAGAAGGGGTCGTAACAGTGGTCTATGTTGGAAATATTATGTTATCATTTATATTCTTTTGAGAGGCCCACTGCTATACGTGTCTAACGAGTTGTGCAACCATTTACCGTATCTAAACACACCAGCTTGCTTGGAATGGGGAAGTCCCCGGAAGGAGTGCTTTCCAACTCTGAAGTGCCCCTTGGTGCATAAGCACAAACAACATATATACAGTACTGTTCAAAAGTTTGGGGTCACTTTGCCATGGGATTCAATAGGGAAGTGACCCCAAACTTTTGAATGGTACTGTATATATGTTGTTTGTGCTTATGCACCAAGCAGCACTTTAGAGTACCCACCCTTTTTGGAGTCCTTGGGAGGGGTGTTGGAAAGCACTCCTTCCGGGGACTTCCTCGTTCTGCTGGGGGACTTCAATGCCCACGTGGGCAATGACAGCGAGACCTGGAGGGGCATGATTGGGAGGAATGGCCCCCATGATCTGAATATGAGGTGACTCAGGCGGGGAAAGCAGTGCTTCATCAACACTGTGTACAGTGGGGATGGGGGGCTGCTGACCTCGACTCGAGACGTTGTGGGGCGGTGGAAGGTATTACTTCGAAGACCTTCTCAAGCCCACCAACACGTCTTCCGATGAGGAAGCAGAGTCTGGGACCCTGGTGTTGGCTCTCCCATTTCTGGGGCTGAGGTTGCTGAGGTGGTTAAAAAGCTCCTCGGTGGCAAGGCCCCGAGGGTGGATGAGGTCCACTCAGAGTTCCTTAAGACTCTGGATGCTGTAGGGCTGTCTTGGCTGACACACCTCTGCAGCATCGCGTGGACATCTGGGAAAGTTCCCCTGGACTGGCAGACTGGGGTGGTGGTCCCCCTCTTCAAAAAGGGGAACCGGAGGGTGTGCTCCAACTACAAGGGGATCACACTACTCAGCCTCCATGGTAAGGTCTATTCAGGGGTACTAGAGAAGAGGGTCCGTTGGATAGTCCAACCTCGGATTGAGGAGGAGCAGTGTGGTTTTCGTCCCAGTTGTGGAACAGTGGACCTCATGAACAAGAACCAATGATGAAACGTAGGTGGTCCGTCCAGAAAGAGGAGCGGATGGTTATTAGAAGTAAATGTCTGCTGTTGATAATTTATGTGTTACAGTATAATCTAACAAATGAGAGAAGAAAAAAAAAACTCATTCATCCTTCCAGATTTTAAATAGTCAGTGTAACACCTTTTGGAGATGCAAAGGCACATTTAATGAGATAATAATGATGTGTAATTCCTTATTGATCCTGGAGGGAAACTCTCCCCTTGTTTGCTTTGCTGTGGGCAGATCAGCCCTGTTCGATATCAACTGTCCAACATATCACAAAAAATGCTAAAAAAAATCTAGTTGTAGTCTTTTAAATAGTGACCACACAAGATTCACAGTATTTGTAAAATCTTAGTCTGAGACTAGGCACTTATCGCTTGGGCATCTGGTTAGGATGCCTCCTGGATGCCTCTCTGGTGAGGGAGACTACATCTCTCGGCTCGCCTGGGAACACCTTGGGATCACCCCGGATGAGCTGGTGAATGTGGCCGGGGGGGGTCTGGGTTTCCCTGCTTAGGCAGCTGTCCCCGTGACCTGACTCTGGATAAGCAGCAGACAATGGATGGATGAAAGGCATATATTCACATCAGCAGTGACTGATTATCAGAACGACCTGGGTGTGTATGTAAAGTGCAATGCTTCACCTAAAGTGCTTGAAAATTTTACCTTACGACACAAAGTAATTCAAAGTGCTTTTTTATCAATGCAAGCACAGCTAATAGAACTCAGGCAGCAACAAGCAGTAGCTGACTGATAATTTACTGGAATAATGGACTTGACTGAACTAATGTTGAAAACTACAGTGTTTTATTTATAGTCTCAGTATAGATAGAATGTTTATACTGTGTTCTTTCATTAAAACAAACAGTCTACCTATGTTTTTTTTTTTTTTTTTTTTTAACACTACCAGGAATTGAAACACTTCGCTGTCCATCGAGGAGCAACCGGAGTATTGCTCTCACTGCAGTGTTATGTTGATAAAGCCATGCACATCACAGGAACGCTCACAGCTGAACGGGCTGAATCTAACGTCATTGTTTTCATTTGTAAGTTGTATTACGGCTTAAAATGGATTCACTATTTATAGGTTTTGTTGACATTACCACGTTTTCTGAGATCTGAACTTTAAGAATATGTGCGGCGACTGAATAAAATGGTTTAATCAGGACATTTAAAAAGTAACTTTTTTTCTCAGTTTTTTGCCACTGCATTTCAGTCATTTATGGAAAAATTGTCAGCGATAAAGTTTGGAATTTGCGACGCGACTTCACAGCAAGCTGTTATGATTTTTAAACGATATAGTCCTTATCACATGTGTCATGTTAACACAGTAATACTGTAATGGGTTCATGAATTAATAATTTTAAGGTTGTTGAAATTTATATTCAGGTTGTTAAGCCTGTATGTTACTAAGCATCACCAATAATAATAATAATAATAATAATAATAAAATAGATTAGGTACTTTGATATTGGCCAGCAAGTCCTGTGTTGTCAAGTATCCCATGAGACCCCAGGTACCTTAAATAAACCTGTCCATCTTCCCAGAAATGAACATGGACATCCAACTGCTTGGTATTCGTGGTCGGGTTCAAACTCTCATCATCTACAGGCCTGGCTCCAGAAGGGGGCCCCGGTGACCCACGTCTGGTAAAGGGAAACCTGGATCCATCTTTTGTCCTCCTCATAGAGGCCTATTGAACCGTGCTTTGTCTGGTCCCTCCCCTAGAGATCTGTTTGCATGGGTGATCCTACCAGGGGCATACAGCCCCCAACAACATAGCTCAGGACGCACAAACTCCTCCACCACGGTAAGGAGGCAGCTCAGGGAGGCGTGAATAATGAACCACTAAAGGTGAATGGATGGAAGTTATTGTGTACATTGTCAATATTTATCTCTCCTCACAGTCTAGAAGCTGTGAGATTCTAATCCTGATTTCTGTTCACCTGATGGCTGATATTCATCAGATATTGTTCCTTCTGTGTTTAGAAGGAAGCAGCTTCACAGCTTTAAATTCATCCTGCCGACTTTTTACCTTTTAATTACTAAATCCTGAAAACCTAATATATATATATATATATATATATATATATATATATATATATATATATATATATATATATATATGTATATTTATTTATTTTAAGAGAAAGCTGTTACTAAATCTGTTTATGTGTTTAAAAGCGCTTTACAGTATACATCACATTCACACACTGCTGGCAGAAGCTGCCATGCAGGGCAGGATTCCATCAGGAGCAATTTGGGTTCAGTGTCCTGATAAATAAAATAAAATAAATAAAACTTGCTTAGAGCGGCAAATGTTATGAGATCTTCTGAGAAAAGACAACTTAGAAATTTTGATAGATATCTACTGTAGGAAATGTTTTGTCAGTTTTTAAAAAATCACATTTTTATTTCTGTTTTTATGTTTTAAAATGAAGAAAAGCATATAACTTTTGCAGTAAATGGACTTTCTTTTATGGGATGTAGATATTTGTGAAAAATAATGTAAAATAAAACATGTTAAGACATATATTTAAAAAAGCCCATAGTTTCCAACCTAATGACAAAAAATAGATAAAAATATCGCTGGTACTTTTAGTGTAATTATGTTGTGGAAATTCAATGCAATTATTCCATGAAAAAATCTTAAAAATTGCTAAAAACCTTCATTTGTTTTCTTATGTGTAATTAAAAACATTAGCCAGTTCTTTAGCCATTTGTGGCTTCGGAGCCGCAGGTTGGAGACCCCTGATTTAGTGATTGTAAACCAAAATTTACTGCATTTTCTTAGGCCTTCTTTTAAAGGAAAAGGACATTTTGCATGTAACAATTAAAAATGGTAATTGTTGCCCGGCACTAGTTAAAACATGTCCTAGCAGATTCAAGGGCCATTTATGATTATGTAGTTTGTTATTGATTAACCAGAGCTTAATTCCACAACAGATTTGTTGGCTGTAATTATCTTTCCTTTAATACTAGTCTTTTTTGGCCTTTAAATACATTATATTTTTCTTTCACATGAAAAAATATAGTATTTACCATATTGAGGTTTGGTATCTGTTGGTTTTCACTATAACTTCACCTGTTTGAAGACTTTAACCCTCTGTTAAAATATTGAAGCCCCAAAATACACCAAAAACAATCAAATCACAATAGTTAAAAGCTTATACACACATTTATTATCAATCACCTGATTTAACCATATCAGTTTCATATTATTTTAAAGTCGTCTTCTTTTTTTTTTTTTTTTTTTTTTTGTTACATTTCTGTATTTCTCCAAAGTGAGAAGTTGATTTTTGTTTTGCCTAAGTGGTGACCAGTTTACCTACTCTTAGACCAGGCTGTCTTTATCAGCAAGCTAGAGGGCAAAAATCAGGGTAAGAGTTAAAATATATTTGTTATAATAAAAAGGGAAATCAGTGCCCATTGGTAAACCAATGTTTTAAAATCTGATTTCAGTCCCAGTTTTGGTCTTTGGCTACGTTCATGTTGCTGGTCTTGACCGCTATCATGAAATAAAACAACGTCCATTGTTACCTTTCGTCCTTGCTGCTTCTTGCCTCCTCCGGTGCAGAATTGTGATGTCTGTCATATATCATAGTGGTTAAAGTTGGATGAAATGCAACATAACAGTTTAGACTGAGGTTGCTTTTTATTTGATTTAGGACCACATATGAAAGGGAGCTGGGTCTAATTTAAAAAAAAAAAAAATCTTATTTGTGCTGTTCAGATTCTCATAAAATATCTGTATCAGTAGTATCTGTATTTTTCTGTCATATGCCTAGACATTTGGGATTGTGATTTGTCTCTGTGCATGTATGAGAAGCCGGATTTAGGGGTTTCTTCTGGTCTTTGTGTTGCCAATGAATATGCTGGAGTGGACTGTTTTTTAAAATTCTCTCCATAAGGACAGCATGACTGTTCTGGTTTCCTCAGATCTGGGACGATTGTTATGGAGGAAGACTCTCCTGAGATCACTGTAGGAGGACTTCCATCACTTGGAAGGACGTTATTGTTGCCCTTGTGTTGGTGGACATGTGCTGGTGTTTCAGATTTTTTAAAATAGTTCCACTGAAAAGTTCTTTCAGAGTCCATATTTAATGTAAAGTCCTTCTCTGGCACTGAGATGCCCTGTGATATGAAGTCCACGTTTTCTGAGACCACCTGTGGGTTTGAGGCTGCTTGTGGCTTTGGGACTTTAGTGTCTGATTCCACAGAGAGTTCTGAAAACTGATCTGGTTTGGCTTGTGCTACCTCTGAAAGACAGCCTTGTTTGGAGATCAGATCTGGGATCTTAATATTATGGCTGTCCATTGCCATCTTGAATTGGACAGCAAATCCTGCCACCTTCCACTCCAGATCTTGAATTGTCTCCTCTTGAGACCTGAGCATGTTTTTCAGTTTAAGGTTGGATGTGATCTCTTTTTCCAACCGTTTCTGTAAAGTTTCCAGCTTGTCGAGGTTCCCCATCTGGGGTTCTACCTGACTGAGCTGAGTCTGACTTTCTGGGTTTGGTGTTTTAGATGACTTACCCAGGTTCTCAGCAATGTCCTTAAATTTCTTAGCCTCCTCTTCATAATGCCTTCTGAGACGACAGTCATTTTCCCTTTGCTGCTCAGAATCTGCCAACATTTTCCAGCAGCTTTCAGATTCTTTTTCAGCTTTAATTCTCTTCTCTATCTCCAAAGTGAGAAGCCGATTTTTATTTTGCAGTTTTTCTCTCAGATTCTCCACCTCCCTTTGTTTGGAAGAGAATCCTTGTTCAGCTATAGTCCTCTTCTCTTTCTCTATAGTCAGAAACATATTTTTCTTTTGCAGCTTTCCTCTGAGAACATCCACCTCATTGGTCCAGTAGTACAACTGATTTCGATGTACTTCCTCAGCTTTAATTCTTTTGTCTTTCTCTGCTGTGAGAAACACATTTTTCTTCTGAAGTCTTGCTCTGAGATCCGCGACCTGATCTCTCAGATAATCCAGTTCTGTTTGGTGGAACCGTGATGGAGATCTCTGAACATCCTCTGTAGGTTTTGGGGTTTGTAGCTGGGTGATGGGCTTAGTTTTACATTCTTTACTCTCCTCAAAATTTAATGTAAGTGACGACACATCCATATATTCAGGGTGCTCCAATTCCCTTTCTACATTATCACTCCACAGATTTGATGTCTGGTTCATGCTTTCCGCCATTTCTGTTTTTCTTGGATTCAGACTAATTATTTTCCAAAACAAGGTAAGAATAAATGTCAAAATGCTTTTCTCCGTGCTCAGTAATCCCACAAATGATTGATTCAGTGCTGTGGCTTATATATATAGTGGAATTACCGTGTTATGTCATCACATGCTTTGATCTCTGTTGTGATGTCATCCTGATTCCAACATACCTTAGCAACATGATTTCCAAGTCTTGTTGCCAGGCAACTTTTTTTCTTTTTTTTTTTTTTTTGTTCCTAGGCAACAAAAGGTGAGGATGATTTTGAAATTCCGTTTAAATATAGATGGATAAGATGAACCTCTGAGAACAAAGACATATTTGACCTACTGATCTCAGACCAGCAACATCAGAATCTATTCTGTGTTTTAGTTGAAGCTTTTTACATTCCTTAAATTTTTGTTTTTCTGAAAAAACAATTTTAACAGAAGTTGTTTTTTACAGTTTGGCAGATGCTAATATCCAAAAATTGTAGAAAAACAGGAATAATGGAATATATATACATTCATATACAAATAATACTGCATAATGGATAATTCGAAGTCAGCTTAACTTTGGTGAAATGGGACAGTCTACCAAGCCAATGAGAACTGCCCATAGTGACAATGTATGCATAGTATCCAAGTTTGCATAGTACAGGACACTTTATAGTGAACGTTAACACCGACCAGGTAATAATGTAAAGAAAAAAAAAAAAGAAAACTGTCTCTTGTTTTCCAGCTGGTACACTCTTTATTAACTCCTTAAAAATCCACAAATTTCAAATATTGCAGAATTTAATGTTGTCGTTTAACAAATGTGTTTTTAATGTAGTACTTGGTTTCGTGGGACAGTGCTTGGCGCACCCCGATGACAAACGTATCCAACGAATCCGCACTTCGAAGCGTGCCGACCCTGGATTGGGACACAGCTATTATTCCACGATTTAATCCCTCTGTATCTTGATGAAAATTGACTGCATGTGGTGAGTAGCCGAGGAAGATGAAGATCTTCTGATTTTCAGTTTCATGTGAATGGACCTTTAAAAGAATGAGGAATCGTTTCTTTGTTTTAATACATTTCACACAAACCCAGATCTGAACATTATTAATATTTTACATAGTGAGAATTTTTGGGTTCTTAATTAAAGGAATGATTGGAGCAACTGAGTCGGACTGGCTTGAGGCCCAAGATGTTTTGAAGAGTAAGTTGGATAAGTAGTTGCCCAAACTATATTACAGTAAGATAGACATAGATACATTAACCTATAATAAAAAAATGAAGAGACAATTTGTGGTTAAGAGGTTGCAGACCTCCCTTATTATCCCAACTGATTATTAACTTTAGAACTAACCCAATCTGTCAACAATGACACTTGATAGTTCTTGATGAAATTCAGTTGAAGTTTATTTTGAAATATGTTCTTTAGGTAAAAAACATATATGTGAAAGGATTTTATTTATTTATTTATTTATTATTTAAAGATAATTTAATTAATTCAAACCATGTTGCAAATTCAACCAAACCAGTATTGGCTTCTGTTATGCATGCACTGATTTTGCATTTACAACACATCCAAATCCTTTAAAAATGTAGGAAGTTTTTTATTTGTTTTGTATTTTTGTTGCATTTTCAGTTCTGTTAGATCATGTTTCATAGAAGACAGGCAGATGTTCAGCAATCTGCTAAAAACTGCATCTTTAAATTGTGAAGCAGTTTCTGATTAATATGTTCAGTACAGGGAACTTATTGCTGGATTCACCACCTGGAGCAGGGACAATGGTCTTATTCTTCAAGCATCAAAAGCCAAGGAAATGATTATTGATTTCAGCAGTAAGTCCTCTCATCAACCTGTCACCATTAACCAGGAAGACATTGAGGTGGTCAGCACCTATAAGTATCTGGGTGTACACCTTGATCACAAACTGGATTAGTGAGCACAGGCATGTGCCTTGTATAAGAAGGGACAGAGCAGGCTGATTTTCATGAGGAGGCTCAGGGCTTTTGACGTGAGCAGTGAAATGTTAAACATTTTTTATCAGTCTGTTCAGCAGTATGACTACAAGGGACGGTAATTGGCTGGACAAGCTGATTGATAAATGTGGGTCTGTGATGGGGAGGAAAGTGGACTCTGTGGGAGCTGTGCTAGAGAGGAGGATGATGGCTCTAATGCAGGGCATCCTGAGCAATCCCAAACATCCACTGCATGCCCCAATGACAAACCAGCGAAATAACCGTAGAAACAGACTCCTCTCGCTGCGCTGTAGAACAGAAAAGTTTAAAAAGTTGTTCATCCCTTCAGCCATTAGGATATACTGATACGTCTGAACTGAAGAACATTTTATTTGTGTATTTCACTTTTTTATATTTATGTGTGTGTTTGGTTTTGTGATTGTGTTTGCTGCCGGACACCTGATTAAAAAAGTGTTGCAATCAGTCTAACAACAGTAAGAAAGACAGGAATGTGAAGAGAATGGATCAACTTGGAGAGTGGTCAAGTTTAAGACTGAAAATGTATGTTGGTCTACATATATACAAACATAGCAGTGTCAGAGTTAAGTTATGGTCTGGCTGCCGGAGCTTTGTGCTGCAGACCTGAGAGCAAGGGAGAGTCTGGTGGTGATTATCTTTTACATGAGACCTCCATTAAAATAAAGGAATATTTAGCGATTATAGGCCTCAAACATGACTGGAATCTACATTTAAAAATGGTCATGTTTTGAATCACTAGTTTTTGTGTATGGGTGATTTATCTTGATCAGGAAAAATTGGCTTTCAGGCAAAAACGTCTCTGGACGCTGACTTGAATAATAAAAAGAAGTTTTTTTACAAAAGTTCAGACATCAAAACAGATTTCTGCAGAAAAATCTGGAGGTCCCAAAACCAGAACGAAGACCTAAAGACCTGATGTGCCATTCTCTCTTATATAGGGTATTCTGTCCTAGCAGATACGTCACCAGTATTGCTAGACAGATAGCTAACACAAAAGACTCAGTAGGCTTGACTCCAGGTTGAGCTGAGTTTACTGAGTTCTTCCAAGTTTGTAAACCTGCAACACAAAATCAAAATATACAGTATATTAACATCAACTAAAATATGTGCAAAGTTCCTGCTCAACCTTTGTCTTACTCCTTGTAGATTAATGACAATTCAAGGTAACCGATCTTTAGGCAACAATATTTGATAAGATGAACACAAACATTGTAACAATAGAATCCACCCACAGGTAAAGAAATAAGGCATAAGACGCAGTAAAGCAATTGTGCAAGGACACATAACAGAAATGAGGCCCAGCATTAAGCAACACAGCCTGCAGCTACCTATGCTAACATTTAGCTCCCGATTAGCATTAGCATAATTAGCTCGGTTTTACAACTGAAAATACAAAGCTTCAGAGACTATTATGATGCTCACAAGTTGGAACTAACTTAAATAAACATGGAGCAGTCATACTCACTGACAGATCTACTCCAAGGATCAGACAAATGACTGTGGTGGAGCACTCAGCCTACATGTGCTGTGGTTCAATACTGTTCTGCATGGTGTAATGACACAAGTCACCACCAGAGGTCCCTTACATTTGCTGACTACCGACAGGAATTCCTCAGTCCTGTATCCTCCAATCATAGAGTTTGCATATAGGAGGCTCATTTGCATAGAATACATATCCGTGTGTGAATCCAGTCTGTAGGACAGAGAACCTTACATGGTAAAACCTGAGTGTGTATCATAAAAGTGCTATGCTTAGATCCCTCATGGGGTGAGTTTTTGGACAATTTGGACTCAAACTTTGCTCTTTTGTCGATCAGTCTGCAGAGTAACACCACCATCCACCCCAAGAAAATTCTTTCACAGTTGATGGTTTCACATAATAAAAAGTGGAAGCAGTTATCAAAGTTTAAAGCAGCACTACTGAACTCTGGCAGATTTTCATACTTTGGCATCACCCAACAACAGCTAATTCAGCAATTAATCCCGTCTCTTCTCTGAGCTCTCTCCAGCCAGTTAATCAGAACAATGTTGACTCTTGTCTTTTCTCTTGCTCTATCACTTTCTGTCTTTCTTTTCCTCACTTCCTCCAATAATGACCTCTTGGTTTTCTTTGCGGAATCAGCCATGGTGCGCATCCAAAACGGCCATTGTGTTGATATCCAGTTGCTGGCATGTGACATAGTGCCATGAAGCAAAGCACAGCTAGCTGTCACATGTGAAATGTAAAATTCAGTTTCTCAGCCTCAGGACACAGCAGCCCCAGCAATGTGCACAACGACATTAGTGTGCCATCAAGATGGGTCACAAGCAGAGCTTTAAGGTATTTTCACAGCGTTGTGACACTATCCTGGTGTAGAAGAAAACTGTATGAGTTGCCATTACTTTAATGTCATTATTCCTTCACCTGAATAAGAAGTTATCTGCACTTGCACTATTTGAAACTTTTAGCTTAGCTTTCTAAATATTTAATCTGTCAAGACTATTTATTTAGTTTATAATGGCATTATTGTTTGTATTTGGTGTGTGTACGTAACAGAAAATTTTATCCATGTTTTGTGTTAAAATATATTCTGTTAAAGAACAGTGAATCAGCTTATAACTTGACTGCTAGCATGGAAAAATTTAGTACAAGTAACTAGTTTACATTAGGTGAGCATTTAGCAGTTTTCAGTGTGCTTCAAAAGTGTGGTCTTTAAGAAACTGATACTGTACCTAACATGACAAAGTATCACTAAATTAGCATCTTAAATGAAAAATAATAATAATGAATGATTAGATTTATATAGCGCTTTTCAAGACACCCAAACCACTTTTACATTGTGTATCCATTATTCATTCATTCATTCCTCACGCATATCTGGTGATGGTAAGCTACATTTGTAGCCACGGAAACATGGCTGCTAATCCACGCCTAAGGCCTCGCCGACCATCGCAAACATTCATCCACATTCATTCACCAGCGATGCCAAAACTGGAGGCAAGGAGGGTAAAGTGTCTTGCCCAAGAACATAACAACAGATGACTAGGGGAGTGAGAATCGAACCACCAACCTTCCAGTCATTGGACGACCCGCTCTAATGTCTGAGCCCAAAAAGTTTCCAAATTTTATCCACTTACTCAAACTAAAAGAAATATCCAGCTTAGCGGTTTATTTTTTGTTTTGTTTTTTTTTTTTTTTAAATGGAAGTACAGCTCTTTAAAGCCCCCCAAACACAAAAAAAAGGGGGGGGCATAACACACCAGGAGCCATAACACAAGTATTACATCGTGTACAACAGGTTTTTGTACAATGTTTTAGCAAAAGTTATGCAAAAGGTCTCAGAAACTGTATGTATTAAAGGTCCCATATTATGCAAAATTCACTTTTTAATGGTTTTGGAACAGTCATACTGGTCCCCCCGCATGTGTAGGAGACCCGTAAGTGTGAAACTCTTTCAGGCGCTCTCTCTCCCCCCTGCTCCACCTCTAGGGAAGTAAGCGCTGAAATGAGCTTGTTTGAAAGCGTGTACGTTATGACGTCATAAGGGACAATAACCACTCCCCACAGAGCGATGGACCCGTCTACCGGCTCTCAAAGCCCGCCCTCTAAAAATCACCTAGCGCCCAGTGTTTTTCCCTCTTCGGCAACCCTCGTTAGCGGACATGGCTAAGCGACAGAAGCACTGTTCTGTTTGTGGCTGCATAAATGAACACGAAAACGTTTTTTTACTTCCATCCACTGAACCCACGAGGACTGAGTGGATTAATTTTATTTTTGGAGGAAATGTACCCGGAAAACTTCCAAAGGTTTTGCATGTCTGTGGCCAGCATTTCAAAGAGGACTGTTTCCACAACATGGGGGCATGGAAAGCAGGCTTCGCCAACCGTTTGAAGCTGAAGCCAGGTTCAATACCAACTGTCCGTGACACAGCTGGAGAGGTAAGAGCTGGCAGTTATTTTATCGTTTCGGCCTTATTAGTCTGATAGCTTGAAAATATATTAACCTGTCAATCACCTCATGACGGGCGATACGATGGGCGGAGCCAACAGCTGAGCTGCTCCACCAGGGTTCCGCCCACCATAAACGGCACATTTCTGAAGCTGCTAAAAAGAGGGAGGTGAAGAGAAGCCGCTGCACTCAAACTGAGGGTCGATTTGTCCATACCATGGCGGAAATATTTCATTTAGATATTAATGAATGGTCTCAGATTGGGAATAAAGTGTATAATATGGGACCTTTAAGTATGATACACACAGTGTTATAGGTCCTGTTTTTATTTCCACATGTTCTCAAGTCAGAATGAAGGAGGAATAATAACAATTTAGATTAAAAATACATTGTATTATTTTCTCATTTTCCAATAAGGGCTTCAATATTCACCCTTTGCTTGTTTGTGTTTGTCTTTAAATCCAGCACCGGATGATACCATTGCTGATTATGAGGGCCAGAGCTTATCTCAGCGTTTGCTTTCGAAAGAATGTCTCCATCTTCCTGTTCCTGGCTCTGTGTATCTTTTTCTTTCTACTATATCGTATAGAAATCATGGAGGTGAGGACTTTTTCAGAAGCAGCAATTTAAAGCAGTAGTTTATTTATTTTTTGTTTACTTAATCAATTATTTGTTCATTTATTTTACTTGAAAATGTTTATGTAATGATTTTATGCAATGTAATCCTCATCATGGTAGAAGCCACCAAATGTGGCTGGTAGTTATAAACTGTCTCTTCTTTTGTATTCCTCTTGTGTTTTGACAGGTGGTAACCAGCATCAAGGTGCAACATTTCCCCAACATAGGATGGACTGTCAGCCAGGTAGTAAAGTATAAACACAGTCATAGTATTCAGTTATTGTAACATCATTATTGGTAGCGTGACTCATAAATGTGGGCTTTCTTGATTGGCTTTAATTGTGAATTTGTCCTAAAAATTTCTCTAACTGATGAGCTGCATCATAAATTAAGTTCAAATGGCTAAATTTGGCCTCATCAGCTAAACTCTACTGTGTTCCTTACCCATGACACCCCCCCACCCCCTTCCTAAGAGTAAAAAGGCAGATATATTCTTCTTATTAACACGGATTAACCTTCCTTACAGTTCATGCTTACTCATCTCCTACCTGTTCTTTCTTCTGTAAATTCTATATATTAAATAGGAAATCAGTGAAGAATAATGGCCTTTAATCAAGATTTGTAAATAGACCATGTGATGCTATTACATCAGTGTTGTTGTATCTAAAATGTAAACATCAGGTTCAACATGTATTTCAACCACAAAAAATCTTCCTATTTCATGCCAAATTATTAGGCACGAAGCAGCTTCCTGTGCTTCTGAATCACTGACATAAAACATCCTGTAGGAGCCATAACTATAAACATGTTTCATGTTTGTACTTTGTTGATGTGTACACACTTAATTGGTGTTTGGGAAGTGGGTGTGGCACTTGGGTCTTAAGTAGTGATAAATAGTTGCTGTCACCTGGGCGCTTGGTGGGTTCTTGATGATGTAGAGGTGGGGTGAGCCGGGGAGCGTTATTGTTTGTTGACCGCATAAGCGTTTCAGAGGATGTAAGAAAGGATGTTAATCATAGAAATATGGAATATGCATTGTTTTGTATTCACGTAAATGAGGATAATGGATTATGTGAAAGTATGAATAAACAATTGCGAGACATGAGGTACGTAGTGCGCGTCATCAAGTTCACTCCCCTGTTTAGCCTGCCGCGGCTGAGCAAGTTGGCGTTGGATATTTAGCTGCAATACATCCCATAATATCAACTACAGTATAGAACAACCTGTACCAAAAACAGAAAAAGATCCATTTAGTGAGTCTTAAACCGTGTTTCTGCTTCAATTTTCACTGCATCTTTCATCGTGGGCAGGACTTTTCAGCTTATTACAGCAGTCAGTATTTAGTCATTTTGAACAGTAAAAGCATGACTCTTCAATTGTTTGATTTCTCATCTTTTTTTTTCCAGTGTCAGAATAAAGTTAGCACCAGCATCACTTCAACTACTGAACCTCACAAGAACATTGCCACCTGCACTTTCCAGCCGCTGTCCACAGAGGAGGCTGTTGAGATAGACTCCCTATTAGACTCCATTGCTTGGCCTGAAACTCTACCATTACTGTCTTCTTTTTTCCTGAATGAGACAAGTGATCCAGCCCACAGCTCTGTCACTATTCTTCCACGGAGAGGAGGTGGTCAGTGGCACATAGGGGATGAGCTGGAGGTTTTCATCAAGATTTGTGACTTTTATGGCCGTCCCAAGACAAATGGGGGGGATGTCTTACTTGCCCGGCTGCACAGTCCTAGTCTTCTTGCAGGTGTGGCTGGGCAAGTGGTGGATCATAACAATGGCTCCTACTCTGCTGTTTTCTTTTTACCTTGGGAAGGAAGCGCTCTTGTTGAGGTAATATTAAAACTTAGCTATTCTGCTGTAGATGTAATCTCCCTCAATTGTTAAAGCCTCTGCTCATCACCATTCTTTTGTTGCATAGCATACATCATATTCAGTTTAGACTACTTAAAGTGTCAGATATTGCAGTTGTATTTTCTACTTTGAAACATCAGCTACCAATGTTTCTGTCAGTCTTGTAAAACCAGGCTTAGCTTAACCCTCCTGTTATCATTGGGCGTATTCCTGCAAGGACATTGCTAGCTCATACAAATTAAGGGAAGAGCAAACATATAACTGTTTGCATGGCAACCCTCTATCCAAATATTTCCTCATTGTGCTTTGTGTATACGTGGTCTGCTCTCTCTCTCTCTCTCTCTCTCTCTTGAAAATGTCCTCTGGGAAAAGGTTTACTGTCAATGACGTTTTGGAACAACTCATTGACAGTGAAACTGATGTAGAGGAGAATATATCCGAGACAGAGGATTGTGTTGAGGAGAACCCTGATTTTGTGGCAATCTCATCTGATAAGAGTGAGAGTGTTGACCCTCCTGTTGTCACTCAACCACCAGCAGACAGGAACCCTTCCAAAAATGGAAAGATGATATGGTTCCTTTCCCCACTTTAACAGCCGGATAGACTTAGCGCTTCTAATATTATCAAAATAGTTGCAGGTCCCACATTGAAAACAAGAAGTTTGACCTGATGGTGGTGCTGCAGGAAAGGCCATATTATTACCAAAACCAACAGGGTTCAGACTCTTGTGGTAATTAATTGTTCCTGTAAATTTGAGAAAATTTGGATGAAAACTTTTCAAGAAAAATTTATTCTAATTTAAAAGTTTGATCTATTGGTGGCACTAGAAGACAGATTAAGGTTTCATTATCAAGAGGTTATTTATGTATTCAACAAAAAAAAACACAGTGCCTGACACAAAAACTTAACAATTTTCTGTAAATCATTTTCTGGAGGCAAATATCCCTGTTGTCAGATTTACCTGAAGGGTGAAATGTGTTAGTAATATTTGAGGATAATAGAAGGGTTAAGTGCCTTGAACCACTATATAAATACAATTTTTTTTGCTGTTTGGGGATCAGTTCTCCAAAGGGATGTATTTCTATTAGTAATATTACTTAATTTGATTCTGTACAGCAGAGGCTAATTAGGATTGATGAGGTTTTTGGTGAGTACTCTTGTTCCCTGCCCTAACAGGTGACCCTGGTTCACTCCAGCGAAGCAGTGACAGTGCTGCAGAGTCTTACCCAAGAACAACCTGACAGAATTTATTTCCAAAGCCTTTTCCGCTCAGGCTCAGTCACTGAAACTACCACTTGTAATGTGTGCCTTAATGCGGCCCAGCAGCAGCTGTGCAACTACACAGACCTTCACACAGGAGATCCCTGGTTCTGCTACAAGCCAAAGACATTAGCATGTGATGCCAGGGTCACACACACCTACGGAGGATTCAGAAAGACACTCAGTCCCAAAGAGGAGAAACTCTTTCAAAGGCAAGTATTATCTATTCAACAATCCTTTGTGGCAATTTTCAGGCAGGACAGACTGAATGTAAAAATGCCTGAATCACTCTAGATTCACCTAGGCCTTAAACTTCACAACACATCACATACCAACAACTAGATAAAAACCACACTTTCACCATCAGAAATAAAGTAAAAAAAAAGAAAAAGAAACTGAAGTACAGACCAAAAAACAGGAAAAATTAGGACAAAGTACATCAGCAGGCCACAAGATAAGAATAAGTATCAGATTAGATTTTACTGCCAGAGCTACAGCAACAGGATGAGAAATAGGTGCAGAATTAACCTTGTTTTTGCTATCAGTGAGTAATAACTGGTTAGCTCTCTTGTTCTGTGTGATGACATTTTACCTCAGTTCTCTGTATCATGGCTAAAAATAACACAACATCACAACGACATGTTCCAAGCAAAAAGCACAAAGGAAATTTAGAACATTTTGTTTTTTTCTTGGTGTGTTTGTCCATCACTCCACAATTTCTGCAGTTGCTGTCAATGTTTTAGCCAGCCTCCTCATCATGCCAACAAATTAATATGTATTGTTGTCCATGAGCTGTAATTTCATGACAGTGGTGTTCCAGTCCTAAACTGTAGAGGGCGCCAAAGATATAAGTATTGGCTACACTAATGGGGGATTTACAACACTGCTTACATAAAATGAATTTGATTTAATATAGTTGTAGTAAATGGACTGTACTTGTATAGCTCTTTGCTAGTCATATGTTGACCACTCAAAGGGCTTTTACACTACATCACATTCACCCTTCACCACACTCATTTAACATTTTGTTTATTTATTTAAAAACAGTTCTGTCCAGTCAAGTTTTTTTTATGCTTTATGCTTTGCTTCAGTGATGTCAACATGAAAGTTGTGATTCCAGCATCAGGACCTGCAAACATCACTGTGTTGCCGACATTGAAAGGTAAAGCCTTTTTATTCTTTATATTGTTTATTTACCTAATAATTTTCATTGAGCCGTGATTTTTAAACTTAATGATAAATATCATGCATCAACTTTACAGCATTATACTGATCAAAATAGTTCCCAACAGACTGTTAATAGTAAACCCATTTGACAAAAGTAAATAAAAGAAAAATGTAAATGCTGCAGTTAAAGTATATGAAGCAGTAACTCCTGCTGATGGAAAATCTCCACAAGTGGTCTTGAACTAATGCTGCAGGTATTTAGCCATCCCTCCAGAATATCTCAAGAACATTTCAGGCTTGAAGTACATGTATTAACAGAGCAAAGGTTTAATGAAGAATACCTTTGGGGAAGTGTAAAAGATTTTATTTCATTCATGCTCTGTTTTAGTGTGCAACAATGCCTGCACAAATATTCATGTAGAAGTCATAAGAAGGAAACTTTCCTGCTTCTCTTTGCAAAATCTAAACAAGCCTAATGCAATATTTTGAATAAGAGCAGTGGAGAATTTCACGAGTGTAACACCATTCATCTGGTTAACACAGATCATGTTTAGGGCTTTGAAGAAACATTCTTTTGGATCTTTTTGTTGAATTAGTTTGAAAGTCAATAAAAACAAAAACAAAAGAAAGACATTTTTTTTTCTTTTACTTTTTCTTAGATCAACCAAAGATGAAAAGCAGCCTAGTGACAAATAGACCCTCTGGCTTTTACTACATGGGTCTGTGGCAAGCATTAGATGGCACCATAATTCGCCAGTTCAACACCTCCACAGCAGTCAGTCAGTGTCTAAAGGGCAAGACTGTCCACCTGTACGGAGACTCCACAATCAGGCAGTGGTTTGAATACCTCAACAACGCCTTACCAGGTAGCGTCTCAGAAGGGATTTCTGGCAGCAACTTCATTCTGTTTACACGGCATACTAATTTGTTTTTATGGCATACTTTTAGATCTCAAGGAATTTGACCTGCACAGCTTGAAAAAAAATGGACCTTTTATGGCCCTGGATTATGCAAACAACATTTTAGTGACGTACCGCTGCCATGGACCACCCATCCGTTTTTCCACAGTGCCAGTCAGCCAGCTCCATTATGTTGCAAATGAACTAGACAGTGTAGATGGAGGCACCAACACTGTTGTAGTCATTGGTATCTGGTCACACTTCAGCACTTATCCTATTGAGGTCTACATCCGGCGTCTGCAAAGCATCCGTAAGGCGGTGGTAAGGCTACTGTCCAGGGCTCCAGGTACACGAGTCATCATCCGGACTGCAAACCCTAAAGCTCTGACAGTCTACGAGACGCTGACCAACAGTGATTGGTACTCAATGCAGCGCGACAAGGTGCTCAGGGCCATGTTCGAAGGAGTTGAAGTTCACCTGGTAGATGCCTGGGAGATGAGCTTGGCACACCAACTGCCGCACAGCCTGCATCCACAAGCTCCCATTATCAAGAATATGATTGATGTCCTCTTGTCGCACATTTGTGTTGGCATAACCACTGTAAGGGATCCGAAATAATTAACCAAGGAAAAACACACACATAAGGCTCCATCAGTTTTAACAACATAGGCACAGAATGACAACACCAGCAGAAGAATGCATATGTGAAATAACTTTCCTCAAGCAGGGAAGTTAAATCACCTAAAGAAAACCAGTACAGACAAATAAGCAACACAGGCAGAGAAGGAATATGACTACTACTAGATGACTACCTCTGAATGATCAAACTTATTGAACTTCTGAAATTTCAGAAGATGTGGTAACTCATTAACCAACACAAAAGCTGACAGAGAGTATCGTGTAGAACATCCTTGTTGCACCAGTATGTCTTTAAAATGTAAATCAGGTTGGATGGGGAACAACACTGCCATCTTCAGGACACTCCAAAGATTCTCACTCAGGTTCAGCTCCAGACTGTGAGTGGGGAACTCTGGTGCTTTAACTGTGTTTTTCTGAAACAACTTTTCTTTTTTGTTGGTAGTTTGCTTGAGGTCAGTCTGAAAGCCTGAGCCAGGGGGATTCAGCTCCGGTCCTCAAGGGCCACAGTCCTGCAGGTTTTTGATGTGTCCCTGCTCCAAAACCACCTGACTTAAATTGATGAGTCATTGTGCAAAACTTAATAGGCTGTTGGATCCATTTAATTTGAGTCAGGTGTGTTGAAGCAGGAAACATTGGAAAATCTGCAGGACAGCGGCCCTCGAGGACTGACTTTGGACACCCCTGGCCTAAGCTGTCTTTACCCTAACTAGTCTCCGTTTACACATTAAAACATTCCCACAAAATGATGTCATGATCATGTCTGAGTGTAGGGACAGCATTAATGAGGTGATGCTTGGTGGCATCCCCTTTTATATGCCACCAAGCATCAAGCAATTCCACTGCTAGGAATTGTGGCCAAAACAGCTGGAATGATTAATAGATGCAAACCTATAGAAGTTTCTATCAAGGTCCCGGTCCAGATGGACTTCCGCTAGAATTTTTTAAGGCGCTTAACACTAAACTCATTCCATTATTGCTTTCTGTTTATGTTGAATCGTTGTCACAGGGCTCTCTCCCCCCTACATTGAGACAGGCCTCTATTAGTGTCCTCTTAAAGAAGGACAAGGATCCAGAACTTTGCACTTCTTACAGGCATGTCTCGTTAATGAATGCAGACACCAAGATACTTGCAAAAGCCTTAGCTCATCGCTTAGAAAAGGTCCTCCCAATTATTATTTCCAGGGAGCAGACTGGTTTTGTAAAGGGCCGTCAGCTTTTTTACAACATTCGTACTTTACTAAATGTAATCTACTCTAAAGAATCCACAAACACACCGATGTGGTAGTATCAGTCGACGCGGAAAAGGCGTTCGGCAGAGTTGAGTGGAACTACTTGTTTGCTGTTTTAGATAAATTTGGTTTCGGCAAAGGCTTCATATCTTGGATACGTCTTCTTTATACTTTACCATGTGCCACTATTACTACTAATGGTGTTCAGTCCAGTTCTTTCCTTTTGAATAGAGGATGTAGACAGGGTTGTCCTTTGTCTCCTGTTTTATTTGCGCTTGCAATGGAGCCATTGTCAGTTTATTTGAGATCCTCTCCCGTTTTTACTGGCATTACACGTTTGCGCACGGAATATAAGCTTTCATTATAGACCGACGACTTGTTGCTGTATGTCTTAAATCCTCTAAATACAGGTCCTGCTATTCTGTCATTTTTTTATAGGTTTGGCGCATTTTCAGGGTACAAGGTCAACGTTTCAAAAAGCGAATGTTATCCTGTCAATGCGTTAGCGATGCAGTCTGACATCCCTTTTAAACTTAGTCCTTCTGGATTTAGGTATCTGGGGGTTAACATAGCTAACTTCATATGGAATGGCCAAACACCTAGGATCCGCCAAAAAGTACTTCAAAATTGTAAGTTTGATGGTGATCTCTCTCTGCCAAATTTCCAGTTTTACTATTGGGCAGTGTTACGGCCGGCAATTATTGCTGACACCTGTGGCTCGTCACCCATGCAAATGCCTGCCCTGATTCCCTGTTTGGAGTGGCTGGAGCCGTCAGACCATCGTCTCCTCCCCTCTGGTTGGCTCAGCACTCAGCCATTCACAACTCCAGCCACAGTACTCCAGCAAATAAAGGACTGCTGCTGAGCTCATTCGGGAGGGAGAAGCTGGACAGCACAGGCTGCTTCCCCACACTCTGGCAGACTTATGGCGGCACTACTGTTTCCTTTGGGGATTTTGATTATAGTCTTGTTGGTTTGGGCTTGCCTTTGTATACACACAGTTTTGGTTTGAGTTGTGCTTTAGGTTATTATGTGTTCTGCCAGTTTTATTAACTTTGGTGTTTAGTTTTGTTTAGGTTGTGTTTGGCTAGGTTAGTGTGTTTTTTATTTGTGACGACGGTCACATTAGTTTACTGGAACTGCTTCACTTTTGTTGTTTAGTTATGACGCTGAGTTAGGGGCACACTTTTGTTTATATAGATTTGTCTTAATTTAGTAATCCCCTTTTTTATGTTTCTTTCAGCAGTTTCACCAACCCCAACACTATTCATGTTTGACTTCCTGTTTTATTTGTTGACTTCCTGTTTTATCCTATATTTATACTTATCACAATAAAATACTGTGTTTCATTTGTACATCTGTCCACGACTGTTGTTTATGTTGCGCCCCGCTCATACCCCTTGAAAACGGGACGTAACAGGCAGTTAATATAACTAGGATTGCGTTTTGGTCAAAGACGGTTGACATACCTTGGTGTCAACTAGAGGCACGATCATGTCCTTCGTCCTCTCTTCTTGCAATACTGACTGGCCCGGTCTCGACTAACCCCTCTGGCCTTACCTCCAACCCAGTGGTTATCGCCACTCTCAGAATATGGTTTCAATTTAGAAAGCAGTTTAAATTTACCCCTGCTTCATCATTAACCCCATTGCTGAGGAATCATATGTTCAAACCTACATTTACAGATCCCACTTTTATCCTGTGGCATGATAGGGGACTGAAATGTTTTAGGGACCTCTATAGGGATGGGGTTTTTCGCTCCTTTGCAGATTTGGCTCGTGAATTTAATCTCCCACTCTCACATCTTTTTAGATACTTCCAGGTTAGGAATTGTGCCAAGTGCTTGTTTCCTGCTTTCCCTCATTCCCCTCCTGAGCAGGTATGGGATGAATTTCTAGGATTAAATCCTTTTACAGAAGTCTCTTGTCTCAAAAATTTACTGCACTATTCAGTCCTACGATGGTCTCCTAACGACTAGAACAAAGGAGGCATGGGAGCGTGAGCTGGGATTTGTCCTCAATGAACGTTGGGACACCACACTAAATACTATTCACAGGAGCTCCATATGTGCTCGTTTGACTCTGATACAGTTCAAAGTCCTGTTTAGGTGTCATTTCTCAAAAACAAATATCGTTGTCTCAAATATTCCCAACCACAATAGATGTTTGTGATAGATGTGCGGGCTCACCTTGTAATCTTGCACATATGTTTTTCTACTGCCAGTCATTTAAGAATTTTTGGGGGACGTATTTTACCACAATGTCGAGGGTATTCTTGAAGCCTTTTGATGTTTCCCCACATATTGCCATCTTTGGTCTTCCAGAGGAATACACCCGGTATTCTACTGTACATTTAGAGGTTTTAGCTTTCACTTCTCTGATGGCCAGACGTCATCTCCTCCTTCAATGGAAGTCAACAAATTCCCCCTCCAGTACGCAGTGGATGAATGAGGTTATGTATTTTTTAAAAGTTGAGAAGATTAGATACTCTTAAGAGTGGCGGTTCAAATAGATTTTACAAAAAGTGGCAACCTTTTCTGAATTATTTTGAGACTATCTAAAATAGTCGCGCCTCTCCCACCCACCCCCTTTTTTTTTTTTTTTTTTTTTTTGTACTTTTTTGTACTTTTGGTCCTGTGCTTTGGGGGTTTATTTACTTCGGTTACCTTTTTAATTTTGGGCTTTGTTTTATTATCTTTTATATGTTTTATATAAATATGTAAGAAAAAAAATTCATTGTGTGTAAAGGAAAGTTAAAAGCATGCACTGTGCTGGTTTCAAACTGATTGTGGTAGTTGTTAATACCATTTTGTATACACACCAATAAAGAGTTATGCTGCAGAGGTTTGCAGTTGCAGTAGCACCAAGTGCATATTGTGTTATCATACCGTTTGATTCAGGTGTGTTAGAGAAAGGTTGCATCTAAAATTTTCAGGATAGTAGATCTTGAGGACAGGACTTGGGCAGCCCTGGTTTAGGTATTAAAAATAATTACAAAAGGAAAATATTTTGTTTTACATTAAACAGCAATGATTGTCCTTGAGGTAAGTGTGCTGCAGGCATGGACAAGCACAAAAGGCCCACATCCTCATGACTCTTTATATATAATATCCTTGTTTTTATTGATTTATTTAACTCTACAACAGCATAATTACCCCATGGGAATTGATATTCTGCTTAAGTGAATTTAAATTAATTTGGTTTTGTCGAGCAAGCTTATGCACAAAAGCTGTTTTACTTGCTTATATTGTGCCCACGGGTTATTGGACAGATCCACCCCTTCCTGACCGTGTACAGTTTAAAATAAATAACAGATACACATGCTAAACTTCAGGCTTTAAAAGAATAATCTACAAAATTGAAGGTAACAGAATATATCATATTCTGTGATAAATAAACTCCTTGTGCTCTATTGATGCTGAACATTTAAAAGAAAAAGCAATACAACATTTTACACAGAATTTGCAAACCAGCATCATTTTTTAAATATAACTAAGATTTTAAAATAGATAACCAGTGAATACAGAAATTACATTATCAGTAATATATAGATGAAAATATATGATGAAAACACAGATTTTGTATGAAGCAGAATGCTAGACTAACAATAAAGATAATGTATTTTGATACATTTATAGAAAAATAAAACTACTACTACAACCTTAAAATTTCCATCCAGGGGTTAATTTAATTTAACTTAATTTAATTTAATTTAATTTAATCCGCCCAGCCCTATTGACTCCAACTCCACATCTGATTGGTTTGAAACTTTTACACTGAGAGACGTCATAATTATGTAAGAATGGATAAGACTCAAGAGCTGATTGTTGCTGGCACATTTATAAGGAAGCTAGCAAACTATCAACTGTCAGATAATCGGCTAGCAGTGACTTCGGTTTTCCTCACTAAGGCAAGGCAAGTTTATTTGTAAAGCAAATGTCAAAAACAAGACAAGTCACAGTGCTTCACATAAAACATTAAAAGCATTATAGCAAGGTGCAGTAGAAGCATCAAAAACTACAAAATAATGATATAAACGGGACTGATATATAGTTATGACAATGACACTAGTCTCACAAACTGGATAAAATGAAAAAAGTCAAAGATCATCTATTATCATAGAGTTCTGGAAAAGCACTTTTTAGCCATAACTCCATACGATCTGATTTTATTAAGTATTGTCTGTTGTCATAGCTACAATTCAAATACCAAAACAGTTTATATTGTTTATATATTTTAGAAATATAATATTCAAAATTCAAAGATTGTTATTTACATTGGAAAGAAATGTGAGGGAACAAAAATTAAACATATCGTCAGAGGCTGCTCACACTCACCCCTCTGTCCGCATATCTATTTCCCTCAAAGTTTAAACAATTTGAGACACAAATGAAATTTTCTTTAAGGAGGAATTTTTTGACAGAATTACACCTTTTCTTTAATTAAGCCATTCCAGTGTTTCCTATAATAAAGAAGACAATAAAGGAAGGACTCAAGCTCGTTTCTTAGCCCCAAATGTAGAGAAAATGAACAGTTCTCATCATGGCTGCTGCTAAGATTCTTCCAGGTCATTTAATTCTGTTCTGTAGCAAAATAGACTTTAATTGGACCCTAAGACTTTCTGGGTGATGAAACACATTAGAATGTCAGAAATAAAAACTGTCCAAGTTGTATGATGGCCTAACTCCAGTTTTTCCACTCCACGCCCTCCCCAGCAATTACACCAGAACATCAAGGGTCTGGCATGTCTCTGACTGGAATTTAGTCGTTCTCAATGTGACTAAACAGGTTTTCTTCAGCTGGTCTCACTGCTCAACTTATCTTGCTTTTAATCATTTTAATGTAATTTATTATTTTATTGTGATTCTTGCTATGTGTTGCTGCTTTTTACTATTTCTTAATATCTGTAATGCTTTTAATGTTTTATGTAAAGATCTTTGAATTGTCCTGTACATGAAATGTGCTGCTATACAAATAAACTGCGTTGCCATGCCATTTGAAAGCAAAGATTCTACAGATATGAGTGATGTAAACCATTCCAGGCTATAATCAGAAATGTAGAGTCAGTAAACACTTGTTTCAGACCAGGCACAAATGGAGTTTATCTTTGAAGCCATACTGTACTCCAATAGTAGATGATACTGGAACAAAAATGGTCTTGTTACATCAGCAAGGGTCCAGTAAAAGTAGTTCACTAAAATACTTGGTTCACAACAAGTCTTTAATCCATAAAAAAGTCCATTAAGGGTTTAACGCAGTACTCTGCTAAACTGGGAGGTCTGGAAGTCAACACTTTAGTCCATGAGTCCTGCAGGGAGCTTTCTACCCTTTATAATTGTAGCTATTTTTGCATGAAAGAATAACTATAAAACATTTATAGAAACAATTTTAATTAACAGATGTGAAGTAAAAAAAAGCTGTTAATAGTAATTCTTAAATTAAGAAGAATCATCTTGTTTTAAGATGTTTTTCTCAGTGTGAGAAAGACATGACTGAAAAGAAGCATTAACAGTCTAATGTTTCATGACGTGTTCTAAGATATCTTTTACTTGTCTAAGGTCTAACTATTTTTCATATTTCAGGAAATCTTACCAAGTGTAATTATCTTACTGTACTGGTAAATTATTTCACTTGATTAGTCTGAATTTTCTTAGCTTGTATTTTTTACTGATATTAAGATAACTCATTTTGTGTATGTTTGACCAGGGGATCATCTTTAGGACTCTATCAAACACAGGTTTGTTTGAATATTCTGGTTGAAAAGTCCAAAACACATATAAATGAACCATATCATCTTTTCTAAGCCTTTTTCATTCAAAGTTGTAGCTACAAGGAATTGCTCGACAGAATTACGCCTTTTCTTTAATGAAGCCATTCCAGTGTTTACTATAATAAAGAAAACAATAAAGGAAGGACTCGAGCTCGTTTCTTAGCCCCAAATGTAGAGAAAATGAACAGTTCTCATCATGGCTGCTGTTAAGATACTTCCAGGTCATTTAATTCTGTTGTGTAGCAAAATAGACTTTAATCGGACCATAAGACTTTCTGGGTGATGAAACACATTAGAATGTCAAAAATAACAAAAACTATCTGAGTTGTATGATGGCCTAACTCTAGTTTTTCCACTCCACGCCCTCCCCAGCAATTATACCAGAACATCAAGGGTCTGGCGTCTCTCTAACTGGAATTTAGTTGTTCTCAATGTGACTAAACAGGTTTTCTTTATCTGGTCTCACTGCTCACAATTCCAAAAACATGTATTTAAGGTAATTGCTCATTCAAAATTGACTCTAGCTCTGATAGTTGTTTATAATTAATATATTTCTGTCATTAGTAGAGATGTAACGTTCATGAACGAATCGATTCTTTTGAACGACTCGTTAAATCATTAAATGAACGATGGGAACCGATTCACAGCTGTGAGCCGTTCATTTGTGAGACAAAGTAATTTCTCAGAGGTACAGATGACAAGGTATAATTTTAAATCTACCATTATTAAATTAAGGCACAAAAATGATCTACAGTTTTAAGAATTGTCCTGTAACTTGGGTTTCTTCTTCTTCTGGAGTTGTGGGGGTTAGGGTTTCATTTAATCTTTTCCCTGCTTGTATTCTGAATTCTGAAGCTACAACTTCCACTCCTGCTCTACCAGGTGAAGCCTCGACTGTATAAGTTTGGACAAAAATGTAAAAGCTGTCAAAATATTCCTGTATCAAACCTGTGCTACAAATAAATCCCTTACCTCTTGTCCTACTCTCCAGTATAGTGAAGTCTACTGCTGGATTGGGAAGGATGCAGGGTAAACAATGGCACAGTTGGACTGTTTAGCTGGTCCAGTTGTATTTCAGCTGCTCTTTGTATTACTGTCCATCCAAAGCTCATATTGTTCTTCTCCACTTCCCAACAACGCTGTAACATATCTTGTATGAGGGGATACTGACTGTAAATTAACATAATAGTTTAATGACAGCTGAATTCTTCTATGATCTAAAAGCATGACTCACATCTCAACTTGTAATGCTGCAGCTGGGGTTGTTTTAACTGCACCTGTGTTTAACCGCATCACCTGAATATCATCTAGTTTTTTTAGAAGTGTGTCTGCTGCAGATCACATTAAATTTCTTATGAGTGTGATTCATAAATATCCTTAATACTCATTCTTCTACTTTGCATTTGACGGTGGCTGGAAACCAGTACATAATGTACATTACTGCCATCTTCTGCTCTGGAGTTTAAAACATTTCCTGCAATCTATCTATTAATCTGTAGACTGTTGAATAAGGTCAAAGAAGATATTTTAATCCCTAATTCCAGAAACAAACCAGGCTCTTTCAGGTAATACAAAACTGAGCATGATACTGCAGTAACAACAGTGGGTGATTTCTGCTAGCATCACAGCTTCACAGGTACAGCTAATGAGGCCAGTTAGCACAATGAAGGACGAAGACTGGTACACTGCCATTGCAAGGCCAGTGGATACGCTGAAGAGCTTGAGAATGTTAAACTAATAACCATTTGTTGAAGGTTAAATTTATCCTTTATAACACAGCTTTTCTTTCTTGTTCGGGTCAGGGACTGAAATGCTGCTTCAGTAACAGGTGAAACCAGATGACCAGGTCTGATGACCAGGTGTTAACATTTGTCACAGCTTGGAATGAGGTGTGGCAGTGTGGCCAGTGTTTAAAAGGTCCTGCTTCTGATGAGGAATTTCAGCTGGGATTCAAGGTCCATCCAAGATGCAGGTACGTGTCTGAAGAAAAACAGTGATGACTATTGAGGCTGTTCTTAATTGTGATTTTTTCCATTTGTCAGTCTTTGGAAAGGCCGACCTGTTACGGACTCCGCTGTTTTGTAATTCCCTTTAATCTATTGAGTAAAACATGTCTGTCTTAAATTCAGGGTAACATGATGTACCGGCTTAACAGTTGTGGGCTCATACTGGTTTTTCTCTTGAGTTGCTCAGAAGCAGAGGTAATAAACTTTATATATTTCAGATGAGAAAAATCTAAATCTGCTTTGTGTTGCATGTTGTCTGCTGTTTATATTGCATTTACAAAGATAAAGTCTCACATTAAAACTGTTTCTCTGTGCTGTCAGATAGAGACGCCAGACTTTTCTCAAGGTAAGGACTATTATAATGTCATTTATGATAAAATTAGAAATCCTTGTACATAATATTGATTGGTCATCCTTTTGTTTTGTCACATAAACCTTGTGAACAGACTGCACACAGATCAAAATTGAATCACCGACAGCTTCGAGTGGGGTTTATATGATCAAGCCTGCTGGTGTTAATGCCCCCTTCATGGTATGTAACCTGACTGGTTAAAGCTGTTTCTAAATAGAGTTGTATTATGAACCTAGAATTAGTTCTACGACCTTTTGTAATACAAATAAATTCCCTCCTAAAAGCCTGTAGAACATTTCTCAGCCTTTAGAGAAAATGAACTAAATGTAATGCATGGTGTGTGTTTGGACTTCCTGCTCAGGTGTACTGTGAGATGCGTCCTGATGGAGGCTGGATGTTGTTTCAGAGACGCAGTGGAAAAGAGCAACGCTTTGACAAAGACTGGAAGGAGTATAAAAATGGTTTTGGAGCCTTGACAAGTATGTAAACAATCCTGATTGCAAATACTGCTGCAACTGTGTAATCCCAGAAATGCTTACAAAATGTTCAAGGCAAAACTTTTTTCTATTACAGCTTAGAAATGTATTTTTAAATCTTAAGTGTTTCTGTTTTTTTGGTGCAAATGGTGAAAAGATGACTGTAAATTCTCTTCTCTTTGCTCTGACTTTTGTCAGATGACCACTGGCTCGGTCTGCAGAAGGTTTTTTCTCTGACAAATGACAAATCCAAGAGGTGGATGTTGAGGGTGGACCTGTGGGACCATGAAGGGGGCTCTGCTTTTGCTGAGTACAGTGACTTTAGTCTGGGAAATGAGGAGATGAATTACAAATTGCATGTTGGGAAGTACAGTGGAAATGCAGGTACTGAAGCACTTTCACTATGACTCTTAAAATATCTATGTATGAAATTTTTATATTTAGCATGAATTCATATTTAAAGCCCTGGCATAAACCAGGTTTAATATTTTATTTGTTATGTCAGGCTAACCCCCCCCCCCCCCCCCCCCCCCCCCCCCCCCCCCCCCATCCATCTGCCCTTCCAGACCACAAAAGGTTAAGTTCACTTCTGTACTGACAACCCCCTTATCCTGTGATGTTTCAAATTAACCCTGAAAGCATGAGATCTCTTAAAATTACTTTCAATGTCTTTCACAGGTGACGCCATCCGTGGTGCCTATCCAGGAATCGATCAAAATGGCTTTGGCTTCAGCACCATCGACCGTGACAATGACGGCTGCTCTCCATGTATTTTTGGTGACATTGCTCAATCGGATTGTGTCTCCTCAGAGGGCGGTGGCTGGTGGTACAGCCGGTGTGGCTCTGCCAGTCTAAATGGTGAATGGCATCCTTTTGGTAACCACATTGGTTGGGCTTCAGGCCTCCACTGGCTCACCTGGAAACCTCCTGCACCCTACTCAGCCAAGGCCTCTAGAATGATGATCAAGTCTATGTGAGGGGAGCTCTGGCTGTCCTGCTCTCAGGGTATTTCTAAATGTTGAGATCACATATTTTCAAACATACTTGCACATGTCAATAAAAGAAGTATTTATAGGGATATGTGACATTAAAATCACGTGTGGTGGAAAGCTCTGCATACCAGTTTCAGTTTCCGGCTATCTTTCCGGTTTACCCTACAACAGAAGATTCTTGTTTTAATTGTTTTTAAGGTGAAGGATGTTTGCTGTCCAAATCATTAAGCTCCCAGAATTTGTGAGATATACAAAAATAAAACAAAGTTTACTTTTTTTATTGTTTGTCTGCTACATTATGTTGGAGCTGTTTTATGGTGTTGAGTAAAGACCAAAGTGTCATTGGGTGGGTTAAAAGTGTTACTGTATGTTATCTGTATGAATAAATGGCAAACCATGCCTGATCCAACTCTAAGCTGAAGAGATGATCACATGTTTTTAAAATAAAATCTGCTCTAGTTTTCCTGTAAGTTTTATGCAATGCAACAGGTGGTGACCTTTTTATTCTAGAAAGTTAAAGATCTAATCAGATAATGGGTGTGAAAATGTTACCTTGGATCTACGGATGTCATATCTGGTTTTCATTCCAAAATCATTGAAGCCAAAAGTATTGACAAATTAAATAAAAAATATATATATATATATATATTTAAAAAGTTATGTAATCTTTTTAGACAATCTAATTGTACAAATAGGAGGTAAGCAACTGTGCAAGATACAAAACAGTCTGCATTAGGAATTGGTTTGGTTTTATTAGCTAATATCAAATCACAATCACCTTTGTGTGAAAAAATTATATATATATATGTGTGTGTGTGTGTGTGTTAACCAATATCAGGGTATGTAGGAAGGACTACTATGGTAAAATATATAACAAAAACAATATTAAAGGAATATGGGACATATCAAATAGTGTAATTAAAATGGTGCTAAACAACAGAGCTACCCTCAATGTTTTTATTGGTAAAAATACTAAAAAGGACAATATAAATGTTGTGGTAAACAGCATTAAAAATTTATTTAAGGGTTGGATCAAACTTGGAAGGGAAAATGACCAATCTGTTGTTTTTTGAGGGTTGGAATGACAACCTTATTGCCAGAAATCCTTGTTCAATGTTCCTCAAAAAAGAAATAAAAGTTACTATAAATAAATGTAAATACAAAACATGTACTGATTCACATGACACTGATATAAAAATAGTAAAAATTGTGTAAAAAACCCAAACAAAAAAGGTCATTGAAGGGATTTTAGAACCACAAACATACATCATTAGCTTATCATCCAAACTGGTAAATTGGGTGGATATTAAAAGAGTGTATAAAAACAAGTTTTTAGGGTAATAATTGATGATAAAATAAACTGTAATTCTCTTATCAAACAAGTACAAAGCAAACTATCAAGGAGCATTTCTGTTCTGAGCAAAGCAAAACACAATCTGGACCACAAGTCAAAAACAAATACTGTTCACTGATTTCACCATATTTAAACTACTGTGCAGAGGTTTGGGGAAATACTTACAAATGTACAAAACAATAACTTTCCATACTGCAGAAATCAGTATCTGCAGTATCAGCAGAGATCACACAAATTCACCATTCTTAAAATAAAATTAAAATTCACTGACCTGCTTCATTTTTTAACACTATAAATCATGTACAAATCTACACAATGTACTTCCTGGAAATATTCAAAAATAGTTTGGAGGGTTATAATCTGAAGGGGGGAGTTCAACTTAAAACATCAGCAGGCGCATACAAGATTAAAAAGTTTGTGTTTCTGTTTGTGGAGTGAGATTGTAGAATAGTTTGGGTGTTGAGCTCAAGCAATGTCCAAGCATGAACCAGTTTAAATAAGGGTACAAACATGGTTTTCACGTGGTACAGAGAGGAACAAGGACTTTATCAGGTGTACTCAAATGATTCATGTATTTTTTAATTAATTTTCTATTTCTTGTTAATATATATTATGTAAATATGTTTGTGTAGACTAATTATTTGAGTAGTGAAGAAAGGTTTAAATTCAGACTTTTAACCATTTTGTTTTTCGGTTTACATTTTGTTATTCGCATTTTTTTTTAAAAAGCATTTATTCAGTTATAAAAAATGGAGTTCAAAACACAGAGACTGCCCATCAGTTTACAGATTTGTGCTTCTTTCCAGGCTACACATATAGTGTTCAGCTATTCCCCCAGAATATCACTAGCGGATTTGATCCTATTAAAAGGGATCGGTGACAGCAGCATATTAGAACAGTAACTTGTGTTAAACCATTTTGTACTTGTGTCACCGACAACCAGTCATTGCATGTAATTGTGATGTGAACCAGTAACGCTTCAGGTTGGGTAAACTCTGACCTCCTTAGATTTAGCCAATTCTAACATTTAAATCTTTGTCGTCTACCTTGCCATACAAATCTTGAGTTGAGCCGATCTATGAGCCCAAAACAGATTTAGGGGAGGAAATTGGTACAGTTTGGAAGAGAAACCTTGGGAGAACATTCAGATTGTGGTGTAAAAGAAATTTCAATATTGTGGATGATAAGACATGATTTGATATTAGCCAACAAAATCAAATTTAATGCAGATTGTGTTTTGTGTAGTTTTCCAGGCTCTCACCTCATTGAGTACAACTTGTCTATAATGGACATAACTTCTAATATACAGATTTCTATTGTCTCATTTGTCAATATTTTTGGCTTGAATGATCTTGGAATAAAAACATCATAATCCATGGTATTTTCACACCTATCCCCAATTTGATGTTTTAAACCTTAATAAAATCGTTGCCACTTGTTGCATTGCATACAAGTTACAGGAAAAGCAGATTTTCATGGAGAAACATGATCATCTCGTCAGCTTAGAGTTGAATCAGACATGGTTTGCTTTTTATTTCTACAGATATCTCAGAAAGTCTCAGCCCTGAAATAAACTGACACCTTATCTGGTCATTCCTAAACAGCGCCAACATGTTGGCGCTGTAGCAGACATGTAGAACAACAAAAAGACACGTAAATTGTTTTATTTTTGTATATCTCACAAATTCTGGGAGCTTAATGAGTTGGACAGCAAACATCCTTCACCTTTTTAAAAAAAAAAAAAAAAAAAAAAAAAGTGAGAATCTTCTGTTGTAGGTTAAACTGGAAACAGATATGTGCAAGTATGTTTGGAAAAAAGTGATCAAAACATTTAGAAATACCCTGAGAGCAGGACAGCCAGAGCTCCTCTCACATAGACTTGATCATCATTCTGGAGGCCTTGAATGAGTAGGATGCAGGATGTTTCCAGGTGAACCAGTGGAGGCCCGAAGCCTGGCCAATGTGGTGACCAAAACGATGCCATTTACCATTTAGACTGGCAGAGCCACACCGGCTGTACCACCAGCCGCCGCCCTCTAAGGCAGCACACTGTGATACACTAATGCCACCAAACATACATGGTGAGCAGCCGTCATTGTCACGGTCGATGGTGCTGAAGCCAAAGCCGTTTTGGTCGATTCCTGCAGTGGCACCACGGATGGCGTCACCTATGGAAGAAATGGAAAGAAAGAAAGAGGCCAGGGCTTCGAATATAAATTCATGCAAAATAAATGAGTTTCCTACATGGATGTTTTAAGAGTCATAGTAAAAATGCTTCAGTACCTGCGTTTCCACTGTAATTTCCAACATGCAATTTGTAATTCATCTCCTCATTTCCCAGACTAAAGTCACTGTACTCAGCAAAAGCAGAGCCCCCTTCATGGTCCCACAGGTCCACCCTCAAGGTCCACCTCTTGGATTTATCATTTGTCAGAGAAAATACCTTCTTCAGACCGAGCCAGTGGTCATCTGACAGAAGTCAGAGCAAAGAGAAGAGAATTTACAGTCATCTTTTCACCATTTGCACAAAAAAAAAAAAAAAGAAACACTTAAGATTTAAAAATACATTTCTAAGCTGTAATAGAAAAAAAAGTTTTGCCTTGAACATTTTGTAAGCATTTCTGGGATTACACAGTTGCAGCAGTATTTGCAATCAGGATTATTTACATACTTGTCAAGGCTCCAAAACCATTTTTATACTCCTTCCAGTCTTTGTCAAAGTGTTGCGCTTTTCCACTGCGTCTCTGAAACACCGTCCAGCCTCCATCAGGACGCATTTCACAGTACACCTGAGCAGGAAGTCCAAACACACACCATGCATCACATTTAGTTCATTTTCTCTAATGGCTGAGAAATGTTCTACAGGCTTTGGGGGATTTTTTTTTTTTTTTTTTTTTTTTAATACAAATAAACAGAACTGAACAGGGAAATGCAAGTTTTGAGCTCAAGGTTTGAATTTCAAGCTGCAAACACCATTTAGAAAAACAGTTAAGGAGTCAGGTTACATACCATGAAGGCAGTATGGACACCAGCAGGCTTGATCAGATGAAGCCCACTGAGGGCTCTTGGTGATCTGGCCTTAAGCTGTGTGCAGTCTGTTCAATGAGTTTGACAAAACAAAAAGGAGGACCATCAATATTATGTACAAGGATTTCCAACTTTATCATAAATGACATCAGACTTCTCCTTACCTTGAGAAAAGTGTGGCGTCTCGATCTGGCACCACAAAGAAACAGTTTTAATTTGAGACTTTCTTTGTAAATGCAATATAAACAGGAGACAACATGCAGCACAAAGCAGATTTAGATTTTTCTCATCTGAAATATATAAAGTTTATTACCTCTGCTTCTGAGCAACTCAAGAGAAGAACCAGTATGAGCCCACAACTGTTAAGTAGGTACATCATGTTACCCTGAATTTAAGACAGACATGTTTTACTCAAGAGATTAAAGGGAATTACAAAACAGCGGAGTCCGTAAATGTTAAGCAAAACTGCAATTTAGCTCACAGGTCGGCCTTTTCAAAGACTGACAAATGGAAAAAATCACAATTAAGAACAGTCTCAATCGTCATCACTGTTTTTCTTCAGACACATACCTGCATCTTGGATGGACCTTGAATCCTAGCTGAAATTCCTCATCAGAAGCAGGACCTTTTAAACACTGGCCACACTGCCACACCTCATTCCAAGCTGCAACAAATGTTAACACCTGGTCATCAGACCTGGTCATCTGGTTTCACCTGTTACTGAAGCAGCATTTCAGTCCCTGACCCGAACAAGAAAGAAAAGCTGTGTTATAAAGGATAAATTTAACCTTCAACAAATGGTTATTAGTTTAACATTCTCAAGCTCTTCAGCGTATCCACTGGCCTTGCAATGGCAGTGTACCAGTCTTCTTCCTTCATTGTGCTAACTGGCCTCATTAGCTGTACCTGTGAAGCTGTGATGCTAGCAGAAATCACCCACTGTTGTTACTGCAGTATCATGCTCAGTTTTGTATTACCTGAAAGAGCCTGGTTTGTTTCTGGAATTAGGGATTAAAATATCTTCTTTGACCTTATTCAACAATCTACAGATTAATAGATAGATTGCAGGAAATATTTTAAACTCCAGAACAGAAGATGGCAGTAATGTACATTATGTACTGGTTTCCAGCCACCGTCAAATGCAAAGTAGAAGAATGAGCATTAAGGATATTTATGAATCACACTCATAAGAAACTTAATGTGATCTGCAGCAGACACACTTCTAAAGAAACTAGATGATAGTCAGGTGATGCGGTTAAACACAGGTGCAGTTAAAACAACCCCAGCTGCAGCATTACAAGTTGAGATGTGAGTCATGGTTTTAGATCATAGAAGAATTCAGCTGTCATTAAACTATTATGTTAATTTACAGTCAGTATCCCCTCATACAAGATATGTTACAGCGTTGTTGGGAAGTGGAGAAGAACAATATGAGCTTTGGATGGACAGTAATACAAAGAGCAGCTGAAATACAACTGGACCAGCTAAACAGTCCAACTGTGCCGTTGTTTACCCTGCATCCTTCCCAATCCAGCAGTAGACTTCACTATACTGGAGAGTAGGACAAGAGGTAAGGGATTTATTTGTAGTACAGGTCTGGTACAGGAATATTTTCACAGCTTTTACAGTTTTCCAAACTTATACTGTCGAGGCTTCATCTGGTAGAGCAGGAGTGGAAGTTGTAGCTTCAGAATTCAGCATACAAGCAGGGAAAAGATTAAATGAAACCCTAACCCCCACAACTCCAGAAGAAGAAGAAACCCAAGTTACAGGACAATTCTTAAAACTGTGGATCATTTTTGTGCCTTAATTTAATGATGGTGGATTTAAAATTATACCTTGCCATCTGTACCTCTGAGAAATTACTTTTTCATGACTAATGACTAGAGATGGGATTTATGGCTCTTTGAAGAGAGCCGGATCTTGAGGAGCCGTTCCTTTCAAAGAGCCATTCAAAAGACTGGCTCGTTCTCACAATATCTTACAAAATTTCACACTATATAAGAATGACAAACAATCAAAGTATGTACCTATAAATTTCTACTATACAAAATTAAATAAATATAGGAAAAATATAGATAAAAAAGGATAAACCTGAGCAGTCAGTGCAAATTCTAATAAATGTTTTTGGATAGAACTCACAGTATTTATTTCCAAACAATACTCTCTGTCCACAGATGCTTCACATGAATGTAGAGTGTTGGACATCAGACTTCTTATGATGTCACACATGTTATTTATTTTATTTTCACTTTACTCAAACTACTTCTTATTAACTTATTTATTCATTCATTCATTTTTAGCTGGAAGGGGGGGATTGGGCTTGGCTTGTGTGTGTGTGTATACGTGTGTGTGCATGTGACTGTGTGAAAGAGTTCATTGAGTGTTTTTATTCTTATGTTTTTAATCATGTAAAGAACTTTGTGTTGCCTATGGCATGAAAAGTACTTTATAAATAAAGTTTGATTTGATTTGATGAAGGCAGGGTCAAAAATTTGTATGAAAAGAATGGCTCACAAATGAACGGCTCACAGCTGTGAATCGGTTCCCATCGTTCATTTAATGATTTAACGAGTCGTTCAAAAGAATCGATTCGTTCATGAACGTTACATCTCTACTAATGACAGAAATATATTAATTATAAACAACTATCAGAGCTAGAGTCAATTTTGAATGAGCAATTACCTTAAATACATGTTTTTGGAATTGTGAGCAGTGAGACCAGCTAAAGAAAACCTGTTTAGGCACAATGAAAATGACTAAATTCCAGTTAGAGAGACGCCAGACTCTTGATGTTCTGGTATAATTGCTGGGGAGGGCGTGGAGTGGAAAAACTAGAGTTAGGCCATCATACAACTCAGATAGTTTTTGTTATTTCTGACATTCTAATGTGTTTCATCACCCAGAAAGTCTTAGGGTCCGATTAAAGTCTATTTTTCTACACAACAGAATTAAATGACCTGGAAGTATCTTAACAGCAGCCACGATGAGAACTGTTCATTTTCTCTACATTTGGGGCTAAGAAACTAGCCTGAGTCCTTCCTTTATTGTTTTCTTTATTATAGGAAACACTGGAATGGCTTCATTAAAGAAAAGGAGTAATTCTGTCGAGCAATTCCTTGTAGCTACAACTTTGAATGAAAAAGGCTTAGAATAGATGATAGATGACCGTGTTTGATTCCTTTTTATACTAACACAGGAATCTTACTGGGTCCAGGCTTGATCTCAGAAAAACAAAACCTACTATTGGTTGGCTCTCATTCTTTGGCCTTTTGCCCCCCAAAGTTTCTGTAAGAAATATATTGATTTCATCACTCTGGTATCAATCCATACCAATTCTAGCCCTGGTATCGATAATATTGGTACATTTGCATTGATCTACCCAGCCCTACCCAATGATTTGTGTAGGGAATTCAGAGAAATTTTTTGTTTAAGTAATTTTAGAATATAAATCAGATATCATAACATATCTAGATCCATGCTTATTTTCTGATTTGATATTTTATACCTTAAAGGATAAAACGGTTTCCAGCTGTTGCATTATATAAAAAAAATATTTACAAGAAAACCAGAGCAGATTTTCATGGAGAAACTTTTTATTATTCTTACAGATATCTCAGAAACACTTTTAATCCTGAAATGAACTGACACCATAAGACAACAACTCCAACCTGTTGATGTAGCAGACGTGCAGAAAAACAAAGACAAGTAAAATATGTTTTATTTATGATGGAAACTGAAACTGGCATGCAAAGACCTACACCCATGAGGGATTTTTTTTTCACATATTCCTCTAACTTTTTTTTTTTTTTTTTTTCCACATGTGCAAGTATGGTTGGAAATAAGTGATCTCAATATTTAGAAATTTAGCAGAACAGCCAGAGATCCTCTCACATAGACTTGATCATCATTCTGGAGGCCTTGGCTGAGTAGGGTGCAGGAGGTTTCCAGGTGAGCCAGTGGAGGCCTGAAGCCCAACCAATGTGGTTACCAGAAGGATGCCAGTCACCATTTAGACTGGCAGAGCCACACCGGCTGTACCACCAGCCGCCGCCCTCTGAGGAGGCACACTCTGCTTCAGCAATGTCACCAAATATACATGGAGAGCAGCCGTCATTGTCACGGTCAGTGGTGCTGAAGCCAAAGCCGTTTTGGTCGATTCCTGCATAGGCACCACGGATGGCGTCACCTGTGGAAAAATTAGAGCGTTTTTAGGAAATCTCAGGCTTTCTTCCTTTCATTCCTTTAAAACACAGCACAGTATTGTTGTTGCAGAGCGCAAAAAGTTAATTGCACTTCTGTACTGACAGCAGATGGCAAAAGGAAATGTTTATAACAGAAAAAAACATAACTCATATGCCTTTAACCTTATCACATCTTTATAATGATAATATCAAGTTTTCAAACTTAATTTGATGCAAAGTACAGTATATATGAAGTTAAAAATCAGTTATCTATGTACCTGCATCCCCACTGTATTTCCCAACTTGCAGTTTGAAAGCGCTTTTCTCATTTCCCAGTCTAAAGTTCTTGTACTCAGCAAAAGCAGAGCCATCTTCATGGTCCCATAGGTCCACCCTCAGGGTCCACTTCTTGGATTTGTTTTTGGTAATGACAAAAACCTTCCTCAGACCCAGCCAGTGGTCCTCTGAGGAAATAAGCAAAGAGTGATGCTTTAGTCTTATCCTTTGTTACCACCTACCTCAAGCAACAGAATTTGAATTTTTTTATTTTATAATTCAAGTCACCACTCTGAGCAGTAAGAGCAGATTAGGCAGGGTTTGAATTATGGGGGAGCAAAGGGGAGCTCAGCTCCCCTGAAAGGCAGAGGAGCTCCCCTAATGACATTCATCTTATACTTTCAGGTTACATTTAATTTTTCAATAAGACTCCTGACATTTCTATAAAAATGTATAGCAGTGTTGTGTGTTATTAGTTTAATTTAATTAAATAAATCTTTCAAATGACGCAGGTGATTTATTATGTTTCATTCAGCACCACGGACAGCAGGGTTGTTTGTTTGTTGTGCGCTGTGAGCGTCCATAACGACCACTTCACATGCTTCCCTTTGTGGTTGTTAAAAGAACTTTTCATTCCTGTTTGTGATTAAGCAAGCAGCATACAGTAGTAGCAGAGGGGTTTTTTGGTAGTAACCAAATGTTTGACTGCACTTCGTGCATTAATATACTGTATAGTTGCGTGCACATGATGTGCAAAATCGCAGTGCACGCCCAACAACAAGGCTCCCCCGAAAGCTGTGGTGTAATGCAAGTCTTGAGCTTAGGTTTTCCTTGTCCATTTTGTATTCAACCTGTTTGAGATTATACTGTGTTATATTTAATAGGTTATTTACATACGTGTCAGGTTTCCAAAGCCATTTTTATATGCTGCCCATTTTCTGTTGAAAGTCACCGCTCCTCCAGTGCGTCTCTGAAACACCGTCCAGCCTCCATCAGGACGCATCTCACAATACACCTGAGCAAAAAGTCCAAACATACAACATGTGTCAGATCTGATTATTGTACTTTTCTTTAGAGGCAAATAGAAATACAATGGAAATTATTTTCAGTGTCCTTGTTCAACAAGTTTAGTGTATATAAAAAGGTAAACAAATTTAGAGTTTCTTTGGATTTCTTTTAATTCGTGCAGTTGTTCATGATACATTTGTCCCCTTTCCTGCCAAAATATCCACTTTCCTCCTAAAAAAATAGCCACTGCTTTATTAGTAACGCATGTCACTATTTGCCAATACAAACCCAGATTGTCTTTGTCCTCTTTGCTGAACTATGGACTTATTTCAGTTGACACATTTCCACTCTGTTCATCTGTGATTGCACAGAATATGCATTTTTTTTCATCCATTTCTATTTCAGAGTCTAGCTGGTTTTTGTCATCTTTAGAACCTTTGTTGAAATGTGGACACATTTCGCCTGTCTGTCCATCTGAGTTTAATGTCCAGAGAACTTGGCACAATTTCTCTTCAGAGTTGATCCATCCTCCTTCTATTATGCAGTTTCATGTTACATTTCTCAGAAATACTGAGAAGAAATTATTTTTGGATGCAGCAGCTGACTGTGTGAAGTGAAAATTGTTGTAACTCCTGAGACCATGTCCCTGTATTCATCATGGTTGAATTACAACTTTTTATGCAGTGTTGCCGCAGTGCTTAAAAGTAGCAGTTCGACATAGTAACACAGTAACATACAACAGCTCTTAGAAATTTTGCTTTTAAAAATAAATATTTTTACCTGATTATCTATTCTCTAATTGATTTTAGGACAAGTGGTGAGCTACAACTCACCCTTACTTCTTTTACACCCAATCTTGACACCCTCACCGGTCACTAATCAATCCGCTGCGTGTAGAAACTCTCAAAATGTTGATACCTATATATTGTAAAATTTTCCATGACAAATGCTCACAACACAATTAATTTATTATGAGAATATGTACAAATTCTTTCAAAACCTAATGCACTAGTATAATATGCATATGAAATTGATTTGCTTTGTAGTTTATCACACCCAAAGTAACACTTTTCTCATACACTGGTGAAACAAAGTTAAAATGACTTTGACCCTTTTATAGATGCTGCTCGTATACTACTTTGGTTTGTCATCACACCCCATTTCACACTTTATTCATTACATATATTATTGTTTTAAGTATTGCCATGACATCAACACACAGCTTTTGTACCTTTACAGATGAGTTGCTCAGAATATAAAAACCTACTGAGACATTAGAGCAGTTCTGGTATATGATGAATTAGGAAGTGTATCTTTATATAAGGATGACATGACACACTCTGTGGCAATTGACAGTCAATGAGCAGTAATTGATCACTTTTTTATTATGATTATCTTAAGATCATCACTCTCTCAGGCCGATGTGATGCATTATGTGACATGCAACAGAATGATCACTTGATTTTCTTTTTGAAAAATAAAGATTATAAAACAATTTGTGAGCATTTGTCTCTTTTTCTAATAGTTTTGTGAGCATTTGTCTGTGCAGCCTTGTAAAAGCCTCTTTTTTAAGGTTTTCTTTTCCTCTCCCAACTTCTTTTAAGTGTGCTGCTGAACTGATTTTAAAATTTATTTAAATTTTATTAATGTAAGGAATGAAGTCAGGGAAGACATTAAAAGTAATTTCCTTTGTACTTGTGTTTGAGAAAATAAAGTTTCAAACAAATTTTCAACATTAAGGTTTTAGGGTATTTCTTGCATCCAAACAAACTTGATTTTTTTGGAAATAGGGTTTGTACCAGCACATATGCTAGCCTGCTATGTGGTTAACACACGCTTATGGTTAAATTTTAGATTTAACATTAACATGCTGGTTTTTGTCTTTATATGAAAAAAATACATAATATTTAACATTTTTCATATTTATTAGACTATTTTTTCCACTTCGCAAAACATTTAGCTGCCTTTTTTTTTGTCAATAAACAAAACATAGTAAAGCTATTTTCTTAGTGGATTACAATAGGATTAAAGCTTCCTGTCTAACCAGACTCACGCCCTTTAACAGATAATGCTACTCTGTTGTTTTTTGCTCTTTACATGCAAAGCCAACACAGAATAAGTAAAAATAACTAAATAAAAACAACACAAGCAGACAAACTTAATAAAACTAACAATAATGACAAATAGAATTAAACAATTATTTGCATTTCTAGAAAAAAGCTTACTTGAAATTCTTATGATATGTGAATTCATATCACACTTTTTGTCTGTTAAATTGTCTGCTGGACCTCAGCAATTTCTTTTTTTTTTTTTTTTTTTAGCTGCTTCTTTACGTACATCCCCATCATTTCAATGTTCTCAGCTTTCATTTAATTTTAATAATTTCAACACCAGTGTAATATTATATAAGGTTGATACCTTGAAAGAGTACTTGATTCCAGTAGGTTGGATCACATAAACCCCACTGGATGCTTGTGGTGATTGAATCTTAATCTGTGTACAGTCTGTTCCTGACATGACACGACAAGAGACAGGGATGATGTTGGTTTAAAAAAAATGGTCTTTAAATTGTTCATAAATAAGCAATTACAGGGTGTTTCTTACCTTGGGGAGAAACAGCTCTCTGCTTCTTCAAGGAGCCCAACAAAAACAGTTATAATGTGAGACTCAATGCAAACACACCAAGAAAGAAAAGAGAATTTGTAGAAGAGAGCAGACATGGATTGTTCTGTAAGTATTTACCATGGCTTCTGAGCAGCTCAAGAGAAATGCCAGTATCAGCCCACAACAGCCAAACAGATTCATTTTGACCTAAATTTAAGAGGAAGTGTCATGTCAATTATATTTTAAAGAAAAACAAAAAGCACAAGATAAGCAGACTTCAGAGAATGTTTAACTAAACCTACAATTTAGTCTATAACTCAGTTCTTACAAGGACTTATAAGTGACAGAAATCACTATTTAGAAGATAAATTCCACAAGCCTAAAGGGTAATAATACAGCCCCTAATAACAGTCGTTTCCTCCAAACACGTACCTGCATGTTGGAAGAACCTTGAATCCCAGCTCAAACGCCACAACCAACGCAACACCTTTTAAACACTTGCCTAAACACACACCTCCTTCCTCGTTCTGATAAATGTCGTCACTTCCTGTCAGATCATAGTGCGTAGTGAGAAAAGTTTGCGCAACAACTGAGACATCTCCAATGACTTTTACTTTTCCACAAAGAGAATGTGTCCTCGTCTTTCTGAGGTTTGACACACAAATTTCACATTTCTGACGTGTTATAATTTCTTCCCAGAAACACCCATTTGCACATTTCTCAGAACTTACATATTCTGGTTACACCTCTCTGAGTAAACAACATTCCAAGATTAACCCAAACAAGAAGGCAGTGCTGTGTTTAAACCCTGAGAGAGTCAGTGCTACGACTGAACCAGCAGCATTACTCATGTCTGGGGTTTTGTTTTTTTGTTTTGTTTTTTTTGTTTTTCTCAATAAACCAACAAACAAATTATCCCCCTTTTAGAATATATTTTTAGATTCAGTTTTTGTTATTTTTTAATTTATTGATAATGTGTTTTTGTTAAATTTGGTATATAAATACATGATGGTAATACAGTAGAGGAAGAATCAGAACAGCTGACTATACTCTATGTGTGCATACGTCTACATAAAATGTTCATCTGATAGTTTGGTCCCAAATATTACTTGAATTTTGTTACAGCAACCTTTGTTATGTACATCCTCATGCCAGAAACTGCTCCAGCTGAGGAATCCCAGTGCAGTGGCCAGTTGGGGGAGAAAAAAGAAAAAAAAAAAAAAACGACAATTAAAATGAGTGAAACATGCTTTTGTACTGCAGACATTTACTTAAATGCTCCGAATCCCAGCTGAAAATACCACTGTTGCACATATTTATCTCAGTTATGTTATTTGTCAGATGGAAAAGTAGCAAAACTTTATTGTTTTTGTTTATGCCTCACAGTCTTAGCCTCAGTTAGTCACCTCATTTCTTTTGGCATACAAATAAGTTCATGTCAAAACATGCAAATTCATGCCAAACTCTTGGAAGTTTGCAGCTGTTCCTAAGGTCCTGCTTGTTTGCCATACATAACACTGTCATATATACGAAGTGACTTACACTGCGCATGTATTGATTTCACAAAATTACCTAATTCAAATGGTTAAAAAATGTAAATAGGAAAAAGAAAACAGTAATTAAAAATAAAAAGCTACAGCTTTTTATTTCTTCTGTCTTTATTAATCACAGAAATGATAAAATAGTCTTATTGCTGTCAGGTTCTGTAACATTATGGTGGTAAAGGACAGTCTTATCTTGACCCTTGTGCTATCTCTTGCTCTGTCCCTCTCTCTCATTCTTTCCTCTTGTCCTCAGATAATGTTTTCTTGCAGATCAGCCATGATGTACATTTCAAATGGCCATGGTGTTGATATCCACTTGCTAGTGTATGAAACAGTGCATAAAGCAAATGTCGATTGAAATGTCTTGCAGCATCCTGGACAAAAAAGTTGTGAAGTGCTGTTCTTCAGCCTCAGGATGCTGCTGGGCAGATAATAGATGTCACTGTGCTATTAAATGAGCCTGGAATGCAGAGTTTTAAGGTTGGAAAGTTACATAGTGCATCTTAAAGGTCATATTCACAGCACCACTGTGGTAAAAGTTTAACACTACTGCAAATATTATGGGCCTTCATGACTGAAGCCCATCAGTCATGAGGGAAGCGTGCCAGTCTGCTGAGTGAATGGCATACTGTTCACAAGTTTCACTGGTACAGATGCAAGCAAGGGTGGGGGTGAGCTTTGACTACTTCAGAGAACCTGCAGAAACTAGTTTAAATTAACTCTTGCATGCAACAGGTGTGAGTCAGTCATAATAAAAAAGAGGAACCTGCCCAAGGTTCATCTAAGTATTATGGGAACTTGACCCAAGGCTGCCTTATTCTCATGATACAGCATGACCTGCAAAATGTTACAGATTATCCGAAGCCTCCAAGACAAGGTGTCCGCCATGCGTCTTTCCAGCTAGAAGAATAACAGCTGTTTTGGTTGAACTTATATTATTCATGTATATGTAGCTTTTGTTACTAATATGAGATTATACTTAAATAAAATTTAAATTATTGGGATAAAGGACAAAAAAGGAAAGTCCACTTCAGTTGGGGAAGTGTGAATGTGCAAATGGACTCTGATTGGGAAAAAAGCAAACTTTGGTCCCCTTACAAATGCAGGTAAATCTTGGTCCACTTCAAATGAACAGAATACTGGAAGCGGACCACAAAACATAGAGCATTGTGGGTTAAATGCAGGGCATTATGGGTAAACACAACTCAAACAAATGTGTGTGGGACAAAATACACTTCTGGTTGGGAGAAATGGCTCCCAGTCAGACATGGAAGAACACTGTAAATGTTCTGATAGAAATATGATCAACCCAAGACGCAGATGCAGGTCATGCTGTATCATAAGAATAAGGGCAACTTGGGTCAAGTTCCCATAATACTCAGATTACCCTAGGGCAGGTTCTCATTTTTAATCTGTCTTACATCTGCTGCATGCAAGAGTTCATTTGAACAAGGTTCTCTTGTGCAGTCAAAGTTCACTCTTGTTCAGAATTGTACTGGACCTTTTTTTTATAGAATAAACTCTCATATTTCCATTTGGCGTTGCGAATGTCTTTATTTCCAAAATTCTCACCACAATGCATCTGGCTCCAGACTTACCATGCTATTATAAATTCTTGAGAATTGTGCTTGAGTGAATGACCACATATCTCAATGAACTGACACAACTGTGAAGAAAAGTGGGCAAAAATTCCTCCACAGTGATATGAGACTCATAACATTATATAGAAAACAATCACTTCAAGTCACTGCTGTTAAAGATGCTTTTTATACTAAAAAGACTCATATTCCAGCAGCTCTAATAAATACAGTAAAACAATGTATAATAAAAAAAATACAGAAATTACAGTTATCTCTGGACACTTATACTTTTTAACTTTGATATTTATTGTATACAGTAAAATACAGTAAAATTAGCTATACTGTTTTAAAACTGCCAAAATATAAATAACCAGGTTTAACATCTAAATCATGTTTTATTTGTTATTATTTGTTATTTGTTTATTTATTTATAATGTTTTATTTTTTCCATATGTTATAATAAGATAAGATATATAAGATATTATAATAAGGGACTCTAATTGATATTTAATTTCTCCACACCATTTGGAACATAAGCAAGATTTATTTAAACCAAAGTAGTTTTCAGAAACAATCATGAAGTATCAGATAAAAACCACAGAAGCTTTACCATCTTACATTTTCAGAGAGATAACTTTAAACCTGTCAAGATACATATACTTAATCTAATTTCACATCATTTAAGACTCTTAAATTAAAAAAAGAAAATGAGCCATACAGTTTATTTAATTTTTTAAATGTATTTTAGGAATTTTGTTATGTAAGCTACCTTATTAGTGGAGATGTCTGTGCCCATACTTTTTACTGGAATAATGACATAAAGCGTATAATGTATTTTACTAAGAAACAGACAAGAAGGCCTGAACATTGCATTGTTAGACTGGACAGTGAAGGAAAAGCAGCCAACATTGCTCTGCATTTATGGGAAGGCCTTTTCCATGGAAATTTTCAAGGTATTAAAAGACTTGAAGTTGGCAGGGAACGTGCAAAATAAAGCAAAGGGGCTACTTTACAGGTTCTTATGTTGCTTTATCTACATTTATTATCCATGTTAAGTTTTCCTCAGAAATCAGCAAGTATTTCTAAATGATTTGAATCAGAAGGGGCCACAGTACAAATAATAACTGAGCAGTCATTCTCTTCCATCCCAAAGCCAGGGTACAGAGGCTCTGTGAAGTTGTTATAGAATGTATAAAGGTGTGTGAGGCTCCAGGGGGACACACTAAAGAAGGATAGGGTGCCACCTGGCCAGTCCAGATAGACTCTAACCTTGTGGAAGCAAGGTGAAGTTGCAGTGATATCCTTACTCTGGTTATTGTGCTGAGCCATGTAGCGATCCCCAGAGCAATACAGACTCCAGGACTGGTCAGTGTAGCCAAACCCACAGACATGAGAACCGGCCCTGCGAGATATTCCCCTCATAGCGACACCGATGTCCACCCAGCGCCCTTGCCATTCCACCTCCCAGTAGTGGCGCTGGGTGAGGGCTTGGCAGCAGAGCACCTGGGAGACACTTTCAAACCTCTCGGGATGGTTGGGGTACTGCTGTGTCTCTCTGACCCACGTCACCTGCTTCCCCCCGTCGTGCAGAAAAAGCGACGTGGCAGCTGTGTTTGCATCGAATGACAGCGAACATGCATCTATGCAATACAGAAACATGTTAAATATCACCTTTCAAGTCTGCGTTTTTAATGGTTGGCATAATTCATCATACAATGATGATGTTTAGGTACATTTTTAAATAGTAAAGGACAACAGTTGCATAACATAAGAACTACTTTTTGATCTGCACATAATGATTATAGTCCTTAAAATCAAGATTTTAACTGATGGGATTTCTAAAAAGTGTGTCCAAAAACAAGGAGTTGCTGTAAAACCCATATGAATGTAAACTGTCACATAGTTTTAGATAACTTGGTAAAGGGGGAGAAAAGTCAAATAGAAATTAAAAAAGAATGAGAGAGACTACACAAGATCAGATTATACTGCCTTTTGTCTATTTTTAACCAGTTCTGCCATCTGTAGGAGAAATTAGGTAACATATTAAAAAGAAAAAAACTCAGACTGTCAAGCTACTGTGTTAATTCAATAATCTTTTATGCTATTGTTAAAAAAAGTTATGCATGTATGACCACCTGCCATAGGCATGTTTCCTGTTACAACACGCCCAAGTCAAATGTAAACAGAATCCAGATTCTGCAGAGATTAATATTGAAACCAATCCATTTATTTGAATCATTTGAAACATCTCAAATATATAAGAAGGGGGATCCTCAGGACCCAATAACTTTATATTTTATACATATAAGCCTCCTGAACGTGACATGTCCATATTGTACTGGAACAGATTTACTCACTATGAGGATCAAAAGAATGTTATTTCTGCTTCTTAAGGTCCCACAACATGCTAATTTACCAGAAAGTAATTAAAATCAACAAAAGAAGAAAAACTTGGTCTATAAATAAGTAATATCAGCAAGATGAATAGTGTTATGAGGAAAAGAATGACTCTCATTGGTTTGGAATTTGCACTGTTAGCTGGCCTATTGTATAAATAATAAATATACTAAATGCCCTGCAGGAAAGGAATCACCTATAAGGAGTAGTCTACTTAATCTGTGCTTTTTGGGGACAAAACTCTTTAAAAAAATCACGAAATATAAAATCTTTGGTTGATTGAATATTATAATAGAACATATTTACTTACGGTTTTTCAGCCTTGATCTCAAGTTGCACTCTGCATTATGTTCTACACTGTGGAGAGGAGTACATATTAAACAAATCATTAGCAGACATGCTTACATAAAGAGAGGCATGCACTTCTCATCTAATTTCTATTATTTCACACAACTTATATTTTCCTTTAATCCTACTTTGTATAACATGGCATGTTTCTTTTTTCTCTTTCACATCTTACTGTTTACCAAATATGCAGAATTTCCCACTTAGATTATTAAAAATAATTAAACAAAATCCCAGAAACGGGCCTTCATCATTCAATATATGAAGGAAGTTGCATATTTAAAGAAGTATTCATCTAAGCAAGTTATGCTGTATAAAAATAATCATTTTAGTCATTTTGATGTTCACTAGTCCTTTTCTTTTGTACTAGTGTAGTGCTGAAAGCAGACAGTAAATGCAGCATGTTTTACCTGAGCTGTTCTAGTTTACAGAGAGGACTGTCCAAATGAGCAGAGATCAGGTTCTCTCCAGCATCTTGCAGGTAGTTGTAGCTCAGATCCAACAGCTTCAAGTAGGAAGGGTTGGAGCTCAATGCTGAAGCCAAGTGAATGCAGCCCTGCTTAGTGACTCCACAAAATGACAGCCTGCATAGATGCCCATAAATCAGGTCACATTTCATCCAACAACATGCTATTGTAAAGACACTAATCTTTATTAGTTTTAGGTATAGGTGCCATACCTTAATCTCTCCAGTTTACAGTTTAAATTTGCCAATCCAGCAGAAAGCAGCTCCAGTTCCAAGTCCTGTAGGTCATTCCCACTCAGATCAAGCTCCTTTAGGTGTGAGCTTTCAGAGCTCAGGACTGAGGCAAAATCAGCACAGCATTTCTGGAGATTGCATTCATTTAGTCTGCAAGGGAGTGAATGTTTTGTTCACATGAATTCAACAGGCTACAACTGATACTTAAAACACACTTGCTAAACTTTATTCCAGCAACTGAAGTCACTGTGCTGTACTTGTTGTCTTCACTAAGTCTGAGTTGCTTCACCTTAATGTCTCCAGCTGACAGTGCTGACTTTTGAGTCCAGAGCAAAGCTGTTCAAAGCCTGGACCTTGCAGGTTGTTTC